>NW_023416401.1:9841146-10503924 GCF_014108235.1 Myotis myotis | reverse complement strand
TGGAATTTTCCCAGTATTTCCAGGAAGCAGATGCTTTAAGAAATTCATGTTTACTTAGTGAAAATTTCATGCAAGAAGAAAATAGTCAGTGACTTTAAAAACTGTGATGTTCAATAGGAGAATTCATATGTCTGTTGAAGTTCAACATCCCTTCGTTGCACCATCACCTCCATAATTGGCAAATACTATAAAATATAACCCATTTTCTCAAAGAAATATCATTTTATGGATTCTTATTCGAGGAGAATGCTGCTAGGGCAATCTCAAGAGTGTATACATTTTTTTTTGTGTGGAATAACAACAGAGAAATACTACGTAAATCAAATGATAATTGTACAAAAGATTTATAGATGAACCAAATTCAAACTCCTAATAAACACAATCCCCACTGCCACTCTGACCTTTATGGGTTTCCAAGCAGCCATTAAGAAGAACAGTTTTCTTATAACAAGTCATGGCAAGGATAGAAGTAAGTGAGCTATTATACTAATTTTTTAAAAGTTGAGAATACTCAACTAACAGGAAAATCTTAAAAGATAAATGTTTTGTGTGTGAGAGAGAAGTACTTTGGAATTATAATCTTAATACCTTAATGGGATGACAGATCCTATCACACACACACACACACACACACACACACACACACACACACAAATAAATGAGAAGAAAAATAGCCCCAGTCAGGCTGTGGCTGCACACAGCTATCTCTGTTTATCAGCAACTGCTATCCGGACTGGGTGCTGTTCCCACAGTCTCGTATCAGCACAACCATTTAGAAATGAAACAAACCACAGGAAACAAGCAAAACAACTCTCTGGCTGTCTGGTATGCATCGCCACTTCAAAATCAGAATCTAAAAATTCTCTCATAAAGTTTCTAAATATCAACCCATTAGGTTGTTGTCTGGGGATTCAGAGAGGTCCTATTAGATAGAGCTTGATGAACTACTTCTGTGGTTTATGACAAGATAATTTTTAGCATCCTCCACTACGCCATGCTCCAAAATACGAGAAATGTCACAGATAGTGGCACTGCCCTATCTGTGAACTCATAATGCATTCTCCTTCCTATTACTATATAACGATTCCATCCTCACCCTTAAGGACGAGGTCAGGTGGTATCATGTTCTTCATCTTTAAAGTGGAAGAGCCAAGGCAGATGTTCCTGCTGTTCTCTGCTGACATGGCTGACAGGACTAGAGCAGCACCTGACCTGGACAGAGCCAATTAGAGTCTCTTTCCCAGGACTTTGAAGACTCTGGTCAGTGGACACACACAAAGACATGTTATGGCTCAGGAGGTGGAAGAGTGCCGGGGTTCTTGTCCCAGCATCAAGAAGGGTTCAGGAATCTGGAGAAGGCTGTGCGTAGATGACATAGGAATCCAGAGACTATAAAGAGTCCGGAGACGAGATACAATTTTGAAAGGTATTGGGGGTCAGAGGAGCTTAGCTAAAGGAGCTAAGATCTAAGGTCCTAAAGGCCTTAGGTTCTCTCCGTCCCCAGGACCCCATCCTTTTTATTAACACAACTTGTCCTGAGGCAAGGCAGAGATATACACTTCAAAGGGTCAGTGTTTGGTACAGAGTCCACTGTCAGAATGGGGGAATTAGCCTTCGGCTGTTCAGGTGTTTGGCCAGTAGGAGGCAATAACATGTAGATTAAGATGCCCTTTAGCTGTCTGGCAGCAGCAATCAGTTTCCTATTCAGGTTTGGGGAAATGCCTTTAGCCATTCCCAACAGGTGACTACATGTGTGACTCAACCCTGTTGAGTCCCCAAGTCTCATCAACCTTTTGATGAAACTCTTGAAATTATGACATGCTGGAATTGGTCTCCGGCAGAAGAGGAAGGGTTGGGGTTGCTATTTCAGTCAGCAAATGGAGAGGCCTAGCCTGGAGTGAGCAGAAGAATAAAAGTGAAGCAAAAAGCAGCAGAGAACAGAAACGAAATGACCGCAGAAAGACAGTATATTCTTGAATCCAACAGCTTTTCAGGTTCTCGTTCTCTATGAAATCCATGTTTAGTGAGAAACCTTTGCATACTTCCTATAAAAACCCTCCTTTTATTTTCTGTAATTCATTTGAGAGGGTTTCTTGATTAAGGTAATAAGAGCTCTACTTATGAAAAACCATTGGTTTAGGTTGACTTTCCTCAACCGTTTGTTAGTAATCATTAAAATTGTTTCCCTTGACTTAAGATGTCGCTCCTTTATTTGTGCATTCGAGATTTCACTGGCAGATCTTGAGAAGAGAGAGGTCCTGTTATTTATACATTTAGCAATGAAAGGAAAGCTTTTTATTGACAAAGTAAAGGTAACTACTTACATAATCTGGTAGAGGAACATCATTGGAACTTAGCGAGCCTCTCAAGGACTGTGTAGCTTGTTCCAGAACTTTGTTGTGTTTTTTAGACAGCAAGGAGAACAAACTGAAAAAAATAAAACAGAGACCCCAATTATATTAAAACAACCAAATATCTCCTTTGCTAGGTCTTACATGGAATTATATAGTTCCACAGAATGTCAATCATTCTAAAACACACTTGTAAGGATTCTTTTTTTCATGCCTGTGTTAATAGCAGGATTAACAATACTATTGACAGAACAAAAATTAAGTGAGAAGAATGTTTAAAGTATAAGGGTTCTAAAGTATAAAAAAAATGACAAGTTAAAATTATATTTCAAACATGGAAGAAATTTTCATAAGATTACTATAGTGGGAAAAACAGTAGACAAACATTTAGAAAACCTGGGTTATGAAATGACTCTATGAGTAACTCACAGTGTAATTTATTACAAGTCACATGAACTTGTTTTATCTCAATTTTCTCATCTTTCATTTAACTGTGTTGGATTAGATTATTTCTTTAATATAATAGAGTCTATGGTTTAATTTATAGCTTTATATTTTTATTTCTCAAAAAGAATAACCTTTAATATGCATATTATAAGATTTCTGCCTCTGACAATGATGAACTACATGGTACTGAATAACTCTCTTGTCGTAAACAACTAAGAAACTGGACAACATATATGAAATAACTGTTTTCAGATGCTGTACATCTGAAGTGCAAGATTCTGGCCCTAAAAGAAGAGAGACCTATATATGGTGAGTTTCTGCCTAGAGGAACATTCCAGACTGTAGTTCAGAATAGTGGGACCCAAATAGTACACTCAATAATATTGTGCTGAGCTGATAAGACAGATATATGAATTTGAGGCTGCTGCGGCAGCTGGAATTTGCAGGGCAGATTATTGGATGGGAGAGAAATACAAGAGAAAGGTCCAGAAATCTGCCAAAGGCTCTTCCTTAGTGTTTGCTAAATACTAAGCTGTATAGTACAGAGAAAACCCCCCACAAGGCGTGGCGGTTAAACAACTACCCAGGAACTGAAACCTGCACAGAGATTTTTGGAAGTCCCAAAAGACTGAGGGATACTTGAGTTCCCACCAGCCAGAGTGGATAAAACTAACTGAACATGGGCATTCAGTTGAATTCTCAGAAAGACCATACTTTAGAAGCAGAGTATATCTAACCCAGAGTAATAATTACTGTATTCTAAAATTTACCCTAATAAATCTAAAAAGATCAATTTTCAAAGGATAAAGCTAATTTACATTAAATATAAATGGCTAAACACTCCAATGAGATGGCAGAGATTGTCAAACTGGATAATAAGCAAGACCTAATTACATGCTGTTTACAAGAGTAACAGTTGTAAATTTAAAGATACAGATAAGTTAACATTAAAACAATATAAAAATGATATAAACACTAGTCATAAGAAAGCTGGAGTGGTTCTATTAATATTAGACATGGTAGGTTTCAGGACAAGAATATTATTATTACAGGTAGAAAGATTTTATAATGATAAAAAAGCCAATTCACCAAGAAGACAAAACAATCCTGAATGCTTCGAGTATACATAACTATGTGCTTATGATATTAAATCTACTATAGCTAACGAGTAAAGAGTTCCTCGTTGGGCTAGATGACAACTTAAAAATATAGGCAATTCTGATTCCATGTATTTTTCCATATAAATTTGAGGTATAATTTGTAGTATTTTTTTTAAATGTCAAAAACATTACTCTAGTATGTCTTAGTGATATCCTGCTAATAAAATGTTACTTTGAATATCTTTTTAGGAAAATCCCTAACTATTTAAGATGGTTTAAATGGGATATTCACTGAAGACAAGGTTACTGGGCATTCTTTCTAGATTAAGTTTTAACATTATCAAGAAAAAATTCTTTAAACACTGATTGGTAATGCTGGCTGTTATACAAAGCAAATTAACAGAGGCAAGAAACTTCTCTAAATCTATACCTAAATACAGTTAGAAGAAAAATAATTAAGTGAAATAATTACTGAATGAATAAGTGTGAAATCGTATACTGATTAAAACTAAGCATATGTCTAAGAGACAGATTTCTTTGAAATGGAATAGTCTAGCAAAGTTTCATGAAGGCATTAGATCTTAAATAGAATCTTGAAGGAAAAAGATTTGTGCAAGAGAAAAGGCATTTCTAAATAGAAGGCAAAGCACAGAGGCAAACTGGAAAGTAAGAAGAGTGGGATGAGAATGCTATCTAAAGAAGTGGGAAACAAGATTCAACCAATTAGGGTATGTGCATTTTTTGCAATCATTTTATTTTTCTGGGTCTTCTCCATTTGAAGTTAGTCTTGCTTTGCTTTGTTTTTCCTTTTTGGAGTTAAAAGTAAATACTGTACTTTCTACTCAAGCCTGTTCCTATGACCCATTGGTAACCACTGGTAATGTTAGCAGTTTATTGTATATGATTCTAGAAATGTTATATGCATCAAGAATAAATGAATACGGTCCATTTACATCCATCTTTTTATTCCACAAAATATAAACTGTTTTGTACCTGCACTTTTTCTACTTAACAATCTATTCCTTAATTCAGTCAACAAACAATTATTTAGTGCGAGTTACTTGATATAAAATATGGATATACCATAATTTGACCTGTCCACTATCAATCAGTATAATGTTCCCAGTTTTTTGTATTACAAATAGCACTGCAATGAATGCCCTTGTACACAATTTTTAGTATACTAGAGGGGAGAGACTATTCCTTGAAGTAAAACTGCTGATTAAAAGAATTACTGAACATAATATTGAAGTGCATTTGGGGGTATATATTTTTTAATGTACAAATTATTTTAAAGGTGATGGAAGTAAAAAGGTAAAAGTAAATTAGGATAGTGTATGATGCAAATTTACATGGAAATGTATAAAGAGGGAAATCAGTAAGAGTCTTCTAATTGGTTTCAATACATTTCTTGGAATAAATGAAATTTCAGAAGTTTTTGAGACAAATAACTTTGGTGGTCAGTTGTAGCATAGTATTTGGCAAGACTCAGGCATAAATGGACGCCCAAACAAAAAAGGGAAAGCAATAAATATACCTGGAATTGAATTTCTCCTGGTTAATGTAACTAAATAAGGAAGACATAGAAGGAAAATGGAAAGATGACTAACTTTAAAAACAATGTTACAGTAATTATGATGAGTGAAAATATTTTTAAAATAACAGCTAAAATACATGACTTGTCAATGTATGACCTGGTAGTTATAACAAAAACACAAGTGAGTGAAAAAAGAGAATCTATCATTAAGCTTAAAGACAATTTTATTTTTCACAGTCATTCATGCAAATTTTTTGTTTTTAACTTTAAAGTAAGTCAGTGGGAAAATATCTAATAAGTAAAAGGATTATTAAACAGATTTTTCTAATTTTGACTAAATTTGGTCAGAAATGCTATTTAGTAAGAATGACCTAAGTAAATTAAAACCTTGGTAATTTAATTTATCTCAAAAGAAAAACTATCCCTAATTTTGAGTTACTTTTCATACATCTTTCACGGGTAATACTTTTTAGAAAACCCAACAAACTAAATATGCCTCCTTTCCCATGTCTAAAGACATAAACCCAGCCCACAGAGAAAGATTTCCTAGCATGAAGTGGTTATCAATGCCCAAGAGAGAGCTGTGAATTCAACTCTAGGTCTTATTAACCTGATTTAACACAACTCTACACAAGCTAAGTTATAACCTTCCTTAGCTAAAACTCCTACATAATAAAATCAACGAAGAAGAAAACCAGGATGGAAATATATGGAAATGGGGAACATTTAATAGTGAACCCCTCTCCCCCAAACAAGAAAAGGGTTTTGAGATCAAAGTAGGAGCAAACTCAGCATTCCGTTAATGTTTAGTACAATTGTCCAAGCGCATGGCAACATCCCTGCAGCCTCCAGAAATGGGTGCAAACATGCACCAAGTCTTGTACTTACAAAACTTGTGCGTCTGCAATAGCAAGATGTCTTGGCTGAAATACTTTCAAAGCATTTTTTTAAGATAGTGCTTTCATAAAACATACTTTTGTTATCTGGAAAATATGTGGAACTCCATAATTCCCAGGGATGCTAGATAAATGAGGTATCACTTAAATAGGATTTTAAAAGCCTCTAATATTTGAAGCTACAGTCCCTTTTAGTTCTGAGCTAAGTCCAAACAACAGAGTTTACTACAGTATCAACCAGAATATTTCTGATATGATAAAATTACAAATGTTTTTAAATTAAAATATATTTAACAATACAGAACATAAACCATAGTGTTCCCCAGGAATAACCATTTTAAAATGTCTTTTTAGAACACAGCTCTATTTAACTACCAATAATTACAGAGGTAAAATTTTATCAGTAGTTGTAAAAATGTCACAATTTCAGGACAAAATTATAGCTCAAATCAAGTTGGGGATAACTTGATAAGAAATAATCTCCTGTTTTTAAAGAACTGTGGTTAATGTTTAACCACATATGACTCCCCAATTTTCCTAAGATCCAGGCATAAATTCATGCTTTGTGCTCCCTCTGCTGGCTCTAAGCTATTTTTTGTACAAGGCAATCCTATTACAAATGCACTGAAAGGCACTTGTTCATTACATTTGGGATCTTAAAGATGTATTCCAGCCCTCCACTTTCAGCGTTGAGGAAAAGCAAGACAACCAAGGTGATGCTGAGTGCTGACAGGTAGAATAATCCTCATCTTTTGACTCCTAATCCAGTGCTCCTTCCATTCCATTAGCACCTCAATGTCTTCAAGTACAAAACTACTGTTGAACTATAGCTTGCTACCTGCAGTTACTTAAAGTCTGAAGCTTGGTAGCTCTGAGCCACAACACAGGTTTTTCACTGAACTGTCATTACAACTGGTAAGGACACTTGACCAATATTCAGTGCAGACTTATTAGGCTCAGAGAGTATCCATGATTCTGTCTCTTAGACGGCGCCCAATTAAATAAAATAACCTATTGTAAAATTCCCAGACACACTGAATACTTAAATTTCTCCTAATGTGCTTCTATCATTTGTTTACAAATCATATGCCACAAAATTCACCTTGGAATATATGGCTGCCACACAATATGTCTTCATGCCAGTAAAAACCGTAGTCATCTTGTTGATGATGGTTAAGAGGAGGATGACAGAACCATAGAGCGTGCCTATTACATCCCAAGTACAGGGTTAGGCCTTTACAGAATTACTGTCAAGGGGAATTTGTAAGTAGCATTTCTAGCCATAGTTTACAGAGAAGGAAACGAAGGGAAAGTAGCTTGTTCAAGGTCTATCTGACATCAAAGTGTCTACCATTTAAGCTGTTCCTAACTGCTTTGATATTTTGCTCATTCTTCAACAAGCAAAGAGGGAAGCAGTAAAAGGTGCTCTCTTAACACGAGCACCATCATCCCCACCTCTCGCAAAAAAAGAAAGCTTTCGGCAAAGGATACTTTATTACAAACATGGATCTGTTTAATTTCTTTTAAAAGTTAAGCTAAAGTGGGAAGGGTTAACAATACTTTCCTTACTTTTCGAAGAGTAAGGTACACAACCTATACTACACATACGCATTAACCCACAGCATAAGTTAGTATTTAACCAGTTAACTGCCACGCATCCAAAACGGAAACCATCCCCACACGCCACGATATTTTGAATTTTAATATTAAAAATCCGCCACCTGCAGCTATGGACGCTTATGGCATACAAAGGGCTAATTCCAATGGACTTTTATGTAATAAATGTATTTAATTATTTGTCAAGTAGTCTGTGTGCGGAAACCTGAAAACACTAGCTCCAGCCTGATAACAATACTATTTACATAGACACAAACAGTCTGGGATGAAAGAATCTAATCTGTTCAGACCAAAAGTAAATATTTATTAGCTAGAATATACAAGTCTGTCTTTGTGAGGAAGAGACATTTGTTTCTTGATGAAAGATACAACTTGTTATCTAAATCGTGGATAATTTTTATTCAAAGTGGAGTTTAAATTCTGTGTTCCTTCTGAAAACAGAAAACCAAAAGCATCAGTGCCTATCTCTGTTCTCTGGTAGCAATGATTTGTTATTCTTATGGAAGGGAATCATGTTCACGTATTTACACAGAAAATAGTGTTAAAATGAACATATTCCTCAATTGCTTATAGGTAACTTATTTGGGCAGCATAGACAACAAATGTCAACATTTTAGAAAAGAGAGAGTAGCCTAGATTAAATCCAGTCTTAAGCAATTTAGGAAAAAGTGACGAATGAATTGATTCTTTAACCTTGCATAATTTAAATAATGTGACCAACTCGTAGCCCAGGGCTCTATAGCTGGCATCATATAATATTTATGGACATTAATAATTTTTTCAACTGAAGTGACAGGTAAAAATAACTTCCTTTTTAATATTATGAAGAAAGGAATTTTGGGTAATGCAGACACACTTGTGCTTAAACACTAGTCCTCCACTAACCACCTGAGGGAACCTGGGCGCTTCACTTCTCTGAGACTGTTTCTTTGGATGCGGTGATGATGACGGTGACAGCTGCTAAATAAAGAGCTGCTGTAATAATTAAATGAGAAAATGAATGTAAACACTCTTAATAGGAAGACTAAGGAAAAGGCCACTGGTCAGTTCCAATTAATTATTGGCATGTAGGAATATGGGCTCTAGGTTACCAACTATCCCAACTCCGAAACGGTTATATGTTAGCAACAAATTCTGACTTTTTAACAATACTGTGCAAACAAGACTCAGCTCCTCTCTGGGCTGAGTCTGGACCACCAGCTGCCAGTACACAGTTTCTATCTGGGAGACTCAGTGGAAACGCCACATGTTATGAAGCTGAGCAAAGCATCTGGAGTCAAGGTGTGGGGGTTAGATGGATGTTCAAGAAGAAAGAGAGGTGCTCTGGCAGGAAAACGCAGAAGTGGTAGTTCAGATGATTTCAGCTCATGGAAAATTGTGTTTCTCTGGCACACCATGGTTTTGAGATAGCCCAGTACTGAATTTATAGTCCAATTTAAAATCTTTGATTTTTATGTAAATACCTTTCAATTTAATCCCTGATTCCCCAGGAAGGAGAATATGTTATTCCCTGTCCTTTCAGAGACAGACCAGTTGGTTTATAATAGAATCCAGAGTCTCCACAATAACTCACATGTCTGGGATATAATAAAAAATTACTCAACACACAATCTTGGTTAGAGGTGTATTGACTTTATTGATCTTGGGGAATGAACTTTAGGTTTTATTGATATTCTCTACCGCTCTTCTGTTTTCTATATCACCAACTTCTGCTCTATACTCTTTTTTTTTTAATATATTTTTTATTGATTAAGATATTACATATGTGTCCTTGTCCCCAAGTTACCCTCTACCCCCCACCCCCCCCACCCCCACTCATGCCCTCACCCCCCCGTTGTCCATGTCCATTGATTAGGCCTATATGCTTGCATATAAGTCCTTTGGTTGATCTTTCCCCCTTACCCCCACCCTACCCTACCTTCCCTCCAAGTCCCAACAGTCCAATCAATGCCTCTCCGTCTCTGGATCAGTCCTTGTTCATCAGCTTATGTTGTTCATTATATTCCACAAATGAGTGAGATCATGTGGTATTTATCCGCTCTCCAGTTCCATCCATGCTGTGGCAAATGGTAAGAGTTCCTTTTTCTTCTTCCTCTTCTTAAAGAATACCTTTCAGCATTTCAGATAATGCTGGTTTGGTGGTGATGAACTCCTTTAGCTTTTTCTTATCCGTGAAGCTCTTTATCTGACCTTCTATTCTGAATGATAGCTTTGCTGGATAAAGTAATCTTGGTTGCAGGTTCTTGCTATTCATCACTTTGAATATTTCTTGCCACTCTCTTCTGGCCTGCATGGTTTCTGTTGAGAAATCAGCTGACAGTCGTATGGGTACTCCCTTGTAGGTAACTGACTGTCTTTCTCTTGCTGCTTTTAAGATTCTCTCTTTATCTTTTGCTCTTGGCATTTTAATTATGATGTGTCTTGGTGTGGTCCTCCTTGGATTCCTTTTGTTTGGGGTTCTCTGCGCTTCCTGGACTTGTAAGTCCATTTCTTTCACCAGGTAGGGGAAGTTTTCTGTCATTATTTCTTCAAAAAGGTTTTCAATATCTTGCCCTCTCTCTCCTTCTGGTACCCCTATAATTCTGATGTTGGTACGCTTGAAGTTGTCCCAGAGGTTCCTTACACTATCTTCATATTTTTGGAATCTCTTTTCTTTTTTCTTTTTCGGTTGGGTATTTTTTGTTTCTTCGTATTTCAAATCTTTGACTTGATTCTTGGGATCCTCTTTTCTGCTGCTGGATCTCTGTAAATTATTCTTTATTTCAGTCAGTGTATGCTTAATTTCTAGTTGGTCCTTTTTCATGTCCTCCATGGTCTCACTATACTTATTGAGGGATTCATTAAATTTATCGGCGGTTTCCATAAAATTCTTGAAAAACCTTATAAACGTGGCCTTGAACTCTATATCCAATCGTTTGCTTTCCTCCATTTCTGCCATTTGTGACCTGTTTCTTTGTCTCCGCATTTTGGCAGCTTCCCTGTGTTGATAGAGTGGCCCTGTGCGCCAGGTGTCCTGTAGGGCCCAGTAGCTCAGCCTCCCCAGTTACCTGGGGTGGACACTCTTGGTGCACTCTTGGTGCCTTGGTTGTTGTAGAATCACTGGGAGGAATTGACCTCCAGGCCAATTGGCTGTGAGAATCAGCTGTGTCTAAAGTGGGAGAACTTCTGTGCTGAAGACACCCTTCTGGGGCAAGACTTGCTTCAGTGGGGCTTTGGTGCTCACTGAGTCTGCTCCCTGAGTGTGTCCCTTATGGATCTGAGGAGTTGCAGTCTGGATGGACCCCCTCTGACCACTGGGTACAGTGGCTCCTGGATCTAAGGAGGTGCTAATTCAGCCTCTGCCTGAGGCCACACAGCAGGAGCCACGAAGAGGCTCAGCTGTGAAGCAATGCAAGCCGCTGCGGGGCCTTGGGCCTTCTCTTGGAAGTTCAGGGTCTGCCTGGTTCGGCTGCAGTTAGGTACATTCACATGCAAAAGCCTCTGCCGCAGCCTGGGTGGGGCGGGGTCTCAGGGAGTCAAAGGGTGGAGAAAGCAGCTATGGCCGATTCTCCGCCCGGAGTCGCGCGTCTCAGTGTCCCGGTAACGGCTGCAAGCACCTCTGAGGGAAAGCTGTCCTCAAGTTCGCTCGCTGCCGGACAGACCAGCCTCTCCCCGTATGAGTCCTGGGTCCCCAGAGACTTCCCGGAACCGGAGTTCAGAGCAGTCAGGAGCTTGTGACTCAAAAAGACAGCCGCGTCCTCAGGTGCTACCCCCTTTCCTCGCGCGCGCGCGCGAGCCGCCGTACCTCTGCACTTCACCTCCGCAGCGCCTCTGGCTCTCAGCGTGCTTTTCTTTCCTTCTAGTTGTAGAATTTACACTCAGCCAGCCTTCCTGTTGTTCTGGATGATGTTTGCTCAGTCCTTTGCGGTAATTTTCAATTGTTGTATGAGGCGACAATTTCCCGGTGTTTACCTATGCCGCCATCTTAGTTGCTCTCTGCTCTATACTCTTGTCTTTAGTCTTCTTATTTTGGTTTCATTTGCTCTTCATTTTCTAGTTTCTTAAGGAAGAAGCTGAGAAAACTGATTTGAGGCCTTTCTTCTTTTACAATATAGGAATTTCAGGCTATAAATTTCCCCCTAAATACTGCTTTAGTGGCATCCCACATCCTTTGATCTGTTGTATTTTCATTTAGTCTTTGTACCACTGTATTTTATTTGCACAATTAGTCTCTTGTAGATAAATGCCAATCATTCCTACTCTACTAAAACATTATTCTTCATTACAGAAAGCAACGTATTAGGTATTCTGCACTTTTTCAGATAATGTTATAACACCTTCAGGGAAAACAAACATCACAAAGCAGTCTTAATTTCTAGTTCAAGTCTACCACTCTCGATTTTACTTGACACATTATCCACAATGATCACTTCCTGAACACACCGTGCCTTTGCTCATGCTAACCTCCTGGCCTAAATGTCTCTTTCCTACATAAATCTGCCTAGTAAATTTTTACTCACCCTTCAAAATTAGAGAAAACATTGACCACATTTTTCTAGTTAGTTGTATCCATGCTTACTTCCCTCACTAAAATACTAATTTCTTGAGCATGGAATAATTCACTTTGGCCTCCTCGGTACTTAGCATGTATCTGTGTGTTTAAAAGGCCCTCAAAAAATGTTTGTTTAATTGAACTAAATTGACAAGCAGAAATGATTTGGGATGCAGTGTGTAATGGAATGAATGTGTGTGGACCTCCAAAATTCATATGGTAAAGCTCTTAATCTCTAGTGTGGCTGGATGTCGAGTAAGGAAGAAAGGAAGGCTAAATGAAGTCAAAAGGGTGGGGCCTTGATCCAGTAGGATTACTGTCCTTGTAAGAGGCACCAAAGAGCTCCTCCTCTTTCTCCAGGAACATATAAGAAGAGACCACATGAGCACACAGCAAGAAGACAGCTGCTGCAACCCAAGAGGAGAGAGCCCTTGCTGGACAACAATCCTGCCGGCACCTTCGTCTTGAACTCCCAGCCTCCAGAACTGCGAGAAAATAAATCTCTGCTGTTTACACCACCCAGTCTATGGCATTTTGTTATGGCAGCTCAAAATGTCTAATACACATAAGGATGTGGTTAAGATGAGGTAGTTCCTCTTTCCCAACTAGAAGGCAGGTTAGGGTTCTTGGGCCTCTAGAACCAACAGTGCAAATGTTCTCTTCCGCTGAAAAATATATATATATTTGCCTTTTCTACAGAAGGCTGTACTTGAAGCAGTATGGCCATTTTGATCTTAGCCATGGCCACCGTAACTCACTTCAGACCAAGAATATTCAACATTTCATAACCTCTTTTATAAGCAAATCAATTCTAAAAGAAAGCTCAGTTCCCTGACTCCTGGGTCACTGAGGCATTAGAGAAGCACAAAGTTTTTTTGCTTTTTAAATACATTTTTATTGATTTTAGAGAGGAAGGGAAAGGGAGAAAGCGATAGAAACATCAATGATGAGAGAGAATCATTGATTGGCTGCCTCCTATACGCCCCGCCCCCACTGGGGATGGAGCCCACAACCCGGGCATGTGCCCTGACAGGGAATCTAACCGTGACCTGGTTCATGAGTCGACGCTCAGCCACTGAGCCAAGCCAGTAAAGCAAGAAGCACAAATTTTTATTTCATTATAGGATTAAGGTTGATAGTTACTCCAATAATGTATTATCTTATAGCTATGGAGAACTATCACAGTACTTCTAAAATAACTGTCATTTATTAAAATAAAGATAAAGAAAAATGAAGAGTGCTGGAGAGTGGTTCTGATTTTGGATGGGACAGTAGGAGACAGCTTCACTGAGGAGGTGACATTTAAGCAAAGACCTAAAAACAGTGAGGATGCGAGTTGTGCAGGTATCTGGGCAAGAGTAATCTAGAAAAAAGAAATAATAAGTACAAGTGGACCAAAGAAAAGCTTGTTCAACTTGAATTATCAACAACAATGTCATGCATCTCTTTAAATGATTATCTAAAACTTGAAAGATCTAAATCATATCATTATTTTTATTTGGCAAGACTCCCACGCCCACTCCTAGAGAAAAAGTAAGTTTCAGCTTTTTTACTTAAAACAGAAAATTAAATGATTACTCTTCAGCCATCAATCTGCACAGAACAGAATCTGGATTTGAATAACATAATGCTGCTGAAAACATCTTTTAAGACTGACTAGACTGCAAAATGAGAATTACTATATTCAATAATTCAACAATATAACTGCGAAACCTATCTACTTCTGAAAGTGAGAACTGGTAGATGGAAAGTGAGATGTGAACTGTGTCATATTAAAGCTGGGACGGAAAATAATTTGCTAAACTTATTTCCTTCAGACTGAATTATCACTACAAATAAAAGGCCAAAAGCTGCCAGGAACGCCAGAAAAATTAAAGTACTTATTACTTTAATTTAAATTGAAAACATGCTAACCACCAATAAATAAAGTAATTGTAGTAATCATGGGAAAAAAAATAACAGCAGAATTTGGGTACTCAGTATGTGACATTAGCACTGTGTTAAGTGTTATCTTATACGTTAGTTATCTCATTTAAACCTGGCCTCAGCCCAGAGGCAGGATTCCCTATTATCGCCACCTTACTTGCTAAAGACCACCAGCTTCTCAGTGGGAAACTAGCACTCAAGCCTAGGCAGCCTGTCTCCACACCGAAGCACCAGGCCACACTGCCATGAAAACGCCAACATCTGTAAGTCAACCTTAGTGACGAGTCCCACTAGTCCTGGCCAGAATCTGACACTTAAATATAATTTTATTAACCAATGTCACCCCAATAAATTCAATTAAAAAAAGAATGTTAAAAAATATTATGAAGCCCGGCTGGCATGGCTCAGTGGTTGAGCGTCAACCTAGGAAGCAGGAGGTCACGGTTTGATTCCTGGTCAGGGCACATGTCTGAGTTGTGGGCTCGATCCCCAGTGTGGAGCGTGGAAGAGGCAACCAATCAATGTTTCTCTCTCATTGTTGTTGTTTCTATCTCTCACTCCCTCTCTGAAATCAATAAAAATATATTTTAAAAAATATTATGTATCCCTTTAAAAACTCAGGATTTTAATTTTTCTTCTTTATGAAATGCTAATGATATCCAAATAATTAATAATAATGGCATAACCATATGCCCAGAATATGTCTTGATTTGGCCAGCAAGTCCCAATTTATGAATTTGTCCCAGTGGAACTATTAAATAGAATCCTGGTTTGAATAATAAATTTTATGGTCACCTAATTAATAATAACTTCATTTTTTATTCTGCCCATTCAATGTCTTTCTTATTAAATGATGGAACATACTAAACTGCTATCACTCTTAGTTTGGGGGTATAAATTCACCACACTTCTAATCAGATTGTTGGTTCTCTCAACATTTAAAGTATAACTTTTCTCCAATGGCTCCACAACTCTCTTCCAATTCGTATGTCTGATCTCATCTCCTCCCACATGCTGTCCCATTCCCCATTCTTTTCTCCTAAATGAACCCTTTGTCTTTCTCGCCTACTCCTGCCTATATCTTCTTTCATGCCACCCCCTTCACTTGGAACAGCCCACTAATCCATCAAATAACTGTCCTCAAATCACTTTTAAAAAGTCACTTTATCAGTGAAGTCTACCTGAGGTCACCCACCCACCCACCTGTCCTATTTATAGAGTGAATCCATCACATCAACCACTGTGAGGCTCAAATTTGAAATGTGTTTGTTGTTACACTGCTGTGAGGTTCACCATATTCAGCACATCGAAAAGAATGTGAATCCTGACAAGCTTTACAATTAAAAAGTAGAACTTCAGATATATCTACAACCAAAGGGAAGGACCATCCAGAGGGATCTAAAAATTATAAACACAACCACTGCTTTCAAATAGTACAGATACAGGGACAAATAGTCAGATGTGGATATTTGATTGTCAAAAGGAAGACCATAGTCATTGGGAATATACAATCTAAAAAAATTACTCAAAGTCTCATGGGGAACACTGATGAACTGGAACACTGGTCTTACCCCGCTCCTATCATCTACAACTTGTCCAATTCTAAGCAGTGTCTGTCCGTCCACAGTGACAATAAGGACAATGATATGTGCTACAGAGAAAAATTAGAAAAACAAAGTGGCTCGTGAAAAGCCATCTCTTTTAGGTCAAAGACTAGTGATTTAGTGAATTAGTCTAATGAACTAACATCTGATAAAATCTCATTAATGAGATAGAGTAGAGCCCATATAAGGACACAGTGGTCGATGGAGCTCCTATGAGAAATCTCCATCCCTTTCCCAGGAAGATCCTGAATGCTCCCCCATATTGAACAGAAGGCTGTTCTGTCTGTGGAGCAGCCCAGTCTCACTGCTTCACTAATAAATTCACTTCACTGTAAACTCCATGCTGGCTCACATTTGAATTCTTTCCTTCAGGAAGCCAAGGACCCAAAGTAAGCCATGGACCCCAGGGTCCCCAGGCCCCCCAACCACCTGCATCACTAAGGCATTACGTTTTTTAGTAGAATTATATAGTCAACAAAGAAGATAATTAGTTCTAGATAACACTGTAGTTTTTGAACATCATGGTTTGTTTAAAATAAGCAATGGATTAAAATTCAAAGCTGAAATAGAACATCAAAAAGATATTTTAAAGAGATAATGTATCTAAAAATAATATAGTGAAAACTAAACTCATAAAAATGTTTGAGCAACAAATATTAATAGGCAAGAAAAATAACTGTAGATAATCAGAAGAAATGTCATTCGATTATGTAAGAGGGAAAATCGGCTTCTCTAAACACACAACATCAGACAAAACACCTGCAGAACCAGATCAGGAATAACACGATAATACTCAGAGCTTCTTTCTGCTAAAGAACACAACATTATTGGGAAAGTGAGTTCTTCAGTTCTGCTATGAGGAGGCATGTCAAATTTCCACATGTTGTAAACAAACAAAGCCACATTACCCTCTGAGGTGACTACTTGTTCATTTTAATTCGTAAAGTTAAAGAACATAGACTCAAATAAATATGGGATTCCCCAATATATATAAAGCAGTGGTTTAAGTCATGTGCCAACAAATTCAAACCTAAGACTACAGATACATTAGAGCTGAGTTAGTTAATAAAGCAATACTTTTAAGAGGTCATTGTACTGTTTGGGGTAGCATTCCCCCTATAGCAGAACAAAGCAACCAACATTTTGATGGTAAAAGGCATTGCAAATTAAAGCCAGATGGACTTGGTCTCACTTAAAGAAAAGATGCCTCAGTGACTTACACTTCCAGGTCTGTAATGCCCGAGTTCACACCATGACTCTAGCTCAGGTGAATCATCTCTCAGGGGAACCACATGCTCTTTATGTGCACAGATCCAATGTACAAACAGGTTACAATTATCATTATTATATTTGCAGGGGGAAGGGAGGGATAGAGAACCAGACAGCGAGGATTAAATGCAGTTTTCTAGACCACAGTAACAGGAAATACCACAAACTCTTGCCATAGTCACACCAACAGCTAGGCAAATTTTGGTAGCCTGGATACCTCTTTCTTACATTTGCTGTTTAGCACTAGTCACAGAAATCAGGGGACAGTGGTTCTTGAGAAGGAATATTTTTAAACTAATGAAAATCAAAGCTCTTTTCTTTCCTTTAAACTAGGTGTCACAACACATTGCCTCAATATCTTGCCTGCTAGAGTAATATATTGTTATGCAAAACAAGAAAAAGCAAGAATTAGAAAACCCACAGAACAGATGACTGCCCACTGTTTTACTGACCAGTATTTAATCCACAATGATGCTCTCTGACCTGACCATTTAAGGACAGTTAGAGGAATCCAGAGGCAATAGGACAATCAGTTAACTATGAAAAGTATTCCCCAAATGTGCTTTTTAACTGAATTCTTAGAAACAAATTTACCTGCAGCTATTTACTCACTGGTTTTTAGATTGTTAACCTTTTAAAAAAAACTTTCCAAGTTTTTACAGAAAAGATACTAAAATATCATTGTACATAGTTCCATCACTATCTTTAAATGTGATTTTGTAAGTTCAGAACTAAACTTACATGAATCTAAAAGATGGACACCACCCCCTCACCCCTCCCCACCCCCCACCCCCGTCCCCCGTAATAAGACTTAACTGCTTCCTCTGCCCAGATTCTCAGGCTGCCACACCACTGAGAGCTAGGATATAGAGCCCACATATTGAATTCTTCTGTCATGAATAACAGGGACTTGAACTTCCTATTGACTTATAGTATGTGCTACTAGAAAATAAATGCACCTAGGAAAAGGAATTACCAGTATCAACATTAAATACATCAAAAATAAACTTAAAAATAACATTTTAAAAGTTTATTTTAATGTGATCTGTATAAAAACATACCTATATCAATAGTAACTATACTTCTAACTCCCCAGAGTAGCTTCTGCTTACTTGTTTATTTAAAGTTAGAAGAATGACACAATTGCTAGTCACTAAACAGAGGAATGACATGGAAGCCATAAGAGTTTTAGTCACTATTAGAAATTATATTCAGTAGTGAACTGATCTCATTTTCTTCTTTTCCCAGTGATAAGTAAAATATAAAACTTATCCTTTGGGTTAACTGAAAATCTGCTAATGTTTACTTTGTGAAAGCTGGTTTAAAACCTTTTAAAAATAGTGTTTAACCACTATTACTTTGAAGGGGGAAAATCAAACCTATATAAAAAATTAAAACCAAACTTAGACATTTGGGATACAACACTGTGAACTTTTATAAGGATTAGTGGTTTTGAAAAAGAGACACTGCATGTTTGGAGAGTAGAAACCTGATGAAATGGTACATATAGAATTGAGACCAAATAATACAGCTTTGAGTTTCTTGTTTCTACAGTCTATAACTCAATTTTAAGCCAGTTTTGAATTTAATTTTTTAAAAATATGTTTTTATTGATGAGAGAGAGAGAGAGAGAGAGAGAGAGAGAGAGAGAGAGAGAGAGAGAGAGAGAGAGAGAAATACTGATCAGCTTCTTCCTGCATGCTCCCCACTAGGGATCGGGCCTGCAACCCTGCCATGTGCCTTGACTGGGAATTAAACTGGTGACCTCTTGGTACATGGGATGATGCTCAACCAACTGAGCCACACAGGTCAGGACTAGCCAGTTTTTAAAGTATCTCCAACTAAAATTGTAAGTAGAGAACAGAAGTTCAATAATTTAAACACAAATATTAAAAGTGTATAATCATCAAATATCAGGCTTGTAGCTGGCTCTAAGGTGGGTTGAAATTATTTTAAGGGCAAAGTTATTTAATAAAATCATGTTATTATTAAAAGGCTTCTTGGGAGGCAATATAAGGTTAAAAGTGTGGCTTTTTTACCCAGAATATTTGGGTTTTTAATACTGGCTTTGGTGTCTTCTAGCAAGGTATTGTAAATCACTCTGTGTATCAGTTCCCTCATCTATAATATGGGGGTAATAATATAATATTAACTCTCTCACAGAGTTGCTTTGAGGATTAAAATAAAATAGTTAATAATGAGAAGAATGTCCATTACAGAGTAAGAGCTCAATAAATATTAGCTATTATCACCACTACTGGACAAAGAAAATTATATGTACACTCTCTCTAACACACAGCCTTTAGGAAATCTATACAGTACATCTAAAGTTCATTTAAAATTTAATTTTTAATGACCTGCCTCTTATAGAAGCTAGTTTGTAGAGCTGTTGTGTGAAACAAGCAATCTCTTGGAGCATATCTGACTCTAGTTTAAGATCGATATAAGAACGTGCATAGAAAATGCCCAAGAAAATTAGTAACTCTTCAATTCCCATTCCAGCTCAAATCTGTAAGATGGAGATTTAAAAGGTAACAGGATTAAAATAAAATTTTATAGTCTCAATATGTGAAATTAAAAATAAAATAAAAGCAGCTATCTGTTGAGAATAATTCCTTAGGCACACGTATGGGGAGATGCATTTATCTCACATCATAATGCTGTGACATTCAGTAAGATGAAACTTTGATCAGAACAGGAACCCCAGAGACCTGGATTCGACTTCTAGCTTGTGTGAGCTTTGCCAAAACATTTTGCTTCTCTCTATTCTCCTTTGCTTCCTCCTCTTTTGTAAGATAGAAATAAATCATTTCGTTGTCTATCTAACTCAGAGGGATAGGATTAGGGTAATGCCATTCCTACTTTGACCAAATTGAAAAGGATTTACTTTTCTCATCCTGAGCATGATGATTTAGTTACTTAGTGCTAGTAGGTGAAACATTAACTTCTGATTTACATCACCGCCTATTTAAATTCTGGAAGTCAAATAAATGTAAGGGCTGGCATCATGACGTGCCAAGGCATGGAGAGTGGGTGGAATCACTTTTCTTCCATATACGGGAAACGCTGTATGTTTAAGTCTGTTAGACATTTAGTAACCAAGAATATTTCTATAATAAGCAGTTATGCAAGTCTGCATGTCTGAATATGTACATGAAATTCCCTGCAAATGGAAGCCGTAGGGGAACAGCATCCAATTGGGAGAACTTTGTAGCCATTCCAAATCCTCCATACATAGTCTAAACTTCCTGAGAAATTTTAATTTTTTTATTTAGGGTGTTCATCGTCAGGAACTGTGGTTACTTTTATACACCCATAGGTACATCAGCTAAGACTTGAGTGCCTCATTTACCAATGAAATCTAGATCTAGTACCATTAAGAATTTCATATTGTGGTTTCCTAAGATTATTTCTTTCTTATTTTGTTTCCATATGTCAAAATTCTCATCTTTCTTGCACATTAAAATTTACTTAATAAGTATCTTTTGTTATACATATTTATTGATTTAATCTAAATTTCTTCCCTTTGACCAATAAATTGTACAGTATAACTCAGTGACATTTCAGTGCAAATCACTATGGCAGGCCAGTGTAACATTTACTTTGAGTCGGGTTTTCATGTTACTGTTGGTCTTCAATAAACCTTACCAATATTCTTATAGGTAACACTAGAGGCCTGGTGCACGAATTCATGCATGGGTGGGGTCCCTTGGCCTGGTGGGAGATTGGGGCCGGTCAGGGCCATCTCACCCAGTCCCGATCGGGGCGGCCAACTGGAGGGAGGGATCACAGGCGGTTGGCCGACTGTGGGAGGTTGGCTGTTGGAGCGCACTGACCACCAGGGGGCAGTTCCTGCATTGAGTGTCTGCCCCCTGGTGGTCAGTGCGCATCACAGCTATTGGCCGGTCGTCCAGTTGTCTGGTCATAAAGGTCACTTAGGCTTTTATATATATAGATACTGAAAATATTTTACTAAACATTGCCAATTGGGTATCTACATATATAAAAGGCTAATATACAAAGTGTCCCCTCGGGAGTTCGACCGGGAGTTTGATCGCTCACTATGACGTACGCTGACCACCAGGGGATGGCGCGGAATGAAGGAAGGCCCTGGCCAGCAGCCGGGGAAGGAAGGCCCCGACTGGCCCTGATTGCTGGCCAGGCCTAGGGACCCTACCCTGCATGACTTTTGTACACTGGGCCTCTAGTAGTATAATAAATGTGTATCCTTCTCCACTAGGTAATTTTGGATTTTAAAAAAGTTCATTAAAATTTTTAATACATATAGTGATATACTTTCTTAATCCTTATCTACATTTCTAAAATTTCATTCTGTTACTACTATTACAGCTGCTAGCATCTGTAATTTATTTATGCAAAAAAAAACCCTACTTAGGACTAATTTTCCAGTATTGTATTTAAATTTCAAGAGGCAAATTTAATATAAAATAATTTTACTTTTCCCTCTGAATTTCTTCTGCTTATTTAGAGTGGCCATAGGAAATGTTATTTTTGCATTTTTATGAGGTATCTTTCAAAGCATGCCGAAATTGCTTTGATGGTTATGATTTATCATAAAGATAAAAAAAAGTGTAAAATACTTAGCTGAGAGACAAAAGCAATGCAATTCCATATATTCAAGAATTAAAGAGCCTTCCTTTGCCAGGCAATTTTACTACGTATCTAGGGAAACTATAACCAGAATACTTCATTATCTAATGATGCTATTTTGAATGCTATTTTGAGGTGTAGTAGCATTTTAACAGGATAGCCATCTTATAGCTTCTGGTCAAGTAACCTCTGAAGAAGTGGTCATTATTAGACTAAGCAAGCCTGCGAAAAATTACCTGTAATAAACTAAAATCATTCAGTTTCAGCAAATATGAAGCACCTATTGTGTATCTAAGTATTGCTTGCATATGTGCTAGGGATTGATGGATTGAAAAAGCACACATTTTCTTCCCTTGTGGGCTTATGTCTACTCTAGGAGAGAGACAGAAAAAGAAAGGACATGTGTGTGAGACAAAACATCATATTAAGTACTAGAGGAGGCCTGGTGCACGACATTCATGCACTGGAGGGGTTCCTCAGCCCGGCCTGCGCCCTCTCGCAGTCCGGGGCCCCTAAGGGAAGTCCGCCTGCTGGGCAGAAGGGGGCCTAAGCCGGCAAGTGGACATCCCCCAAGCTGTCCTTGGCACTGCCTCAGAGGCACTGCTCTCGCCAGCCGTGAGCCGAGCTTCTGGCTGAGTGGTGCTCCCCCTGTGGGAGCACACTGACCACTAGGAGGCATTGAGTGTCTGCCCCCTGATGGTCAGTGTGCATCATAGTGACCAGTCATTCTGCCATTCAGTCAATTTGCATATTAGGGTTTTATTATATAGGAGGATAACAACAGGTTTGGGGAAAAGGGGAAACCTGTCTGAGGAATTAACAAGTGTTAAGAAATACAGAGCAGGGAAAAGAACAATCTAGACAGGAAAGAACATGTAAAAAGCTCTAAGATGGAGAAGGGGACAGCAACAGGAAAAGATAACTTGTGAGCTAGAGAATGTACCACCCCGAGGGCAGAGGGGAGCCACTGAAGGGTCTTCACCAAGAAAGAGACCATGTGATTTCCAGGATCTGAAGATGCTTGCTAGGTGAGGAGTCAGGAGTGGGAGTGATGTGAGGGAGGTGTGAACAGGACGGGAGGCCTTCACAGTCCAGGTCTGAGATTAGGGTGATCTGAGGGAGAGGGGCTGGCAACAGGGGCAGAGAAAAGGAGAGATTCCATTTAAATTTTGGATCCAGAACTGAAATGGATGGAATGAAGATGGACATGGGGGGGGGGGTTAAGGGGGGGAAAAAATATTGATCATTCTCATGTGATGACCACAGGCAAACCGATGGACAGACACACCACTTACTGAGGAGACTGAAAGAAAAGGTTTGTGGAGGAAGGTTAAGAGTTCACCTGAGAGATGGGGACTGTGAGAGGTCTGAGTGGAGATGCTAACATGAAGGCAAATGACAGTAGCTGACAATATGGGACTGAGCTCAGAATTTCAGCTGGAGTTATCAATTTGGGAAGCACTGGCACATGGGTGACATGAAAAGTCACAGAAAGAGATGAAAATGCTCAAGGTGAGAATTTAAGTAAAAAGAGAAGACCTTAGGATCAAACTTGAAGGAATTCCAGTATTTAAAGCAATCGAGCCCACAAAGAAATGCAAAAAAGGTGGGAAGAAAGCCTGCAACATGCTGTCACACATGCCAAGAGAAGGGGGCGGGGCAAAGCTGTCCACCTCAGCTGAGACCCAGCAAAGACGGCAGCTAGGTTTGTCAAGCTTTGCCCTCCTCGCTTCCACAGAACACACAGCAGTAATTCATCCCTGTAATTCTTGAGATGGAAAAATAAAACTCCAAATCCCCAAACCAAGAAACATAGTGAATACATAGAAAAGTGATTTTTAAAAAAACATTAATTGCCTATTGTTTATTCTTCCCAAGTTTTCTGATCTGAATTTACCTGTTCTATTTTGACTTACACGGCACTGAGTACTAAAGTAGTAAATCTTCAGACTGAACACATTACAGAAAAGGGAAGAAGCTTGATGACAGAATCGAGTAGTGAATAAGTAACTCAAAAGGAAACCATAATGGTTTAAGCGGGATAATACATTTCATTTCATGCCACAGAAGTGGCATAGAAATCAATAAAGCACACAGCCACAACAGAATTATTAAGACAGTATCATATGAAAAATTATTACTATGGTTTCAAATATTTATTCAATACAGATTTAGTGAGCGGCATATACTCTGACAAGACTGTTCTAGGGATTTTTAAAAACTCTTTTGAGAAAACTCATTTGAGCACTGTCTTAGTTTAGACTGAAGATGCAATCTTTTCAGAGCAAAAAATGGCACCCGATGTGATTTGTTAAAACTCAAGACATACCACATAGGTAAAAAATACTCCTAAATTTGAAAGTGCCACAGTTTAGGGAAAGATTTAATGTTGTGCTCACTTAGAATTATAGACCTATTCAGTTAAAAAGAAAGACAAAAGAATTTATAAAAATTCTAAAATAAGCCATGGGAAAATCTTCTGGGACCACAGATCAGAAGATTCCCATTAACCATTTCAGCTCTTTGCCGATTAATAAAATGATAATACATTATGTTGGAAGGAGGGAAAAAGGCAAAAACATGTATTTAACTTGGGCAGTGAAGGGAGGGCAAAGAAAAGGGAGAGGAGAAACTTATAATTTAAATGTGCACAATGCTTTTAAATGCCTAAAAAATAAATTTAAAATTATTTAAAGAAGAAATGTTATGTATATTTTACTAATATTCCACAACTATTTTATACATTATCTAGTTTTTGTCCATATGGATATGATTTTATACATTTGGCTTAATAGTACTATATACTTTTTACACTTAACATATAAAATGTTTTCCATATTTCTACTTATTTTTTTCTATATATAATACTAGAAGCCCGGTGCATGAGATTTGTGCACTTGGAGGTGGGGGGGATGGGACGGGGACCCCCTCAGCCCGGCCTGCACCCTTTAGCAGTATGGGAGCTGTCAGTCAGATATCCTTAGTGCTGCCGCCACCACCGCTGCGCTCAGCCAGCCCAGCTTGTGGCTGAGCGGAGCTCCCCCTGTGGGAGCACACTGACCACCAAGGGGCAGCTCCTGTATTGAGCGTCTGCCCCTGGTGGTCAGTGCGCACCACGGCAACTGTTCGTTCCACCATTCAGTCGATTTGCATATTACTCTTTTATTATATAGGATTTTTTTAAAAAATATATTTTATTGATTTTTTACAGAGAGGAAGGGAGAGAGATAGAGAGTCAGAAACATCGATGAGAGAGAAACATCGATCAGCTGCCTCCTGCACATCTCCTACTGGGGATATGCCCGCAACCCAGGTACATGCCCTTGACCGGAATCGAACCCGGGACCCTTCAGTCCGCAGGCCGACGCTCTATCCACTGAGCCAAACTGGTTTCGGCTATTATATAGGATTTTTAATGGCTGCATGATATTCCATTGAGTTGAGAAACTATAGTTTACTTGGTCATTTCCTTATTTTGTTCTTAAATATAATTTTTTCCTTAAGTTGAGTTCTTTCCTTAGGATAAATTCCAAGATATTAACATTTTGGTGACTTTGGGTAGTTGTTTCTTTATAGCAATCCCCTATTTTCTGCCATTTTTTTATCTTACATATGGGCATCCCAGCTCACATTTTCAGTCTCTTTTATAGCAGTTGCATGCAAACTCTGACTTTAGAGACTTCTTCTATTTTTGCCTTTTGAAAAGAAGACCCACAATTTTCAATAGATTCTATGAGTTCTATGCCCCTACCTGCTTAATTTTATAAGAAGAGAACATACTGTTTCTAATTGCTACGTGTCAGAAAATAACTGAAAAGCATTGCCGATGTTCTCTCAGCTTTCTAGCATCAGGCAGCAACAAACCAAAGCCCGGAGTTAATAGTAATTCAAAGAAGTGACACCGTTAAAAGGGAGGGGATGATCAGAACACTAAACTTTTCCTTGATTTCTCCTATCTCAGGCCCAATAGTATCATGCTAGTATAAGTCATTTCTGATTTATAGAAAATGTGTGTTAAAATGTCAACTACATGCCCTGGCCGGTTTGGCTCAGTGGATAGAGTATCAGCCTGTGGACTGAAGGGTCCCGGGTTCGATTCTGGTCAGGGATATGTACCTTGGTTGCGGGCACATCCCCAGTAGGGGGTGTTCAGGAGGCAGCTGATCGATGTTTCTCTCTCATCAATGTTTCTAGCTCTCTATCCCTCTCCCTTCCTCTCTGTAAAAAATCAATAAAATATATATTTTAAAAAAAAAGTCAACTACAAAGTACAAAGCAGTAATGCCATACTGCCCCTCTATGCTGAGGAATGATACACACTAAACGGCAGGTGCACATTTTTTCTGACACTTGAGATCGATGGCTCCCCTCCTTCTTACTACTCCCACCATCATTATGTTTACTCTACACTCACCCATGACACGTTGCAAATTGTTGACTTTATACCTACTCTTTGTGTAAATAAAATGAGTGAGAAATATAAAACCCCAATGGCTAATTTCTACCTTCTTATAAAATCACATCTGCTTAGCTGAATGAGCCTCGATAGAAACTTGGGTGGAACCTCACAGCCAGCTCTCAGATGTGCTTGCAGAGCAAGAAAGAGAACTCAAAATTCATATGCAATTAACAGCAACTGTAGGGTCTATTTCATATACAAACCAGAGCACTCCCAACTATTATAAATTAAACCCAAAGATTTCCAAATGGAGTAAAGTACAGAAAAGTTCTTTCAAGTTGACATGACAACTCTGTGGTTGAAAGCTTTTCTCTCTCCCATGAAACACACTATGAAGTACTTAAGAAGACATTTGTAAGCAAACAAATCCCAGCTATTGTTTTAAAGAATTAGTATCATTTCAAATATAAATTTCCTCTTCAATCATTTAATTGGCGTGTCCCATTTAAACATGCAATTACCAGTCATACACAGCATGCAGCATGCAGAAAATGGACAGCAGAGGTTAATAACCTGGAAGCATAGGATCTGAGAATGTGAGAGCAAGTTAAAGACAAGAGTTCCTCTCCATTGTCACTGAGGCTCGAGAAGCAATGCTGAAGCGTAGAACAGTGAGAGTGGGGGAAATACAGTTTGTCCAACACATAAACATATCTCCGCAAGTGGCGGCAGGTATAACTGAAAGACAAGGGTAAAAGGAGAAAAACAGAAAGAAAGGAGTTTTCCTTTGAAAAAATAAATCATTCTCAGTGTCCTCAAAGCTTTGTGTACTAGTATTTTCACTAGATGGTACCAAAGGGAGGAGGGTTGGGGGGGGGGGGGGGGAAGGAAACAACTCTTAAAAGAGAATATAAAGAAGAAAAAAAAGAAAGAAAATGAACAACATAATTAAAAAATGGGCAAAAGACCTAACCAGACACCTCACCAAAGAAGATATATGGGATGGCAAATAAGCATATGAAAAGATGCTCCACATCACGTTATGAAGGAAATACAAACGAAAACAACAATGAGATAGCGCTGCACACCCATCAGAATGACCCAAATCTGGAACATGCCAACACCAAATACAGGTGCGGATGTGGAGCAACAGGAACTCTCATTCACTGCTGGTGGGGATGCAAAGCGGAACAGCCACTTTGGAAGAGTTATGGTTTTCCTACTAAACTAAAATACTCTCACCATATGACCCAGCAATCATGCTCCTTGGTATTGAGCCAAATGAATTGAAAATGTATGTTGACATAAAAACCTGCACATAAATGTTTATAGCAGCTTTATTCATAACTGACAAACTATAAGCAACCAACATGTCCTTCAGTATGTGAATGGGTAAATAAAGTGTGGTACGTCCCCACAATGGAGTATTATTCAAAGCTAAAAAGAAATGAGCTATCAAACCATGAAAAGACATAGAGGAATCTTAAATGCATATTGCTAGGTGAATGAAGCCAATCTGAAAAGGCTACATACTGTATGATTGCAACTCTATGACATTCTAGAAGAGGCAAAACCATTGCGACAGTAAAAAAAATATATAACTAATTAAAAACTTTTTGTTATGCTTTTTGGCCATATGAAGAAATTTGAAAAAACCCTTTCACATTTATGACCTAGTTATTTTTCTGACCCCACATTCTATTGTGGTAATTAATTAAAATCAGGGCTCACAATGTCCCTATAAAAAATAGTAAAATTGCAAAATAAAGATAATAAGTGACATGTTGACTATCCTGTCCACCAACAATTCTGTCAATGCTCAGGTCCCGAGGCTTCCTAACTCTATAAAGAGATATTTTAACTGAGTCCTGGAAAGGACTCCAGGACTCAATCCACCAAAGGAAAATAAAACTTAAGAAAACATAAAAACTGTGTTATTTAAAAATGTGAGCGACCATCATCTTAAACAAATGCTCAAGTTAAAAGTACCAACAGCAAAGTAGACATCATGTGTCTCCTGATTTGATCACAGCAGAGCCTCCCTCCAATCCTGAGGAATCATCAAACGAATCTAAGTTGAGGGGCATTTTACCAAACCAACCAACCAACCATTCTGTGTTCTTCAAATTCTGAAAGACCAAGACTGAGGAACTGTTTGAGTTAAAGGAGACAAAGAGGACAACTAAATTTAATGTGTGATTCTGGGATTGGATCCCAGACTTGGGGGGAGGGTGGTGGTGGTGGTAAAAAAGCATTTTTCCCTAGGAAAAAAAATGAGTGGGGCAAATGACAAAATTTGAGTGCTTGCAGATTAGTCAATAGTACTTTCTCAATGTTAATTTCCTGGTTATGATAAATGTCCTTGTTTTTAAAAAGTACACACTGAAGTTCTTGATGGTTAAAGGTACATCATGTCTATAAACTTATTCTCAAATGTTTCAAAAAACAGACATATTACAGCAAATATGGAAAGTAAAAAATATTTACACTATTTATATATATATAATTTCAAGATAAAAGTTTTTTAAAAAGTACAATATAAAAACATCAAAAACTCATTTAATTTTCATCTAAAACATAAAGAAAACAACTAGTCTTTTTGATATACTGAATATACTGAATAATATCCATTTTAAGATTATAGGATTGAAATCTAGAGCCCTAAAGTGTCATTCTGATCTCTATACTTAAAGCTTAGGATATTAGAAAAGCTACAGCGTGGGAAATAAGCAAATGTGGTCTGGAGTTAGACCATAAAAAACAGTCACTGTTACTTAAGAGTTGCATTTTTATAGAAAATAAAATCTCTTTAGTACCTTTTTACATGAAAATGCCCAAGATTGTGCAATGTATGGTTCTGAAATGTTACTTGATCTGGTTATGCTTCACCAAAGTAAAGTATGAAAATGCTCTTTCTTAGAACAACATTTAATTCTGTAAGACATCCAAAAAACCACAAGCAAAGAGCGATGCTTAAATACAACAAGCCCAGTTAGGCCTCCTAATAATGTAGTTTACAGCACTTTGATGATAAAATTACAACATTTCCAGAGCAACTTTTTACTAATTTATTTTCTTACATGCTTAACAAACTTAAAAAAAAAAAACCCACCACCATGAGATTATGATGAGCAGGTTAAATTTATGGACTATCTAAAATATTCCATGTATTCCTTTCCAATCTTCCTGTTTTCTTTTTTTAGAAAAAGCTTGTTACCAGATTCACTGGTTGATATAAAGTATCAAGAAATTAAACTAATAAATGTTTAGAACCAATGTGAAGAAAAATTATAAAAATTTACAATTGGGCATAAAAGAAGTCTTGAATAACTGAAGAGATACCAGCATGTTTTCGGATGAAAAGTCAAAATATTATAGAGGATGCCATTATCCTCCAAAGATTCAAAGTCCCAACAGGAACGTTTGATTTTAAAAATGTAACTCTCTTAGCCGAAACCGGTTTGGCTCAGTGGATAGAGCGTCGGCCTGCGGACTGAAAGGTCCCAGGTTCGATTCCGGTCAAGGGCATGTGCCTGGGTTGCGGGCACATCCCCAGTAGGAGATGTGCAGGAGGCAGCTGATCGATGTTTCTCTCTCATCGATGTTTCTAACTCTCTATCTCTCTCCCTTCCTCTCTGTAAAAAATCAATAAAATATATTTTAAAAAAATAAAAAAATAATAAAAATAAAAATAAAAATGTAACTCTCTTAAAGTGGTTCTAGATTTTTTCTTTTATTTTAAGGGTCCAATTTAAACACTAATAAAAGACATGAATCTCCTTCAGAAAAATGTACCAAGTCATATACACGCAAAATTTTATGTAAAATTTCAAGATCCTCAGAGGGCCCCTAAGCCCATTCATATGATCTCTATGCCCCAGATTTGTGAAATGCAAGTGTTGGGCTGCTGTGTAGAAGAAGAAATAAGTAAAAAAGCCAAGAAGACTTTGAGAAAGAGTAATCAGGAGGAATTTAAGCGTGTGTTATTAAAATACATAAGGCTGTCACAAGAACAGTGCATGGTACTGGAAGAAGAACAGACATATGAATTGATTCCCATGTTTTGGCTTGCATACAAGGTGATGTCATTCTCTGAGGCAGGGAACAGGAAAGAGCAGTGGGGCGGGCTGGGGAAGGGCAAGATTTGCAATTTGGACATGTTGACTTTGAGATGACTCTGAGAACTCAAAAGATGATTATCAAGCATCTGACTGGGCAAAGTGGTCTCAGGAGTCTGAGGATGGGTCTGGCCTGGAGATGTATGTTGAATAGACAGGAGTGGCTGAGATCACCAACAGAAGGAGTAGAGAAGGAAGGGAGTCTAGGGGTAACCTTGAGAAAGACCAGCATTTAATAATTTCATAAATCTAGATGGAGGATGATAAACCTGCATAGAATTTTGAGGAGTGGCCAAAAAACAAATAAAAGAAGAAACCAAGAAGAGATTGCTTTGGAGGAAAGACTAGTTAACAGTATTAAATACAATTAAGAGGGCAAGATGGAAAATGACCACTGGATTTAGCAATGTTGAAGTCATCACTGACCAAGAGTCCTTTCTTTTTGTTAGAAACTTCAAAAATTATCATTCATTAAAACACAACCCCAGATATAAGACCTATCGTTAATTCCACTGATTAGCTCATTTACATGAATTAAATATCATTAAGTTTCCAGGAGAGATTTGTGCAAACCAAAAAATTTATAAAATAGCTCACACACAGTTTATACAGCATAAACCTTCCAATACAGTGTGGCTCTCCAAAGCTCTCCAAGAAAATAAGCACAGGGAATCTGGGATGCACGTCAGGAAACTGCACACAGTGGTGGAAGCACAACCCCTGAATCATTTAACTCACTGGCAGCTGAAGCCATTTTTCCTGGAGCTAAATCTATTGCCAGCAGTGAAGATCCTGGGAATCTCTAGCATAAAGGATTAACAGACTGGCCCCAGCACTGGAAAATACATTGAAAGGAACAATCCCGTACTCGCTCAGAAGGGATGAAATGACCTAATATCCCACTGCCAGATCTAGAAAGGAACAGAGATGGCAATAACAATAAAAAAGGGCCTCTTTCACGATAAAAGGTTACAATATAAACTTCTTTTCTGTGATTTGTTTTATCTCAGTTGTTAAAGAAATTCAAAATAAGAAAATTCCCTAGATTTGTAACATACAACATTTTAATCAATTAGAATTTCTACTGTCATTAATGCTTGAAATTTAATCAAATCCTTTGTTGACTTAAAAATCTTCAAGTACTTGCATCCTAAATTAGCTATTTATTTTGGGATATTAGTCTATCAATAAGTACTTAAACATTAATAGAAACTTAAAAGCCAAATATTTTAGATAACAGTTTCACAATGTGTTTGTCAAATTATTTGCTTACTGATTTTAAAATATTTGTTATAATCAGATATAAATTTGGTAGTATCTATAGGATTAGTCAGATTTTCTTTTAGGGACAAACTTTATTTCCAAGAATGTTTCTGAGAACGTCAGCTTGCCTTTGAAGACCTGATCATAGTTTACTTTATAAAATCTCATTTTCCACTTTATAGAAAACAAAGTAGTTTAAAGCACTGATTTTCATATCCTACCAAAGTAAAGGGGACAAGGCACTTGGAAATTAATGTCTTTAAGTTCTGTAAACAGTCAGGGTAATATGTACCAGATACCTAAAAATATTAGATTGAGCAGATGAAAATTTACATGGTACTCATTAAATGTACCATCGTCTCTTATTTTAAAGATGATGTTATAATCTATACTAGAGGCCCGGTGCACAGATTCATGCACCAGTGGAGTCCCTTGGCCTGTGCCCTCTCACAATCTGGGACCCCTCGGGGGATGTAAGACTGCTGGTTTCAGCCCGATCCCTGCAGGTCAGGCCGAGGGACCCCACTGGTGCACAAATCCATGCATCCAGCCTCTAGTATGCATATAAAATCTCTGGTTAAGCTCTTCCCACCCCCCTCCCTCCCCACTGAGATTCATCAGTCTGTTACATGTTTCCATGCCTGTTTGTTGAGGTCTGCCCCCTGGTGGTCAGTGCACATTATAGCTACCGGTCAAATGGTCAAGCGGTTGCTTAGGCTTAGATAGATATAGATATAGATATAGATATAGATATAGATATAGATATAGATATAGATATAGATATAGATATAGATATTATAGTATGGATAAACAAATCAACATTACCAGCCTCACTTTCTATATAGCATATGTATAAAAAATATCTTTTGACTTTGGACAAAGCAACTATTTAAAAGGAATGTTGCCGTGGCTCTCCATCACAGACCTTTGCTCTGCAAATGCCCAACATGGCCATGCAGCAATGCAGAACTGGCTTGCTTCCCAGCAATGCACAGTTATGCTATGTGGCTTGAAGTTATAGTTCAGTGTGTTAATAGCATGATGCTGTCTGCTCTACTTCTGGCCTAATAAGCAACGTTTCAAAAATTCCTTCCAAGTTCCTTTCTAACACTTTCTTTTCATGAACTTAAGAGTTAGAAGGAAGAAATCACTAACAGGAATTTCATGAGAAAATTTACTTGAAAATAATTTCTTGATTGGATTTGTTTATAATTTGTATTTTAAAAGAAACCTTTCAATATGTCATTATGTTCCTTCTTGTGCCAAGGGAAGTAGTGGATTGACAGAGCACATATTAAAATGATGACTCCCATAGATGGATGCCAAATTGGTTCCAGTGAAGGTGGAGTTGATGGAAGGAAAAAAAGACCTAAAGCACATGCTCATTACAGAAATAGCTATCAACAACAGAGAACTCAATCCTAAAATTTTAAATTTCACTTTTACACATCATCTGGAGAAACTGAGAGACTGGTTTTTAAAAATCTAGTCTTTGGGGGACATTAATGATGACTATATACTAGATTCAAAAGTGTCGCTCAATCTACACACATCTGTCTACACTGAATAATATGGGGTATAAACACTACGAATATAAGGGATATATATAGGTATAAAATACAAATATATTTTACAAATACATAGGTATAAAATAGCATATTCAGCACATTTTATGACCATCAAACAGCTTGCTCACTTCTAAAGTCGTTATATTTTACAAACCCCTGCTGGACAAAAAGATTTATAGCCATGATAAAATTCTTCTGAAAAATTTGAGTTCTGAGTCTTGATTCTTCAACATCATGCCGCAAATATTACATCAGTGAAGTTAGATAATCTGGAACCATGAAAAAGGGCCAATTTTGCTAACACTGATTAAATATTTATGTCATATCCCTTCTACAGCAGAGCTGGAAAAATACACACAAGACAAAATGTTTTACACAATCCTAAGACTTGAAAATCTATTGAGGTCATTAAAAGAAGAGCAAGTGTTCATATGTAGAAATTATGCTAATAACTCATCACCAGAAGACCATCTCAGAGTAATTTTTCAGTTGTGGTCCTGGATATACACTGAAACATCCACACTCCCTGACTCTTTCACCCACGTGGGTGTGGTGACACACGCTAAACCCACATCTGTGAGCTGGCAGGCCAGGATCCGGGTGCTGTCTGCTACAGGAATGTGGTCATCGTGAAACTGAAGCTCACTGCTGCAGGTGGGCGGAGATGAAAAGCCTGATCGTGGTCTCCCCAGTTCAACGCTCTCATCAGCCCAACTGAAATATTAGCCTTTCTACCATAGTAACTGACAGACACATCAGGACACTTTCCTGGGGGAACAGACAGGCCAGGCATTCTTTTGCTTCTGGGTCTTTGCACCTGCTGCCAACTAACTGGAGATGTCATTTCATCTCCTTGTCCTTCTGGCAAACTTCTCCTCCTCCATCCGTTAAGTGTGACTCTTCCATGAGGCTTTCCCGCTTGCTTCAGGCACATCTGCCGCCTTCCCTTCTGGGTCCTAGTGTGCCTTGTGCTTACTTGCCAACACATGGTATATGCAGTTGTCTTTGTTTCTATCTGCCCTCTCAACCACAACCCCTGTGAGGGCAGATCTTGAATTTTTATTTTTGTTTCCCTAGCACCCAGCACCATACCTGGCATTAAGAAAGGAAAATATTTATTGATTCACGAGAGTAAACCCGACAAAAATTAATGTCCCATATTCAATGCTCCACGAGTTTTCTTGTTTGTAAGAGTTTCTATGCATTTACACTACACTGACAACCACACTGTAGGCTGGGCTGGGATTCAGAGTCATAACCATAAACATAAAATTACTTCCTTCCTTAAGAGTGAGCAAAGGGCTATAAATCACTGGCAACAGGAACTTACACAATAATTTCTCTCTAAGGCCTTAACTGCTATTTTTTAAAAATCTTAAAAGAATCCCATGATTTGTCTACTTTGCAAAAGCACACAAGAATCAATCGTTTTAATCACCTCAACCATTCCAACCAAACAAAAACTTCCTATTTTCTTTCCATGGAATAGAAAACTGGTACACCAATATTAACCTCAAAACTAGCCACCCTGAAATGGTTCTGAAGGCCTTTACCAGCCATCACTTCATTCATTCTATTAATTACTTTATTTTGGATCTAAATCAGCAACAATCGGCAACCTCTAGAGAGAGGTGCCTTATGAAAGAAAGTGGAAAGACAGACAAGCCAAAGTGCCTTTTTTGTGATTATTCATGGAAGGAGAAAACAGGGTACAAGGAAGACCTATCTCACGATGAAAGGGACACAGGTGCTTATTGATCAACATCTGAATAAACAGCTATTAGTTCTCTGACTCTCCCATCTTTATTTGGTATCCTATATAATAAAAGGCTAATATGCAAATCGATAAGAAAACAAACTCAGACATATCATAATTCCATATATTTACTAATTGACAAAATAATAAATCTATGACAACGGGAAGTATAACAATAAGGACAGAAGGGAGTTCTGTGGAAAATTAAGTATCAGGAGAAAAGTATTAAGTAGGAACTGTATTACCCCAGAAGACATGTTGAAGTCTTAACCCACAGTACTTTTGATATCTTTAGAAATGGGGTTGTGCAGACATAATTAATTAAGATGAAGTTACACTGGAGTAGGGTGGGCACTTAATCCAATATGACTGGTGTCCTTATAAGAAAAAAGAGACACAGAGACAGAAGAAACACACAGGGCGAAGGCAGCCATGTGATGATGGAAGCAAAGATTAGAGCAATGCCTCTACAAGCCAAGGAACAGCAAGAACTGCCAGCATCCCCGGGAGCTAAGAGAGGGCAGGAACGCTTCCTCAGCAGGTTTCAGAGGAGGCATGGCTTTGCCAGATCTTGGTTTTGGACTGTTCACCAATGTCTCCATTGCTTTCAGCTCCCAGTTTGTGGTGCTTTATTACCCCAGCTCTAGGAAATAATGAAGTGGGCAAGATGTGTCTACTCAATTGGAAATGAGAGAACATGGCGTGGTGCAGTCATTATGACGTAGACTCCTTCCCTGGGCTCAGTGGCTTTCGGGGCTGAGGCAAGTGGAATAATAGATGATGGGGAGACGCTGGGTTGACAGCTGAGAACAGCAGCATAGACAGGCCTTTCTGCTTGTTTTAATTTCATCATTACTTAAAATGAAGGACTCAAAAAAGGAAGAGAACTTAAACATCATCTAGCTTTTCTTAACTGTTTTCCTGCCACCGGAATACTGGCCAACAGATGCAACACTTTTTACTCCTGTGTACAGCTTCCAAGGAGCTGGCTCAACCTGTCTTTTCTTCCCAATTTAGAGAGAATACAGGCTGCAGGAGAATGAAAGGGTGTTAATCCATTCTAATTTATATTACAAAAGAAACAGTTACTCTATCACTAGACACAAATGACTTGCAATACCTCACACCTCCTTGAAGAAGACTGCTCTGGCCAGCCAGCTTAAAGAAGCTTCCTGTCACTATCACTTCACAGGTCTTCCTTCCACCTATTAGTCCCCTCGGTCTCTGTTTACTTGTCTATGATCTGTGTCCCTGCTCAGCAGCCCCAGGACTGCCTGGTCTAGTAGGAAGAGAAGTAAAGAGTCAGTTACGGCACAGCATACTATTAAAAATGCCATGAGTACATGGCAGAGGTTGGGGTGAATGGTGATGGAAAGGCGAGACTCAAACCTAAATGAGGAGACAGGAAAAAAGGGTCTCAGAGGAAGTGACAGCTAGGCTGAGACCTGAAAGAGGAACTGGAAGAATAACTAAAAATATCATCTCTGGCTTGATGGTACTCATGAAGAAGAGTGTTAGAACAAAGCAGAATGAGAGCAGATTTTCCAAAAATGTTCCTTCACATTCAAACCATACCTTTTTAGTATTCTTGATGTCTTCTTAGAGTACACGTCTGTAGCTTCCAAGAACTTGTGATATAACTATCCTATATAATAAAAGCCTAATATGCACATTGTCCCCTCAATCGGGAGTTCAACTGCTCACTATGATGTGCAATGACCACCAGGGGGTAGCGCGGAACATGGTGGGTATCAGCAACGTGGTGCTGGCAGCGGGCGGCAGTGGAGGCACTGCAGGCCCTGAAGGGCTCCAATGAGAGCGGGACTGTGGCAGATGGTGGAGCAGGTGAGCAGGTGGCGCCAGGCGAAGACGGTGCAAGTGGGGCCCGACTGCCCAGCTGATCACTCCGCAGACAGCGACTAGCAGCAGTGGCAGGGGGCCCAATGACTCAGGCGGGGAGGGGTGGGCACAAGGGCCTGGGGGCCCAGGTGCTGCCCAGGGTCCAGAGGTGAGCTGGGACCTGCCCTTCCACGCCAGACACTTGGCCAGGCCTAGGGACCGTACCTGTACACGAATTTCGTGCACTGGGCCTCTAGGAACTTAAATAAAGAAACAAAGGGCCCTAATCGTCTCTAAAATGTCAAGACTTACATAGCAGGTACTTGAAAAATAATGTTCTTTCATTCAGTGTTATATGTTATAATGTTGATGAGATGAACTTAACTTGTTTATATCAATTAGCCTATGGTAAACCTGGTTTCAGTACACATAGTTTTTGCTTAAAGTCACAGAACCTTTCCACAATGTTAAGTGAGGACTTACTGTACATGTGGTATAATCAAAATCTGCTGCACAAATGTTTATCTTCCAGAAAAAAGAGTAATTTTTCCTTCACACTTCAACTGTGTCTAGGTGCTGACTTCTTTTAAATCCAAGTGATTCTGGCTGTATGCAGCATCATTTTTCACTAAAAAACCGCTTTGATGTTTATAATCTATTATTTAAACATTAAATCGATTTATAAAGGTAAAAATATGGCTTTAATAATTTGCAGTTGTGGCTTCTATGATTCAGATGGTAACCATCTCAAGACAGACCACCATCAGAGCAGAATCTGGAGGAGAGATGAGTGGGTAGGACAAGGATGCTCATGTCCTCTTCAAGCTACTGGCTGAAGCCCGACGGTACAACCAGAGGGGGAATGTTTCACAATGTCCTGTACAGATGAGGATTAGGTCAACCTCTTGAAAAAGGGGGCAAAGAGTTCAAATGTTTTCTAATTTTATCATTGCTCTTTTGATTAATTTCTTTTTTAAAGAGTCAACCACCAGTGTGGCTACAATAGCCAAATTCAATGGAGAAAGGATAATCTTTTTGACAAATGTTGCTGAAATAATTACATATCCATGTGCAAAAAATGAACATTGATTCATACTTTGTACCGCACAAAAAGGAACTCAAAATGAATTACAGGCCTAAAGGTAAAATCTGAAACTATAAAACTTCTAGAAGAAAACATAGAAGAAGATTTTTGTGGCTTTGGGTTAGGCAAAGAGTTCTTAAGTAGGTATCAAAAGCATAATTCATAAAAGAAAAAATTGATAAATTGGTCTGCCCCCAAATAAAAGATTTCTGCTCTTTGAAAGATAATGTTACAAAGACAAGTTCCCGACTGGCTTTTGCAAAACACATACCTGCAAAAGGACTTGTGTCCAAAATATATAAAGAACTCTCAAAGTCAAAAATAAAAAACCCACACAACCCAATAGAAGGACAAAAGGTATGAATACATATTTCACCAAAGAATTTACATGGATGGCAAAAGAGCAGATGAAAAGATCCTCACCATTACTAGTAATTAGGAAAATACAAATTAAAAGCTCAATGAGATACCACTACATATCTATTAAAATGGCTTTTACAAAAAGACAATACTGTTGGTGAGTATGCAGAGTAACAGGAACTCTGGGGATACAAAATGCTAAGAGTCCCTCTAGAAGAGGTTACCATATGACTCTAAATCACTACTTGTAGACAATTACTCAAGAGAAGTGAAAAGTTATGTTCCATAAGATTTTCTATACAAATGATTATAGCCATTTTATGCATAACTGCCCCTAAATGAAAACAATTCGAATGTCCTTCAACTGGTAAATGGATAAACTGTGGTATCTATACAATGGACTACTACTCTGCAATAAAAAAGGAACAATACACACAACAATATGAATAAATTTCTAGACTCAAAAGACTACGTATTATATGATTTCATCTATGTGACAATCTGGAAAAGAAAAGAACTACAGGAATAGACTGGGGCTCAGATGGCTGGAAGGGTGTGACTAGAGTTGTAGGAAACTTTCTTTATTGTGGCTATGATGGTAATACACAACTACATGTGTTTATCAATCCAAAGAACTCTACACTGAAGAGGAAAATGTTCTGTATATAATAAAGCAAAATTCTTAACTGTCCTAAAAAATTAAAAATGCTACTCACCTATGGTGAAACATTAGCCTGTGCTACTCAAATAAACCAACTGTATTCAAAGGAAGAAGAAAATGAGGTTAAAAGTCTAAACTTAATTCTATACATTCTGTTCAAACACAGACCATTTGTCTTAGTAAAAACCGCTAATATCAAGCCCTTTATAATCTTTGCACACTTTTACACTTTCTTATTCCATGCCATCATCAAAAATTTCTTACTACCCTCAAAATAGTACTACCACCAGATATAAGGGAATAAAATGAAGTGTTTCCTGCAATGACAGAAACGTGACTTCTCACCCAAAATAAACTATACTAAAGTGAAGATAAGTTATCAAGAAAAGCTTACCACACCCTAAGCACTACAGCAATAGCTCATTCCACATCAATATGTGTATTGGCCCAAAACAAACAAAAGGCTTATTAGTGCAGCATTATTTCTAGATGTCTTAATGGAAGTTGGAGGAAATAGTCAATGAAACACTAAATATTTAATTCAAAACACTCATTATACTTGGTTTGGTAGCCCGAGACATACTCCTTATAATTAATAAAACAGATTGTCGCCATAAGAATCTACGTTCTGTTAGATAAAATTCTGTAGAAGGCAGAGAACAATAGAGAAATAACAGAGCCAAGTTGAAAAACTCAATACCTACAAGTAGAAATACACATAAGGCAAAAGAGAATGTTTATACATTACAAATATAGTAGTTCCCCATCTTCTGTTCCAAGATCCCCAGTAGATGCCTGAAATTGTGGATAGTACTGAACCCTATGTACACTATTTTTTATCTATATGTACATACCTATGGTAAAGTTTAATTTATAAATTGGCCATAGTAAGTTTTATGCATAAATTTTATTATTAACAATAATAAAGTAGCTATAATAAAAGTTACATGAATGTGGTCTCTCTCTCTCAGACTACCTCATTGTACATAAGATGAAGTGAGGTGAACAGTGTAAGCACAGTTTTGTACATGATGCAGCTACTAGTGACTACTGGGCAGGCAGCATAGACAGTGTGGCTATGCTGGACAGAGGGATGATTCATGTCCCAGGTGGGACGGAGCAGGATAGGGTGAGACTTCATCACGCTACCGAGAATGGCATGCCATTTAAAACATGAATTGTTTATTCCTGAAATTTTCCATTTTATATTTTCAGACCACGGTTGACTGTGGATAAGGGACACTACTGCATAAGAGAATGCACAGTTGAAAAAACTACATGAACCCTCTTAATTTATTTTTAAAAACTGACTTCACTAATGATACTGAAATAATGCTATGATTCTAATGTATGATGCCCATCTTTTAGATAAAAAATCTTAGAATAATACACTGCCTGCCTTTTGAAAAGCTCAAGAAACATGAAGATCAACCTCACTATGTCATCATTACAAAAGTGTTTTCTAATTTTCACTTTAGTTATTCATGAAGGCATATATGTATGCATGTATTTAAAGCAGTGGAATCCTTTCTTCAAATGAAATCTGATGTGAAAGTGCAACATGTAAAACAGGTAACAGCAGAGCAGAGCTGCTCTGGGAGGAGTGTGATGGCCTGAGAGCCCTGCTGCTTCTGTAGTCATCACCAAGTTGAACAAGAGACCTGAGGAGAACCCAACAAAAATCAGAGTCGTAGAATCTTGGACTTGGGAGAGACCTGATTGAATGCTTCACCCATGTCTTCTATGGAGCCTCCAAAGGCTTGCAGCCACTGTTGAATGGCTTCAGTTATGTTAGCCCTTCCCCAGTTAAGGGGAAATGTAGGTCGTAGTTACACTGTTCTTCATGAAACACTGATATACAGGAAATAGCTACCACACCCCTTTTATTCATTAGCATCAGCATGCCATTTTGCAGAACAGCAGGGCGGGGTGAATCTATTTGTATCTGTCCTTTGAGTTAGTGGCAGTGTAGACCCAACTCTAATGACGTCAACAGCCATTAAAATGTCTCTCACTGTACTAGCATGTCCAGAATGGAAAGTTACCAGAAGAACCTAGGTCAGAGTCTTGAAGAGGCCATATCAGCACACCTAAAACTGACCCTGTCTGTACCTGATTTTACTTCCGCTAACAGGAAAGGAACGAGGCTGCAGACCAGAAAACTTCAGAAGCAAACACTCACTGATACAAAAGAGTAAAGCTTCTATAACAGGCAGTTCTACATTCTTTTCTAAATTCTTCCTCCTTGCCAGCCCATTCATGTTTTTCAGTTACACCTGTGATTTTCCTATTCCCCTACCTGTATCTGTTGAAATGTTATTCATCCTTGAAGATCTCGATTAAATGCCATGAACTTCATATAGGCCTCCATTTTATCCTAAGTTAGAATTACGCCCCCTTCCACCTTCCTATAGTACTTGGTACAGTGTATCCCTTTCTGTCTTATACTACAGTAGACCACATAGGAGGTCTACTGGGCTGAAGATGAATTTCTTATTCCTAAACTGCATTTTCACATTTCTTTCAGTAGATAAAATATTTAGATGTTGTAGGAATTAAATACCTATATAATACAAAAATCTACTTTCTAGTTCAGATTCAATACAATATCCAAGAATACACTTTTCACAGAAAAGTTGATTTTTAAATAGCTTTATGAAATAGCTGATGTCACTCCAAATACCACATTAATAACATTTTAATTCATTCCAAAAATACTAACTAGAATCTAGTCTGTAAAAGGACTGTGCCAGGTACACAAGAATAGCACAAATCAAGGCTAGAAGCTCTCTAGATATAGACACTGGGTGCGCTGGTGTCCAGTTACACTGCTTATTTAAGGATTTCTCTTCAATCTGCCCCTAAGCGCCTTTAATTTGCCCGGAAACCATTGCTGGTCCACTCTACATGACAGCAGTTGTACTACTGTAATCCACTTTGGTCTCTTGTTTTTCAATGATTAGAAAAAAATGCACTTGGTGGGGCAGGGGCTGTTGGTTGTCCCCAGTGATCTATTTCGATACTAACAGATTTTTCAGCAGGACACATGACCGCAGGGAGTAAAAACGACATTTCTCAGCTCCCAACACTGCTAAATGTGGCCCCAGGACTAAGCTCTCACTTACTAGATTTAAGTATCCCTTGGCAGCCTCTGGAAACCTTCCTTAAGAGTCACTGGGTGCCTTGCCTCGCCTTTTATTCTTACCTCCTGTGGCTTGACCTCAGATGCTGATGGCGACCTTAACAAGGAAGATCGGGGAGGTACAGTGAAAGGAGTTTATCCGAAAATGCCCATGCCCTAATCCCTGCAACCTGTGAATGCGTGACAAGTCAAAAGGGAATTTGAAGATGTAATTAAGATTAAAGATCTTAAAATAGGGAGATTAGCCTAAACTACCCAGATTTGCAAAATCTAATCACATGAGCCCTTAAGAGCAGAGAACTTCCGCTGGCTAGAGTCAGAGATAAGTGGCAAAAGAATCAATCAGAGAGATTCCAAGCATCTGATGTGCCACTGGGCTTTGAGATGTAGGAGCCCATGAGAGAGAGGCTTCTAGGAGCTAAGAGCAGCCCCCAGCTGTGTGCCCGGCAACAGGGACCTAAGTTCTACCATCACATGGAACTAGATAAGCCAACAACAGGAGCCTGGAAGCAGATTCTTCCCACAGTGTCCTGGTTAGAGCCCAGCAGGTCGACAACTTGCATTTTGGTCTTGTGAAGCCTGGAGCAGGGAAACCACATGAACCTCGCCAGATTTCTGACTACGAAACTGTGAGGTGATATATTGTGTTGTTTTAGGCAGTTACGTCTATGGAAACTTGTTACAGCAGCTGAAGGAAACTAATGCAGACTTCCTGGAGCAGAGCCTCCTTCTCAGCCCTCGAAGACCTGCAGTGGACTTTTACTTGGAGAAAATTAACAGTTCTTTCTTCTTTAAACTACTAGGGTTCTCAGTGACTCCCAGTTGAACCTAAATTTTGGTGATAACTTGATGAAATCATTTTTATTATCAACACCTAAAGAATAACAGAGGTTAAAGTAAAATATTAAGCTATGAACACTTTTTATACATGTGTAATGATATTAGACAGCCTTTAATAAGGTTTATTTTCCTTTCTTTCATTTATTTTATTTTATTTTATTTTTCAATTATAGTTTATATTCAACATTATTTCTTATTAGTTTCAGGTTAATAAGGTTTATGTTCACTTTTTCAGTTGCAACAGAGAAATCATGTGTTGTCTCAAACTTCGTAACACTTAATATATGACCCAATTATATGAAAGTCTAAAACAAGGGGAATAAGATTATATTACTACCAGTGTCTAGACCAGTCAGGGTTAGTAATCGCTTATGGAATACAATAAGGTCAATATACATGAGCAAAATAGGTGCAAATGGTTTGGTAAGAAAAGCACAATTTCAAGTATGTACTATATCACTGTGAAAGAAAAAAATTACTTATGGCTTGGAAAAATGCTCAAATCTTGCAATTACCACAAAATCCCCTTTTCATATTAAAACACTAGAGGCCTGGTGCATGACATTTGTGCACTGGGGGCAGGGTGGGGGGTGGGTCCCTTAGACCAGCCTGCGCTCTCTCGCAGTCTGGGACCCCTTGGGGGATGTCTGCCCGCCATCTTAGGCCCACTCTCTGCTGGCAGTTGGACATCCCCCAAAGGGTCCTGCACTGCCGCGGAGGCAAGAGAGGCTCCCGCCACCACTGCTGCACTTGCCAGCCATGAGCCGGCTTCTGGCTGAGCAGCACTCCTCCTGTGGGAATGCACTGATCACTAGGGGGCAGCTCCTGCATCATAGCTATTGCCGTGCCATAGCCACAAGATGGTGGTGCCCAGACCCCTCAGCCCCGCGGGGGTAGCAGGCACGCGGCTGCTCCGCGTGCCTGCCTCTGGAGACCCCTAGTTCCCTCAGCCCCCCAGCCACCCAGGGTTAGCCTGAGGCACAGGTAAGCCTCAGATGGCGGCTGCCCAGCCACCCAGGGCCACCCGAGGCTCAGTTAACCAGGGCTGGCTGAGGCTTGCGCTGCCGGCAGTGGCAGCAGCAGAGGTGTGGTGGGGCAACGCCTTCCCCTGATCACCGGGTCGCCTCCCACCCCTGAGGGCTCCCGGACTGTGAGAGGGGCCAGGCCGGGCTGAGGGACCCCCCTCCAGTGCATGAATTTTCATGCACCAGGCCTCTAGTATATGCATATGTGCAAACAACTTATCTGTCTAAATACATGGCTTTATCAATTTTATTAAACGAGTTCAATGACTTTCTGAAGCCATCATGTTATATAAATAGCTCTCAATATAGGTGATACATATGCATACACACACACACACATACATATATACACGAAAAGGCTTATAAAACTCTATATATGCTATAGACTATTCTTATTGAAACATATACACATGTATCTGAATAGAAAGTCACCTGGAAGTATATATACTAAGGTATTACTCAAAAAATTACTTGAAGTGGGCACTATGATTGTCTTCAAGCTTGTATATATTTTCTGTAATGAATCTGTGTTGCTTTGGTTTTTAATGAAATCATTTCTGCATAATCATTTATTCTACAAATTTTTAAAATATTTTTATTGATTTCAGAGAGAAAGATAGAAACATCAATGATGAAAGAGAATCCTTGATTGGCTGCCTCCTGCACACCCCCTACTGGGATCGAAACGGCAACTCAGGCATATGCCATTGACTGGAATCGAACCTGTGACTTTTCAGTCCGTGGGCCAACACTCTATCAACTGAGCCAAATCGGCTAGGTCTACAAATATTTTTTGTACCAGGCAGTGCTATAGGTACTTGGGATACATTTGTGAATGATACAAAGATCCCTGACCCTTTGGTGCTCAATGATCTTCAAAGAGAAACATATGCAGTACAGTGGAAATTCTTGCTTTCCTCTCACCCCATAACCATTTGTATCACTTTTTTTGTGTTTCTTTCCATAGTTTTACATATAAATAAGGACAAATGCAAATATATATTTATCCCCTTACTTACACTACTCAGATATTAAACATACTGTTCTGTACCTTGCTTTTTTCACATAAATATCTTGAAGAGCCTTCTATCCCTTGCTCTTTTTTATAGCTGCACTCTGTCCATTGTATGTATATCATGTTTATTTAAATAAGTCTATCGATAGATACTCCAGTTGTTTCTAATGACTATTTGCTATTATTAACAAACACTGCCAAAATAAATCTGCACATTGTCATTTTGCACAAATGCAGGCATGAGTATTGGGTCATGGATTTAAAATGTGAATAGATATTGCCACATTGTTCTTTAAACTTGTACCAATCTACACTCCCACAGGCAAAGTCTGAGTATCTCTATTTCCACATAACCATATGTAACACACAGACGGATTTTTCTAATCTGATCGGAGGGAAAATGGTATCTCAGTGTAGTTTTACATGGTATTTTTCATATTAGAGTGAAATTGAGCATTTTAAAATACATTTAAGGGCTACTTGATACCCTTTTATGTCACTTTAGAAATTCTGAACTTTGTGAACACATTTTTAGGCATAATAGTTACTACCTTCGGGGTGTCTACAGGCAGCTATGGGCCTGGCTTGAATTCAATTAGGTATTATTTTTTCTTCTTTTGAATAAATGCCAGGAAAGTGGATAATCAGGATTAAACTTTGGGGACAAAACAGAGTCTTATCAGTTCCCCTAAGCCTAGCACAGGGCCTGGTGCACCTTAGGTATACAATACAATGTTTGCTTAAAAACAAAAAAAGGGGCACCTGAAAGATGTTTTCTTTGGAAGTTTATAGTGCAACAGCACCCCCAAGGGGAGCTTTAGCTAAAGCTCCACCCCCCCCCCCTCACCCCCATCAAATTTCCTCCAGCCAGATCTCTAAACCACGGCACATACATTAGTCAGAATGAAGATGGCGTGATTGCTGTATAAATGCCACTTGCAAACGATCTCCAAGCTCCGCCTTCCAAATGGAATGCTGCCCCTAACCTCTCTTGTATAGAACGGGGATGCCGTTGTCAGGGTGGACACTGGGCCAGTCACACTGCCAGAGTAACACAGCCCTACATTTTCTCAGCCCAAAGACAAGACCTGGCCAGTATCAACCACTCAGTGACCAGCAAGTGCAGCAACACAGGCATTCGCAGGGCAGAACTCTGTCCACTTGTTACAGGTAAAGACACCGTTACTGGGAAGTGGCATTTCCTTCCGAACAAAAGAAACTGAATACAGACAGAAGTCATGAAAGAGAACTTTTATGTCACATGTAAATTAAACACAAGAAAGACAGCATTTGAACAGATTCAGCTGGACTTTCTATTTTGAATAGAAATCTAGATGTTTATCTTAAGCCTAGAATTTTAGAATGGAAGTACTGTTCATCTTCCTGCTATACAGGACAATAACTTATGACACAATTCAGTAGTCTCTGACAGTCTTGTGGCAACTAGTACCCAAAGATGGCCACAAACGAACCAAGCCTCCCGTGTACCAATATGTCCTTTTGTGGTCCCTTTCTCTTTAATCTGGGCTGGTCCTGTGACCTGATTTTGACCAATAAAATGTGGTGAAAGCAATGGCCTGGGATGGCTGAGCTAGGTCATAAGAAACAGTTTCTGTCACTCTTGGATGTCCTTCTTGGGAGCATCCCTCGTGGGAACTCAGCTGACAGCTGGTATCAACTGTCATGAGGCTGGTCACACAGGACATCGACCCCGCTGCTGTCTGACTGCAAGCATGTGAGAGACCTCCAGTGACTACCACTAAGGTAAGCAATCAATCCACAGCACCGTGAGAGATCATTATAAATCGCTGCTTTAAGACACTAAGTTTTGGGGTGGCCTGTCACATAGCAATAGACAACCAGAACAAATTTGCTTTATAGCCACACCCAGGCAAGATGAGCAATAAACTTCTAAGACAATTTAGTAACATGGCCAGCTTATGACTTCAAAAGATAAAGACCATGTGCTCTTACAGGGAGTAAACATTATTTATATATTCTGTATATCCCCTTTCTCTTCCAACCCCTGATAATTATGTTCTCAATAAATATTTATTAAATGGAAGCATGAATAATACAAACATACCTGACTATTGATTATATTGATGGAAGGAAGTAAGGGTATAATTAATTCAGAAATAGTAGCTATTTAAAAGTATATACCCAATCCCCTAACCAGGCATTACAGCAGTGATTCTAATCTCAGGGACCAGTTAGACTCTTAAAAAAAATTGAGGAGCCCAAAGAACTTTTTAATATATGGATTAAAACTATAAACATTATCTATAGTAGAAATAAAACTGAGAAAATCTAAAATACTTAATTCATTTAAACATACTAATGAACATCACATGTTAACATAAATAACACTTAATGAAAAATAACTCCTTTCCAAAACAAAACTAAAAATGTCAGACAAGTAGCATTATTTTCTGTTTCTGCAATCTTTATACTGTCTGGCTTAACAGAAAACAGATTCTCAGTCCTGCTGAAGTCAATCTTGTTTTAGTTGAAGCACATGAGGAAAATGTAGCCCCAATAATATATATACTTAGAAAAGGAAGTGTTTTAATGCCCTTTACAGAAAATTGTAGATCGTCTTGGATAGTACAAAAAAACTCAAGTGCTAGTTTCTTAGATTAGTTAAAATGTGGAATTGGAAACCCTCTTTCAGTCTGTTGCATTAAGATCCTTTGGTCTATTTTGTACTTTGTATGAATCTTTTCACCCATGCCTACTTTTGTAACTTCATGCTTTGGTCATTCGAAAAATATTGGTTTGCTGAATTAAGAGTTATAAAGATCTTCCAAATGTTGACATACTTGCACTGGTCACCATACACGATCCAAAATATCCCACACTTAGTAACGTCTTTATCAATCTCATCGCAAAAGTCTTCAATTATTGGGAAGACATCAAACTCATGGTGCCAATACACATTTTTTAAAATTCTAATAATTTGCTTATAAGTTCCAATTTTACCATTGGCAACAACACTAGCTGTTGTTTTCTTTGAAGGGATATGTTCACGTTATTTTCAAGAAAGTGTCTGCCAAGGCTAGGTAACCACAGACTGCCATGCCACTCTTCCTTTACATAAAATGGTTCTCCAGCCCTAACCGGTTTGGCTCAGTGGATAAAATGGTTCTCCAAAAGAGGGGCTAGTCCAGCCCACAGCTCAACTGCACATGTGCCTTTTCTCAAGATGATCACTGTAGTTTAAGATGTAGTGGAAGTGCTTTCTATGAACTTCCAGTTTTATCACACAAAATATTAAAGGTTAAGATTTATTATAACTAATCATTTTCACTATTTCATCAAGAACATCTTTTTTTTTCCCATCAAGAACATTCTTCAATCAAAGTGGCTTTTTTCACTGCAAGTACATGGCTGCAGAAAATACAGTTCGGCGCCATGGCCTTGCTTTATGCTAAGGTACCAGCAGTTTTACCCCAACTTTGCCTTTACAACACTGTTGCAAATGTCAGCACATGAAAATGACATGTGTCTTATTATAAAAGTAGCTTAAACCCATGGAACCTCTGTGGTCTGAGGAGCGCACATAGAGAACCTTGCATTGGTGAGATCCAAGAAGACTGAACACTCTACTCAGTGGACACTCCACTCGCTTGTAACTGAGAATTTGCGTTTAAAGTGGCTGGCATCTGTTTATCTTTTTCACCATTTATCAATGTCAGGTCTGCCATAAGGAGAAGATTTAAGAGGATACTCCTATTTTATAAAAGAAGGCACTGAGGCATATTAAATGAATAAACACGCTACATGCTCGGAACACTCATTAACATTTTTGATATGGAGTACTTATTTACCTACCTTTCAGCAGCTACCTTTCCCCACTACCTTTTCTCTCTCCTCAGGGAGTGTTCTCTCTTCCCTTGTTTGTCCCTGTCCCTGGTACATCTGATTCCGTGTATATTTACATTGGACAAGTGAATCATTTCAAATCTCTTTACCTTTCTGTTTACTCCCAGTTCTCCTGTGACCACACCTTTGTTTGTCTTGGGAAAGGTGCCTTGTACAGAGACATGGAGCAAGCACAATGCATCAGGAAGGTAACGCCTTTACTCAAGTCACTTCATTCTCTTCTCTGGCCTTAGCATTGGATAACATATCCGGTATCACAATTCTGTAAAACTGGCGGGGTGGGGAGCCCACGCCTCTTCTCTCTTTTGTTCTGGAAAGAACTGCACACAGGAGCTGGGAGACAGAGCGCACTTGACTGGTCCCATGACAAGTCTAGGTTTCAGTATTTCCACATGTACAATGTGCACACTTGCCTTTGATGTTCCTTAAAGGTCCTTCCAAACCTATCATTTAATGATTTGTGTTTAAAATGAAAATATTCTGGTTATGTCAAAGCCACTCAGAAACACACTTTACGGGCTGCATCAATGACACTGACACCTGAGCAGGAGATTCGTTATGCCATGTGGACAGACCCGTGAAGCCTCCTACGATACCTAAATCCAATGCATTAGCAAGTGGGACAGAAGGCCGAGAGCAGTATTACCTTGCTACCCAAATGACAGAGGGACAGGTTTTCTAACTGGCAACAGAAACGCACTAGGCAGACAATTCCCCACGGGTCTTCCGTGTTTCTGCATGTCCTGGGAGCAGAGGCACTCACAGCGTTATGATCTAAACCAGCCGTGGGCAAACTACGGCCCGCGGGCCGAGTTTGAAATGAATAAAACTAAAAAAAAAGAAGACCATTCCCTTTTATGTCATGATGTTTACTTTGAATTTATATTAGTTCACACCAACACTCCATCCATGCTTTTGTTACGGCCCTCCGGTCCAGTTTAAGAACCCATTGTGGCCCTCGAGTCAAAAAGTTTGCCCACCCCTGATCTAAATTCTCTGTTCACGAACACTGGTAAACAGACGTAGAAAGCAGAGACAGTGTCTCCCTCTAGAGCAGAGGGCAGTTAAGATGTTTCAATGCAAAACAAAGGTTGGGCAGATTTGCTTAAAGTTATTATAAGTGAGTGGGGTTCTCTAAGCTCAGGGTTTCTCTCCTGTAATGCAACCCACTGCATATGCAGGTGCCAACTCGCCCTTATCACACTGCCCCGTGGGCACGAGAAACCGCAGGAGAAAATGATGACACTCTGGCTCCTACTGCTGCTGTGAGTAATAACTGTCCTTCGTCTCTGACCCAGAAATCTTGGGTCTCTACCAGGATCCACAAAACTGTGGCCGTCTAATGTGAAAGCCTGAGAGTAGGGTGAAGTCTCAAGCTATTGAGAAGGAATGGCGGCTTAATAATTCCTGTCTATCTCGATAGTTAGACATTTTCTATTGGAAACTTCAACTTTCAACTGGGAGTCTTAGATATGACCTTAATACAATTTCTTAAGAAAAAGTTAAACTAAAAAGCAAGTCATGTCAGGTTTTTCTGAAAAATGCAGCTACCTTCAAAGTACCACTGACTGTAGGAAGTGAAGGAAGCCAGATTTTTAAGGCAAAACATCCCTCCTTCCTTTCTTGGCTCCTGCTATGCCAAGATCAAACAAGGACCAGCCACAACCAAAGGGAAACTGGAACTTCCTTCTGCCTGTGCATCCAGTAAGAACAAGTTAATGCTATCTTGTAAAAAGTAAATCGTATACATCTAATAGAAATACCTAATTGCAAAGACAGTTTGAAAGAAGTATTGACACTGCAAAACCCTTGCTCAGTGGTTGAGCATCGACCCATGAACCAGGAGGTCACGGTTCCATTCCCAGTCAGGGCACCTGCCCGGGTTGCAGGCTGGATCCCCAGTGGCGGGGCGTGCAGGAGGCAGTTGATCAATGATTCTCTCTCATCATTGAGCTTTCTCTCTTTCTCTCTCCTTTCCTCTCTGAAATCAGTAAAAAATATATTTAAAAACAACAACAACAAAACGAATTGTCTTTCTTTGATTCCATGGGCCATTCTAAAAGATCGATATTTGTCCCAAACAGAGGCCCTACCACCCAGAGATGAACAAACCACCTGTGTTTTGTAGTCCTCAGGAAAACGCTGGGTGAACAGCGTGTGTCATTCCCGTGCAGAACAGAACAGGGCAGCGCACAGGAACCGCCAGCCTGGGGCAAGACAGGGCAGGTGCACAGCACGGAACCTGGTTAAAATCTAAGAGCATGTCTTCACCACTGGTGGCTGTTCATGCGAGAGCAGGTGAATGCATAAGTCATGGAATGAATAATTTTTAAATTCTTAAATTACATAATTGGATTTTACAAAAAACCATACTATGCTTATAAAAAGTTTCATCCAAAATCTATGTTTTATATTATTTTATCCTTGAGGTTTGAAAAACCAGGAAGCTTTCAATAACATCTTACATTGACATTAAATTCTCTAGCTTAAAAAAGCATCAGGTATCTGCAGAAGGTGGCCAGAGGCAAATCAGCTTACGTGAACTAAGCTTAAAATCCCAGATGCCAGCCCATCTTCTAAGAATAAGTCACTACGCATTTATGAGCGGTCTACTGTGACCCTAAATGGTTTTCCTCAGTGGTTAGTGCATCAGCCCTCAGACTGAAGGGTCTTGGGTTCGATTCCAGTCAAGGGCACCTATCTTGGTTGCAGGCTCAATCTCGGGAGGCAACCAGTAGAGGGGATGTGTCTCTCTCACACATCCGGTGTTTCTCTCTCTGTGTCTCCCCTTTTCCCTTCCACTCTCTCTAAAAATCAATGGAAAAAATATCCTAGGGTGAGGATTAACAAAACAAAAATGTCTATTAGGTGTCTGATAGCTAATCTGTCTGTAAAGCAATGCAAAGAATTATATAAGACAAGTCTTTTATCTCCAGTAATTACTACATTACTTAAACAATAAGACTTGAACCTTCAGGCTAGGCCAGTGTGCCACAAAGTCAAGATTCTGAAGTTCTCTCTCCCCCACACCAGCCGCTGACAGAAGCAGGTCGCCACAGCTATATTTTCTAACATGTGACTTTCTCCTTTCCTGGCCTGCTCCCCTGCTCCTGTCCCAGGAACTAGCCCTGGGCCAGAATGAGAGACTGAGGGCTGATTGTTACAAAGAGATGAACAGGGTCCCTGGGTTCTTTCTCTTTCTAATATGAAGAGGAAAGTATGAAGTGACTGTGCTAGCAGCAGCTGGGTCTAAAGTTAGAAGGTCTAGGAGCTGGGGGTGGGTTGGGGTGGGACAGAGTGGGGGACTTGACCATTGCAGGTTCAAGATAAAACAGAATAGAGAGGAGGAAACTGGCGGGGAAAACCCTACAGAAAGAAGAGGTGATATCAAGAACAGGCTCAGCTTTTTTCTAATTCCAGACCACATTTATCCAGACGCAGGAGTGCAGCTGTGCAGAGCAGGGAACTGTACCCACTCAGGAAGGACAGAGCAGTGAGAAGAAGTAGTAATTGTAGATGAAGAGCAAAGGAAAGGGCCCAGATCATGTCACTCTAAGCCTAAGGCAAGGTTCCTCAGCCTCAGCACTAGTGACATTTTGGGCTAGGTAGCTATTTGCGTCCTGTGTATTCTAAGATGTTTAGCAACATCCCTGGCCTCTACCCACTAGATGTCAGTAGCAACCTCCTCCCCTGTTGTAGCAATAACAACAGAAACAATACATAAAAAAGTACTCCAGACATTGCCAAAGCCCCCTGGAGACAAAATCACCCACAGTGGAGAGCTTCTGCTCTCAGGAGGTTGAATTTAAACCTGTCAGCAACGGGAAGGCATTTAATGATTTTAAGCACAGGGAGCAGTAAGATCAGAACGCTTTTCAAAAGAATGCAGCAGTACGGAGGTCGACTGTGGAGGGACAAGTAGGGAGGCAGAAGGACTAGCAGACAAATGACACTGTTTGGTGACCATCATGAACATGTGAACCAAGACAGCAAGAGTAGAGACAGAAAAGAGAGTATTAAAGCAAATTACAATGGTAGAGTTAGGATTCCAGGGCACAATTGGACATAGCGTTTGAGGGAAAGGGAGAAATGGTAGGAAATTACTTGGTTTCTGGTTTGGCAATTTAGGTGGCTGCAGTGAGGGTCATTACTTAGGATAGGAAATTTAAAAGGAAGAACGTGTTTAAAAAATAAGTATAGTTTTAAACAGAATAAAAGTCTGAGTTAATGTTGGATATCCAGGCAATGAGGTGAGTAGAGTTAGGGTTCAGCTAGCCAACAGTTACAGTGCGCGCTATGTCAGGCCCTTTACAAGTATTAACTCACTTAATCCTCACCATATCCACTGAGATAAGATAGTAACTGCTGTCACCAACCTTACAGATGGGGAAACTGCTGCCTGGAGAAGTCAAGGAACTTCTCTAAGATTCCACAGCTAGCAGGTTTTGGAGCTGGCATCCAAACTCAGTCTGTACTCTGAACCACTATACTCTACTGCCTGCCTCCGGAGACAAAGAGAAAGATCAGGATTATTTTATACAAGTGCATAGAGGTGAAGCTATAGGCATATATGTGAACTCCCAGGAAAAATGAGCAGAGAGAAAACAACAATTTAGGATGAAAGATTAGAGAAAGTATCTGCTAAGCCAAATGTGAGGGAGGAGCTAGAGGAAGGAGCCAGTGGGGGGACAACACAAGAGAAGTCTTAAGGGCAGCGAGTAATGATATCCTTGTAACCCACAGCAATCCCTTACATACAGTCTACTTTTCATAAATGTTTTTACTTGAATTAATAAGCCTCGTCCCAAATAATGATATCAAATATCCATGCTTATAGCATATTCTGAATCTTCATAGATGAGCAAAACCTAAATCATGTTTGTGATTTTTCTAGAATACCAAATTTGTAGAAGACATGTTGTCATTAAATATAAAACAGTAGCTGACACCATATGAAATCATTCCTTACATTTATATCCAGCTAAAAAGGTTTTTAAAAGCTTTTTTCACATCCTATTTTCTCAGCAATGAAGCATGTTACTGTTTTGCATTTTGGTAAAGATCACATGAAATATTGGCTCTTCTAAGTGTTGCAACTGGCAGATACAAAACTGTACAGTCGCTTCCTGAAAGAGGATTTAGAAAATGTCTATGAAAACTGATGCCTTCTCACTTGAAGGAGTCACTAGAGCATCTGGTGAATTGGTTTGCACTGCTATGATAAATCTGTGCATCTAAACAGTGTTTGTTATGCATCCGTTCCGTATCATACTTTACAGTTCTGTACCCTAAGCACAAACATTTAGTACAGAATGAGTTTCCTCACGATGCAAAAAAGCTGGACCCCATTTCCAATTCGAGACAAGTGTTTTCTAAGAAATAAATCTTGATTTCCAAGCCCAAATTCAAAATGCTTTCCAAACTTCAATATACAAATCATGTGGGGATTCTGTTAGAATGAAGATCTGATTCAGGGTGTGAAGCTGGTGGGCACTGCCTTTCTAACAGGAAATCACCGTCCTGGGTGATGCGGACGCTCTCGTCCTCATTCTGCACAGCTGCGGCCCCTGGACCAGCGCTGGTAGCACAGGGCACGGCACAGAACTGCACGCCCCTCTGTGCCAAACAGGGCATGCTAACATCATCTCTGCTGCAAATGATGACTCTAGAAGTTTACATTAAATTATTTCTTTTAAATCATTTACGATTCATTCATTCACATTTTTTATTCTGTTGCCTTCTTTCCTCTCTATTGCTTTCATTATCCTAAGCTGTGATCTGACGGTGAAGGCCTGAGCTGGTTCTTTGAGATTTCTCTCCTATAATCCCTGTATAGGCTGAATGGGGCAGGTTATTTTCTAAATATGAACCATGCTCTCCCCCGCACCCCTCTTGTTTTGGTTTGGTTTGCTGTGGTTGATGCTTTCCTCTCTCAGGCCCTCTCTCTCTGTTTACTTTGCCTAATTTCTCAATGAGATGTGATCTCACTACTCCCTGAACAACCACTCACCACAGGAACTTTTCTTTCATTCTAATGTTTATGACAGTCTGTTGTATATAATATATGTTGGTGCTTGTCATATCTCCACTACTCAAGTACTAGCTACCTGAGGGCAGGCAATTTTATAACGAAATACAACTCCACTAAAATAGAGTTAAAGCTCTACTCCTTACTGATGCTAAATGTGATCAAAATATTCCCAAATCACAAATCTAAATTAGGGCTTTTATTTCTCCAAAATGATGGGTTTTCCACTTTAGTCATCACACATAGAAAACTGGGCACAGTGCTTTATTTGCATTTTTTCCAACTCTTACATCTAGAAAATTTTTATTTAATCTTGCTTCATATATTTTATAAGAATTTAAGTTCTAAACCAGCTCATCTGGCATTTTCATACTGAACAGGCCAAACGTCCACGTTCTAGCCCCTGCACCTGTGAGTATGTTACTTTACATGGCAAAGGGGCTTGCAGTGATGATTCAGTTAAGGACCTTGAGATGGTAGATTATCCTGGGTTATCTGGGTAGGGCCCAGGCAATAACAAGAATCCTCAAAGTGGAAGAGGAGATGTGAGGGGATGTGAGGAGGACTCAACAACCTACTGTTGGGGCCTTGCAGATGGCGGAAGGGGTCATGAGCCAAGGAATGTGGGCAGCTTCTAGCACCTGGAAAAGGCGAGGGAACATTCTCCTCTAGAGCAACCAGAAAGGGTTGCAGCCCTACTGACACCTTGATTTAGCCCAGTGAAACTGTGTTGAACTTCTAGTACAGAATGATATAACAAATTTGTGTTGTTTTAAGTCACTACTTTGTGGCAGCAATAGGAAAATAATATGCTATCAAAAGAAACTATATTAAAAAAAAAAAAAAAGAAACTATATGGTATAAAAACTATATGGTATACCAATATGCTATAAAAAGAATTCTACAAGACACACACAGGTAACTCCTCAGAAGGGAAGTGTGATGCTCTACAAAAAGCTCAACAAAGATGTTAATTAAAATGTAGTTTGCATTACTAAGAAATATGCCTGTGTCTCTTAAAAAGCTAGTTTAGCCTTAGCCGGTTTGGCTCAGTGGATAGAGCGTCGGCCTGTGGACTGAAGGGTCCCGGGTTCGATTCCGGTCAAGTGCACATGCCCTTGTTGCAGGCTCCTTCCCTAGTAGGGGGTGTGAAGGAGGCAGCCGATCAATGATTCTCTCTCATCATTGATGTTTCTATCTCTCTCTCCCTTTCCCTTCCTCTCTGAAATCAATAAAAATATATATATTTTTTAAAAAGCTAATATACAAAGCTTAAAACCAGATTTATAAAATGGTTGAAAGTAAATACAATTAATTTTGATTGAAAAGTTAGGTTAGTAACAGAGAAGAACAAGGTATTTTTCAACCAAACAGGTGATAAAAATGAAGTGTGATGATTTGATACTCTTACAGGTAACATTTAAAAAGGAAACATCATCCTATCCTTTTCCATAGGACAGCCAGAAAACAAAAATCAGGATTTCTTTTAAAGCTCATATTTACCTGATGATCCTCTGGGCAGCATACTGATGGAGAGAACGGAACTGGGCTGACATATTTGCTAAAGCTGCCAAACAATTTGTGTGAAGGTACTTGTCCTGTCAGAAAACAGCAAGTTGAAAACATTCATCAAGTCTTCTCTGCGTTGTAAGCAAGGCTAATTAGAAGCAAATGTAAACTCGATTTTCATTGATTGTTGAAAGCTCAGGTCCACGATCCCTTTTCTCTAATTCCAAAAACCGATAAAGCACTGAAAGTTCAAAGTGTTTTCACCACGCATTTGGAAGCAACATCTGGCAAAGAGTATAGGCTATTTGTGGTCCTCATTACCCTGCCCTGGTGAATACTGAAGTATTCTGCTGCAGAAATATTGTTTAATTACAGTGTGCTGCTCCAGAACCTAATGGCTACATATAGTAAGCATCTGCTCTATAATTATCTTTCTAATATCAAAACATTCTCCATTCTAACACACATCTGGCTCCTAGCGTTTCAGATAGAAGATTCTGAACATGTATCTATGTTAGCCCACAGAGGAAATAATTGAAAACAGGTCAGTAAACTTGACCATGTCTCTGAGTTATGAATTCTGTATATGGCTTCTCTATTGACTGGGACTGAAATTTGCCCCCAGGTACTGCAAATACAATCCAGTTGAAATTTTCTCTTTACTCTTTAAAAGTGTTCTTTCTTCTATTTTCCCCCCAACTGAATTCATTTTTCTTCTACTCATATCTTCTTAGTTTGCTATTGTTTTTAAAAGGCAAATCAGTTTTATCAGTTCAGCAAAGATGTACAGCATCTTTTATTTAAATGTGTTCCACTGCTTGTTTTTGATTTCATGTAAAATGTCTCTAATCATGCAGTCTATTAAATATTAAGAAACAGATACTGTATATAGTACCTTGAGATCATGTAATACAGTGACTATAAGCTGATCTGTATTCTTCTACTGTATTTCATGAGAACATTGGCACTCTCAATATTGAGAGTGCTTTCAACTATAGTCTTAATCGCACCATATGCATATAGATAATAGAGCAGCTTTGGAATACTTACTCTTGTCCTTGTCATGTTGTACTGAATGGTTCTTATTACGACCAGTATTAGGAGACTCCCCAGTGAAATTTCTGTTAAAACCCGTTCTGAATACCAAGTAATATTTTTTAGTATCTGTAATGCGGAAGAAAAGTTTAAGTTAACATGATGGACTTAGGAAAAAAGGACTGTCCATGTCTATATAATTTCGGATAAGCCGTGGCTATGCTCTTAAACAGAATATACTAGTAAAAGTGCATTGTGAGACTTTGAGTTCAAGATAGCCAAACTGTGCTGATGTGTTTACGTCTCCTTCCCCCTTGCTTCTTAAATATAAAAGAAAGAAAAAACCAGGTCTGGAAGACAGGAAGTTATCATTAGTAGACAAACAGGAGGTATGGCACATAGGACAGGACTGAGAGAAAAACAGTCAGAGCTCAGCAGTCTGAAAGTGAACATAAGAAAACCAAGGAGTCTCTCAAGAAGTAGAGCTCTCCCAACCGCAGAAAGCTCCATGCTGTGTTCAGGGGAAGGCCAGGAATGCAAACAGCCACGATCTTCCAGAACAGATGTCCCTGTGTTCTGTTCTGTCTACTCAGAGCAGGCAGCTCACCTCCAGGCCTCAGTAAGCAAGAACTGTTTTCTAATTTAAGTTGGCACAGTTTCACTGTAGATTTGTAACATGGGTATCAGAGAGAGAGAGAGAAAATGGGTAGACACGGGATGCGCTATTTTTCACGAAAACCTAGTACTTCCATATAAACTGCCAGTTACAAAAACAGTCACAAGATGTGAAGTATAGCATAGAGAATATAGTCAGTAATCTATATATATAAAAGCCTAAGCAACCAGCCGACCGGCCCTATGACACGCACTGACCACTAGGGGGCAGACACTCAACACAGGAGCTGCAGAGCAACAGAAACTTTGCAGAGTGCCCTCTCGCACTCCAGGACCCCTCGGGGGATGTCAGACTGCTGGTTTCGGCCCGATCCCCACAGGCTAGGCCGAAGGACCCCTGTCGGCCACCTTCTAATTAATTTACTTTCAATGTGCATGAATCCATGCACTGGGCCTCTAGTATTGTAATAACTATGTATGGTGCAGGGGGTTCTAGACTTCTCATGGAGATCACTTCATAAGGTATTTAAGTGTCTAATCACTGCTGTAAATCTGAAACTAACATAATATTGTGTCAACTATAATTGAAAAATAAAATTTAAAAAAACCTACTACTTCTTTCTATATGTTTTAACACTCTGTCTATATATTACATGGACACAAACATTTTCAATGTTATAAAGAAAATACCAAAAAGGGAGATAAAGTCAATTTGGGAATGTAATTCATCAGCAAGACTAACATTTAAAGGTTAAAATTATATTACACTGTCTTTTTTTCTGTTTAAGTTTATCATGAATTTTATATATAATTGATTTTAGGGAGGAAGGGAAAGGGATAGAGAGATAGAAACATCAATGATGAGAAAGAATTATTGATCGGCTGCCTCCTGCATGCCCCTGACTGGGGATCAAGCCCAAAACCCTGGCATATGCCCTGACAGAGAATTGAACCGTGAGCTCCTGGTTCATGTGTTCACGCTCAAGCACTGAGCCATGCCAGCTGGGCATATTACACTGCCTTTTAAAAAATAAAACAACTGATTTCCCAGTCTTCTTCCCTTTATTCCATATTCTTTCACTCATTCTGTATACAGAGAGCAAACCTGTTGGACAATTTCTGTCTCTACTGAAACGTGGACATGAAATGAAGAAGAAAAATGAACCCAGTGGCAACAAAAACATTTGCCTCAATTACTAAAGAAACCATCTTGAGAGCTTTTTTAATAGTCTACTAGTCTCCTAGTCATTCAGGAAAAAACAAACACCATTTGATAAATGGTTCACAGATGATTTCTAAGTCAGGTTCTCTCAGAAACAACTACCAGAAGGAAAAGAAGGAAGAAATGCTAAGCCTCAGTAAAACGTCTGAAACTCTAATTCTGATCGAAGTGATGGGGACTTACCACTTCGTGAATGGACCTATTGAAGCCATCATCTTCTGTAAGGATCAACAATATTATAAGCGCCATATACACGTGGTGTGAGTTTCTTTCTTCAACATGATACAGAATCTCAAGAATTGGTAAAACCTAGGGAATAGAAATTTTACTTTACTACTTCTATCACATTATTATGAGACCAATGTCTTAAACTTTTATACTTTTATTATCTACCCTTTGCTTAACTTCATAGTTACATTTTTCTTTAGAGAAAAAGACACACAAACCCGTCTCTGACTGAAAGGACTTTCCACATGAATAGCTAAGACACCAGCAGAAGAAATCACCACTGAGTTGCTTCTGCTGACACATGAAGGGTGGGTTTGCAGAGACCACGTAGGCTCCCAGTCAGCATGGACCTGAACAGAGGCAGGTCTGCCTCCAGCCTACTAGGAACTTACACACAATAAAGTATTCTCAGGAACACTGTCATGTGTCAAACACTACCTTCCTAATAACAAAAATTGTAAAATAAAAGAATTGCTACCTGACAAACATCAGATCAGCACAATAAATTTTCTACCCATAACATATCTTCTCATCGTAGCTTCAACAAGTATTTACTATTGAAGAAAGGGAAAAGGACAGATAGAGACATCAGATGAGATATTATCAAAGTAATCTATGCAAGAAATGTAAAAACAACAAACAAATGGAGAAACCCTATTCCACCCTCCCAAGTAAAAACAAAACCTTTGAACTTTTCATTGGTGTATATCATATACAGACAACTGCTCCTGCATCATTTTAAAAAAAAAGATCTTAGAGAAAGGCAGGGAGAGAGAGACAGAGAGAAACAGTTGGTTGCCTCCCACACGTGCACCAACTGGGGCTCATTCCCATAACCTGGGTATGTGCCCTGACTGGGAATCGAACCCGCCACCTTTTGGTGTACAGGATGACACTCCACCCAACTGAGCCACACCGGCCAGGTCATCCCTGCATCATACCAACCTCTATACCACAGAACTTTCCAGAACAGGTGATGTCAGAGGCTTTCTGCTTATTGTTATCATTTCCCTTAGGATACATCTTACTCAGAATTATCTGTGCTCATAACCTACCCATCAGTAAACAGACCTTCTTGCTATAAGTTTTCACTCACATAGGTAGTACACTGTTATACCCGATTTTGCTATTTAAGCCAATGTTTTTCACATATAGGTATGGAGATAGGTTCTTTCATTATGTTTTTTGTCCTCACTGTCACTTTGACATAGGATATGCTCTTCAAATGAATTTTAATATTCCACACCACTCAGTATTTTATCTTTAACACTAAAAGAAAAAAGAAAAAAAAGGCTACCAAATGCCTCGTGAATCCTGCTGTCAACCTGTCAAAACCAGTGCAGAGGGGACATCCCTTTGGCTGCCAGCAGTGGGCGGCTGGTAAAGACCTAACGGACAGGGAAGCTGTGGTGCGGCTGCCTTCTCCACTCTGTGGTGCCATCTCTACGTGTTCTGTCTCCTACATTGCCAAGCTCATACTTTTGCCTATCAGGTGACATCTCCCCGTTGATTTCTCAACCATCACCTTGTAGCAACCAAGCAAATACACTGCCCCTCTGGGGAAAAGAAATTATTCTTCAAAATACTATAAAATAAAAAAGGATGAAATGTTTAGCATGATACTTACAAGATTTTCCATATCTGTGCGAGCCAACATGTACGTTCTAATATTACTATTCTGATGGAGCAATGTATACAATAGGAGAGTTGCCTGATCAGACGTCTGCTGCTCACAGAGAGTCGTGTACAAACTGTTAAAATTAATCTGGAAAGCATGTGGAATTGACGAGGGGAAAGGACTGTTATCTGGAATACAGAAAACAGAAAAAATTTTAAATATTTCATCAGTATTTTCTAGACTATGCCCTTTATAAATAATAAAAGCCCACTCATGTATACAATTCAATTCCCATTAATTTTATATGTTGCTATCTTTCAGATTCAAATTTCAATTTATATTTAAAATTCTACTTAAAAAATAACTAAATGTAAAACAATACAGAGGTGATAACACTGTATTGTATAACTGAAATTTTCTGAGAGTAGAACTAAAACAGTCTCTCTCACACACACACACACACACACACACACAGAGAGAGAATAAAAAAACACTGGACCAATTTATTTCTCTGTAGCATCTAAGCATCTTTCCAATGGTTATGTGCACCATCCCTTATTTAATCCAGGCAACAATCATGTCATTGCTCGTACCAGTTTTACAAAGGATGAAATAGAAGCTCAGAGGGATTAAGTACATTTTCCAAGATGAGCCCTCAGTAAAAACCAGATCAATTAGCTTCTATTGTTTTCATGACATAATACTGCTTCTTTAATAATAGCAATAATTCAGGGAGTCAGTAGTATGACAGATGCTCATTTAATTCTTATAAAAAACCTTAAGCTATAGAGATTATAACCTCTGCTTCATGAATAAAGAAACTAGTATGTAACAAATAAAGACTGGGCTATGAAGCCAGGTCAGTCTAACTCTGAAGCCAACGTTCTGGATCAGCGTACTGCACAGTCTCTGAAAGATGACCATCTCAGGAAAGTTCAAGCCCAAATAGTAACATTTGGCCAGAGCAGCACAAGTAACAATAGTAGAGATACCACAAAATGGACACTTGCTTTGTTGTAAAATCTGAGCTAATCATTTAAAAACCTTACCTTGCTTGGTGCTTATACAAATAGTATTAGTCATATTATCTTCATTTTACAGACAAAGCCACTGAGGCTTACTGACATTAAGCAAACTGTGAAAGGCCTCGCAGATCTGAAGTGACCATAGAAAATACTATTAGATACGTGAGCTTTCACTCCTAATCTATCAAATTATTAGAGACTTCCTATTCCCCAGTAAATAATAATACCAGAATTAGCAAAGCCACAACTAACTGGCACACTCATCCACTGTCTATAAGAAGCATGTTAGAGAAGTTCTGCGAAGGAGCAAGGCAAAGTGCATCAGAAACCTTAAAAATTCCTATCTAATGACTGTACTTTTCACCCATCTCAATGATGTGAATGTTGGGATACATATCAATAATCTAGCCTACCATATTAATCTTGCTTTTAGAGTATAACCTTTTGATAAGAGAATACTGTTTCAACATATAACTTTCTACTTATGCTCTATCTACCACATGGTTTGGCAAACTACACCCCACAAACAGCCCACCAGTTGTTTGGAAATAAAGTTTTATTGGAACCAGTCATGCACACTCACTTATGTATTATCTGTGCCTGCTTTGTGCTGTGATGGCAGAGTTAAGAGGTGGTGACGGAGACCACATGGCCATGCAAAGCCATCTGCCCCTTTGAAGAAAAAGTTTGCTCAGTTCTGTTCTAATTTTTAGTTCTATAAAACTCTAAATAGACTTTGAGTGAACACTGTCAAACAACCTATCATTTAGAGTTTTGTTAGGTTTATTTTCATCCCTAACAGGTAGGATAGATGGATCCAAATTAAGCACTTGCTGGCCGGGTTATCTCGGAAAGAAATGCAAATTTAAACGCATATAAGGAAGCACAGCCCTCATCTAAGATTTACCTGACTTTTCTGAGAATACAGGCAGGAAAATCCAAGCTATTCTCATCATTAATCAGTATGAAAATATACTGGACCGTCATCTCCACAACTATAAGGCAATAAACAATATGGGGTGAACAGCATCCTCTTTCCTCATTAGAAAGCAAACTCAGAGAAACCCCCACGAACCTTGTGTGTTCTTGAAGGATATGATGGCCTGTCGGTAGGGGTTTGGGGCATCTGCAGCGTCTGTCAGGTTGGCCAGCACCAGCAGGAGCAGGAGGCTCTGGTTGGCCAGAGGGGAAGAAATTGCCTGCGTGGCGGCCGCTTTGCTTCCCACGCCGCCCAGGGTGAAGACAGTCCAGAGTCCAGCTTGAGAAGAAAACACCCAGGTAAGATGTGCTGAGATAGGTAAGATGACTATATTCCTTTCAATAATCCATACTTTTTCATTTTTAAAAGTTTGAAATAACACTCTCTTTTTTTTTATTATGAAAGTAAAACAAGTCCATTATTTGAAAATTCCCACATTGCCCAAGGATATAAGGTTTTTAAAGACTATATCATTCCCGATTCCACTGCCACTTCCCATAGATAACCATCATTAAGTTTCTAATATATCTCTCCATATTTTTCTTTATATACCCAAACATATTCACATTTATAAGAAAACTAGAGGCCCAGTGCATGAAATTCGTGAACTGGGGGGTAGGGGGGGCAGCGCGGGGGGGGGGGGGGAGGATGTCCCCCAGCCTGGCCTGTGCCATCTCACAGTGTGGGAGCCCCACGATCGATTGCCCCAAAGAGGTAGGCCCCGTCCACCCATCCAGGGTTCCTCGATGGATTGCCCCAAAGAGGTAGGCTGGAGCCGGGGGTCCCGCCGCTGTACTGCACAGAGCCGCAGGACCCCCAGGCCTTGCCGGGCGAGCCATGGGACCCGCCTCCATGCTGTGCACACAGCGTCAAGCCCCCGCCCACCCACACGTGCCCGCTGCGCACGCAGCCTCCTGGTGATCGCTCGTTGTGGCGTGAGGGTGTCATGGCGTGAGGGCGTGACGACCACATAGGCTTTTATTAATAGGATTTCATGTACGACCTTATGCACATATACCTGAAAACCTAAGCAAAATATTAAAATATCTAGGAAAATATAAAATATCAAAATTGACCAAAAAGACAAAAACCTGAATTGGCAAATAATCTTAGAAGAGTGAAAAATGAACTCAAAGAGCTAACCCTAAAAACAAACCACATCCAGCTATTTTAACAATAAGTCTAACAAACCCTCAAAGTACAGATAATTCTCATCTATACATATAAAACCCTAAGCGAGATAGCCTAAATCAAACAAAAGGAGATAAAATTTTGTAGAAAAATTTGTTAAAAAGAATAAATACATCACGGTCAAGAAGGTTTTGTCTCTGAAATGCAAGAATCGTTCACCATTAAAGAAAACTTATAAATTTGTTTCTCTTCATTTAAAAAAGATGGAAGAAAAGATGGTCATCTCAAGAGATGCCAATTTTTTAAAAATTCAACTTAAAACCTATTCTTAATTTAACGAAAGAGAATTCTTACAACTAGAAAAGGAAAAAAAAAAAAACTTCTTAGTTTGTCTACCTAATCAGAAATTCACAGAAACGCCAATTAGAAAGGATATATGCACCCCCATGTTCATAGCAGCACAATTCACCATAGCTAAGATTTGGAAACAGCCTAAGTGCCCATTAGTAGATGAGTGGATTAAAAAACTGTGGTACATCTATACAATGGAATACTACACTGCAGTAAAAAATAATTTCTTACCATTTGCAACAAACAGCATGGATGGAACTGGAAAGCATTATGCTAAGTGAAATAAGCCAGTCAGAGGAAGATAAATATCACATGATTTCATTCATTTGTGGAATATAATGAACAACATAAACTGATGAACCAAAACAGATCCAGAGACAGAGAAGCATCAATCAGACTGTCAAACCTCAGAGGGAAGTACGGGAGGGTGGGGGTAAGGGTGTAAAGATCAACCAAAGGACTTATATGCAAGCATATAGGCCTAACCAATGGACACAGACAATATGGGGGTGAAGGCATGAGTAGGGGGAATGGGGGTTAATGTGGGGATAAAGACACATATGTAATAACTTAATCAATAAAAAAATTTTTTTAAAAAGAAATTCACAATGGTCAAACATTAGAATTCCGTTAATATCACTAACATCCATACTGTACTACTGGAAGACTAAGCAAAAGATATTAAGGAAAGAAAAACAAAGACAAGAGGAAAAAAAAGGAAAAAACTTAATTTTTTATAAGCAATCTGTGCACTATCCAATACAGTAGCCACTAGCCACTGTGGGCTGTTCTGGGAACTTGAAATGTGGCTATATAGTCTAAACCTCATTGTGCTTTAAGTATTAAAATACACATGGAGTTCCAAAGACTTAATACAAAAAAAAGTAAAAATCTATCACTAAATTTTCAATATTGATTACATGTTGATATGATAATATTTTGTTGGATATATTGCATTAAAGTGTATTGTTAAAGTAAATTTTGTCTGTTTTTTTTCACTGTTTTTTAATATGACTTCTGGAAAATTAGAATTACATATGTGGCCAAAACCGGTTTGGCTCAGTGGATAGAGCGTCGGCCTGCGGACTGAAAGGTCCCGGGTTCGATTCCGGTCAAGGGCATGTACCTGGGTTGCGGGCACATCCCCAGTGGGAGATGTGCAGGAGGCAGCTGATCGATGTTTCTCTCTCATCGATGTTTCTGGCTCTCTATCTCTCTCCCTTCTTCTCTGTAAAAAATCAATAAAATATATTTTTTTAAAAAAAGAATTACATATGTGGTTTGCATCTATGGGTCACATTATATTTCTACTGGACAGAGATGTTCTAGAACATCAAGAGACTCAACTGACACTATTAGAATAGATTTTGGTACCATTCTATGACCCCCAAAAAATCAACTTACAAAAAAATCAGAAGTCTTTCTATAAATGAGCAATAATTATCAAGTCCAATCACAACAGCAACAAATCCAATAAAATATTAAAGAATAAACACAAAAGAAATGTGGGAAACCTTTAAGCAGACAACCATAGAACTCGACTAAAGGTCATATGAGACCTGAATTAGTATAAAGATATAACATATTTCCAGACAAAAAGACTCAATAATGTAAAACTGCCCTCAAGTTAATCTAAAATTCAGTATAACCACTATCAAAATATCAAGAGAAATTTATGTAATATTTTGTAATACAGTGTAAATAAAATACTGTTGGGTGTGAAAATACATAAGAAAAAATTTTTTGAGAAGGACTAACTTCGTAAGGAATGCTCCTGGTCAAATAGCAAAATTTTTATAAAGCTATAGTCATTTACAAGTATGATACTGACAGGAGAGTAGACAAATAATTCAGTGGAAATGAGTACAGAACAGAACTACATGTGTTTGAGAATTAACCTTATGATACAGATAATATTCCATTATCAGTAAAAAAAAAAAAATCTATAACTGTCTTTGGGACAATAGAATTTAATCATTGCCCGAATATATATTTTGAAATGTTTTTACTGATTTTTTTAGAGAGAGAGGAAGGCAGAAGGATGGAGAGATAGAAGCACCAATGATAAGAGAGAAACATCTACCAGCTGCTTCCTGCATGCCCCCTACTAGGGGATCAAGCCTGCAACCCGGGCATGTGCCCTGACTGGGATCAAACCAGCAACCTCTTGGTTCATGGGTCGATGCTCAACTACTGAGCAACACTGGCTGGACTCCCCAATATTTAACTATAGAAGTATGTATATAAACCTTGAGTTGAGAAAGCCTTTTTCTTATGCAAGTTACAAAATTCAAAAAGATAAAAGAATTAAATACTTTGTAATGAATTACATTATAAACAAGAATAGAGGAGAAAACATTTGTAACATATAAACAGAAAAGAATATTTATTTTTTAAAAGACTTCCTGCAAATTAATAAGAAAACTAAGAATTCAAAATAAAAATAGGTAATAAAAGTCCAAAGCAATAAAAAGAGAAAATTAGTTAATTAATAAGACAATGAGATCATCCATGAGGACAGAAAATTTTAAAACACCCAGTGTTGTTAAAGGTATAGAAAACTACCAATAGTGAGAGGTCAAAATTGTACAGAATTTTTGGAAGATGTTTGGCAGTTCTCATTAAAATAAAAAATGCACATCCCCATCAACCCAGCAATTTTGTTTCTTATACTAGAGAACACTTGAACAGATACACAAAGATTCAAGTACAGGAATAGTTACTGTAACTTGTTTATAACTGTCAGATAATGAAAACAATGTGGGTGTTCACCAAGAGCTATGGTTAATCCACTCTATGGAATATAATAGGAAGAGGTAGATATCTATGTACTAACCAGGAAATGTCACTAAGGTATATTGTTAAGTAAAAAAAGAAGAAAGCTGCAGAAAAATTGAGGTTAATAATTTTTAAATCACTCACTAAAATCATATGTGTGTGTGTGTTTTAAAAACAGGAAGAACCAAGTGTACATCATACTGATAAGAAAAATTACCTCTGGCATGAAATTCAAGGACTTTTGCTTTATTTGTATAGTTAAATATTTTGCAATAAAAATATGCTAATTTCATTTCGTTCCTTAAAAATAAGTGTAAAATAGCTCTGGCTGGTTATGGCTCAGTTGGTTGGAGCATCGCCCTGTATACGGGGTGGGTTCAATCCCCAGTCCAGGTGCAAACAGGAGGCAACCGATCATGTTTCTCTCTCACGTTGATGTCTCTCTCTCACTCTTCCTTCCTCTCTCTAAAAGGAATAAAACACCCCTAAGGATTAAAAAAAAAAAAAAAAAGTAAAATAAAATTAATTGAATACAAACTCAATCAGCACACAATTATGTAAAATATGGAAAAACCTCATCAATATATCATTTACTGAAAAGGCAAATCCCCAAATATAAATATATATAATATGCCCCATTTGTGTGGTTTTTTTAATTGTTAATATACATATCTATGTAAGTAAATGCACCTACAGGTGCCTGGTAGGTATGCTGCTTTGAGACGGATTTATTGTGTATCTTCACATTTAAAAACACTTCCAGTCACTTCCTTCCACTCAGAGTAAGCTCCCTAACTGTCTACCCCAGATCCACCACTGTGTATGAAAAACACAATTAGAAAGTTCAATCTGTAACAAAAATAATCACAAAATGGGTTTTTAATCCTCTTCATAGCTCTGCATCTTCATTACTAGGAGAAATAAGAGTTGACTGACTACCAATGGACAAATTTCACAAACAAGATTCTGATTCTCTTTTTAGCACAACTTCACTCTCCTTTTTTTTCCCCTTCAAGTTTGTCCAAGAGGGCTGAGAAGCTGCTTATAATACCAGACAAAATAGCATTTTATTGAGAAGCTATCCCCCAGCCCACCCACAAGCATAGCCCTCCTTCCTTTCTCTGGTAAATATTATTGCTATGTTGCCTTTCCTTATAGGGAGAAAGGCGGCAGCCTGCCATTGCCTACATTGTAGTTTAAACTGGCCCATAATATTGGACCAGAGTTCTTCCAAAGGCTCATTTCTTTTTGCTGATCCAAGCCTCTGATCTGTGACCCAAGAATCTTAGTGGAATTGCATTTTCCTGTTGGAAAAAAATTTAAAAAAATCTCTCTACCAGAAAAATAAGGGAAAGTTACAGTATATGTTTTTCTGTTCTAAAAACCAAATTAAGGATGGTAGCCAAAGTTTTTAAATTGTATTCCTCAGGTCCTCCAAATAAAATCTTAAAACAAAATTCACCGAACTAAAAACTAAAAAGTATGGAAATTAACTAAAAGAAAAAATCTGGTGTTGATGATTCAATTTTTTTAAGTACCAACTCAAGATTATTTAACCTTAACAATAAAAATGTGAGGAAGATATAAAATATGACAACTAACACATCAATACAAATAATAATCCTTGAGGAAAAAAGGAACCCTTGTTCTACAAAATATTGAACTAAAAATAAACACCATTTTATTAAGACAATGAAATTATTGTTTTTTTCATATTACTAAACATGCTACTTGCCAAACTAGAATGAATTTCTTATATCTAACAATTATATTACAAAACACGAATTATACAATCAAAACTATAAAAAATTAAATGATACTATATACACTGTCCTCCATAGCTATAATGGGTCATATCCTCATATTTGAACCTAAAATATTGTAAGAAACCTGACACCATGAAAGAACTAAGGAAAAGCAGGTCAGCTACTACAAATAGGAATGAAAATTCTGCTAGAGACATTTCAATCAACACAGTTAAGGGGCAAAACAGCAGAAAGGGAAGATGAGCATTCAAACAACTACAAAGGGACTTTAATTGCCATAATGACCCAATAAATACACCTAACTCTTTAAACCGATGCTTTTCCTATGTAAGTGCAGTGAAATAATAAGGGAAGACAGTCTGTCCGATACAGATATTAAACATGCATTCCAGGGCAAGCTTGTGGCAGAGTCAGCTACCTGGTTCCAATACCATGCTTCTCCCTTTGTTCCTTTTTATTAATAAACACCCTAGGATTTAAAGCTGGGAAAGACTGCAATTCCCAATCTTTCTCACAGCAAAATATGGCCATGTGACCAAATTCTAACCAATGGGATGTGACTGGGAGTAGCATATGCAAGTTTTCAGTTTTTTCCTTAAAAAAAGGATGTTTTCTCTTCATGTCTTCACCACTCCCGTGGGCTAGAACCGCAGTAAAGTGGTAGGAGATAGATTCAACTTTGTGGATGGGACACCACCCAAGGGAATGAGAAAACAAGACAGGAGGAACTCGGGCCCCTAGATGACCTCAGGAAGCAAACCTGCCCATACCCCTGGCCCAGCTTTAGAATTTTTTGTAAGAAAAATGTAACCCTTCTACCTGGTTTAAGCCACTGGTATCTGGTCTCTCAAACCAATATTCTAAATAAAACAATTACGTGTTATAAAGTTTCAGAACATTATTGCTTGGTTAGAAACTTTTTAAACAAAGAAGTTTAAAAAATTCTTTGCCCATCATAATTAAGAACTTTTAAAGATAATTGTAGATTAAAATGCTCTTATAAAAAATAACAGAGAGTCCATGTACCTTATATCCAGTTTCCTCTAATGGGAACAGGTTACAAACTATAGTATAATATCACAACAAGGATATTGACACTGGCAATCAAAATACAGAATGATTCCATTATCAGTTAAATCATCTGCATGAAAAAATCATTTGTCCAATGATCACTTAACTTCTTTGAAGTTGATTCCTTTCAATGGTCCCAACTAACCTACATTCCAGCCGCAGAAGAAAATTACTGTCGCTAAATATATACTGACTGCCTGTGTTCTTATATACATTCAATTCATAATTTAGTCAGGGCCTGCTACAAACTGGGCAAAATGCAAGAAACTGAATTAGCCACTGACGAACCCAAAGACAACGGTGTCCTATCCATGGACTTATAGTCTAGGGAGAAACAGACATGAAACGGAGACAAATAAGTAAACAAACTGCAATAAGTTGGAGGGGAAGGAGAATGTTACCTAAATGTCATGATCACCCTTGAAGGAAAAAACGTTTAGAAATCTATCAATGAATAGAACCGACCACTGGTTTATGGACTTTTTTTATAGGTTTACAAGTCAACCAAAGATCCATTCCACTTCCTCCCTTTTTAAAATTTTATTTCATTTCTTTCTTTCTTTTTCATTTCTTTTTTTTGTTTTATTTATTTATTTATTTATTTATTTATTTATTTATTTATTTGTATTGCTTAAAGTATTACAAAGGGTATTACATATGTGTCCTTTTTTTCCCCCCGCCCTTGACAGTCCCCTCCTTCCTTACTTGGAAAATCCTTCAAGGTCCAAATTACATCCGTTCATCCTAATAAATCCTAATAAAAATCATGTATACAAAGCAGAAAGTAACTCTTCTCTCCTCTCACAGCACTTTGGTTACATCTCTCTAGCACTAACCTACCACAGTGTGGCTTTGAATGGACTTATGTTACACTAGAGGCCCGATGCATGGAATTTGTGCAAGGGGCCTGGCCCTCACAGCCCCTCGCAGCCTCGGCTGGCCCTCACAGCTCTGGCTTTGTCAGGAAGGTTGTCCAGACGGTCGTCCAGAAGGTGGTCCGGATGATCGTTCTGCTGTTCGGTCTAATTAGCATATTAGCTCTTTATTATATAGGATTCGCACCAGTCTCCCTGGGAACTCCTTGATGGGAAAGAGTTACATCTTTTCATATTTTATATTCCTTGGAGGGATCCAACTTACAAACTTAATTTGTTCCTTTATTTACTTACTTCACTTTCTTACGTCACTTACCAAAGTATATAATAAATAATACAAATTTCATATTTGACATTTTTACAGTATATAAATAAATATAAATTTTACATTGGCTAATTAAAGAAAAAGCATATTATTTTTAAAGTTCTAAACATAGGTGTCAAAAGTGGCTTTAATCCTATATTATAAATTATACTTTAATGAGGGTACTAGAAGACAGGTACAATATTTTCAGAACCTAGGGCTGCACTGCAAATGGGTGCAATATTTATGAAGGACAATCAGGCAATGTGCACAAGCATTAAAAATATGCAGATTACTTGGGGCTTGTTTGGGAGGCAGCTGATCAATATGTCTCTCTCACATCGATGTTTCTCTCTTCCTCCCTTCCACTATGGAAATCAATGAAAGAAAATATCCTCAGGTGAGGATTGAAAAAAAAGTAGATGACTTTTTTTAAAAAATATATTTTTATTGATTTCAGAGAGGAAGGGAAAAAGAGAGAGAGAGAGAGAGAGAGAGAGAGAGAGAGAGAGAGAGAGAGAGAGAGAGAGAGAGACATTAATGATGATAGAGAATCATCGATTGGCTACCTCCTGGGGATCTAGCCTGCAACCCGGGCATGTGCCCTTGACTGGAATCGAACCTGGGACCCTTCAGTCCGCAGGCTGATGCTCTATCCATTCAGCCAAACTGGCTAGGACTAGATGTATGTCTTGGATACTGTTGGTACTAAGAGAGCATCATAGTGTCATGCCACTGGGCACACATACCAAATGTGTTTCCATAAGACCTTTCACAATGAGCCCTCAATTTTGTTAAGTGTTCTACATTGAAAAGGTGTTAAAGAGAACTCTGGCAAAGGGAGTAAAATGAGTGAGAAAATAAATGGCTAGAATGGAAGAGAATATGTTACTATTTACAAAACAACTATTTGTTAAAAATAATTATTTGATCAAGAATCCATGTTTTAAGCATTTTATGTAGAACACATTAGTTTGTTACTTAAAGGCCTTTAATGTGTTTTGAGAAAACTAGCTGAATATTTTGGGTCATTGTATACATTATAATTTTTAAAACTTAAAACAATGGTAAATAGGTTCCAGATTAGCATTTTTTTAGTAGAATGTCTAACTTTCATGAATGGATCACTGATCCTAAGTGGTAGGTGTCAGATGGCCAGTTGTTAGGGTTTGACTACAAAGGGACACAAGGGAACTTTTTGGAATGATGGAATTGTTTAATATCTGGATTATGGTGGTTATTACATGACTGTATTACTTATTAAAATGAAGAGAACTGTATACCACCAAAGCTGAACTCAATAACCTTGACTCCACCCTACCCCTCTCCAATATAATGTTGGTACAGATGTGGAGCAACATAACTCTCATATACTCTAGTGAGAGTGTAAATTGGTGCAAATACTTTGGGAAACAGTATAATTATAACTAGAATAGTTGAAAGATTCACATCTAGGATAGAGCAAATCCACTAGTTATTACACTCAACAAAGTGCTTACCTCGTGCAAAGACATGCACAAAAATGTACATAGCAGCATTACTTTAATAGCCAAAAGTTGGAAATAAATCAAATATATATTACAGTATAAAGGATAAATAAAAAAATGGGTTAGTCTTAAAATGTAATAATATATAATAATATAAAAATGTACAAACTAGCCGAAGCCGGTTTGGCTCAGTGGATAGAGCGTCAGCCTACGGACTGAAAGGTCCCAGGTTCAATTCCGGTCAAGGGCATGTACCTGGGTTGCGGGCATATCCCCAGTAGGAGATGTGCAGGAGGCAGCTGATCGATGTTTCTCTCTCATCGATGTTTCTGACTATCTCTCTCCCTTCCTCTCTGTGAAAAATCAATAAAATATATATTTAAAAAAATGTACAAACTATTCTTCATGCAAAAACATGGATGACTTTCACAAATAAGCAAAAGGAGAAAGACACAAAAGAATGCCTAGCATATAATTCCATTTATATGAAGTTCATCCATAGTGCTAGAATTGGGATAGTGGCCTCCTCTGCAGCTGGGAAGGGAGAGTGATGAAAAGAATGCGTTCAAAGGGTTTCTGGTGTGCTGGAATTACTTGATCTGACTCTTTTGTATGTTACACTTAAATAAAAATGTTTACCAGTAAGAAAAGGCAAAAAATAGCTCAGCCATGAACCAGAAGGTCACGGTTCGATTTCCAGTCAGATTACATGCCCAGGTTGTGGGCTCAATCCCCAATGGGGGGGGGGGGGGGGGGAGGGGAGGGACGCGCGTGCAGGAGTCTGCTGATCGATGATTCTCTCTCACCATTGATGTTTCTATCCTCTCCCTCTGCCTCCCTCTCTCTGAAATCAACAAAAACAAATTAAAAAAAGAAAAGAAAAGCCCTGACCAGTTTGGCTCAGTGGATAGAGCGTCAGTCTGCGGACTAAAGGGTTCCAGGTTCAATTCCGGTCAAGGGCATGTACCTTGGTTGCGGACACATCCCCAGTGGGGGGTGTGCAAGAGGCAGCTGATGGATGTTTCTCTCTCATCCATGTTTCTAACTCTATCCTTATCCCTTCCTCTCTGTAAAAAAATCAATAAAAAATATTTTTTTTAAAAAAAGAAAAAACAGTATGTATCCCTTTTTAAAGTTGATTATGATGATGATGCTAGGTATATACCATAATGCTCAAAGCAATTATCTTTGATTACTGGAATTAAAGGTGATTTGATTTCTAAAATAAGCATGTAGTAAAAGAAACCTAAAATTTTTTAAAAGTTCACAGGATAGCCTGAGAACAGTATTTGTTAAAATAAATATATTAAAATGTTGGTGTAATGAAGGAGCATCATATTTGATGTTGTATCTTTATTTTTATTTTTTTATGTTATATCTTTATTAAAGGGCAGAGTCCTCAAGTACTCCTTTTTGTGTGGAATCAACAGATGTGTTAAGAAAATGTGCTCTAGCTGGTTTTGCTCAGTGGATAGAGCGTCAGCCTGTGAACTGAAAGGTCCCAGGTTCGATTCCGGTCAAGGGCACCAGATCTCTCTGAAATCAATAAAAATATATTTTTTTAAAAAAAAGAAAAAGAAAAAGAAAACATAATAGCTAGTAATTATTTTTGTGATTTTAAAATGAATGTAAAACAGTAAGTCAGTAAGTAAGTAAATAAATAAATAAATAATAAAATGTAAAACAGTAACATACACAACCTTGAATGGCCAGTCACACTACAGTGCAAGAAAACGGAAAGGGGGGGGGGAGAGGCGGTCACTAACAGATTCACTTTTTACATGTGTTTACATTTAAAGCACTCTTAAAATATCTGATGACTGCAAGTTCCTAAAACAGTTTTGAGTCAAATTCAATTTTCCTAACACAAAACAACATGATATTACTATCCCCATCCTGTGTCCCAAAAGCAATGCTTTTTTAAGCATCTCAAAAAAGAGAAAAAAATACATCAGAAAGAACAGAGAAAAATGTTTTAAAAATTCATAGTACAGTATAAGAAATTTTATCCACCTCTGTAGTTTGAAATCTGTCAGAATCTCTGATTTATAAACTGGCATAATATAAGCCATATGGAACTTTTTAAAAATTTTGTTCCTTTAAGAACAGAAAATAAAATTGTTAAAGAAAACTTGAAAAAACCCACTGAAATAATTTAGTATTTTATGAAGATATCTATTTTCAAAAAGAAAAAACAGTGAAAGTTAACAGAATTTACCTGTCTCAGGAAAAATCTAGATTCCCACATTCCTAAAACAGACATTTATGACAACCTAAGATGAATCAAACACTCTATTAAAGTGTAAAAGCATAAAGGGAAAAATTAATAAGAAACCTATTCTCTTCAGAGATAATCCCATCTCATACCCATACACAAAAACGTTAGGCAAATTAACTACCATCCATAACATAAGAAAGGGGCACTGAGAGCGCAGAGGACAGACAACAGATCACTTCATCCGCTCTGTCCCAACGGCAGCCTGGAAAGCAGCGTTTCTCAAAATCATGCACGGACCGCTGAGGAAGTGAGGGGTGGTTCTGCACTATCCTTTTTTAAAACCTTCAATTTTAAAACCTTACAATCTTGGAAAAGAGAAGTAAGTATATTGGAATTCAAGCTATACTCATATAAGACAAAATCATGATGGCTGCATGGGTGTGGTTAAGTTGGAGAAATACTACTGCCCTATAGGAAATAAGTCCGATATGGCAGCTCTAAGTATCTGGCAGTGTATATACCTCCACTGGAGTCCCCCTCCTCAAACGAAATAAGCCCTGCCCCCACAACGTTCCTCCTTGCTACATGGTCTCTAACCCCTCAGCACTCTGACCACTCCTCTCTCTGCTGGCGATGAGGTAACCCCAACAAAACATAAAAGTTAGGTATGTGCGTTGATGATGGAAGAGAAACATAAGTAACTTTCAACAAGCTTTAACCAGATATAACCAGTTATTCCTTCTTTAGCTGAAGAAATCCAACAATGTAATAAGCCACCCATGTGAAAATGACAGAGCCTTTTTATGTCTAGAATTTTCGTTGCTACTGCAAACACCCAAGCACTCAAAAACAAAGAATAAACTTATTAACTTTAACAATACCAGTAACGAAAAACAATTAATTTAGAATCCACAAATAAAAGTTCCTACTAGAAAAGTCTTAGACAAATTGCCTACATTCGCAGTGAAGTTCCACTTGTGAAGAAGTAAATATAAATCAAATAACTGCAGATGTAATAAAGTATGTCGTATAGATGTATTACTCCTTCAGTAACAGTCATTTTTTCCATATACATTTCCAACTGTTACTTTTCTGGGAATTAAAACCTGGCTCCATGCTAGATGGCCACAGATAAAAGAAGCTGTGAGTAACTACCCCGCCCTGGTCGAAAGTGACACTCAAGGGAAGATGGAAAGAGTTTCTTCCCAAAACTCTGACCACTTCAATGTTACTGATAATCCCAAGAAGAACGCCTTAGTGATGGAGAATGGTGTCCCAGGCCTGAAAGGCAGCAGTAACAGTGTCATCGATCGTCAAAGTCCAAGAAGATGGGAGCTGAGGACACTAGGAAACTAGAATCTTTTTTGTTTATTTTAAAAATATTTATTTTTTTATTGATTTCAGAGAGGAAGGGAGAGGGAAAAAGAAATAGAAACATCAATGATGAGAGAGAATCATTGACTGGCTGCCTCCTGTACGACTCCCATTGGGGATTGAGCCCGCAACTTGGGCATGTGCCCTGACCAGGAATCGAACCGTGACCTCCTGGTTCATAGGTCGATGCTCAACCACTGAGCCACGTCAGCCAGGCAGAAACTAGAATCTTTGAAATGAGAGGACATACATAAATTCTGGAAAGGGAAGATTCCAAATTAATGATTCCAGAAGGTTTGTAAGACATAAATGATCTGCAAACAAGTTACAGATAGTAAATGTGGGACGTGCAAATAAAAGTGAATACTATAGAATGGAATGGCTCAAAGGTATTCATGAAATTGAAAAAATATTCCCAAAGCATTAAATTCAATGAGCAGTTAATAAACACACACTAACAACAGCTTCCAACATGGGTGATAAAGACTGGCACTGGTACCAGCCTCAGCCCCTCTATCAGGAAATTGTACGTCATGCCAGTAACCAAGCTATTCAGAGAAGAGTGAGGTCACACCCAGGACAGGAGTGGCAGAGGCATTCACGCCTTCTCTTTCAACATAATGAGACATCCTGTGGTTTGCTGTGCTTACTATATTATCTGGGTTTAATTAAACTGACTCTCATAAAAATCTATTTTAAAAAGAATGGAACCATAAAACTTTTTAAACTTTCTGACACAGAAATCACAGATAGAGAAAACATATATTAAAAATTCAAGTACAAGCAAACAAGACAAAAACCAGCAGGCCTTTCTTCTACCTGTGTGGGCTCTTTATTGGCCATTCTGCAAGCTCAAAACAAAGGCAACAGTAATCAGATCTCTGAAGAAAACTGCCTTCCACCCATCACCAAGGCTCTCTGAAAATATAGTTATACCGACCATTATGAACAATAAACATGGCTCCAAATATGTAGTTTCCTGAGACATTAAATGATGACATTATGAAGCCACGGCGATTAGCAAGGCACTTAAAAACTCATCCAGATGTTTATTAATTTTTGTCTTATAAAAAAGATTTTTTAAAATTTTAATTACTTTACAGTTTTCATTTATCTTATCCTTTGGAAAATGTCAATTTGTAAAGGTCTCATAATGTACATAATATATTAGAATAACAATAATTTATAAATCAATTCACTTAAATCAATGGTCTGCTTTAAAAGCGTGTTTCAAATAAAGGAAAAATGATAGAAATAAAAATTTAAAAAATTAAAAAAGCATGTATCGATGGAATGTATGATTAATAAAGTTTAAAGACCACCATACTCAAGGAACTGTTGGGTGGAGAGGTGACAGAAGTGAAGAAAAGGGAGGGGAAAAAGAGAAGCTTCTGCCATTTAATTATGATCTACAGAAATTATCACATTAAATCTCACCAAGCATTATCTTCATCCACCCAATTTTACAGATAAAGAAATTAAACTCAAAGAGGCTAAACTCCTACTCACGTGAGAGAGCTAAGCAGAGCTGCTCTGTGTGTAAAGCAGATGCTCTCACCGACTACCCTCATTGCCCCTCTGGCTCCAAAACAACAAAGGGGGCTCTGGCCTGAATTACATGTTTAAAACTTAGCACAGATCGGGTATTCAGCTCATGGGATGTAACAGGCCTAAATTCAATCTATTTTGCTATAAGGAATAGTATTCTGTGGTTTACAATAAGTGTAGTCCCCAGTTATTTTGCCACAGTTCTCTCCCACCCTTCACCATCATCCACAGAATCCTATATAACTTTGTTTTTGCTTTTGCTTGGATTGTTCTATTGGCTCTTCTACTTTCTGTTTGTTCATCTTGGTACTCGATCTGCATTTCCTGATTTCCTCCTAAGGAACCATCTCTCCTAGGCATTCTGCCTCCTTCTTCTGGGGAATAAATATTTACTACATTGTCTCTGGTGGGCATGCCCAGATTCTTCAATAAATTGTTACTACATTTAAGTTGCCCATAATCTAATCTTAAGAGGGGAGACAGGTAGGAATGTCGTTATAATACAACATCCTGTGAGTTTTACAGAGTCCTGTGGGGAAACCGAGGGCTAGCTCTGCTGAGTATCCAGGAGAGCTTCCCAAAGAAGCTGCCTGTGACCCTGGGAGTAAAGGGAATGACATGTGTACAGGTGGAGGAGAAAAGCATTGCAGGGCATGGAATGGTAGCAGACGAAGCTGGTCAGGCGTGGGGCAGGCTGTGAGGGCATGACACGAGGGCACGACAGTGCTTCCCAAGGTATGCGCTGCTGCCCAGTTCTGAAGGGCCACAAACAGGCCAAGAATCTAATTCCTTTCTCATGTTCTTACAAACACACAATTATAAGGCCTTTACTTTTGCTGTTACGTATACTAACACTGATCTATTAACTTACTAAGTCAGTTAGGGGATACTGTATTTGGTTTTCATAAACTTAAGAAAACAATTACTAGAGTCTATAGGACATCCTACCCACTTTCCTATGGGAAAGCCTGGCTGCTCCGCCATGCTCGGCTGTGCTGCAAAGTTCTTTGTGTACACAGACACATGACCCACACATGTTTGGAATCCTAGAGTCTGGGAGGATGTTCTGTTATTGAGGCAGTACTCACTTTGTTGTGAATTGGTCATGGTCTTCAACTGATGTATTTCAAGCTTTTTAAGTTACAAATTTTTGTTAAGCTAGCCACAATTCAAAATGATCAATTAAGAAGGTTGTGGGTTCTCTGATTAGTCCTCCAAAATACAGTGATGCATAACTAGTAAGACCACACTACCAATACGATGCCCTTCCCCTGCCAGGACAGAACTAACCAGCAGGATATAAGAGGGATGGGGTGTTCACAGAGCCCTGAATCCTTCAGATAAGATGCTTCCTTTGAGGCCACGAGGCCAAAAGCCTCACCAAGACAAACTGTCAAGGGCTATAATTATAGCTGATTACCTACCTTCCCCTACAAGATGCTCAGAACTAATCATATTATGCCTTATGTCCCTGTTTACTGGATCAGCAAAGAGACCTAAAGCTCCATCATACCTCGGCTAAATGCCATATGGTTCAGTATGCCCCCTACACTGGCATGGTCTCCCACTGCTCTTCCCATCCTGACCCTTCAGGAATTTACATGGTTCATCAAAAAAATCCTCTATATTTTCAAGTTCAACCTCACATATAACTTAAACATTAGAAAACTTCAATGAAAAGGTTTCATAGTTGATCAGATACAGTTGGAAAGAGAATTAGTGAACTGAAGGATAAATCCGAAGGAATTACCCAGAATGCAGAGAGACAGAAAGTAATGGAATTAATTTTAAGAGAGGTTAAAAGATATGAAGAAGAGAAGAAAAGGTCTAACTTACGTCTGGCCAGAATTTCATAAGTTAAAAGAAGAAATAACACAACAAAATAAAACTGCAGATCACGAAAACCAGAGATTTAATGATCTCCATCCCCACCACCTCCAAGGTCACAAAACTTCAAGGCTTAAATCAGGTTTCAGGCTTTTTGCAAAATATCACATCACTCAGAGAGGAGAGAAAGGAAAATACAGTTTGCTAAGAACTCCACTAGGTTTACATCACGTATATGCTATTTCTCCAACTGGGATGCATGAACTCTTGGAGATAGTCCATGATGTGCTAAGAATAAGTAAGGTCAGAAAACAAACATGGTAGTTTTTCCTGGACCATTAATTTCACACAAAGATTTCAAAAAAGTTAAGTCATTGGACTGGCATATAATTCCATTTTAGTAGTTATAAAACAAAAGTGAGTACGTTTACCGAAGTAGAACTTAAATGTGCCTTAATTTGTAACATAAAATATGTGCCAAGTGGCTTCTGACAAATTCCTAGGTCCTTAACGTTATGCACTCATATGTTTCAGCTAGTATGGTTAGGCTTAAAGAGCACTGTTAATGGCTCTAATGGCTCTTTCAACAATGTGTGAATTAGGAGAATTCAAGGTCTGTGTAACAATAAGAAAGATTATATAATTCACTGTTTTTGTTGTTTCTTTTACTCTGAACTTAAATGTTTTACCTTTGAAGAGTATAACAAAAGAGCTGGGGGGTGGAGGACAAAAACTGCTACACAGAGAGGGAGATGTACAAGGCCTGTTCTCATCACACTGCGTTCTGCTTGCTAGGAGGTTCTGATAACTCCTACAAATAGCCCACCCTAGAAAGCTAGTTTACTATACTCCTGCCTTCTGTTCTTCCACTATACATTATCGCTCCATTGTAAGTCAGGATTAGGGTGAGTTACAAGTAACAGGCCTGAGTAATAACGGCTCTAACAAAAGCCCCAGAGTCGGTGCAGCAGAGCCTGCACGTTGCTCCACGATGTTCAAGAGCCAGGCTCCTCTCCCCCGGCTGCTCCACTGTGTACAGTCTCTGTTCCTAAGCTTACTCATGGCTAACCCCATCCAGCCATCCTATTTTCATTCAAGGCAGCAGGACTGAGATGAGTACATGCATTCTCTTTAAGAACTCGACCTCTAAGTTTGCCTATACCACTTCTGCCAAAATATATTCCCTTGGCCAAAATATAGACCATACCTGGCTACAAAGGGGACTGAGAAATCTGATCTATGCTTGGCATCCATGTAGTTAGCTAAAACGGGAGGGAGACAAACTAGCAGTCACTGTCATACCACATCCGAATAAATCCTTTGCAATGTCCCCAAAATATGCCCCTACCTGAGATGATGGAACAGCCAGTTTGCCTTACATACCCTGTCTTTTAAGCTCTTTAACTTAGCTCAGGAAAAACAACTGTGCCCAGATAAACCAGCGAGCTTTATGAACAACATGAGAGCTGGCAGAAGTACTGCTAGTCTTACCATAACACTCTCCCTTTGAATACGAGCAACAGGATGCCTCAAACATGTGCTATTAATCATACAGCCAAAAGGAGGAAGTAAATAACTTGAGCTGTTTTACTGCAAGAATTTGCCTGCTCTCCTAATCTGACCAATTCAGGGTCTGAAATCAATAACAGTAACACCTTGGATTTAAACCGCGCCTTTCTTTATTAGGACTCAAACTTTTCAAGCATAGAGCAATACGCTATTTTGTTTTCAAAACATATCCTAATTATAAGAGAAAAGATATTATTTGCACATTTTAAATGTCTCTTAAATATTGAATTTGCTATATGTGTATATATACATATATACAGGGGCAAGAACTGAAAAAGAATAAGAAAAAAAAGGAAGATTGATTTGTTACAATGGTGGAATTATAGCTAATCTTATTTTTTAAATTTTCATAACTTCTAATGGTCTCTGTGAGATAATGGATCCACATGATATACTATTAAAATTGTATTCTTGGAGACACATTAATGACACGAAAAATACAAAATAATGTTACATAAGCAAGACAGGATTTTACAGCCCAGCGAACATGGCTCAGTGGTTGAGTGTCAACCTATGAGCCAGGAGGTCACAGTTCCATTCCTGGTCAGGGCACATGCCCAGCTTGAGGGCTTGATCCCTGGGGGGGGGGGGGGGCAATGCAGGTGGCAGCCAATCAATTATTCTCTCTCATTGATCTATCTCTCTCTCTTCCTTCCTCTCTGAAATATACATATATATATGAATTTACAAAAACTATATTGTCATTAATATCTGTCAGTGTTGTGACTGTAAAAACAGATAAGGGAAATACAAAATCAAGTTGTAAGTCGTTTGAAGTCATTTAAATATCTCTGAGAGGTATGGCCCTGCTGGACAGAAAGAAGATGAAGGAATAGAAAATGCACCCCAGGAGTTCAAAAAACAGAGTTGGAGGAAGTTGGCTCTACCAATGTGAGCTTACGCTATGCATTTCCAAAGGTGGCAGTATCAGCTCCTGGGGCAAAACTTGAAAACTTGATGTGGGAAGGATGAAAAAAAACTAACTCTTTTTAGGTATAAAGTACAGGTATAAACAGTATATATTTGTGACTTGAAATTTTCCTTTGGGAGCGGCAATGGCAATTAGGAAAAAATGCTCTAAAAAGGCTCTTTAGGATGGCGATAATAAAGAAAAAGGTTAAGAAACACCAGTCAACAAAAATCACCCTGAAGAATAAAGTACTGGTGTAACTCAAAATAAAGTACTGGTTAAACTCAAAAGTAACAAACAAGAGTAAACAAGAAATTCATTTAAATTGCAAACCAAAGACATCTGAAGAATGAAACATACTTCTACGCACTGCTGCCATTCCTGGTAAACAGAGGAGGACAGGTACTTTGCTCCTCATCAAATATTGCTATCCATGTTCATGATAACCATGTCCTTGCTTGTCATTAGAGTTTCACCATCTACAGGCGGAACTCTAAACACCGTAGTTTAGATTTGCCTGGCTTTTTGGATATAGGTTTGCCTGTCTTTGAACTTTCATATTGTATGTGTTTTCTTGTAACTTGCTGTTTTGACACAAGGTCATGTTCTAAGAGTCATCCAGTTTATGTGTGGAGTTGTAATTCCTTTAGCCTAAAAAATGGTACTGATAGCTAGTAAGGCTTCCAATTTGATGAAGTTATGGTTAAGGATGCTAAGGAGGCTGCTGCTTGATCTGTGATTACCCTTTTTAATAATCTAGAAAATTGGGGGTGGGGGAGTTGCTTAATTTTGTAAGTAGAAAGGCTGAAGGAACATGAAACATATAAGACAAAATATGTAAGATGTTTGTAAAACTAGAGAAATTGATACAAACGAGATGGGGGAAAAGATGAGGCAGGTAAATAAATGGTAACTAGTATTTGTTTTCAGCATTTATCATGTTCTAAAAACTTGCTCACTACTTGTCATGTTATTTAAATTTCACAAAAGCCCACAGACAGGTAAAGAGAGTCTAAATGCCATTTTTTAAATGAGGAAATTAGGGATCAGCAAAGTTAAGTAACTTAATCCAAGTGACACAGCTCATAGGAGGCAGGGCCCAGTTTCCAGCTCAGGCCCATCTGATGCCAAAAGCTGTATTTTTTCCAATCCACCCATTCTTTTGCTGGTGAGAATGGCTCTCTGCTTCTCTCCTCCCTTTTGCCTCTGTCACATATGGGGCCACGATGGCCTTACAGAAGTGAGTGCAGAGGCTGCCCTCTCCTTCCACAGCCACCGAATTTGATTCAATGGGCCTTCACAGACCATGGTCTGGCTCACAAAACCTACTAACAAGTAGAAGAGGAGAAAAATGAAGACATTTACCATAATCTTACAAGGAATCATTCCATTTTTACAGATGGGGAAAGGCTTCGAGAGGTTACAAAATTTCACAAGCTTATATTGCTGAATAGCTCTCAGTAAAAATGTGAGCCTAGGTCTGTCTGGTCCAAACTTCACATTCTTCAGAATCTTACCTAGCAATTCAGGAAGAATTAGGAGCTTAGAGAAAGCTTTTTAATGAACAACATGAAATTTACAACATTAATTCATCCTCATAGTGATTCTATTTTCCCCCAACATTTTATTATAAAAATTGTCAAGCATGCAGAAAAGCTGAGTTATATAGTGAATATGTAATTATACACTCATCTCCTAGATTTTACATTAACATTTTGCTAAATTTGTGATAACATCCCTACCCATCTATGCATCCCTATATGCACCCCTCAATATAACTTCAAAGTTGCAGAAAATTTTCAAAAGGGAAGTCTTCATATAACTCATAACACTAGAGATTTTAAAATATTTATTCATGTAAAAGGAGTCTCTAAACTACACCAACTATAATTTATGAGGGTTTTTATTACCATTCACAAATTGTAAGCAAATAACTTTGAATAAATTTAACCTTTGAATCTACTTCCAAACATCCATGCTGAAATTAATGTAAATTAAAACAGCTGCTTCATAAAAGTTACACTCACTTAACCGTAATAGAATTTAACAGTTCTAAAGCAAATCCATTTTAATAGTTTCATTTTTCAAATAAGATTTACACTCTCAAAAAATTAGAATTCCATAATTTTAACATTCTTACTTTATAATATCTTTAAATTTTAAAATTCCACAATAAATTATGCTACAGAAGTCTCAAAAACAGCCCTGACTGGTATCTCAGTTGGTTAGCATTATACAATATATCAAAATTGTGGGTCCGAACCTGGTCAGGGCACATACAAGCCCCGGTGAGGTAGGGATAGCCCGGTGAGGTAGGGATAGCCCTGGTGAGGTCGGGACGGCCCCGGTGAGGTTGGGACGGCTCCAGTGAGGTTGGGACAGATAATGAGGACCAGTATAGACTGATGAACAGGGGTAGATGCAGAGGCAGAGCAGCATTGAACAGACTGTCAAACTACAGTGGGAAGTCTGGGGAGGGCTTGGAGGGGAGGCGGTTAAGAGATCAACCGAAGGACTTGTATGCATGCATACAAGCATAACCAGTGGACATAAGACATTGGGGGATAGGGGAGGCTAGGGCACTGTCTAGGGCGGGGGGATAAAATGGACACATATGTAATCCCTTTGTAATACTTTAAGCAATAAATTAAAAAAATAAAAAAGAATCGCACATCCCCAGTAGGGGGTGTGCAGGAGGAAGCTGATGGATGTTTCTAACTCTCTATTTCCTCTCCCTTCTTCTCTGTAAAAAATCAATAAAATATATTTAAAAAAAAAAAAGAATCAACCAATGAATTCATAAGTAAATGGAACAACAAATTGATGCCTCTCTCTCTCTCTCTCTCTTCCTTTCTATAAAATAAATAAATAAATAAAAAATAAAAAACATTAAAAAATTGGTGCCAAATAAACAACACTTAGAGCATGACTTAGAAACTTATTCCTAGAATTTTATCTGAAATTGTCCGCTTTCTTATTCTTCCTGGCGATGAATGAATTCGTTCCCCAACTACCTGTGGCATAAAGAGACCTTAATCTTCCCTTCAAATCTGTTAAGAAGGAAATGAGAGTACAGGATGGCATACTGACTTCAAAGCCATTTCTAGAAACTGGTTTGGGAGTGGCTGTTAGCATATTACAATAAAAGATAAGTCAATATTGCATTTTGACATTATATTACTTCCAATGAATATCATTTCATAAACACCTTTTAAAAAAGTCTAAAATCAGACATAAATCCTTTTTCCAGAGAACAATTAAAAGTAAAATAACTTATATGACTACTCTACAACTAAATACAGTCGTTCTGTGTTGTGGGTACTAATCTAAATGCTCAATGTGTCCCTGCAAGAAACCAATACAAGGAAATAGTAAAATGAAATTAACTATATTTTATTAGTCAAAAAATGAGTTCATTCCTGAAAATAAAGAAGAAAAAAAGGTCATTCTTTCACCATGTATATAAAATCTACCAAAGCATCCCAAATAAAAATGGATGAGCCAAAACCAGTTTGGCTCAGTGGATAGAGTGTCGGCCTGCAGACTGAAGGGTCCCAGGTTCGATTCCGGTCAGGGGCATGTACCTTGCTTGCGGGCATATCCCCAGTGGGAGATGTGCAGGAGGCAGCTGATCGATGTTTCTCTCTCATCAATGTTTCTGGCTCTCTATCTCTCTCCCTTCCTCTCTGTAAAAAATCAATAAAATATATATTTTTTTAAAAAAGGATGAGAATGTAATTACTGTTTATAAAGTACTCTCTTTTTCTGAAAATTCAAAGTGCTTTAATTAGGAATGTTTTCACAACTATGCCTGTTTGTTTCTGACTGCCACATACTTTTTCTCTTTCTCTCAATGAGTCAGCCCAGCAAAAGCCAAAACTGAAGAGAGAAAAAACATCACATAATATAAATTACAACTACTGCACGCCATCCCTATCATAATGAATTTAATCACTTTCTCAATAATAGCAGTTTGGAGAAATATGCGTTTTAATCTCCAAATTCTACTTTATTAAATTCTCCATTACAGCATTTGTCTAAACAAATAATCACCACTTCGGTCTTATAATTTGGCTGGGACACCCACCACAGAAAGCAAAGGGGAAAAAACATTTTTGATGGCTCATTCAAGTGGAAAAGCCATATATCAGAAGTTATTGTGTGAAACCTCAGTACTTGTGATGGAAAGCGCAGTTTGGCAGAACACATTTAATCAGGCTTGGCTCTTTAAAACATTAAATACCCAATTATAATCACATTACAGTTGTGTCTTATAACAAAAACAAAAAGAACACAAGAAATCTCAAGGTCAACCTTCCTTGCTTCACCTTCTTTTAAGCATTAGAGACAATTTAAAATCTTGAAAATACACTAAAAGACAAGGTCAAAGAAGAATAGAATAAAAAGAAACACTGAATAAATGTTATAACTTATCTTTCCTTCTCACAATATAACTATTCAACATAATTCTTTTAGTGACTATATGAAATCCTATCTAATAAAAGAGAAACATGGTAATTAGCGTACATCCGCTACCCTTCCCATTGGCTAATCAGCGAGATATGCAAATTAACTGCCAGCCAAGATGGCGGCCGGAAGCCAGGCAGCTTGAAGCTAACATGAGGCTTGCTTGCTTCAGTGACGGAGGAAACCAACGTTCCCCGCCGGCCTTGCCAGCCTCTGAGCTTGCAGTTTGAAACATTGTTACAAATATAGAAGCTAAACAAAACCCCAGAAACCTGCTTTCAGCCCGCCGGGATCTCAGAGCTGGAGTTGATACAGTGTTTCGATTACAGAACCCAAACAAACCAGATACCTGCTTTCAGCAGCAGAGGCCTCAGAGCTGGAGCCAGAGCTAAAGCTGGCCCAGAATAAAAAAAAGAAAAGAAGAAAAAAAGAAAAAAAGAAAAAAAGGAACAGTTGGGAGCTTCAGTCACCCGCCAGCCTGAAAACAGCCCTCAGTCCCTCACCCAGGCTGGCCAGGCACCCAAGGGGGGTCCCCCACCCTGAAGGGTGTGTGACCAGCTGCAAACAGCCATCATCCCCTCACCCAGGCTGGCCAGGCACCCCAGTGGGAACCCCCACCCTGATCCAGGGCACCCTTCAGGGCAAACCAGCCAGCCCCCACCCATGCACCAGGCCTCTATCCTATATAGTAAAAGGGTAATATGCCTCCCAGCACCGGGATCAGCGGAACCGTGAGGCCTCCCAGCACCAGGATCAGCGGAGCCGAGAGGCCTCCTGGCACTGGGATCAGTGTGACGGGGGTAACGCCCAAACCCCTGATCGCCCTGCAGCTCTGTGTGTGACAGGGGGCGGGGCCACAACCTCCCTATCCGCCCTGCTCTGTTCGTGACGGGAAAGGCGCCCCAACCCCCTGATCAGCCCTGCTCTGTGCCTGATAGGGGGGAGCTCCCCAACCCCCTGATCGCCCTGCAGCTCTGTGTGTGACAGGGTGCGGCGCCCTAACCCCCTGATCAGCCCTGCTCTGTGTGTGACAGGGTGCGGCGCCCCAATCCCCCCCCTCCGCCCCCCACGGGCCCTGCTCTGCATGTGATGGGGTAGAGCCATAACCTCCCCATCGGCCCTCCCCATCTGTGTGTGACAGGGTGCGGCGCCCCAATCCCCCCCACCCCCACGGGCCCTGCTCATGTGTGAGGGGGTAGAGCCATAACCTCCCCATCGGCCCTGCCCTGAGTGTGACAGTGGCAGCACCCCAACCCCCTGATCGGCCCTGCTCTGTGGGTGATAGAGGGCGACGCCCCAACCCCCTGATCCGCCCTACTCTGTGTGTGACAGGGGGCGGTGCTCCAATTCCCCTATCGGCCCTACTCTGTGAGTGACAGGGGGGAGCTCCTCAACCCCCTGATCAACCCTGCTCTGTGCGTGACAGGGTATGGAGCCCCAACCCCCCTGATGGGCCCTGCTCTGTGCGTGACAGGGGGCAGCGCCCTAACCCCCTTATTGGCCCTGCTCTGTGCGTGACGGGGTGGCGCCGCAACCTCCCCATCGACCCTGCCTTGAGTGTGACAGGGGGCAGTGTCCCAACCCCCTGATTGGCCCTGCTCTGTGTGTGACAGGGGGTGGTGCCGCAACCTCCCAATCCGCCCTGCTCTGTGCATGACAGGGGGCGGCGCCCCAACTCCCCAATTGGCCCTGCTCTGAGCCCGACCAGGGGCTGCACCTAGGGATTGGGCCTGCCCTCTGCCACCCGGGAGCAGGCCTAAGCCAGCAGGTTGTTATCACCCGAGGGGTCCCAGACTGCGAGAGGGCACAGGCCGGGCTGAGGGACCCCCCCACCCCCGAGTGCACAAATTTTTGTGCACTGGGCCTCTAGTTTATATTATAAATAAATATCAGATATTTTCATAATTTATTTACATTCAAATTCTGAGTAAACATGTAAATCATACGATCACTGGCTTTTTTTCTATTTTTTTCAACAAAAGTTATCTTTTAAATATTACCATGCTGTACCTGTTACAACAGTGACTTTTTACTGTGTACCTACTAGGTGCCAGCCTGTGTCCTATACTTTTGCTCATTTAGCCCCTACCAGGGAAGATAATCCTCATTTAACTGTGAGGAAGCTAAGTCACTAAGAGGTTAAATAGCCCAAGAACCCCTAGTTAACAAATGGCAGGACTGGCATTCAATTCTTGGTCTTTACCAACAGCCAGAACCTGATACTTGCACCTCTTCCATAATACCAAGTTACCAAAATCTAGAGCCAGTCCTGCCAAAGGACAATATAAAGCAGTGGACTCCAAAATCAGAGGGGAAAAATCTGTTTCAATCACAAAATTGTATTTCTGGAGGAGCTGCTTATCTATTTTGGAATGCCTTAAAAACACACACACACACACATTAGTGAGGTTGAGTGGGCCGTGAGTGTTCTGCTTTGTCCACAACCCTCACCACTACCACTAAGCAGGGCTGTGGTTTAAAATAAAGAATGACTGGAGCTAAAAGTTGCCTTAGCTATCAACATACAAAGGAGACCAGCAGTCTCCCAAAATGAGAATTTCAGTGAGAGGAATTCCAGCACAACCTACTTAGTACATATTATGAACTCAATATTTGTGTCTCCCCAAAACAAATATTGAAGCCCTAACACTCAATGTGATGGTAGTAAGAGTGGGCCTTTGGGAGGTGATGAGGTTTAGATGGGGACCCCATGATAAAATGAGTGCCCTTACAAGAAGAGGAAGAGACACCAGAGCTTCCTTCTCCGCCATGTGAACATACACTGTGACCATCAGCACGCCAGGACAGAGCCCTTACCAGAACACCAACCTGTCGGCACTTGATCTTAGACTCCCACACTCCAGCACAGTGAGAAATAAATGTCCACCGTCCAAGCCACCCGTCTATGGAACTGTCACAGCAGTGTGAGCTATTTGTTGCCACCAAACACTGAGCTCCCATCGGATAATGAATCACACAGGTAAGGGTCTTCGGCCATTGTTTTGTGGAACATCTCTAACAAGGTAGGGTGATATGCTTACAAATTCAAGTAAGAAATAAATATCATTTGCCTTGCTGACAATAACTAAGACTACTAATACTACTGATATTTTTGATTAGATGAACATTTGAAATATTTATTACAATTCAGGTTGGGTCAGTGTCAAGTGTGTATTAAAATCTTTGGCCAATTTTATAAAAAACTCTCAAGCAGAAAATAAAATCAGATAAATTAATAAATAAGAAATGGTACCTTAGTGATTGTTGTCAAGGCAAGTTCAGTTAGGAAGCAAGGACAAATCTCTTGTGGGCAATATCTATTTAACAATCAAATTTTCCTTTCTGACTGCCATTGGCCAAAATTTGCACCACATAAAACGAAAAGCCAGTTGGAGAAACAGCAAAAACATGGCTGATGTATTCAATTTAGTCAGTTTTCAAAAAGACAGTTTTAAACACTGAGCGGATAAAGATAAAATATTCTCTCTTAATTTTTTAAATTGTGGGGCATAAATTTGTTAGAGATTTTTCTGATCATTAATTTCATCTAATTAAATTTATTTCCTTTTCAATTATTTTAATTTTAATTAACAAGCAGCAGCAGAGGATTGGTGCATGGAACATGAGGATAAATGCTACACAGTTTTAGAAGTGGTTTTATACACAATATCTCACTTATGCCTCACAAAACGGCTTATATTTATCAGCTTTATAATGAGATTCAAAGTTGAAGAACATGTCTAAGGTCACCCTGAGCTGGGACTCCATCTAAATCATCTGATTCTCAGTATCAGGCTCTGGAAATCCATCCTGATCCACAAAGACTTCAGGGAGAGTGGAGGGAAAAGGCAGCTGTGAGGTCCCTGCGGTGTAATCCAAAGAACAGAGAGAGGAGAGGAGGGGGAGAGCCTGGTATGAACTCACAAGAGGCTCGCCCAGCATCTCCTGCCACTGGGGGGTTTACCAGCCCCAGTTTCATGAAGATCCTTGAGATTAAGCCCGAAAAGTCAGGGAAACTTTAGGAATCCTCATTAACTCTACTGTTGGCTGTCTGGGGAAAACAGGCTACTGCCCCCACAGCAAATCCTCACTGGGATTCCAGGAAATAAAATCTATTCTCCATAAAAGAGACACAAAATCCTGTTTTATTAATTTTCATTGCTATTTTACATATATACTCTGCTTTCCACACAGAAATTAGAATGTGTCAAACTCTCACAATATGTTGTCAAGGACATAAGCCTGAAAAAAGCAGGAAGTCCCAAAATACTTTTTAAATGATGATCTAGAGCTAAAAATGAGAACAAATCTTATTCTTTGGGTGGAACTATGGTCTACACCACAACTAACAAAATGATAACTAACTGAAATACACTGAAAGGTCTGTACCTGTGTACATAAAACCTGAAGGAGAAAAGATAGGACAGAAATGCTATGGCAAAAGGAACAATAAGTTCACTAATAACTGAATATTATCTGCCAAGAGAGCCAACGGGCATTTTGACTAGATTAATGAAAAAGCACAGTGTCCAGAATCGGGGGGTTGGGGGGTGTTCCAGTTCCAATTTATTTGATGCTGGAGAACCGTACTCATGGTCAGACCAGAGAACAGACTGATAAACTGGACCTCATCAACAGAGAGCAATGCAGAAATCAGTAAGAGAAACTAAGATCTTACATAGAAGGGGGTCAGTGGAACCCATTAGAGCTGCCTCGAAACCATGTATTCCTCAGTAATTAACTGTACTGACTCAAGTGCCTGCCATGATGGGCCCACAGCAGAACAGATTCCAGCACAGGAAAGGTCCCGCACCCGAGTGGTGCAGAAATGGACCAGCCATATCACCATCTTCTAGAATGCTTACTGGAAATGTGTATGGCTGGCCCCACCTCATGCCTTATGACTCAGAAATTCCAAGGTGTAAGCACATGCATTGTTTTAAAGTATGGCAGGAGGCACTGCTAATGCTGGGAGCCACCGTGTGGCCTTTTTAATTACCTCTACAAGCCTAGAATTCTATGATTCACTTAAAGAAACCACAGTAATTAAAACTGTAGCATTCTTTTCTACACAGTAAAGTAATATAGCAATTGATTATTTTGCCATTTTCTCAGCATATTAGAGGAATTTCTAAACTAACAAACTACAGAGGAGAAGGAAGCCATTTTTTCTTGTGCTGAAGATTATGAATAGCGGCGTGTTGGCATGCATTTTATATATGTTACCAGTGATTTATATATATAACCGCTTTCAGTTAAAGAAGCAAATCACACTTGACACACGTAAAAACGCTTTTTAAAAAAGAACAAAATCTAGACAAGTTAATTTCCACCATTCTCCTTAACTGCAAAAAGACTTACCGGTAGTAATGAAGAAGTATTAATAATCCCTCTAATTGTTTGTGACACTTTGAGCAAACATTATCCAAGCACCCACTGTGTTCTGCAGGCCAGTAATAAACAGAAAGGACAGATGCTGCATCCTGGAGTGTTTAGTCTAAGATAGATGAACTGGTACACGCAGGCACAAGAAAACCTAATTGTAAAAATTCAATTTAAGAGCAACACAAATGACATTATATACTTACTAAAGGAGATTTTGAACTATAGAGGGAAATCTCTATTCTTTATTTTTACTGAGGTAGAAGCAAATGCCTACCTCATTTGTTTTTAAGGATAGCTGAATGTTAAATTGACTAACTTGATAAGTATACTGTGGTTGTGTAAGAGATGTTACCTTTTAGGAAGTACACATTCAAGGATTTAGGGGTAAAGGGCCATGATGAATGTAACTTACCCTCAAGTGGTTCAAAAGAAGTGTGCATGGGTGTGTGCGTGCAGAATGATAAAAGAAAAGAAAGGGAAGGAACGAATACAAATACATAACAAATGGGATAGACTGTTAACAAATCAATCTAAATAAAGCTATATAGATTTTTTATAATATTTTTATTTTTGGAACGTTTCTATATGTGTGACTTTTATTTCCAAATAAAGCTTTAAAAAAGAGGAGGAGGGAGCCCGGCCGGCGTGGCTCAGTGGCTGAGTGTCAACCTATGCACAGTTCAATTCCCAGCCACATGTGCCCAATCAGGGCACATGCCCGGTTGCGGACTCAATCTCTGGTGTGGGGCGTGCAGGAGGCAGCCGACCAATGATTCTCTCTCTTTCTCTCTCTCTCTCTCCCTCTCCCTTTCTCTCTGAAATCAATAAAAATATATATTTTTAAAAAGAGCAGATAAGTATGTATGTAAAATAGCTGCTAACCTGTCTGGCAAACAGAAGGCATTCAAAAAATGATAGACATGTTGCTATAACTGACTTCACACCTGCCTTGAGTGCAGATGAGCATTAGCGTTTGGTATTAGATTACATACAAGTATTTATTGAGAGTCCAGATGTAAGGTGCTCTGCTAGACACTGCAGTGAACAACCTCAGAGAAGTCAAGCAGCCGCTTACACACTCAGGAGTCAGACAGTAACAATGAAAGACAAGACAGCAAAGTTCAGGAAGCAAAGAAACTAAGATCAAGTGCAAACCAACATCACCTCTTTCCTGTGTGATCTTAGACAAGCAATTTAATAGCTAGGAACATCTCTATAGGTAGCACATCAAAAGGTAGAAACATCTATTTCACAAGGTAGCCATGAGAATAAAGTAGGATGTACGAAAAGTTGCTCTGTAAGCTCAGAAGTGTTATAAATATGTTAGCTCTTACTGTATTGTATGTAGAGAAATGTAGGGAGATAAAACTTCTACACAGTAATCATAATGCAAAGCAGAGTGAGTGCCACAGGAGAAGATTACATCCTGCTGGGAGGGAGAAGAGGAACTCTTCATAGAGAAGGTAGTTCTTGGGATGGAGCTTAATGGGTGGATGGGCAGAAAATCAAAGTGACAGAGAGGAGGAAGGAGGATTCAAGGTTAAAGAGATAACCCAGCAAAGGCATGAAAAAGAGTGTTAGGCACCGAAGATTTAACAAAGGTTTTGCAGGAATCTAGGAAACAAATAACAGATAACCAGAAATAAATGAGAATGAACTGGAGAAGGCTTGCCGAACTCCTGTGAAGGCCCAGACATGTGACTCATTACTCATCTGGACCCAGTTGTAGCACCAGGATTCTCATCTTCCCTTGCCAGAACCAACAGAACTTCACTATCCAAAACTATAAAGTTTTCCAAAATAAGGCATGCTGTTTCAGAGGAAATAATTTCAGCAAGACATACAATACACACACTATGAAAGGAAATGTTTTCTGTCCCACGAAAAATTCAATCCCAACGAAAATGAAGATAATCCAAAAGAGTTTATAATCTGCATCTGGCTTTGCAACATTAGTTCTTTTCAGTGAGGAACCTCCAAATCACATTTCCTCAAGCCAATATTAAAGTAAGAAAGTTCTGCCCTGGCCAGTGTGGTTCCGCTGGTTGAGGGTCATCCCATGCACTAAAAGGTTGACGGTTCAATTCCCGGTCAGGGCACATGCCCAAATTGTGGGTTCAATCCCCAGTCAGGGTGCATATGAGAGGCAACCAATCAATGCTTCTCTCTCACAACAATGTTTCTCTCTCTCTGTCTCTCCTTCCTCTCTCTCTAAAACCCAATAAAAAAAATTTAAAAACACATTTTTAAAGTAGGAAAATTCCTTAACTACTAACCAAAAAATCATCAAAAGTGATTACTGAGAACTAAAGTCAAATTTTCTTTGTCAGTTTGACAGACTTTCCTAGAATGTGGCTTTATTCAAATTACATATTGTGATCAAATTTACATTTTACCCACAATACACAGCTTTGTTTTTTAAGAGAATGTCCTTTTGTTGTTTTTATAATCCTTTGACTTGCATGCTGTGAAATAACAATAATTACTCCATCATGTTTTATATTTTTGCATGAATAGCTTTGTAAAGATTTAGGAAGAAAGCTATATAAAATGTGCTGTAACTATAGCACACTAAAATTCTAACTATTTTAATGCCTTTAACTGAGTAGTAAATTTTAAAAGACCATAGATCATTGAAAATTATATGGAAATAATCTCAGATCATCTATCCCAACTTTCTCATTTGAAAGACAAGGAACCTGGAAGGTAGGAAAATTAAGGAACTTCCTTCCAATATACTGCTAGCTAGGTGGGAGCAGATCTAAAATTTAGAAGTCAAGTGTTTTGGCACCTGATGCTGATGACACCAGATGCCATCCTGGACTTCATTCTGATGACACAACTTCAAGAAAAACCAAAACCACCCATGAATCTATGTTTACTTTTTAAAAAACAAAAACAACAAAAAAACTCCAAAGTTTTGCCATTGTTTTGGAGAAAGCAATGAATGACCTTATACTTACTGTCTGCTCCCCAAAATCTCCAACCATATTGGGATACTGCAAAATACTCAACCTTTAAATCCCTATACCGGTTTAATAATTTAAAAAAGCAAATACTACTGTATTAATGAAGTCTTCCCATGGGACACACAAAGCCATTCCTATGCTGCCTTCATGGCCATGAATGAGCCAGCACGTACAGCCTCCTCACCTGAAACAAGGCAGGCAGTGGGTAAGAGGAACTCGGAGAATAAAACTCTGCAGGTCTGGCATTCTAGGCAGCCTGCTCCGCACCAAAGACAAAGCCATGATTGATCACAAATGTAACTCAACTCATAATTAAAAGAAATCAAAGGAAGGCAAATCTAGAAACCTGGTTCACTGATCAATTCCTAAAATCAACAGAGAGGTCTTTTACACAAAGAGGTTCCCATGACTCATTATCTAATGTTACCGCACTGTAGAACTACATTTTCATATCAAACTGACGCTCCTCCCTGAGTGTGGCGAGGATGCTACAACCACAATTCAGCTGTGGAACTCAGCTCCATTTAAAATTCCTCCAAACAGCTGCACTCTGCACTATGTAATTAAGTAGACGTTTAGTAAGAGCACCTCTGTGCAGACCTCACAACTACCAAAGTGTCAGCCTACTTTCTGTTTCTCCTTCAGAATAAAGCAAAAGTTCCGTTTATATAGCCTCTCGAGTCATAGGTCCTTCACACCAACAAAGGGGCGGACCAGAGGTACTCGGTACTTCCAGAGTCTTAGGTCTGATCACTGTGAAGCAGAAATGAGGCTTTGGTGGGAAAGGACTTTCCACAGTTAACAAAATTTGCTTCTAATCTGATAAAACTCACGTTTGTGCCACTTTTGAATTTATAACAAAACTCTTCAAAATATACTAATTGGTCATCAACAAATGAAACACTTATTACAATAAGAAAACTATACCCAATTAGTCATGTAAAAACCTAACCAATAAAGTCCTTAAAACAGAATGATTTCCTTATAAAGCACAAGCAGTAAAAAGTTTCCAAGAGCTTAACTGAATTGTACAGCTAGAACTCATATAAAATGCGTATTTATAAACATTCTTCTTGAAAAATGGTGCCTTATAGGTAAACAATTTATTCATTATTTGCATATATTTAAATGCATTCACTACACTGAATGCAAAAATTAATATTTTAAATTACTTTCAGTATGTCACATTTAGATAGCTGCACAGATCCAATATAACTATTAATAGTGGCAGCCAAGGGAAACAGAATTATTTATGGATAATTAACAATCTGTATACATCAAAGTACTGAAAAAGTCAGAAAGGGCTTACTTGCTACGCCTGATGCAAGTCCATACAGCAGTCCTCCCCCATCCGACTGCTGAGGGAAAACATGGGCGCCTGGGGGAGGTGGCTTTTCTTGTCTGATGAAGTTATACAATAAAGTTTTCACAAGTTTGCTGGTGTATGGAAGACTACACAGAAGGAAAAAAGAAGACAATCACACTCATACTTATGGGAGTCATCTGATTGTATATAATAATAACCTATATAATCTAGTAATACAAAAGATTAGCATAATTCAAAGAAGTCTAGCATGGTCACATGATAGTGAAGACCATCAGACTTGAGGCTTAACTCTGGCTTCTCCTTACTATGCCATAGATCATTGGTCAAATCACTTCCACTCTTGAACTCACCTTATTTGTAATCTGTATAACAGGTGAGATATTATAAATTCAGTATATAATACAGTAACTGGCACTTGAAGGGAGGTAGTAATATAGCATTAGCAGGGAAAAGCAATAATACAAAAGAGTATACTTTTTAAGTATGAAGTTATTCAATTAGCGCATGCATACAAAAATATATCTGTATGTATATAGATTTTGTAAACGTTATTCTCTTTGCTTCTAAGTAATGAGATGAGGAGAAGGGAGAAAAAAAAAATAGGTGAAAAGGGATGTGTGTCCACAAATTGGTGATAGATCAGTTCCTGCAATATAGAGAAAATTTCTTAATAGACTCTTGAGCCAAAGCTCAGGCCTTTCCCCTATTATCAGTGAAGGTGCCATGAAGAAAACAAAGGTAGTTAAGAAGGATGAAAGTCCCTGAGAACTTTAATCAAAGCTACTCTGTCTTTGTCTTACATTCCAAAATTCTGTGAAGACTGTACCAATAGAAGATGCGCGCGCGCGTGTGTGTGTGTGTGTGTGTGTGTATTTAATTTACTCCCATCCCCACCCACTAGAAGACTGTAAGCTTCTGTTCAGAGTATAGCCCCACATCCTAACATGCCTAGCACATGGTTAGCACACAATAAAGATGTATTGACTAAATGAAAGTAGGTACAGTCAGTCAAAAGGTTATGTGGAAGTAGTAAAAAGGGAAAGACACAAAAATAATTTCAATGAACAAATATTACTGGATGACTGCTTAGACATAGAGAATGATAGAGAAGAAAGATGACTTCAAAGTTTTAATTCTACAAAGAAATCACTACAGAAAGCAATGGAGCTGGGGAGTAACGGGGGCAGGAAGGATGGACAGTTTGGACAAAAAAGGAGAATCTAGTTCCTTATGTGTTGAGTTTGAGGTGCTGACAGAACAACTAGAGGAGTGTCTGATGGGAGATATAAAACAATACAAGGTAAGAGGCCCGGCCAGACGGCGCAGTTGGTTAGAGCATCAGTTGGTTAGAGCATCAGTTGGTTAGGCCAAGGCTTGGGGTTAGATACCCAGTCAGGGCACATACAAAAATCAACCAATAAATGCAATAAATAAGTGGAACAACAAATCTCTCTCTCTCAAAAATCAATCAATAAATAAAAATTTTAAAAATACTAAGGGGATAAGACCAAAAATATAGATTTATACAATAAAAAAAATAGACAAATATATTTTTTGTTTACTTTTTAAATATTCATTTATAGTTGACATTCAATTTTATTTTATATTACTTTCAGGTGTACAGCACAGTGGTTAGACAACCATATAATTTACAAAGTCGTCCCCCCAATATTTTCAGTACCCACCTGGCACCATACATAGTTATTACCATATTATTGACTATATTCTCTATGTTGTACTTTACATCCCCATGACTATTTTGTTAAAAACCTGGACAAATTTAGTCTTGGCTGGTTTGGCTCAGTGGTTGGAGCACTGGCCTTCAAACTGAAGGATCTTGGGTTCAATTCCAGTCAAGGGCACGTACCTTAGCTAAAGGCTCCATCCCAGCTCTGGTTGGGGGAGTGTGGGAGGTGGTCACTTTCTCTCTCTCTCTCTCTCTCTCTCTCTGCCTTTCTCCCACCCCCTTCCATTTAAAATAGAAACATACCATCGACCTCGCATCAAATACTTGTGACTAATGCTCTGTCGCAAAACTTCCTTGTGATATAGTTGACAGGAAAGGAAAACCACCATTGTTGATATAGCTTCCACTGATATTTCATATGTAAGGTCTCTGGAGAAATAGAAAACAAAACAGAATAATGGATCAGTTTGGAACAGTTAATATATTGCTCTTTTCTGAATTTAAAAACTCAAATCTAAATATTCAACATGTTTATATTATAAAAAAATACTAATATGTTTAACATAAAAATTAAATTAAGAAAAAAATATGAAACCGTTCCCCAGTCATTAGCTCTTACACTTGGGTCAGGTATCCCATTACTTCCCTATTTTCCCATTCCCATCTCCTACTAAATGACAAGTCTATTTATCAGAGCATAATGGAAACCATTTCCAGCGCTACTCTGTTCAGTTGGAACTCAGAAACAAATGTTCGGATTATAAAGCTGAAGAGGCATCAGTGTAGGAAAGAAAACAATGCCTCTGCAAGCTGACAGTCACTTTCCAATGAGAACAACGGCATGTCCTACGCTCCTGTCTCTAGTGCCCTCATTCTCAAGGCCAACTCTGCATGTTCAGCAAAGTGTGCGCACTAAACAAATTATTCCTGTTTTATATTCCTTTTCGTTTGGAAAGGAATACTCTCGTCCCTTCCCAAGATCATTATTCCCTTTTAGAAACAAATCTTATCGCATCTCAGCCATTTGGCTAAGATCAAGGGTAGAAACAAATCTTAGATCAAATAAAAAGGAAACGAAATTTTTCTGAGAAGGAGCACAAACAGGAATAAATGCATTAAGAAATCTTCAGTTATTATAAAAATTTAAACACGATTATCATGTGGAACAGTTAGCCCAGGAAAATAGAAATCTCAACAACACAGCAAAAATAAAGTAATAAGTCCAGAAGAACATAAAAATATTTTATGGAACTGAAATATTCATAGAAAGCCCAAAGAAAAACACTATCTACTTAAATGGGGCTTATTAAACAAATTAAAGATGACTTAATGCTAGAACTAGGCAAGCTTAAATTCTACCAGATATTTTAAGGACAGAATTATAGTGCTGACAGAAATATCTTCTCAATACAAAGTATACAAAACTCAAGAGGCCCATTCAATTGATCTAATGCCATGCAATACTGCTGTAGTAATAAAAACAGCACACAAAAATAATCCAATGAAACCCAATTGAGAATTAAATATATAGTCAGACCTGTGTATATATGGAAGCAATATATAATAAAGATGGATCCAGAAAATAATGGAGAAAAAACAAATTGTACAGAAGATGGTACTAGGAAAATATGGGCCCATTTCATAAAGAAAAATAATGATGGGTCCCTAACTTACTACCTACTATCAAAGACCTACTACGGATGAATTACAGACTTAGATGTGAATGGCAAAACTAAAGTTAATAGAAGAAAATGTATACTGATAATTTGTAACATCAGCATAAGAAAGGACTTCTTAAATAAAAGCCTAAGAGTACAAAGCCGAGAAACAAAGGCATTTAATTACATCAAGATTAAAAATGATTGATTGCTCAACAAATGAAACTTGGACAAAGTTAACAGATAGATGATAGATTGGAGGGAAAAACAAAAAACTAATATCTAGAATGTTATAAGCAATCCCTGCAAATGGCAAAAAGAGGCAAGAACTCCACAAGAAAACAAGAGTGGAAAATATAAAGTCACTTTAAAACAATATGCTATCCCTTTATGCCCTAGAAAATGTAAAGGAGTGGCAGGCATATGATGACATACAAGCCCTCATGTACTGCTCATGGGAGTATTAACCAGTCATTTTAGAAGACAACCTATAACCCACTATTCGCATACACACCAAAGAAAAATTCACAGAAATATGCCTCACTGTGAAGACACTTCCTAAACGACCCTAATCCCTACTTCCTGATATTCATGATCTTGTGTAGTTTCCTCCCCTTGGATCTGGTGACTCGCTTCTAACAAAGCGAATACAGTGATAAGGTGCCACTTCTGAGATATGAGCTTACAAACAGATAATGGCTTGTGCTGGGCATGCTCTCATTCTTCTATTTGCTTTATCTGAGGAAAGCCAGCCGCCTTGTTGTGAGCTGACATATGAAGAAGTTCACCTGGAATTAAGGGAGGCCTCCAGTCAACAGCCAGCGAGGAACAGAGGCCCTCAGTCCAACAACCCTAGAGGAATTGAACCCTACCAAAAGCCAATGAGAAATCTAGGAAGTAGGTCCTTCCTAGTTGAGGCTTCAGATGAGACCACAGCCCCAGCGATAAACTCAACTGCAACATCATGAGACACTTGAGTCTGAGGCACCAAGCTATGCTGTGCCCAGATTCCTGACCCTAAAAGCTGTGAAACAATGTTGTTTTAAATGGCTAAGTCTAAGGAGAATTTATTATGCAGTAACAGATAGATAATATAAAGACATTCCTCATTTGTGGTGTTGCAGTCCAGGTGACCATCTCTGCGGAACTGGTTAAGTAAAATGTGGATGCACACAATGGAGCAGTTTGAACAGCAACACTAAGTTGTTCATTTAGCATCAGAGGTAACTCCTAGCAGTTCTGAGAGGAAAAACTAAAAAACTGAATGAGTTCTGTAACACAATTCTACTTATGTACATTAAAAATATATGTACACCTAAGAATATTTTGTACTTTGACACATACACATGATAAATACATGCATTAAACACATTAAAATGGCTACTTATGGAAAAGAACTTAGTTGAACTTATCATAGTAGGAACTTAACAAATATTAAATGGAATGAACAAACCATCTACAATTCCGTACTTAACAAATTTAATTTGCTAAAGTTATCTGCTTTGAGAAGTTGAATGCTTCATTAGTTTTTACATTGTTGCCATTTGCAAATCACCACAAACTTAGCATGAAACAGCACACATCTGCTATCATCCAGTTCTGGAGTTGCAGTGCAGGTTTTAAGGGGTTAAAATCAAGGTCTCAGCAAGCTGCTCTCTATTCAGAGGCTCTAGGGAAGAATCCACTTCTGGCTGGTTTGGGTTGTTCACAGGATTTAGCTCTTCCTGGCTATAAAACCGGGGTCCCCCCTTTCTTGCTGCCTGTAGAGGTCGCCTCATTCTTTGACTCATGGATCTCTTCCTCCACCTTCAAAGTCAATAATGGCTTTGAATGACTCCTCATATTGCTTCTCTCTGACCTACCCTTTGGTTTCCTCTTCTACCTTAAGGACTCATGTGATTAAATTGGGCCCACTTGGAAAATGAAGGACAGTCTCCACATCAAAGGCCCTTAACTCTAACCACATCTACATCCGGTAGAAGATGTCTTCTTCTATTCCTATTTTGCTGAAAGTTTTTTCATGAATGAAAGCTGAATTGGTCAAATGCTTTTTCCACATTTACTGAAATATCATATGGCTTTTCTTATTTGTTTTGTCAATGTGGCATATTATATTGATTGATGTCCAAGTGTTTAACAATATTGCATTCCTGAGATAAGCCCCACTTGGTCATAATGTAATATCCTTTTCATATATTACTAGATGCAATTTGCTAATTTTTTAAATTTTTTTAATTGATTTAGACATAGAGAAGGAGAGAAGAAGAGAAGGAGGGAGGGAGGGAGGGAGAGGGCGAAAAAGAGGGAAAGAGAAACATCGATTTGTTGTTGCACTTACTTATGCATTCATTGCTTGATTCTTGTATGTGCCCTGACCGAGTATCGAACCCACAACCTTGGTGTATCAAAACAATGTTCTAATCAACTGAGCTATCCAGCCAGGACAATTTGCTACTTTTTAAAATATATCTTTCTGCTTTCTTTTTATATAATGTCACTATCAGGCTTTAGTATCAGGGTTATGCTGGCCTTGTAAAATAAGTTATCTAACTGCTTTTGAAACACTTTTATTGAAATATGTACTTTATGATGTAATATTAAGCAAAGACAGAATAATATGCATCATGTGAATGAAAATACATGCAGATGTTAATATGCAAAAAATAAAAATAGCAATCCTGGAAGATGAGATTATGGGTAACTATTTTACTTTTTTAATATATTTTTATTGATTTCAGAGAGGAAGGGAGAGGTAGAGAGAGATAGAAACATCAATGATGAAAGAGAATTACTGATCAGCTCCTGTTGCCTCCACAGGCCCCCACCAGGGATTGAGCCTGAAACTTGGGTATGTGCCCTGACCAGGAATCGAACCATGACCTCCTGGTTCATAGGTTGATACTCAAACACTGAGCCATGCTAGCCAGGCTATTTTATTATTTTTAATTTAAAAATTTTAATTGAGTTTATTGGGGTGACATTGGTTAATAAAATTATATAGGCTTCAGGTGTACAATTCTGTAACACATCATCTGTATACTGTATTATGTGTTCACCACCTCAAATCAAGTCTCCTTCCATCACCATTTATTTCCCCTTTACCTCTTCTACCTCCTCTGCCCCTCCCTTTCCCTCTGGTAATCATACTGTGTCTATATTTACTTATATTTTCAAAATAGGAAGAGCATAAAGAAAATGAGAGAAACATTTGCTTCAAACTGGTTGTCTCTACAGGGAAATTTCCTGAAAAAAATAATATCATAAAAGATGATCTGAGGATAATATCTAATCTCATTTTGACCACATATATTTTATGAACACTTTCATGTGTTTAGATTTTTGACCAATATAAATATATCATCTATTTGAAAATTAAATTAATCAAGAACTAAAAATAGAGGCTAGTCATTAAATTGAACTTTATTGATTAAAATCTGATGACATATTGAAATAAAAGCAAACAAAAAACTGAGTCTCATTGTGGCATACTGTAGGAGTCATCGGCCCAAAATTAGAAAACCTGGGACCTGCTTCTAAGTTCCCTATTAAACTCTGTTCTCTTCAGCAAATAACTACCTCTGGGTCTCTGATTTCTTATCTGTAAGTAAGTATTTTACACCAAATTATCTCAAATGCCATTTCTTGCTATAAGTTTCTATAATGCTGAAAAAAAGAAATTCAAGGCAATGTTAGGTTCTCACGAAAACAAAATTTCAATTATATTAATTGGACTATCTTACGTGCCAAATAATCAAGGAGAAGAGCCAGACAGACCAATACTTGAAATAAACCAAGGTTCTACCATGCTGAGTGTGGTGGTTTTTAAAAGATGAAAAATGTTTTAAGCCAACAGATCTTTCTTGTTTTAATGTCCTTGTATAATCTTCAGAAGATTTTCATTACACAATCACCAAAACAAAGTCAACTTTAAAAAGCCAAAGTGTTGCTTTGGCTCCATATTATCCCAAGAACTTTCCACCATCTGGCTGAAAATGTCCTAGAACAAACTACTGTTGGAGCAAGTTATTAATTTCATGTGAAGAAAAAAAAGACAAGCGCATGACCTTGCGCTGCTCTGCTAGGGCCGAGTGGAACATTTGGATAAAGACAAAAGCCTTCATGAAATGGGTGTTAGTGTTGGCAAAGGGCAAAGTCAACGAACACAGAGGGAAAAAACATCCTCCTCTGACTTACTACTGGATAAGAAACGGGACAGCACTGTAAGTGGAACACAAGTTTAACAAAAACAACCAACAAGTTCAAAGGATTAATACCTAAGTTCAGAAATATCACTGTCTTGCCAACATGGAGAGTCTAAAAGTAAAATATAAGGAAAGATTAAAAAGTGGTATAATATATTACAGATACTGCCAACAGCAGTGATGGCTAGTTTTAAAAGACATGGTAACATCAAAGACATGGTAATACTACTCATTTATAATAAGTCTTATCAGGGCAACAGACAGTGCCTAGAGTTAGGAGTAAGAAAACATGGCTGTTAGTCACAGAACTGTCGCTTGTTACCTCTACCGTTACCTTAACTGTCAACTTCATCATTTGTAAAAACTAAGAAAGTGGACAAATAAACTCAAATATCCACTCCATGCTTTCATGGTTTCTCAGAAACCAATACTATGTATGTAATAATGCAGCGAATGTACAAATATAGCCACAAATTTTCTTGAAATAAAGTTCAACCACCAAAAAGAGCTCTTAAAAATATTCCTAAAAAATCAAAAATAAATACTGATTGATAAGATGGATACACAATAGCTAAGAAAATATATCAAAGCAGTTATGTGGTTATCCAAAATGCAATCATACCAACTTAAAATGTTGCATTCATAAAACAAGAAACAATGAGTAATAAAAAGCTCTCGGGAATTAAAAATGATTGTTAAACCTTTATCAAAAGTTAGAAATGGCTTTTAAATATATGACGAGATATTCCACCTCACCTGTAATGAGAAAATGCATACAAGAATCACAGTCTGATTTCCATTTTTAACTTACAAAAAAACCTATAATACACAATATTCACAAGGGTCATTGAAATGGATTTTGTGGGAATACAATTTGTATAATCTCTGTAGGAGGCAGTTTTTTTTATCAAATTTATCATACTTTGTCAAATTTTAAAATGTACACATTTATTTTCAACTCTAGATATGTACAATGACTATATATGTATACATGCATAAAGTGAATTTATGTGTATGTAGTACATTCAGACAATGGAATATTATTCAGTGCTAAAAAGAAATGAGCTATTAAACCATTAACATGGAGTTAACTTAAATATATATTTATTACCAAAAGAATGAAGCCAATCTAAAAAGACTACATACTGTATGATTCCAATTATATGACATTCTAGAAAAGGCAAAACTATAGAGACAGTAAAAGGATCAGTGGTGGTCAGGGTTGAGCAGATGGAGGAGAGAACAGGTAGAGCACAGGATTTTTGGAGAGTGAAACTACTCTTATGATACTATAATGATGGATACATGTCATTATACATTTCTCACACCCATTGAATGTACATTATTCACAGGTGACACGATCTTGTACAAAGAAAACCCTAAAGACTCCACCAAAATACTACTAAATTTAATAAATAAATTCAGCAAAAGTGACAGGTTACAAAATTAACATCCAAAATCAATGACATTTTTATACACCAATAATGAACTCTCAGAAAGATAAACAAAACAAAAACCAATCACATTATCCATTGCTATATTTAAAAAAAAGATACCTAGAAATACATTTAATGAATTTATGTAAAGTAAAACACCTATACTCGGAAAACTATAGGACACTGAAAAGAGAAATAGAGTCCCGGCAGGCGTGGCTCAGTGGTTGAGCATCGACTTATGAGCCAGAAGGTTCCTGGTCAGGGCATATGCCCGGGTTGTGGGCTTAATCCCTAGTGTGGGGCACACAGGACGCAGCCAATCAATGATTCTCTGTCATCACTGATGTTTGTATCTCTCTCATTCTCCCTTCCTCTTGGAAATCAATAAAATATATATATATTAAAAATGGGCAAAGGACTTGAATAGACATTTCTCCAAAGAGGACATGCACATGGCAAAGAGACATATAAAAAAATGCTCAAAGTCATTAACCATCAGAGAGATGCAAATTAAAATGACAATGACCTCACACCTGTCAGAATGGCTACCATCAACAAATCAACAAGTGACAAGTAAGGCTAGGGTGTGGAGCAAAGGGAAACCTAGTACACTGCTGATGGGAATGCAGATTGGTGCGTTCACTATGGAAAACAGTGAGGAGTTTCCTCAAAAAATTAAATATGGAACTGCTGTTTGAACCAGCAATCCCACTTCTAGGAATATATCCTAAGAATCCCGAAACACCAATCAGAAAAAAATATATGCACCCCATGTTCATAGCAGCGTTATTTACAATAGCGAAGATCTAGAAACAGCCCAAGTGCCCATTACAGTAGATGAGTGGATAAAAAAGCTGTGGTACATTTATATAAGGGAATACTATGCAGCTGTTATAAAGAAGGATCTCTTACCCTTTGCTAGGACCTGGAGATTATTATGCTAAGCGAAATGAGCTGGTCAGAGAAAGACAAGTATGTGATCTCACTTATATGTGAAACCTAATTAACAAAATATACTGATGAACAAAATAGGTCCAGAGGCATGGATACCTGGAACAGACTGACAGATCTCAGAGGGGAGAGGAGGGAGGGGGCAGAAAAAGATTAACCAAAAAAAATATATATATACATATATCCCATGGACATAGACAATAGTGTGGTGAAGGTCTGGGGTGGGGCAGGGGCTTGGTGGAGGGCAGTAAAGGGGGGCGGGGAATGGGAGACATCTATAATACTGTAAAAAGTAAAATAAAAAGATACAGTAGTTGGGAGAAACTGGCTGAAGGGTAAAAATAAATAAATAAGTAAATAAATGAAAATTAGGATCATTAAAAAAGAATCAACCAATGAATGCATAAATAAGTGGAACAAATCAATGTTTCTCTCTCCCTTCCTCTATCTAAAAATCAATTTTAAAAGAAGAATGAGCACTGTTTATGCCTGGTGTTCTCTAAAGCTGAGATGGCAGCCAAGCACCCGCTCTCTGAGAGTGTAGGATTGCTATTAATCACATGGCATCTATGAGCTGCACCTCAGTGATGCTTATTTACCTGTGGCCTGTTATTACCTCCAAGGCCCAGAAGAGCCTCGTTTCCACCTTCTTTGAAGACCAAGCTGAGGTGAAGAGGGAACATGGAAAGCAATTCCTAAGATCTAAGAGGACGTGAGAGTAAAATCTGTCTGCTGGTGATTAAGAGGCCTGAGACAGTAACTGGGGAACTGGCCTACAAGCTCTAGAGTCTGCCCTGGAATCGGAGAACCAGTTAACCAAGCTCCTGCTAGATGTGAAGACTCTAGCTCAATGATGGCGAACCTTTTGAGCTCGGCATGTCAGCATTTTGAAAAACCCTAACTTAACTCTGGTGCCGTGTCACATAAAGAAATTTTTTGATATTTGCAACCATAGGAAAACAAAGACTTATATTTTTGATATTTATTTTATATATTTAAATGCCATTTAACAAAGAAAAATCAACCACAAAAATAAGTTCGCGTGTCACCTCTGACACGCGTGTCATAGGTTTGCCATCACTGCTCTAGCTTCTGCCAACAATGACACGAATGCCTTATGCTTCTTGGGAAGAACCTGGATGAACAGAAGAGTAACACAAACTACCTGCAACATCAGCTAGCATATCGTAAGAAATTAGAAAACCAGGCCCAGGGAGGGAGAAGCCCCATTGAAAACGCCTGCTGAAGTGTTAGGTAAATCGACCCAACATCTGAAGGCAACAGAGCAAGTAAGTCTTCCCACTGTAGGAGGTCCCCAAATTAGCTATTTCCGAATCTTAATCTTCTCCACTGGTCAGAAGACTGCTTCCCTTCATTGGTGTGTATACAAATAAATCTGGTTTTGCATTATTAAAAAAAATGTACAACACTCACTAAGAGTGAACCCTAATTCACACTATGACTTTGGGTGGTAATGATGTGTCAGTGGAGGTTCATTAACCCTAACAAATGTATCACTGTGGTGTGAGATGTTTATAGTGAGGGAGGCTGTGCATGTGTGAGGTGAGGGGGCATATGGGAAGTCTGTACTTTCTGCTCAGTTTTGCTGTGAAACTAAAACTGCTCTGAAAAATAAAGCCTATTAATTTTTTAAATGTTATATTATTTAGAAATATAAAGGTAGGATAATGGCAGAGGTTTATATAAACCACCAGAATCCCTAAAAATTGAAAATTATTATCTCTGGGGAGGAAAGGAAATAAAGGAATAGGACAAAGAACATTTGTTTTCATCATAAGCCCTCTGAGCTACTTGATTTTTTTTTCCCCTCAAACCATGTGCACATATAGTAACAATTTAAAATAACTGTGTCAGCATCAATGGCTAATATTAAATATCCAGATACAATGTAATCTGAATTATGCCTGAAAAGCAATTATTTTATAAAAAAATTAATTTAGCCAGTTTGGCTCAGTGGATAGAGCGTTGGCCTGTGGACTGAAGGGTCCCGGGTTCGATTCCAGCCAAGAGCACATGCCCAGGCTTCAGGCTCAATCCCCAGCAGGGGTTGTGCAGCAGGCAGCCAATCAATGATTCTTTCTCATCATTGTTTCTTTATCTCTCTCCCTCTCCCTTCCTCTCTGAAATCAATAAATATATATATTTTTTAAAGAGTGTGGCTATTTAAGTTTAAAAAAATAATTTATATAGGTGGCATAAAAAAAGAAAAAAATAAACTATTTATTGATAGAATTAAAATTCACAGTCAATGTCAAATCACCTCATCCATATTTTGCTATTCATGTATTAATAACAGTAAAAGAGATTAACAAAAGCATTCTGTACCAGTTTTGCTTTTTTAAATGTAAAAATTCTTTGAAGGCAGAGGGGCAAGTTTACAGGGTTGAGCTACCTAAGAATCCTGAAAGTGGCTTAGGAAAGTCACTTCCCCTCTCTCTACTTCAATGACATGTATAAAATGAAAGGGTTAGAATAAGGTTTTTAAAAAGCTTAATTCTAGTTCTAAAAATCCAATGATTATATGACTCTAAATAGCCTGTAACTTGTAAGGCAGTGGTTCTCAACCTTCTGGCCCTTTAAATACAGTTCCTCATGTTGTGACCCAACCATAAAATTATTTTCGTTGCTACTTCATAACTGTAATGTTGCTACTGTTAATGAATCGTCATGTAAATATCTGATATGCAGGATGGTCTTAGGCGACCCCTGTGAAAGGGTCGTTTGACCGCCAAAGGGGTCGCGACCCACAGGTTGAGAACCGCAGTTAAGAAACTATGCATATGCAGGCAAAATGGCCAGGATTCAGGACTCTGCTTCTGCTAATCGTCCACACCTAGAACCTGTCCTCCCAAACAGCCAGAGGAACTCCTCGGAACAGCTTGATGCAAGAGAAACTGCCTTCAGTTCCCACACAGATCATTCAGCCTGTCCTTCTGAACCTGAGACATCCTATATCCTATGACCACTACACTTGTTAACGACCAAGTGCTGCTGCTTCTTGAGAAGTTTAAAATAGGAAAAATAACTCAGAAGCAAATTAATTCAATGTTTTTCTTGAATACTTAGTATGTGTAAGATAACACACTGTAGAGCATTTGAAACGTTTTTACAAAAACATCTTCAAGTACATTTCTTTGTCCTCTACACTGTCCTGAGCAACAGAGTAGCAGTGAGAGCACTAGGCAGACCTCAGCGCAGGATGAGATGCTCCCTCTCAGCTGCGGGCCCCGTCACTACAGTGAAGGACTTGCCTCGCTGTTCCTTCGATAGCCATGTGAACTGGTCTCTCAACTCATACACTTCAGGTTCCATGTCTAAAATACTGAACAACTAAACTCGAGTCTTCAAATGTATTTTCCAAGTCACAACCTATGACCTATTAACCCCGATTTTACAGTGAGAAAACTGAGGCCTGGAGGGACATTGATGATTAGTGGTAGAGCTAGGGTTCAAACTCTACCTTCTGGATTCAGAACCAGTGGTGTTTTTTGCACTACAGGATACACCCTATACTTCTTGGCAACAGGTAGTTAAGCATTTATGAACAATGTGAGCACATATCTTTTAACACATTGTTTGCGGGTAGTTTTTATCGCGTGCTAACAGGTGGCGCGGGCCATTTTTGCTAATTTTTTGCGCAAATGGCAACGTTCAGTAAAATTACGATAACTTTAGTTTACGTATTTATACGTTACCCGCATTCTACCCGCAGTCTATTAAAAAAACGTATTAATACGTGTCCCGCGCTCTACTACACTGGTAGAACGTATAAATACGTAAAACGTGTAAACACGTTTCCCGCATACAATGTGTTAAAAGAAACATTTGTGGTGCTAGATATATTTTGCTCAGATTTCTTCAATAAACCAAGTTTAGGTTTACATATTAAAAATTATTTAACTGGAATTTTTCCCCCCAAGGCACCAGAAATCCATTTTCAAGCTAAAAATCTATTCTGAACTTAACATAAAAAAACTGTAATGGTACATAAAACACCATCATCTTTAATTCAGTGCTTATAATGTCATAAATGCCTAATTCCACCAGAAAGCTACAGGAGATGTTCACCTGACAGCACTTAAAACTTCAATGCTGACGGGCTTTAGCCGCCTGCCTGCCGAGGCTGCGTTTGGAGACGTATGCAGGGATCAACACGCAGGGATGTAGAAAGGCATTTCCCCAACAAGCGAGGCCCTTCTGTGCCAGCCCTGGGTCCCTGCAGTTCCTTCACTCTCTTCCAACAACTTGCAGACTCCAGAAGGAGACTGTTTATGGCTCTTCAGGTTCTTAAACCACCTACTCAATGTTAGCGCCAAACGTTTTCCATAATCAAATTTTCCACATATTACATCTAAGCCAATACCTTTAGTCTAAGGGTTGAATCAATGTGCATTTGATATCATTTTATTACATTTCAATAATCCTGTGGATAAAGAGAATATTATAAAGATTCTTAATCAGTTTTATCCCCTCAAATACTTCCAAAATGTATTTTAGAGAAGTAGCTCTAAAAATATATTGTTTACATCCTAATAAACAGGGAAACCTAAACACACTCAAACCTTTACTCCTGCTAACATTCAAGTCTTGATGCCATTGAACAGCATAGCTTCCCAGCCCTAATTTCCCACAAACGCTCTGCTCTAATCAAACTAATGCAGTGTTCTCGTTGTTCACACCCAAGAGAGCCCTTTCTGCCTCTTTAATGACCCGGCCACTGCTAGTCGCTACGGCTGGAAATGACTGTAGCATTCAATTGCGCCTCTTACTGGGCTACCTTTCTAGGTATCTACCCATCCCGAAGCTCTTCAAAAGCCACTCCTTTCCTTGTCCAGGGCCTAGTACAGCACAGACACACAGTATGTTCACAATGTATGTTTTTGAGGATGAACTCAATGAAAAAGAAAGTATAGTGTGAAGGGATAATTTGGAGCAGCCGTGGGCAAACTACGGCCCGCGGGCCGGATCCAGCCCGTTTGAAATGAATAAAACTAAAAAAAAAAAAAAGACCGTACTCTTTTATGTAATGATATTTACTTTGAATTTATATTAGTTCACACAAACACTCCATCCATGCTTTTGTTCCAGCCCTCCGGTCCAGTTTAAGAACCCATTGTGGCCCTCGAGTCAAAAAGTTTGCCCACCCCTGATCTGGAGACTACTGAGATATTAGCTGACTGTCCCTAAACTGTCCCACACTACTCAGCAGTTATAACTAATTAATCTTCCATTTCCTTAAACATTGTTAGATGTTATTTCTCAAGTGTTTCAGTCCCTAGTAGCCCCTTTCTACTACTAATAAGACATTGAATTTTTATAATATAATTATAAAACTGCAAAGGGCTTTGAGCCAGTATACTTGCAATGGAACATGCCTTAGCACAATGCAGCCACGATGCTGGGAAACAAACAAAATGCTGTAAGCACACAGAATAGGTTATGTCCCTACTGATTTGCTGATTCAACAAAAAATTTGTTGAGAATCAGGCTAACCAGAGTACTAGTGACACAGCAGTGAGCAAAATAAATGCAGGCACAAGAAAAATCTTTGTTTTCATGGAGTTCACTTTCCAATTTTATTTGAGAAATACAAGTAAGAGAAAGAATAGATAATATGAAAAGTAGAGATGAGTATTCAGACGAAAAATAAAGTGTGATAAAAGGCCAGAGGGTGAGAGGGAAGGCAGAGCAGCTCTTTCTAAGAAGCAGACCTTTGAGCAGAAAGAAGCCTGACAGACATACGGTCAGGACATAAGCCTACAGAGATCTGAGGGGAGATACTTAAGGGCAAAGGCCTTGGAGGGAGGAGGAGGTGGGCAGGTTCCAAGTTAGCAAGGACACCAGCGTGGCTGAACTAGAATGAGTGGTGCTGCAGGGTTAACAGACACCCTCTGTACTCGACAAAAAATAGACAAATAGACACACAAAATCCCCGAAAAGGGCAGTGAAGGCAATCACTTATGAAAATCTCATCTTCACCAGTACTTAACTTATGAAAAAACTAGGTAAGGTTTCTTAGATTAAATTATAATGTAAAAACCTGCAGGTGAGGGCCAGGCTGAGAATGAATGTTCACAGGCTGATGAAGGAGAATGCACCAATGGGCCCCAGAGGAAGAGGCTGCCTGTCTGGCCGGGGCCCACAGAAAGACCCACTCTGAGCAGTTGTCCCAGGGACCTGTCAGAGTGGTGGCACCAGAGAAAAGGAGGAGGGCCTGTCCTGACAACGGCATCGTCATTTACAACTAACAGTGAGAGCTCTGAAAAAACTACAGCAACAAAAACAGGCAAAAAGACATAAAAGGAAAAAAATCCAGTTCTAGCCACCAAAACGACTTCTATTTCATAATTAAAAAGCATCACAAACAGTCTCCAAAACATAAGTTTGGGGTCCATACAATCTAACTGCTTCTGATGCTAGGACCCCACTTGACCTGCACCACTGGTGGAGTCCCAGGGTCTCAGCCATTACAGTAACGCTAAGAGCTGACACACGGTCACACTCTAAGTGTGCTGCTTTCAGCTCTGTCCTGCCAACGCCTTCTTCTTAGGATCCTCTCTATTAATGTCCTGAGAAAAATACCTTTTCTTACTTTATTCCTTTCCCACTCACTTCCTTGAGATCAAGGAGCAGGTCTAATAATTATAGACAAGGCTTTACTTTTGGAAGACAATTCGAGTGGATCAACCCAATACAGACTGAAAAATGTCAAATCATAAGCCCATGCATGACTTAATATTTACTTTAAATATATAAATGCTGAGAGGAGTTAAGGAAGGAATCCTGTAAGAAGGGCAATTTTAACCTGACTGAAGATTAACATCTCAGAGAATTAATATTTTATCAAGAAATCCAAACTGCAATACTGACTTAAAAGTCAATTTTCATCATTATTCCTTCAAATTCTGGGAGTTTAGGAAGTTAATTTAAAATTCAGTTTATAGATCTCTAAATATCTATGTTCTCGATAATCACTTGCTTTCAATATTAACAAAATGATTTCACAGTCTCATTTTACAGTAAGCTAGTCTAGAATTGCCCGCGGTGGCCGAGAGAACCAGATTCCTCTTGCTGTTCGCCTGCGAGTGCAGCACTGGCGTGCCGAGGTTAACGTGAAAGTTGATACAGAGACTGCTGATGCTCAGGTGAGAGCATCCGGTTCCCATATGTCACTGTTCCTCCTTAAATTATAAGCTGATCTGTAACGCTGCACTATAGTTACAGTAGATGAAACACTGCAAGAGTAGTTTGCTTTCACATGGAAACAGTTACCAAGACAAACCTTGGAGGATGGAGTTCCAAGAATATTAAATCATAAGAAATTGTTTCAGCAGCTGGTTAAAGCTGAGTGTACATAACACAAGACATCTGGTTGTCTGTGCATTTTCAGTTCATTTAAAAAGTATAAACACATTAAAACACTGAAATGTTTGATATATTACAACACTGTCTGCGTGCTCCCCAAGAGTGTTTAAGTGGCTGGCCTAGTCATTGTACTCAAGGCTTATTTACTAGCTAAAGGGATTTACTATTTCCATCCCCCTTAACTTCAAGATATATTATCAACCAAGGAAAAAAGAAGATATTGCTGGTATTTGTAAGGACATAATGTAATAGAGGTAGTGCTGTTTCTAAAATTAAATCAGGAACGCATGAAGCATCACACATACTATGACAAGTAAACAGCAGACAACGTGCTCTCCCTCCCACATCTGACCATATGCAACAGAAACCTAACCACAGTGGCTTAACCAAAATAAGGGTTTATTTGCTGCACGTAAGAAGAAATCCAAAGATAAGCGATCTAGGGTTGGTGTAATAGTTCCAGAGTAACAGCCATACCCCCTGTTCCCAGGACACTGTTCTTTGCATGCTCCAGTCATCATCATACTTTTAAGATGCCCAAATGGCACCTCCACATACCAGGAAGGAAGAGAAGGACAAAGAGCAAAAAGCTAAAGGTAAGTGCTCTACAAGCTGCCGACTTCTGCTCACATAAAACTGGCCCAGACTGTCACAGGGCCACATTTCAGCACATTCAATTCCCAAGGTGCCTGGACACTAAGCTGGGCATACACTGTCCCCCAAACAATACTGGAGATCTGTTAGAAAGGAGGGTGAGGGCCCTAACCGGTTTGGCTCAGTGGATAGAGCGTCAGCCTGCGGACTCAAGGGTCCCAGGTTCGATTCCGGTCAAGGGCATGTACCTGGGTTGTGGACACATGCCCAGTAGGGAGTGTGCAGGAGGCAGCTGATGGATGTTTCTCTCTCATGGATGTTTCTAACTCTCTATCCCTCTCCCTTCCTCTCTGTAAAAAATCAATAAAATATATTTAAAAAAATAAAAATAAAAATCATCATTCTCCCCTTAAAAAAAAAAAAAGAAAGAAAGAAAGAGGGTGAGGAAAGGATATAAGGCATGCTAATCGCTGTGTCCGTCGCAAGAGCTCATCATGCCTGGGCCCTGCCTTCCAAGCTGTACAAGCTCCAAACCACAACAGGGTTTGGCGGATCCCGTTTCTACATCTACATTACAATTCTGGATGCTGCACTTATGCACAACAGAGGCCAGGAGCCCATTTCCCACAAACACCTGTCTTTCCTTTTTGAACTATAGGCAAATAGCACATTTCCAACGATATCCCCATGTAGATTGAGATTCTATGATGATGAATCTTAAAATCTACTTCTTTATTTAAAACATAATTTCTTTAAAATATGCATTTTCAATGGGGATGATATGACCCCTCCCCCCCGAGAATAAAAATTAGTTCTTTAAGGTGAAAAACGTCACAGATATTATAATGATTCATGGTGCTCCAAGGGGGGAGGGGCAATTAAGAAAAAGAAGTCTAAAAGGGTTCCTCAAAGAGACAATTTTTAAAAAGGTTGACAGTAACTGCTCTAAAAATAACAAACATTTTGAATCACGCTGGAATGGCATTCAGTTGCAGTGACAGAAATCCATTACCATAAACAAATAAGGGTCTATGTTTCTCACATGAGAAGTCCAGAGGGCGACAGTGGGTAGGGGAACTAGTAGTTGATGACTTTGGTTCAGCAGCTCAATGGCATCAAAGCAGAATTTTTGGTGAGTCTCTTGGCTCATGGCGCCAAGATGGCCACATAATTCAAAGGACCATGTTCACATTCCAGACAGCAGGAAAGAGGGCTGTCAAGAACAGAAAGATAGGACTCCTGGAGGAGCCAGGTCCCCTTAAAAGAGCTTTACTCATACTTCCATGGAGAAATTCCCCCTACATCTCAATGACCACATCTACCTTCAAGAAAAGGTAGACATGAAAATCCAAAACTGGCCATTAATCAAAGCAGGACATAAGAAAGAAGGGGAGAACAAATAATGGGTGAACTAGCTGCACCTACCACATATGAATTTGTTTCTAATTGCTTTTCTCTTAAATCCTTGTTAACAGAGATTTGTAAGTTCATTTATTACAGACATTAATCTAATTCTGTGCCTACCATATGCTTAGTATTATTAACAACTTAAAATTGTTTTGATGATGGATAGTCAGAGTTTAAATATTACTGGGCAAGAGAGATAAAAGAACTTTATGAATGTACTACCCTTAAAGGCATGCATAAAAGTACTACACTAGGACCCACAAACTCTTCAACATCATCAATTACCGTCTTCACAATACAAAGACGATAAAACAAACCCTGATGTAGCCAGAACTTACATGAGTGGAATATCAGTGATTAACTGCATCAAACAGCAGACTAATTCTTCCAAAAGATCTTCTGAGTCAGAACCTGATAAGATACACAAAAAGTTTGTTAACAAAGTATAAAATAGAATAAAATAGAATGGAATTGTTTAGAAGTTCAGTTTCATTCCTAAAGAAAATAAGAATAATTATTACATAAACTCAGACATTAATGCTGACCTCTGAATAAAATCCAAATCCTAAGTTAGCATCTATTATGATTTTCATCTACAGAGGAATTTTGACCACCAGCTATCAATTATACAGTTTTTAACATTTGAAGGTAACTATGACTCCTGTAGGCCAGTAGTGTTCAAACTTCTTATAGTGCACTATGTTTTTTCAAATGAAATCTTACATGCTAAGCCAAATATATAAAATACATGAAAGCCCTGACCAGTTTGGCTCAGTGGCTAGAGCGTCGGCCTGTGGACTGACGAGTCCCAGGTTCGATTCTGGTCAAGGGCATGTACCTTGGTTGCGGGCACGTCCCCAGTAGGGGGTGTGCAGGAGGCAGCTGATGGGTGTTTCTCTCTCATGGATGTTTCTAACTCTCTATCCCTCTCCCTTCCTCTCTGTAAAAAATCAATAAAATATATTTAAAAATAAATAAATAAAATAAAATACATGAAAAAGCAAGCTGCTCTAGCTGCTTTGTTTGAATCAGGAGTAGACATACCCCTCAGCCCCCTAAATATCTGGCCTTGCCCTTGCTCTTCTTGATAGACCTCAAGAACCTTTTCTGAACCCGTGGGGACTCCACGGATGACAGACTGATACCGGGTAAGAGGCCAGACACCTACCTTTTCACAGACAAAAAGCCAAAGGTAAAGTGGATTTCCAAGTCCTATGAACAAGTGGCAAAGGCAGGTTACAAATTACCCTCCCAGTGGAAATGCCCCTCTGTCCCATAGCGCTCTGAGTGACGTCTGGCTTTGGACAATACTGAGACACCTGCTCTTTCTTCCCCAGCTCCTATGACACCCTATTTCTAACCCACCTCTCTCTCTATTCATTCCCAGTACCACTTCCTCGGAATGCCCTTCAACTACTGGTACGCTCCTCAGAGTGCCACCATTGGCTTTCTTCTCCTCGTCTCGCTCCCCATGACCTCCCTTACTAGTCATCACTTGTATGCTGGCGATTCCTACAGTTTTCCTCTTGTCTCTCCACTGAACTTCATCTTTATATCCAATTGTCTGCTGACCATCGCCACCTAGATCAGCGGTTCTCAACCTGTGGGTCGCGACCCCTTTGGCCCTTTCACAGGGGCTGCCTAAGACCATCCTGCATATCAGATATTTACATGACGATTCATAACAGTAGCAACATGACAGTTATGAAGTAGCAACGAAAATAATTGTATGGTTGGGTCACAACATGAGGAACTGTATTTAAAGGGCCAGAAGGGTGAGAACCACTGGCCTAGATGCATCACCGGTACTCAAGCTCAATACGTTCAAAACTAAACTCGTTTGTCCCAACGCTTCAATCCACTTCCTTGTTCTTTATTCTCCTTTTCGGTGACTATATCAGTGAGCCCAAACCCAAAACACAGACTATTCTCTCTCTTATTCATCTCACGGTCCTATCAATTACACAGTCACCTCTCTGTCATTTACTCGTTTCTTCATTTCCTGTCATGCCTTCGTTCATTATTGCATGATCTCGGTTCAGTTAAACAAGTTTATTAAATTAAAACTCCTAAACTTCTTTAAATCTTCCTACTAGTATTCCTACAAATTTGCTCCTCTCCAATCCAAACTACAGATTATCAGAGGGACCTAACTACAGTCCATCCTTTCATTCTCCTGCCTTAGACCTTTATAATTGCTTTAAGCTGATTACTATGCATCAGAAAGAACTCCAAGCTCCAAGGTGCAGCATGCCAGACCCTTCGAGATACAGGCCCTGCATCCCTTTCTACCTTTATCTCCCACCATTGTTCCTTTCACAATTTATATTCCAGCGATACCAAACTACCTGCTACATGCCACTTTATGCCTCCTCAATAACATTCTGCCTGGAATGCCCTCCAACAATAAAAATCTAATTTTTAAAAAAAGCCAATTTTTATCTACCTGAACCATCCTAAATCTTCATTTCCTCCATAAAACCCAACTCTCTTGCCTCCCCTTGAACAAAAATAATCATCTAGGCCGCATCTATGCCTTGTTCATATGTCTTTCACTGAATAATTTGGTTACATTGTATCATAATTTCTCTCTACATGTAAGCAGGCTTCTATTGGACTCTGTATTTCTCAAGGATGATGACTAAGAGCTTGGCATGTGATGTATACTCAATACATGTTTGCTCAACTGAACCCAGCTGTCTAAGTATAAATCTAATGGTTATTTCCAAAGCATCAAAGCACTTGGAGTCTCGAAAAAATTTAGCAATTCTTTTTTCTAGACCACAATCACCTTAGTAGTCAGGAATTATGCAGAAACCCCTTCCTGCCTTGCCATAAATAGAACTGGCACAGCAACTCTCTGAGAGGTGAGTGCCAAGCTTGAAGAGAACATGAAGTCACAATGAACACACCGATCAAGGCTAAGAAGAATGAATACACAGCAAGATCAAGTTCAATAACCACATTAAATCTCACTCTAAAAGAGGTAGGCTTATTAGCTCAACGAGTGAAGAAAGTAAAACAAGGAAATAAGTAACATTTGTCTCTGAGGCTACACAACAAGTAGATCTAACTAAAATCCTCCTCATTGTCAAAGCTGTCCAACATAACCCACGTGAATTAACAACCTATTCCAACAAGCTCATTTGCTGACATATAATAGATATTCAATACGTTTGTTGAACCATCATTCCCTGACTCATCCTACAGAATGTATTGACCCAGACCCAAGAAGAACATTTAAAATCTTCACTGATTCCTTAAAGAACATTTCAGACCAAATGAGTTGGACAGTTTAATAACATACTCTTATTTAGCCAAGCAGCCAGCAGTGTTTTAATTACAGAAGGTGAAGAAACAAGCACTCAGGACTCACAGATGGTGCCTGATTGTTCTATTTTTCTTCCAGGGGTGTAAACACATCTGATTTTTAAATCTTAAAATGGTGACGAGAACTCTCTATCAAGTTCTATGTGCCATCCAAATCATGACCTCGGCCAAGTTTACAGCTGGGTCAATTAAAGAATATATTCACAGCTTTGTTATCAATTTAACATAATGAAAATGATAAAAAAATATATATATATTTCATACAAGTAAAATGTAACATATCAAGGCCAAAGCTCTAACAAAACAAAAGACAAGAATAAAGAATTTCCAGCTGAAATCTCTGACAACTTCCATTTACTTTAAGAAGAAAGTCCTGCAGAATACTATAGGCTTGTTCTGAGCTAATCTAGAAGCAAATAATTGCATATCAAGTGAAGAATGATGAGATTTGACTGCTTAGCAGGTTTGACATCAAGCAAAAGTCACTCCTACTGCTTTATTTTCCAAGTAGTACTTATATCATTCAGCTTTCATATGAGGATAAATATCTTTCTTATTTCCAGTAAAAATAAGTAAATATAAAGTCTCCTGCCAGAAATTATGTAACTCACTCATGCATCTCAAGAAAGATGATCTTAAAAGTCCTTGAAATTTGAAAGACACAGTAAACTGAGGTTCTTTGAGCAAAGGACTTTGCAGAGATTCAGTATGTTTATTGTACTGTGAAATTTACAGCCCAGTTTTATCTCTTTAAGAGTTTTAAATTGCCTCTACAGCTGCAGTCAAATATTTTAGTAGTTTAAATCTCAGCTTCTGGATAAAATATTAATAGCTAACATTTGAGAACTCTACCCTTGAAGAGGCACTGTGTTATTTCATTCTCTTTACCCACATTAATCCTGATAATAACTACTAAGGTGCAGGTATGATCATCATCCTTTTACAGATGAAGAATCAAGGCCCACTGATATTAGTTAACTTATAGTAAGGGGCAGAGCCCAGATTTGAACCCAAATCCAGACTCCCAAAAAAAGGAAAAGAAAAAAACAACCTAATGAATTATTTTTTCTATTTTTTATTTTTATTATTGAGAGTATTACAGATGTCCCCCAGTGCCCCCCCTCTCCCCGCCACCAACTGCCCTGCTCCACCCAGCCTGCTCTGCCCCTGTCCTTCACCACCCTACTGTCCGTGTCCAAGGGCAATGAATATATGCCTATACATTCTTTGGTTAATCTCTTCCTGTCCCCTTTCCCTCTGAGATTCATCAGTCTGTTCCATATTTTCATTATTTTTAAAGACCTGTTATTATACAAAGTTGGGGGGAAAATCCAGTCAACCATTCCATGTTTCACTGAAGACCCTAAATATAAACCCCCTGGTAAGAGAGTACTATGCACCACACTAGGGAAGAAATCTGAAATACCACATATTAGTTTACACATCCAGGTGATATATTATACATTTACCAACGCATACTGGAAGTCCTTGACTTAAATATCCAATTTGGAAGTAATTTCATACAACGAATAAATATAAACTATTATTATCAGTATTATGCAAACTGAAATCTCACCCCTATTCCTAGGGTTCTCTCACTCTAAAGCCCTAACCCCACGTCTCTGATCTCTATGAGTGTCAACAGAGGAAGAAGCAAAGAAAGACAAGGTGATATTTGTGGTCCTAACAGCTCCAATAATCCATACCTGAAACTAAGCTTCGGTTCCTGTTCTTTCTGTTCGGCACCCTCCGGTACCAAACAATAAGATACCGCGCTCTCATTTTGGCCTTAGGGGGTGGACCAGAGCATAGTAGAATCATGTCATAATCAAACATCTTCCATCAGAGTGGGAGGGGAGAGAAGGCAAAATGATTTTTAAAAACCACTCACTTGAAGAAGAGAAAAAACAGTGCTGGTAGAAAACAAAGAAGTGGCCAGAAAAAAGAAACACATGGATCATTTAAATCAGGTTACATGTAATTATTAAAAAATATATTAACAGATAGAGAGTTAATCTTTGTTGTTTTCTTTACATTAGTAAAGTCAAGCTGTTATTTCTCAATGCTGCCCAATACCACACTGTGCCATATACAAGCACTAAAAAACTCAATCAAGAAATAACAGAGCGAGAGAAACCAAGATGGCGGCATAGGTAAACACTGTAAATTGCTGCCTCGCACGCGGAAAGGGTTGTCTTTTTTAATCAGGAGGGAGACACAAGCTCCCGATGCTCTGAACTCCAGTTCTGGGCAAGTCTCTGGGCACCCAGACTCATACGGGGATAAACTGGACTGTCTGGCATCAGTCGGAACTCGAGGGCAGCTTTCCCTCAGAGGTGCTTGCAGCGATTACAAGGACACTGAGACTCGGGCCTCTTGGGGCAGGGCTGAAGATCAGCCATAGCTGTTTGCTCTGCCCTGTTGATTCCCTGAGACCCCACCACACCCAAGCTGTGTGCAGAGGCTTTTGCATATGAAAGGCCTGGCCCTTTGCAATCTAAAATTACCTAACAAACTGCAGCTGGGTCAGAGAGACCCAGAACATCCAAAAGAAGACCAAAGGCCCCACAGCAGCTTGCATTGCTTCACAGCTGGGCCTCATCTGGGCACCTCCAAACCCCAAAGAAAGAAAAGGAATCTGCAGATCTCTCCATAGCTCCTGCTGGGTAGCCTCAGGCAGAGGTTAAATTAGCACCTCCTTAGAGATCCAAGAGCCAGTGTATCCAGTGGTCAGAGTGGGACTATCCAGATTACAACTCCTCAGATCCATAAGGGACACACTCAGGGGGCAGACTCAGTGAGCACCAAAGCCCCACTGAAGCAAGTCTCGCCCCATAAGGGTGTCTTCAGCACAGAAGTTCTCCCACCATAAACACAGCTGATTCTCACAGCCAATTGGCCTGGAGGTCAATTTCTCCCAGTGATACCTACAACAATCAAGGCTTAACTACAACAAGACTGTGCACAACGCCCACAAAGGGGTGCACCAAGAGTGTCCACCTCAGGTAATTGGGGATGTTGAGCCACTGGGCCTTTTAGGACACCTAGCACAGAAAGCCACTCTATCAACACAGGGAAGCATAAAAAATGCGGAGACAAAGAAACAGGTCACAAATGACAGAAATGGAGGAAAGAAAATTACTGGATAAGAGTTCAAAACCACGGTTATAAGGTTTTTCAAGAATTTTCTAGAAACTGCCGATAAACTTAGTGAGACACTCAAGAAATCTAGTGAGACCGCCAATAAATTTAATTAGATCCTCAATAAATCTAGTGAGACCCTCGAGGATATGAAAAAGAACCAACTAGAAATTAAGCATACACTGACTGAAATAAAGAATATTATACAGGCTTCCAACAGCAGACTAGAGGATCGCAAGAATCAAGTCAAAGATTTCAAATACAAAGAAGCAAAAAACACCCAACCAGAAAAACAAAAAGAAAAAAGAATCCAAAAATATGAAGATAGTGTAAGGAGCCTCTGGGACAACTTCAAGCGTACCAACATCCGAATTATGGGGGTGCCAGAAGAAGACTGAAAGCAAGATATTGAAAACCTATTTGAAGAAATCATGACAGAAAACTTCCCCTACCTGGTGAAAGAAATAGACTCACAAGTCCAGGAAGCACAGAGAAACACAAACAAAAGGAATCCAAAGAGGACCATACCAAGACACAGCATAATTAAAATGCCAAGAGCAAAAGACAAAGAGAGAATCTTAAAAGCAGCAAGAGAAAGTCAGTTACCTACAAGGGAGCACCCATATGACTGTCAGCTGATTTCTCAATAGAAACTTTGCAGGCCAGAAGGGAGTGGCAAGAAATATTCAAAGTGATGAATAGCAAGAACCTACATACCAAGATTACTTTATCCAGCAAAGCTATCATTCAGAATTGAGGGTCAGATAAAGAGCTTCACAGATAAGAAAAAGCTAAAGGAGTTCATCACTACCAAACCAGTATTATATGAAATACTGAAAGGTATCCTTTAAGAAGAGGAAGAAGAAGAAAAAGGTAAAGATACAAATTATGAACAACAAATACACATCTATCAACAAGTGAATCTGAAAATCAAGTGAATAAATAATCTGATGAACAGAATAAACTGGTGAATATAATAGAATCAGGGGCATAGAAAGGGAGCGGACTGACAATTCTCGGGGGGAAAGGGGTGTGGGTGGTGCGGGAAGAGACTGGAAAAAAATCGTACACCTGTGGATGAGGACAGTGTGGGGAGGGAGGTAAGGGCAGAGGGTGGGGTGGGAACCGGGTGGAGGGGAGCTATGGGGGGGTGGGGGGGAGAAGAACAACTGTAATAATCTGAACAATAAAGATTTAATTAAAAAAAAAAAGAAAAAGAAATAACAAAGCTATACTCCAAAAACAGGTGAATACCTGGTAGTCTGCCTGAAAAATTTAGAGCAATAATGGAAGACACATGGCTAGATTACATTTACTATAAATATATTCAGAAACCATTGTGAAGCTAATATTGGAATTGCTATTCTATATTGAAAATCATATTTAAACTTCTAATTAGCAAATTCAAATATGCCTGTAAATATTCATCATAAACTAAAGATAAGCAAATGGACTTCCTCTTTTCTAAAAATAACATTGTCTGCCACAACCATTTTGACAATGTGGCCATGGCTGGAAAAGTGTCAGTTTTACACTGTGTCTACCTTAAGCCACCCAGACTGTGGCCTAAGGTAGACACATGCTTCTCCAAATTGAAGATGAGCAAGGAGTGCAAGTGCAGAGAGGGTACTCCAGGAAGGCATTTGGCCCCAAAACAAACACAGTGTATCTCTCAAATGTATCAATTTACTCAATGTTACATAATGAAAAATAATTTTATATTAGAGGCCCGAATTCGTGCACGGGTGGGGTCCCTCGGCCCGGCCAGCAATCGGGGCCAATCAGGGCAAGGGACCGCGGGAGGTTAGCCAGCTGCAGGAGGTTGCCGTGGGAGTGCACTGACCACCTGCTTTGAGCATCTGCCCCCTGGTGGTCAGTGCGTGTCATAGTGACCAGTAGTTCAGTCAACCGTTTGTAACAGTCGCTTAGGCTTTTATATATATAGACTAGAGGCCAGGTGCACAAAATTCATGCATGGGTAGGGTCCCTAGGCCTGGCTGGTGATTGGGGCTGATCTGTGGGGTGACCAGCAGGGAGATCAAGGGCCCCCCACTGACACCTGCCTTGGCTGGCCTGGCACCACCTGCTCACCGGCCTGCCCCCCACTGCCACCACTGGTCACCTCCCTCTGCAGGGCAACTGGCGGGGCGAACAGGGGGCCCCCGCTGGTACCCTGCCTTGGCTGGCCTGGCACTTCCTGCTAGCTGGTCCCAACCCCCGTCGCCGCTGGTCGGGGCCTGTGGGCTGGGGGCAGCTCCTGCATTGAGTGCCTGCCCTCTGGTGGTCAGTGTGCATCATAGTAACCGGTCGTTCTGCCATTCGGTTGATTTGCAAATTAGGCTTTTATTATATAGGATAAGTGATATTGTGGTTAAATAAAAGTATAAAATATACACAATTTTATGACATAATGCAAACAAGTGTTAAGGTTATAGGTGCTGGTTGGACTATCTTCTTAGGCCCTCTGGGGATAAACATTCATTCCACTCTTACTGCTAACACTTCCTGCAAAGGTTTGCAGCTCCCAAAGAGAACTATGTTTTGGCACTGTTGGTCCCACAAAGACAATGCCTAGCGTTAACAAAACTAACAAAACTAGCAAGCCACAATTCAATTAAAAGCTCTAATTTTTAAACATTCTATATAATAAAAGCCTAATATGCAAATTGTCCCCTCAGGTGGTCGTTCAACCGGGAGTTCGACCACTCGCTATGACATGCGCTGAACGCTAGGAGGTGGCGCAGAACATGGCGGGCATTGGCAATGCAGCGCTGGCAGCAGGCAGCAGTGGAGGTGTTGCTGGCCCCAATGGGACTGGATGAGAGCAGGACCACAGCAGGATGGTGGAGCAGGTGAGTGGGCGGCTCCAGGCCAAGGCAGGATGCCAGGCGGGGCTACAGGGCTGTGAGACTGGGGGTGCGAGCTGGGGCTGCAAGGTTGAGGGCGCGAGCTGGGCCCGATCTCCGCAGGCCACCCCGAGGGACCCCACCCATGCAGGAATTCGTGCACCGGGCCTCTCGTAGTATATAGTTAACAAACTTGGAAGGGTGATTATCAAAGTAGGAAATTAAACATATTCATGTCTTAAAACTCAAAATCAATGTAAAAGCTCTAGGTAAGCAGGAACACCTAATGCAGGCAACAGTGTGTTTTTAAAAATAAACCCCAGAAATGCAAGACCAACACTGCCATTGGCCTCAGAAAGAGAGGAGATAGCATGAAGGTTAGATGCAAAACACTGCATTCCCCATATTTCATTTGTTAACAATGCCATTCTCCCCTTTTACTTTCCAGGTTGTTACTTTTAATGCTAAGGAAGGAAATGCAAGCAGCTGATCTTAAAAACTACAGGCAAAAAAAGAAACCTGTCAGCAATATCAAGAGAAAATAGTAACCTTTTCCTGTATCTGCAGAAAAAGATGACATACATCAGCATCATAAAACTGTCCTTGAAAATGTTATTTCTGATCAAATAATCCCAAAGACATCCAGACTCAGAGACTGTTGTTATATCTATGAAAGTAACCTTTAATACTTACAAAATCTTCTGATTGGTTGTCTCAATAATGCATTGCCCTAGTAATAGTACTTAAACTGACATCTGTTTTCTGAAAGAAATACCTGTGATTTTTATTTTTATGTTTCATATCCATGAGATCAAAATAAATAAAAGTCTCAATCTTACTGGCTGCCTTATTCTAAAAAAAGGAAAAAACAATGAGAGTCTTGGTTCTTTTAAATTCATAGAGGGGAAGAAAGAGTGACAGTGTCAGGTTATTTAAAAATGAAAATTATGAGAGGAACAATGGAATTTTCAAAATTTTAATTTTATTCCTCAAATTTTGTGCTTATATGTTGCTACACATGTGATTACCAAAACATCTTCAAAGGCAATACTTACTGTAACTGCCAGATTTTTCTTCATAAGTAAAATGAAGTTGTAATTCCTCTTCTGACATCTCACAGATGAACACTTTCAGCAAATAGCAAATAATAAACAAAGCATTGTTTGTCTGCCAAATGAAGATGTGACTAGAAAAGAGACCAAGGTCACATAAGAATCAATATTTAATCATGAGCACAATCAGTTTATTTCTAGTCAATGATTTCTTCATGATTGATCAATCGTTTTGCCCACTGTATTTGTAATATTAGAATCATGTCCATATCTTTTAATGGCTCATGATTTATGACACTGAAGCAGTGAAATCTATTACAGTTTACTTCATAGTTCATTCTATGTATTTTACATAGTAAGTAAACATAATAAAAATATTATCCCTTAGGCATGACTGCTCTTTTTATTAAATATATTTTTATTGATTTCAGAAAGGAAAGGAGAGGGAGAGAGAGACAGAAACATCAATGATGAGAGAGAATCATTGACTGGCTGCCTTCTGCACACCCCAAACGAAGGACCAAGCCCGCAACCCAGGCATGTGCCCTTGACCAGAATCGAACCTGGGACCCTTCAGTCCACAGTCCGACGCTCTATCCACTGAGTCAAACCAGCTAGGGCATGACTGCTCTTTGTTTTTAACTTTATAGCTGTCCCACACACAGGCAATTCAAAGAAAAGAAAGCTAAAATAATTAAAAATACATAGTACCATAAGGAAAATACATGCAAATACACAACCAAATTTTTAAATGGAGTATCACCAGTAATCACAGTACAATATTTGCTGTTTGTATTAATAACTGTGAACTCACAAGAAAAACTTTTGTTAGATTCAATATAATTTGCTTGGGAGCTGGGCAATGAACAATCTTTGAAAAAGAGCTAACCAGATGCCCTGGCCTGTTTGCCTCAGAGCATCGGCCTACGAACTGAAGCGTCCTGGGTTCAATTCCAGTCAAGGGCACGTGTCCGGGTTGTGGGCTCGATCCCCAGTGGGGGACTTGCAGGAGGCAGCCGATCAATGATTCTCTCTCATCATTGATGTTTCTATCTCTCCCTCCCTCTTCCTTTGTGAAATCAATTTAAATATATATATGTGTGTATGTGTATATATACATATACATATATATATACATATATATATAAAAAAAGAGCTAACCAGAAAAAATAGTGTTAAAAAATGCTTGAGCACATAAAAGGTTAGCTTTCCATTGCATCTAATATAGAACTATAATACCTCATCTGAATCTTCTTTCACCTAATGAAAGAAATTAAGGAAACAGATGTGGAATGAAATAATACTCAAATTAAGTCATATGTCCAGCAGTAATAATGGGGAATAATGCCCTTTTTAGTAATAATCACATCACTATTAATCTACTTAAATAATATATTTCTAAAGATTATCTAAAATGCTGAAAGCAGATTCCAAAATGTATCATCTCCCCCCAGTGACTTGAACAGCAAATTAAAACCTCTCTTGTACTTTTTTCCTTTAATAGTAAGTACAATTCCTTTAATAGCTTTTAAAAGACCATAATCAATTTCTAATAGATGAAAAATACTCCTTGTTAAATATGAAAAGAACAAAACTAATCAGCCAGCTTACTTCCGACATTCTGCTGAAAGTTTTAGTTCTTTGGTTCTAGAAAGGAAGACCTTAATCAATGCACCAAGGTTTCCTGTTCGAGGATTGTTTTCAACTGCAAGAGAAAGAAAGATTTTAAAAAGTTAAAATTAAGAACTAAAAGCAAAGTGAGTGTATCATAACACTTATAAAATCAAATGTCAAACTGAAATTGCTCATGGACCAATCTATTGTCAATAAGGAATGAAAGAAATGCTGCTTGGTTGTAATTCTTTCTGAACAAAAAGTGATGTACAAAATAGAAGTGCTAGAAACAGCAGGAGAAAATAGCCATCTGATCTGAGAATCCAAAATTGTAAAGAAAACATACAAGTTAATATGCATACACAATTTACATATACACATCATTCTCTTTAGAAAAACAGATGCTTAAAAAGCTCAAAAACTGATCATCCATATCCCCAGTATATAGAATAAACCATAAAGATAAAACTATTCAGATAATCACAAATTATTCTTATGAAAACGAAGACACATAAAGAAAGACACATAATGTGGCCAGTGGGGCGCTATCTGACCACGCAAAATTTTAAAGAATTTATTAAAAGAATTTTTTTTCAAGTTTAAAAGGTGAGTATTTCAGCAAAGCCAGCCTAGGGTTGAGAGAAGATTCTATTGGGAATGAGAAGATCTGGCTTCTAGATCCAAGTCTATAATAAGGGAATATTGAACCTCAGGCAAATTATTTACTTCTCCACCTCAGTGTTCTCATCTGGAAAAGAAATAACAGCTAATATATATTGAACAATACACTTAGTGCTTTACATGCATTACCTACTATAATCCTCAAAACTACATATGGCATAAGCACGAATATGACCTCCATTTTACAGAGCACCCCCTGTAGATTCTTGCTTGCTCAAGGACACATAGTTATCTACTGGCTCAAATCCTTGGCCCTACACTATGCCAAACCAGCCCCTGTAATCAAAGAATTGGACTTAATGAAACTCTAAAGCTCTATCAGGCTGCAGAGCAAGACATAGGCTATGATTAATTTGGTGTGTCAACTTGACTGGGCCTGAATCTTCTTTCATCTAATGAAAGAAATTAAGGAAACAGATGTGGAATGAAATAATACTCAAATTAAGTCATATGTCCAGCAGTAATAATGGGGAATAATGCCCTTTTAATGCCCAGGTATCCAGTTAACATTATTCCCAGTGTGTCGGGGAGAGGGTCTCTGCATTTGAATTGGTAGACTGAGTAAAGCAGATTTCGTCTCCATGGATGGCCCACAGAGAAAAGTCAGAGGAAGGCTGAATTCTTTCTATCTGCCTGACTGTTGAGCTGAAACACTGATCATCTTCTGTGCTTAAATGGGACTCACAACATTGGCTCTCCTAGTTCTCAGGCCTTTGGACTTGGACTGGAATTTATACCATTAACTTTCCTGGGTCCTCCAGCATGCACACCAACTCACGGGACTGCTCAGCCTTCATAGTCGTGTGAGCCAATTTCTTATAATAAATCTCATTTTATATATACAGTGGGGCCTTGGCTTACGAGTTTAATTTGTTCCGTGACAGAGCTCGTAACTCAAATTACTTGTATGTCAAATCATAAAGTGAACGAGTGAGACACGTGATGCTGGGCTGATGTTGTGGCGTTCACTGTGATGTTCGCTGCGCCAACTAGCGGTGGGGTATCTGAAGCTGGCTCGTAACCCGAATTTTAGCTCGCAACTCAAAGCAAAAAATCAGCCGAGAGACTGCTCATATCTCGAAAAACTCGTTAGTCGGGACACTCGTAAGTCAAGGCCCCACTGTACCAGGTGTCTCAAAAAATCCTATGTAATAAAAGGGTAATATACAAATCCACCAAACAGTGGAATGACCAGTCGCTATGACACGCACTGACCACCAGGGGGAAGATGTCCAACGTCGGAGCTGCCCCCTGGGGGTCAGTGTGCTCCCACAGGGGGAGCACCACTCCGCCACAAGCCAGGCTGATGGCTGGAGATCACAGCAGCGGTGGCGGGAGCCTCTCCCGCCTCCACGGCAGCACTAAGGATGTCCAACTGCAGCTTAAGCCTAAGCTGTCAGTTGGACATCCCCCAAGGACTCCCAGACTGCTAAAGGGCACAGACCAGGCTAAGGGACCCTCCCCCCACCCCGAGTGCACGAATGTCATGCACCGGGCCTCTAGTGTATACATATTTCAGCTGATAGCTCTGTATTTTAATAAATGCTGCCTTTATCATTATTCAAAATGTGGGCATACATTTTGGGGGGGACACTCTATATATATCCATCCGCTCTATGGATTCTGTTTCTCAGAATTCATCTTAGCCCGGCCTTCGTGGCTCAGTAGTTGAGTGTTGACCTACGAACCAGGAAGCCACGGTTCAATTCCCAGTCAGGGCACATGCCTGGTTTGCGGGCTCGATATCCAGTGTGGGGCGTGCAGGAGGCAGCCGATCAATGATTCCCTCTTGTCATTGATGTTTCTATCTATCTCTCCCTCGCTCTTCCTTTCTGAAATCAATAAAAATGTTTTTTTTTAAAGAATTCATCTTAAGGGAGAGACTATTTAGTCAGAACCTTTACTTTTACTGATGGAAGAAAAAGAAATCCAGAAAGGCTATATGTTGGGCCCAAAGTCAACAATATGTTAGTGACAAATGCCCAGTCTTTTCCCTTTACCAATAGTTTTCAAACTGTGAGATTCCAGAGTTCTGGGGTATTTTTTTCACTTTTGAAATACATTTTTAACTATTTTGAAAACCAGAAATGCAAACACACACATTGGCTTGTGCTGCCAGGAGAATTCATTTTTATGCAGATCTGAGAATTATGCATTTGCTGCCATTTCTATGCATAATATCTAAACTTCTGTGTCAAAGATATAAAAAGATGTAGTTCTCCAGAATTTTTTATCCAGGTCTGCACATACATACTTTTTAAAATGTACATGGAAATAAGCACACCATTCCAGCCTACCTGCTCTGTACCCATAACTGGCAAGTTAACTCGGTCTGCCTACCAGGTATATGGTCTTGCCACAGCCTGAGAGTCAATGCATGTAACTGTGCGACTTTCTCATTAGGACAGAAGTTGCAGGACCTTGCTGTTCCACATGTGGCTCACGGACCAGTGGCAACAGGATTGTCTGGGAGCTGTTGGAAGTACAGAACCTCAGGTCCACCCTGAGATTTAAAGTTGACAGTGCTTTTCAAAGGTTAATGTACATTTAAATCACATTTAAAGTTTAAATTCTGACTCTGCCCATATCAAGTGTGACCTGAGACTCTGCATCACTAACAGCCTTCCTGCTGCTGGTTGGAGAACCCCCACTCTGTGTGCTGTAAATTAGGGCAGGTTTGGCCCAGCTTTCATAATCAAGAATAGGTGCATGATTAGATATTACGCATTAGATATTGTTACAGTTTCTCTTTGAAACACAAATTAACTATCTTCAATTGTTAGGTTTCGTTTAATGAAAGAATATCATAAGATTTCAGGGTAAACTGTGTTTTGTTCTTTTTTTAAAAAAAAGTTACTGTTTGCAAGTGCACCTTTGTGTAAATTAATATTATCTAGCTATTGTAAACCAAAACAAAATACTGAAACAAAAGTTGAAGCTGATATAATTCAGAATCCCAACTTTACAATCTTGTTTATTCAACAGCCCCTTTATTACTGAATTACTTTATAATTGTTTTAATTTATAAATAGCCAGCTATTAAAAAGCAAACCTGTCTATTGGAAAGAACAACCAAACTACTAGACTGATGTAATGAAAACTGTGTACCTTTTTCAATCATTTGGCATGTATTTATTGAGCTCCTTATATGTACTCAGCACTGTTTCAGGTATAAGAAAATACTTATAAACAGAATTCCCTGTATTTTTTTATTTTATTGATTTCAGAGAGGAAGGAAGACGGAGAGAGAGATAGAAACATCAATGATGAGAGAGAATCATTGATTGGTTGCCTCCTGCATGCCCCACACTGGGGATCGAGCCTGCAACCCGGGCATGTGCCCTAACCAGGAATCAAACCATGACCTCTATGTGCCCTGACCGGAAATCAAACAGTGACTTCCTGGTTCCTAGGGCGACGCTCAACCACTGCGCCATGCTGGTTGGGCTCCTTGCCTTAATAAAGCTGACATTCTAAGATGGTTAAGTTTCCACAGTACTCTTCTGGGCAAGATGCAAACGGGGCAATAAATTAATAAAAGTAAGTACACTCAGTGATGTTTCAACAACAGGTGTAATATTCCAAAATACCTCAATGGACTTTAACAGGATCAAACCTAGTTGGTAAAAATCAAACGCTATGTTAAAGTTGAATGAGCTTCAGGAACCAGGGTAGGAATAGGGGTATCTGACAGGAAGGCAGAAAAGCATAATGGAACTAGACTACAGATCTGACCAGGTTCAAACCCCAGCTCCCCCCCGATTAGCTGTGTGACACTTGGCAACTTACTTAACCTCCCACGCCTCAGTTTCCTCACCTGTGAAACTAGGATCATAGGACTTAAGCACACTAACTCATCTGACTCTGGAGCTTAAACTTGTAAAAATATATTAACTAACTTGACCTTTTGTATAAAGAAGGGAATTCTCCATCGCTACAGGAGTTCAACCAAAGTCTGGGTAACACTCACATAAGGGTATAATAAAGAGGATTTCCACCTGGAGTGAGAGGTTGAACTTCCTTCCAGGCCCTGAAATAACCTTTCCCAATATCTCACTAAAATACCCATGAGCCACAAGACCCAATAACCAAAATAGAGGAAACACAGAGGACAGAAACATATTAACATTTCAACCAACAAAATCTACATTGTAGGAAAGTCTACGACCCACTTTCTTTTTTAAAATTACTTTTTATTTTTTTAACTGGAGGCCCGGTGCACGAATTTCGTGCACTGAGGGGGGGGGGGGGAGGGGGGTGTCCCTCAGCCTGGCCTGCGCCCTCTTGCAGTCTGGGACCCCTCAGTGGGTGTCCACCTGCGGGCTTAGGCCCACTCCCCATGGGAAGCTGGCCTAAGCTGGCAGGCAGACATCCCTCTCGCAGTCCGGGACCCCTTGCTCCTTACCGCCCACCTGCTCACTGCTCGGCTTGCTGCTTCTTAGGGCTGCCACAGAGGTGGGCGAGGCTTGCTAATGAACCTGGCTTCTGGCTAAGCTCGCCAGCCATGAACCTGGCTTCTGGCTGAGTGGCGCTCCCCTTGTGGGAGCACACTGACCACCAGGGGGCAGCTCCTGCATTGAGCATCTGCCCCTAGTGGTAAGTGCACGTTATAGCAACCAGTCATTCTGCCAGCTGTCCTGCTGTTTGGTCTATTTGCATATTAGGCCTTTATTATATAGGATTACAGTTCACATTCAATATTATATTAGTTTCAGGTGTAGAGTATAGTGGTTAGACATTTATATAACTTACAAGATGGTCCCACCAATAAATTTAGTAGCTGACACAAGTCACTCACCCAAGCTTATAGTTATTACAATATTATTGACTATATTCCCTATGCTGTACTTCACATCCCCACCCACTTTCTTTAATAAATTGAGAGAGGAAAAAGGAGACAAATGCAGGAAGAAACTACTTATGAGAAGAATCATAAAAATATATCAACCAATAATAATGTGAGGACTTTATATTGCTCCAGATTCAAACAGACAATTAGAAATTTGAACACTCAATGAATATTTTATGATGTTAAAAATTGTTTTTTAGCCCTGACTGGTTTGACTCAGTGGATAGAGCGTCGGCCTACGGACTCAAGGGTCCCAGGTTCAATTCTGGTCAAGAGCATGTACCTTGGTTGCGGGCACATACCCAGTAGGGAGTGTGCAGGAGGCAGCTGATCGATGTTTCTCTCTCATCGATGTTTCTAACTCTCTATCCTTCTCCCTTCCTCTCTGTAAAAAATCAATAACATATATTTTTTAAAAAATTGTTTTTTAATAAAATTATGGTATTTATTTTCTTTTAAAAAAATCCTTATTATGAGATACATACTAAAATATTTCTGGATGAAATGATATGATGTCTGAGGTTTGTATCAAATTAATATGTGAAGATAGATGAATGATATGATGTCTGAGATTTGTCAAATTAATTACACGAGGATATGTTTGTTGTCTGTGCACTTTTCTGTACATACGTCATACTTCAATAAATGAGTGAGGTACAAATGAAACATGATTGGCCATGAAAATGATTGAAACTGGAAGATGAGTATATGGGAGTTCATTATATTATTCTCTCCACCTTTGGATGAGTGTAAAATAATAAAAAATAAAATACCCATGAGAACAAATAATACAAGCTCACAAAAATGCTGAATCAGGATACATTTCTTCTTCCAAAAAACAGGAAATAATTCCACTAACTACAAATTATATAAACCAGACTTCAAATGTATTTGGTAATCATTAGCAAGCCTAACTGCCTGAAAGTACCTTTGTGGAACAAGTCTCCTTCTTACTGTCTACCCCAATCAGAAAATTTATGTGACTCCTTCAACATGATAACTTTCTATACAGATTCAGAGATTACAACTCCCAGAAAATAACAGGAAACAAGCCAAACACAAAACAACTATGTTGGAGGGAAGAGGTAGGAAAAAAATGTTGATCCAGCTGTTCGATTTGAGGATTTTAGGATTTGCTCACACTCCAAAACCAAGGAGTGGAGACAACGGAAAGTCTCAGTTAAACCAATCAAACATGTACAACATGTTCTAGAAGTCAGGCTAGAACACAGCACCAGCCTACCTTCAAGGTAAAACAACAGATTCAGCAAGCACCTCGAGAAGCCACACAGGAACAGGGTTAATAAACATACGCTCTGGCAGCAAGCGCCATCCCTTCTCACTCTCTGCCTTCTCCCTGCTTTATTTTTCTGAAGAGTCATCATTATATAAAATATATGTATTTATTTATTTATGGTCTGGCTTCCCCGTTAAGACAGATTCATGAGGTCAGGGACCTGGGTGGGTCTTTATTGCAGTCAGTCACCCAGCTATAATATTATAGGTGCTCAATAAATATTTGCTGGTTTTATGACTATGAAGAAAACAATAGTAACAACAAAATAAGGAACAGGATATGCTGAAACCTCAGCAGAAGAGCTGAATCAGAACTGGCAAAAAGAACTTTGGTACACAACCATCATTAGTGGAAAATAGGAAAATGAACCATCTATTTTTAAAAGGAACAGAAAGCACCTGGGAAAAATTAGTATAATGAAAAGAGCGCACTGACATATTAGGAAAACTAGATTGATTAAAAATGCAACAACAACTAAAAGATACATTAGAATCTTAAAAGACAAGAACTGTAATGTATAAACATTGAACCAAAGATATAAAAGAGGAATTACAAGAAAAGAACAGAGATGAAGAAAAAGATGATGCAGAAGGCAAAGAACAGAGATCCAACCTGAACCTCACAGGTGACAATGCCAAGTTGGAGGAGGAGAAACTAAAACAAGTAAAATCAAAGCCGTCACTACAGAAAACTTCAGAATTGAAAAAGCTCACAAAAATGCTTGTTAATAAACCAATAAAAAGACCTCATCAAATTACAGGGAAAATCATAAAGAAAAAAGTATAATGAGGAACATTTAATCATAATGGTTATAGGGGGAAAGTCTTATGAACAAAGGAACAAAAAGAAATTTAGGTCTCAGACTTCCTCTCAGGTGAATACTAGATGCCACAAAAGAACAGATGAACTCCTACAGAGTTTTGAGGGACATGACAGTAAAGAAGTTTGTGTACAAGGAAGTTGTCTGTCATGCTTGACCTACTCCTGCACTCCAAAGGAAAAAGAATCCAAGGAACCCATTGGAAACAGGCAAATGAGAGCTGAAACAACATAAACACATCAGCAGCTGCCTGGTGCTGAGGAGGCAGAATTTAAAGTTAACTCCTGCCCAATCAGAGGAACTTGGTTACTGCCTAGGACAGGGGTGGGCAACCCCTGGTACGCGTGCCAAACATGGCACGCCAGTAACTTTTGCTGGCACGCAAAACCCTCTTATAATCTTCCATTTACAATTTTTTTCTTAATATCGACTTTTTTATTTTTCAGATAAATTCAGTGTAGGTCCATCTTAGATAAATAATTTTACATAACAAGTTATCTTAAAGACCATAGACATGGATTGACAAGAGAGGGGAAGAGCAATTTCTATGCCTCTGCCTTAACTCTCCCTGCCTTCCTAGATCCGACCAGTGTTTTGGTTTCATCCACATACGCTTGTGAATCTTTGTTCTCAGTGATGAATTTTGTTAAGTCTCATAATAGGAGTAGCCTGACGGATGAAAGTAGTAGCTTGTGCATATCTCTGAAGGTCACGAAATATAAACCTGATGTAAAATCTCTGTCATCAGTGATGCAGCAGCAAAAGTCCCACTGATAATATCAAACGGAGTCATAAAGGTTTCCGTCGGACGATCAGTGTACATGTATACACTAAAAAATAAATGTATTTTTCATCATCCTATACTGTGTTTTTGTCGCTCGAATGAATTTTTTCTTTAAGGTTCTTCACATACGTACACCTTAAGAGATATCAAGTAGGTGTAACATGTTCTCAAAAAATTAGGGTTGGCACGCAGAAGAATTTTGAGTCAGAGATTTTGCTGGTTTTGGCACGAACTCACAAAAAGGTTGCCCACCCCTGGCCTAGGACTTTCCATTGACATCCCTGACTAACAGCAATACCCTAGAACTAAGGAAAACTCAGATATAGTAATAGGAGACCCAGAAGGAATGGAAGGAGAGAAGAAAATATCTGAAAAAGTTGTGGGAAATAAAACCTCCCTGTATTTCTCAGTGTTCCTGTAAAAAAGCCTTCGTCTCCTGGGTCAGCAAAACATACATGCTATGAAGTGAGAGAATGTCTGCTTTTACTTCTCCCAGAATCATTTCACATACCATCAGGATTAGAACTGTAGCCATGTGTTTAAAACTTCCTTATCTCACAGAAAGCCAAGCAGTTACATCACAAGATAAGCGCCTAAGCTGGCTCCAAAGGAGTAGGAGAGACTCCAGTATCATCTTCCTAAGTATCCACTTTTCAAAGAGACATGAGGTCCCAGAACTTGGAAACACCGCTAGGTCTAAAAAGCCAAGGCAGGGAGAGAGTTTATCTGGCTCCTGAAGAGCTTTTATTTACATACCAAAGGACTGGAGTAAAGAGGAGAAGAGGGGGACAGCTAACTCCTTCCTCTTCATAAGAAAAACACACGCCCTCCCCCAGCTACTCACATAAAACAACTGACCTGGTTCTCAAAGCGTCTCCTAGCACAGTGGTTCTCAACCTTGGCTGCACATTAGAATCACCTGGGAATCTTTTTAAAATCCTGATTTCTGGGCCTCATCCTCCGGAAATTCTGTTTCTTTGTTACTAATGATGAGGCCCCAGAAACCAGGATTTTAAAAAGATTCCCAGGTGATTCTAATGTGCAGCCAAGGTTGAGAACCACTACTTTACAGTGAAGTAATGACAAACACAACCCTGGCCAAGTAATCAAGGTCACTATCATCAGAGATAAGCTCATGTGATAGCACTTACTCCTAATACGATGTGTTAAGAACACACTTCACCTCTGTGGTCTTCCTCCTACAGACCCATCACCCCAGTGTAAACACGAGAAAAACATCAAACAAACTCAACTCGAGGGGCATTCGGAAAAGTACCCTACTAGTACTCCTCAAAACTCTAAGTAAGAAAAATCCAAAAAACCACTGCAGACCAGAGAAGGCTAAGGAGACATGATGACTAAATGTACTGTGGTATCCTGAATGAGATCCTGGAAAAGAAAAAGGACAGTAAGAGAAAAATAGTGAAATCTGAATAAAGTATTGAGTTAGTTAATAGCACTGTATCAGTGGTGATTTTCTGATTGTGATAAGATGTTAACAATAAGGGAAACTGATGAGAGTTATATGGGAACTCTATAGCTCTGTAACTTTTCTGTAAATCTAAAGCTATTCTAAAATTAAATTTTTATTTTAAACATCTCAGTAGATAGATTTAATAGCAGATGACATACAATAGAAGACAAGATTAGTAAACAAAAGACAGGTTAAAAGAAAATATACTCTTAAAGGTCAGAGAGAGGGAAAAATGAACATAAAAAGCCCAACAAAAATAATGGCAACAAACCTGCCAAAAATGATGGAAAAACATTAATCTATACCAAAAAAAAAAAAAAAAGCCTTAGCAGACATATGAGACATACTGAAAATGTTAAAAGGGTATAACAGAAGTCCCAGAGGAGAGGAGAAACAGAATAGGATAGAAACAGTGAATAAACCAATAATGGTTGAGAATTTTCCAAAACTGATGAAAGATATCGACCAACAGATTTAAGAAGCTCTACAAACCTCAAGCAGCAAAAAAAGAAAACCACTCCTCAGCACATCATTCTAAAATGCTAAAAACCAAAGGACAAGGAGAAAAACTTGAACATTCCAAGAAAAAAATTCCATTATTTTCAAAGGAAAAACAATGACATTGACAACTTTTATCACAACAAAAATGAGACAAGCAGAAAGAGAATAGAATGATACCTTTCAAGTCCCATCCAGTCATTAGCAATAAAACACGTGCTTAGCAGAGTCTATTACCACCACTGCAAATTAACCAAGCATGTGATTTACTGCTAATGACTGAATGGCACATTCTAGTAGCATCCATGAGCACCATGAATAGAATTATTATTATTATTATCATCATCATCAAGAAAACATCATTAATTCAATTCATATTACACTATCAAAATTTATAATAGAAAATTTCAAGTACCCACACACACATACATATACATATATATGCACATACATACACATACATGCTCATTTCTCCACCTTACCTAAAGACCTGCAGACTGAAATAGTTGCCTCCTCCAAGAGCTTCAAATCAGTACTGGAAAGATAGAAGAAGAAAGATAATTAATAATTATAACCCTAAATATGTACACACTAGTTAAAGAAATATATGAAAGAAGAGAAAAATAATTTAGAAGGAAAATATGATATACTAGAGGCCCGGTGGGGTCCCTCAGCCTGGCCTGTGCCCTCTCACAATCCAGGACCCCTCGGGGGATGTAGTAGTGCAAGAGACAGCAGGCGGCCAGGGAGGAGCCTGCTCATCCAGGTCCCGCTGCCCAGGTAGCGCTGCAGAGGAGGCAGGAGAGGCTCGCACTGACGCAGCTGTGCTCGCCAGCTGTGAGCCCGGGGTCTGGCACCCATCGGTCAGCTCATGCGTTGAGTGTCCGCCCCCAAGTGGTCAGTGCATGTCACAGCGACTGGTCAACCAGTTGCTTAGGGTTTTATATATATAGATAGTAGTGAACAATAAAATCAGCACAATAAAATGAAGCTTCTATTTTCAATATAATTAGGAAATTTACTATAATTCTTCATATGACATTCCTAAAAGGTAAGAGCTCAGGGCACCCTGCCTTTCAAGCACTGAGGCAGGGAGGAATGGTAGGATTGGAGGCTTGGAAAAATTTGATAAAGGCACACCAAAGTATAGAGCAAAAGGCAGGGGCCCACTCTGCCCATCTGTAAGGGGAGTACATGGGATACACTTATTTAGAAAAATACTATTATTTTCAGGAAATGGGAATTTTTTGTTGTTGTTTGTTTATTTGTTAATCCTCACCTGAGGATATTTTTCAATTGATTTTCAGGGAGAGTGGAAGAGAGAGGGAAAGACAGAAACATCAATGTGAGAGAAACATATCGAATGGTTGCCTCCTGAACGAGCCCCAAACAGGACCCTTTGGTCTGCAGGCCGACGCTCTATCCACTGAGTCAAACTGGCCAGGGCAAGATGGGAATTTTTAAAGTAGCCACAGAAGAGCTGCCTTCCTTCCTTCCTCTCCTCTCCTCCCTGGAGTCCCTACTACCCATCCTTCCTAATAGGTATGAAATCAAGGGCAAGATGGGAATTTTTAAAGTAGCCACAGAAGAGCTGCCTTCCTTCCTTCCTCTCCTCTCCTCCCTGGAGTCCCTACTACCCATCCTTCCTAATAGGTATGAAATCAAGGGAAGGAAGGAATACAGATAAGCAAATTGAGGCTTCCAAGGAGTTTAATATTCCAGGAATCGGAGCTACAGGAAGAACAGGAACTAGCTTTAGAGTCTGGGGGCTGGTTTAAAAGTTTCCTGTTCTTTTCTGCTAATACACATGGCACAACAAATCCTCCAAATAGGCAACTCTTCCATGGCTCCCTGAAAAATCCCCACCTCCTAGAGAATATATAAAAATAAAGAAAAGCCGAAACCGGTTTGGCTCAGTGGATAGAGCGTCGGCTTGCGGACTGAAAGGTCCCAGGTTCGATTCCGGTCAAGGGCATGTACCTGGGTTGCGGGCACATCCCCAGTAGGAGATGTGCAGGAGGCAGCTGATCGATGTTTCTCTCTCATCGATGTTTCTAACTCTCTATCTCTCTCCCTTCCTCTCTGTAAAAAATCAATAAAATATATTTAAAAAAATAAATAAATAAATAAAAATAAAAATAAAGAAGAGAAAAATACTATCACTGAGGAGGCATACTTTTAAAAAGGAAGAATCCATAAGCATTTAGAGCATCTGACACAAGAACATTTTAGAGAACCTGTGGAAGAACACTAATTGCTTTAGCCATCTCTGGAACTATGCTGTCCAGGATGCTTCCTGCTGGCCACATGTAGTGTGAACTGTGGCCAGTTCTAATTGAGATATGCTGAAATACAAAGTACACACCAGATTTCAAAGATTAAAAAGAATAAAACATACTTCATTATAAATCCTTATGTTCATGAAATTATAACATTAGGGATATATTGGGTTAAATGAAATATTAAAATTAATTTCACCTGTTTTATTATACTTTTTTCATGTGGCTAATACCAAACTTTCAACTACATGAATGTGTTACATATTTCTTTGTTTGTTTGTTAACAAAGGTTTATTTCTATATGAACCTAGTTCCACGCCAGACACAGAGGACAGGAGGGGACAGACAGGAGGGGACAGACAAGGTCACGGCCCTTACACTCATACTCGGGACAGCCACCTCCGTGTCTTCCATCCTCACCTCAGCCTGACAAGGCCGGTGATTGGGGAGGAGTCCAGACAGGTGACTGGACGAAAGATGTGCTATTTCCTGACTAGGGGACACAGAGGGACAGGAGGACACAGTGGCACATAAAAACAGAGATGCCAACAGTTAGATGCACATCTAGGCCTGAAACAGAAGGAAGTCTGGGCTTAACACGCGACTGGGCAGTACCGGCTCGCAATGAAAACGTGGGCCCTTGGCGAAGGGCCCTGGTGCCTGCTGCCATCTGAAATGGCCTTGCGTTAGGATGGCTCAAGCTGCTTTCTGTCCCTGGTGGGTGCTGGGCACTCAGTAGGCTGACAAGCGCAGCCGGAAAAAAGCACAGGCAGGACCAGGGCCAGCAGAAGCTCAGAGACATTAACCTTTTTTATCTGGGAGTCTGACACAAGGAGCTAAGAAGGTGTCAGCCCCTAGCCGATGGGAGGGTGGATGGGGTCCTTCTCAGATGAGCGCAGTCCTAGGTTAGGCAAATATCAAGTGAAAAAGGCATGCCACCAGTCAGCCCCGAGATGTCTGTCTGACTCCTGTGCCCTGAAGATGGGGTCAGAGGCCATCCTCCGGGTCGCGTTCATTCCCTGAGTGACAAGAGTCCCGGACGAGCCAGTCCTGTGCAGACAACCAACCCCAGGGAACGGACCACAGGCCTCCTCACAGTGAAGACATACCGATAAGCACTTATCCCTTCCTATCACTTCCTGAGGGCCTGCCCTGGGGGGTGGGGGAACGCCACAAGGACAGAAGCCCCTGACTTAGCGGTCCTGGTAGGGACACCGACAAACACAGAAGCATTTAAAATGCAAGGGCTAGGACCCGGGAACAGCTGACTGGGAGAGGTCGACTTCAAGGCTGCATTTGGCAAAGTTGAAGGGCACAGCTAGGCTCAAACTTCCCTCCCACCCCCCACCTGTCTTAAATTGTTATTTCTGGGGACCCAGGAGTGCCCCCTTCATAACTCCATGCAGGGTTTTTGAATAAACTATTGAGAATCAGAAATTTTTTAAAAGCTTTCTTCCCTTAAGCACCCGGAGAGCATTATTTACAGAATCCACATTTAAATTTACAGCAAACATTGTTCTAGAACTTATCACTAAACTACATTTCCTACTTTCCCCCCTTGAACACCTGAGCTAAACATTGTCACAGCCCCGGTGACTTCGGGCCCTTATTTTCTTGACGCTCACGTCTTCATTCTCCTGCTTTGTCTTTTCAGCAGGCCTCTTGGCACTCCGAATCACTCTCAGTTTGGACAGACTCTCCCAAGTGTCCCTGGTGGGAGGGGCCGTCACCTTCCTTGATCTCAAGGCATATTCGTACTGGTGATGTTCTAAAACCCCTCTCTCACAAACTAAGACAGTATCTACACTAATAAAAGAGAAACATGGTAATTAGTGTCACTCCGATACCCTTCCCATTGGCTAATCCCCGTCACTCACAGAGTAGGGCCGAGATATGCAAATTAACTGGCAGCCAAGATGGCGGCCGGCAGCCAGGCAGCTTGAAACTAACATGAGGCTTGCTTGCTTCAGTGACAGAGGACTCCAACGTTCCCCGCCTGACTTGCCGGCCTCTCAGCTGCAACTCTCAGTAACTATGTTGCGAATAAAGAAGCTAAAAAAACCCCCAGAAACCTGTTGTACTCAGCGGGGCTTCAGCCAGCCGGACCGCAACATTGTATAAAATACAGACGGTAAACAAAGGCCAGAAACCTGTTTTCAGCAGCCGAGGCCTCAGAGCTAAAGCTGGCCCAGAATAAAAAAAAGAAAAAACGGAGCAGTTGGTAGCTTCAGTCCCAGCCTGAAAAAAGCCCTCAGCCCCTCAGCCAGACTGGCCAGGACCCCAGTGGGGACCCCCACCCTGAAGGGTGTGTGACCAGCTGCAAACAGCCATCATCCCCTCACCCAGACTGGCCAGGCAGCCCAGTGGGGACCCCCACCCTGATCCAGGACACCCTTCAGGGCAAACCAGCCAGCCCCACCCATGCACCAGGCCTCTATTCTATATAGTAAAAGGGTAATATGCCTCCCAGCACCAGGATCAGCGGAGCCGCGAGGCCTCCCGGCACCGCGATCAGCGTGACAGGGGGCAGCGCCCAAACCCCCTGATCGCCCTGCAGCTCTGTGTGTGACAGGGGGCGGGGCCCCAACCCGCCCCTCCTCCCCCCACGGGCCCTGCTCTGTGTGTGACGGGGTAGAGCCATAACCTCCCCATCTGCCCTGCCCTGAGTGGGACAGTGGCAGCCCCCCAACCCCCTGATCGGCCCTGCTCTGTGGGTGATAGAGGGCGATGCCCCAACCCCCTGATCTGCCCTGCCCTGAGTGTGACAGGGGGCGGTGCCCCAACTCCCCTATTGGCCCTACTCTGTGAGTGACAGGGGGGAGCTCCTCAACCCCCTGATTGACCCTGCTCTGTGCATGACAGGGTATGGAGCCCCAACCCCCCTGATGGGCCCTGCTCTGTGCATGACGGGGTGGCGCCGCAACCTCCCCATCGACCCTGCATTGAGTGTGACGGGGCGGTGCCCCAACCCCCCAATCGGCCCTACCCTGAGCGTGACTGAGGGTGGCATCGCAACCTCCCAATCTGCCCTGCTCTGTGCATGACAGGGAAAGGCGCCCCAAGTCCCCAATCGGCCCTGCTCTGAGCCGGACCAGGGGCTGCACCTAGGGATTGGGCCTGCCCTCTGCCACCCGGGAGCAGGCCTAAGCCAGCAGGTCGTTATCTCCCGAGGGTCCCAGACTGCAAGAGGGCACAGGCCGGTCTGAGGGACCCCCCCCTTCCCCCGAGTGCACAAATTTTTGTGCCCCGGGCCTCTAGTCATATATAATAAGCATTATGCATGGCCATACAAAGCTAAGGCCACTGACTGCTTCAGTGGCTATGCTATTCCCTAAGAATCTCAAATTATACTCATATTGAAAAAATACAAATATCTTTTCAAAATTAAACCTTTAAGCTTAATCTAAGATTTAAAAAAATTTTAACAAAAATAATCTAGAAATAACCTACAGTAAAGTGCTTACAGGTACTAGATATTTTTAGAGTGTCTGCATGCCTCACAACGTCTGTGGGTCTGCTGTCTCCCATCCCTTTCTCCTACCTTCCCATCTCCCCCTCAGGGGGAGCGGAGCAGGGGCAGGCAGGCTTGCTCAGCATGACCCCACTCCCTGGCCACAGGTGACTGGTCAGGGATAGATGTCTAATGTAAGCCACACCAGAGTCTTGAGGAATTTGGAATTGAGATGGAAAGACAGGATTTCTGATGGCTGGAACTTGGGAGGCAAAGCTGAGGGTTATGGGAAGCCATCCTCCACTGAGAGGCAGAGAAAGCTGGTTAGTAAGAAAAGGAATAAGAGAGCTTCGTGGACAAAAGGAGCAATAAACAGAGAGGCCTCTCAGGATTCCTGCCGGCCTTCTGATTCTTGGGACCAGTTCTTCCCAAAGCCTGACTGCGTTTATGATCTTCGATTCTATTAGACCCCACCCCTGTCTCTTCATCACATAATCCCCTCTTTCCGGTACATGCTAAATCAAATTGATTTTTGTTAATAACCAAAAAGTTCTAATTAATAAATCACTGTGGTAAGATTTAATAATACATTTAGTAGCTGCCAAGAAGTGGAAACTATGAATTACTCAGTTTATTGGTTACTCAGGGAAAAAAAAGTAAAGAGGTATAAAATGCAAAAGATTGTAAAGAGCTTTATGAGGGTAATAACCAGACCACATGCATTAAATCTGTTTCACTGGTGCTTCTACCTTCTTCAGTCAATAACACTCTCAACGCTCGCTAGAACCAATAGCTTCAATTATATACACGTGGTTATAAACTTCAAAAACTTCTGAATTTGTTCATTCAACAAACATTACCTAGATGCCCAGGACATGCTGGGCTCTATGAATGATGCTACCTCTCTCTCCAGGCTACATGGAGGAATGAAGCAGCAGAGACTACTGGGAAGTATGAAAATCAAGACCAGCCCTTTGCCTAAGCTCATAGGAAGTGCACCCAACCTGCCCTAGGAGCAATAAAAGAAGGCTTCCTGGAGGAAGAAACTGTGTCCTGAAGGAGCAAAAGAAATCAGTTGGGCAGACCAAAGGAGAGGGCTTTCCAGACACAGGAATAGTGTACCAAAGGCAGTGCAGTCACAACCTGGCATGTTCTTGGAAGCGGAGATGAATCAACACTGGAGAAGGGCAAATACAAGCCTGGGGAAATACACTAGATGGCTAGAATACAGAGTTCAGTTTCTCAACTTGTTCTCAAGAGAAAGGTTCCCAATACAGCGTTCTGATTGATTTCTAAGATAATATTAGCCTTAAAAAGGGATTATTTACACATGTATTAGTGCGGATGTTTGGACATTTCTTCCAGGAAACCTTCTTTGATCACCTAACACAAGGTGAGAAGTCTGGTTTCCTCCCCATAAGCACCCAATCGTAAAACTGAGCACATGGTAGTAAGATTGCCCAATTATCTGTCTGTGGCCCCCCCTAGACTGAGGGCTCCTTGCTCATCACAGCATTCCCAGCTTGGTGCAAAGCAGGCGCTTAATAAAAATGCACTGAGTGAATGAATGACAGACACTTCACTATCAGAAAACAAAATTAATTATTTCCCCCTGTTCCTCAAGAAACACTCGACACTCTCCAGCCCTCAAGGCAAGGTCTGCCCCCAGGTTTTTTATATTTATTAAAATATTTTTCTAAACACTTATTTGCTTCCGAATGTAAAATGTTTTATCTTCTGAAGCAGTCCGATTGTTTTTGTCATTCAAGGATGCAGAGACCTAGAAAGGCTTAGAGTTCTCTCTTGGCTCTAGGAGCACTCCCTCTGGTGGTAAGTCAGCCAGCACCTGCCATTCTGTGACCAGGTCATCAGGCTTGGCCTGATCTGAAACAGCACCTCTGCCACCGCCTCCTCAATAATCACCACTTCGGGTCAGAAGCACCTGCAGTGCCCAGATTATAAGCTCCATGAGAACAAGAAAATGTCCCATTCACCCATGCATCCCCACCTTGCCTGGTGTAGTGGCTCAACCAGAAGACAAACACTTGGTAATTGCCTATCAAATAAGGGATTCACAGAGCTCAGTTTTCTGCAGTGTCCCTGCAATTTCTGCACTCTGAAGCCTTACTTATTTCTGCAAAGGAAATCAGCCAGGCACACCCCTGCCAAAAGCAACATGCTGATTGTTATAATAGAATTCCTTTCCTCCCACCTCTCCATCCTCCAATTTTCTAAACTTCTTGGAACATTTTAAGAATAATCTTCTTTCTTATTTGCTTGATTTAGAGCTAAAATGAGGTGGCAAGCAACTGGGGTGGTTGGTCACTGTTGCTGCATGTTCTAGGCATCTATGCACAGCACTCCTTTAGTTAAACAAATGAGCTCAGATGTTCTGGCAGCAGGCAACTAACAAATCATCATTTGCAGTAAATAAAACTAAAATGGTACCGCAGAATATGCCAATGTTTCCAAGACAATTGGAAACCGAATGCTGTTTCTGAAGGTAGATTTGGGGCACTAGAAGCATAATACAAAAAAGGGGCGAAAAGGCAGCAAATATCCACACCAATACAGATTAAATAAATTAGCACCATACAGAGTGCTTCAAACACTCTGTCCATACACACACTCCACAACTGTGGGTCAATCTGAAAAACGTCAATATGGGAGATGAGCGATAAATATTTAAAACTAGTAATCTCTTAACCAAACTTCTGCTAAGTGAACTAAATCTAGATAGACAACCATACTGACCCAATAGCCAGGTGTGGCTCTGAAGCAATCCTTTTCTGTGAGAGCATCAGACTCCTGCTTCTCAGGGCTGGGCCACGATTATCATTCCAGCAGCAACATAAACAGAGGGAGTCTCAGAACAGGAGCCTCAGCTTTGCTGGTGACACCCAAATGAACAAGGAGACCTATGCCCAAGAGTCAGACAGACAGACACACACACACACCAAGCAAATCTGAAACCAGTCTCAGGATTCTTCCATAGTTTTAAGAACCTTCAATGGGCTTCCCTGAAGATAATTCAGCAAGGAAGCGGTTATTAAAATTTTCACACCCATAGGGAAGTTCTTAAACATCACCACTGTCATCTCTGGGCTACGTTCTAAGTCTGTTCTTGTGACTTCATGAAGAAAATCTCCCTAGGAAGACATCTGTCATCAGCCTCAACCTCACACTGTGCATGCTTCCATGAGAGCTTTCATAACAGAACTCCCAATAATACAGCTGAATTATTTCTAAGTTATATCTCAAGTAATCAATGTAATCTATGCCGCCTCTGCTGAGTATAGCAATTTACATCATGACAAAGTTAAGTAACTGGGAAGTGTAGGTAGCAGAGAAGACTGGCAAGGGAAAACAGAGCAAAAGAGGAAAGAACCTTAAAGTCGTGTTAAGGAGACTGAATTGTATCTTACATAAAACAGGAAGCCATTAAGCACAGAATCAAAAACATACACTAACAGAACTACTAAAGCAGCAGCAAGGTGCCCTGGGTATGGTTAATGTCTGACACTGGCTAAAACCAACTTGAGATTTTTACGGGGGAGCGGGGGGAGGGGGGAATGTTAGTAATAATAATGCCTGTGTGGTGCATTGGATAAAGCCTAACCTTGTATTACAACCACGAAAATTAACCACCTCTGCCAAGTGCTGGGCCAGCTAACTTGGATAAGCCACTAATGGCTACTAAAGCAGAACACAGTCGAGTACATAATCTTTAAAAATTCTAGCTAATTCAACTAAAGTTATATAGCAAATCGGAACACTAGGGAGAAATACTAACAGGAAGAATATGGAAGGTCTGCATCTCTGGACTCGCAGGCGGGTCACTTTCAAGACTTAAACTCCAAGTGCTCCCCCTCTCAACTTAACCATGACCGTCAATTAGCAAACTCAGGCACACTAGTGCGTGGATTCCCAATCATGTGGCCTGTTATTAAAAACACTGGACACCCCTGAGGCCACATAATTTAGGTTCAGCTTTCTCATCTCCTATTGGCATGACCAGCCACGCTACTTTGAACCTGTTTCCTCATCTTTGAAAGGGAGGTAAGGATGCCAGATCTCACAGGACAGTTGTAAGGACTACTTGGCGATGTATGGAAAGTGCCCAGCACGTAGCTCAATAATTGTGAGTTACCTAACCCAACAGCAACAATACAGCAAAACCACAAGTACCAAAGTGTCAAATGTATATATTTATTTATCAATACTTCTTACACGTATTTTGCCAGTCTCTACTCCCCGCCCCCGCCATGCAACAGAAGGGAAGTATAAAACATAATTTTTGGAGTACTTTTACACTTTGAAATAGTCTCAAACAGCTATTAAAGAAAACTGTAGGTGATCTGCTTTGATTTTATTTACATTAATGTTTCACTATAGTCAAAATATAACCCTTGTGGATTACAAAGGAAATCAGTATTCCTTATTCACCCAGCAAAACTATTAAGTAACTTTTAATAAGTGGCAGAACAGAAATTAAATCTAGGCCTTCTTTTATTTTTTAAAAGGAAATGGCTTTTATACTATTATAAGAATAAAACATGCTAAAACCACCATGTAGTAACACTACACACCTATCAGAACTGTTAAAGTTTTTTTTTAAAAGTGACATCAAATGCTGGCCAGGATGCAGAGAAACTGGGTCTCACATACATTACTGGTGGGAATGTAAACTGACACAGTCCCTCTGGAAAACAGCTTGGCAGTTTTGTAAAAAACTAAACATATACTCACCATACAACCTAGAAACTGCACTCCTGAGCATTTATCTCAAGGAAATAAAAAGTTATGTTCATACAAAAACCTGTACACAGATGTTCACTGCAGCTTTATTCATTATAGCTAAAAACTGGAAATAATCCAAATGTCCTTCAATGGGTCACTGTTTAGGAAAACTATAGTGCATATGCAACATAGAATACCACACAGCAATAAAAAGGAATGTACTGCCTTGCCCGGTTTGGCTCTGTGGCTAGAACATCGGCCTGTGGACTCAAGGTTCAATTCTGGTCAAGGGCACATGCCTGGGTTGCGGGCTCAGTCCAACATGCAGGAGGCGGTCAATCAATGATTCCCTCTCATCATTGATGTTTCTATCTCTCTCTTACTCTCCCTTCCTCTCTGAAATCAATAAAAATATATTTGTTTAAAAAAAAAAAGGGAATGTACTAATGATACACAATCACCTGAATGCAGCTCAAGGACACTACGCTGAGTGATAAGAGCCAATCTCAAAATATGACATATTGTATTATTCCATTTATATAACTTTTTGAAATAACAAAATTATAGAGATGGAAAACTGACTAGCAGCTGCCTGCAGTTAGAGCTGGGAGGGAGAAAGAATGGGAGTAGTTATAAAGGAAAAGTACAAGGGAGCCTTGCTGGAAAACAAGTATCTTGATTGTGGTGGTGGTTAAACAAGTCTACACAAGTGGTAAAATTATATAGAGTAATATACACACACAAATGAGTGCATATATAACTAATTGCTGAAATCACAATAACCTCTGTGGACTGTACCAATGTCAAGTTCCTGAAATGAACTGTAGCTATGCAAGATGCTATACTAGGGGAGACTGAGTGAAGGATGCAAGGGACCTCACTGTACATTTTTTGCAATCTCCTGTGACTCTATTATTATTTCAAAATAACAAATTTTAAAAACTGAAAAAAAATTAAGGCTATACAACCTATATAAGAGTTACATAAATATACACATTTTAAAAATGCACACATGTATACAATTGTGTGGGAACAAGACTATGCTCTACGAGTGGTTTTATAACTGGCTTTAACCACTTAATATGCTATGGACCTTTTCCATGTCTATAAACATGATTATTTTTAATGCCTGTATGTTGTTCTAGCATGCAGATGTACCGTTTTTACTTATTTATTCAATCTCCTTACTTGTTAGCAATTTTCTGCTATCATAAACATTGCAATGAACATCTATACATATATATCTTTTTACATATATTTCCAAAATTGCTAGATCAATGAACACTTCTGTTCTGATGAATATTGCAAATTATATACCAGAAAGAATTAACCAATTACATTTCCAGCAAAGGTGCATAACTTTGGCTTAAGAACCAACACATATTCCTAAATTTGCAAAATTCCAAACCAAGATCTTTGACACCAAATCTAGTGATCTTTATACTCAAATAAGTATGTATTGACAGTAAGCAAGCATAAGAACCTGTATGACAAATACAGACATTTTTCCATCTGAAATGGCCTACAGAGAGGAATTCATAAAGGATGTAACATCTAACTGGCAAATTATCCTGCCACTGTAAATGTAAAACAAATTCTATTGAGTACTGCCTAATTCTTGCACTGTACAAGCAGTTGTTTTTGGTATTATCTAACATGGGGGATGGGGTACATCAAGAACTACTGTACAGAGAATTTACGACTTCTTTGGATTTAAATTCTGCACAAAATCCTCTGGCATGACAAACAAATCTGGCCTTAACTTCAAGAATGGTACAGCGAAGAGGATACAGCAATGTTCAGAGGCAGAAAGCTGATCAGGGTGGGGTGGGGGTGGGGGAGCAAATATTAAGTTAAAAGCTGTGGTTATTATTTTTTCATTATAAAAACAGATGATTAGCTGAGTCAGTGTGGTTCAGTGGTTGAGTGTCAACCTATGAACCAGGAGGTCATGGTTCAATTCCCAGTCAGGGCACATGCCCAGGTTACAGGCTCAATCCCCAGTGGGGGTCATGCACAAGGCAGCCAATCAATGATTCTTTCTCATCATTGATGTTTCTCTCTCCCCCTCTCCCTCCCTTTCTGAAATCAATAAAAATATTTTTTTAAAAATACAATACATGATTATACCAACCACTTATGTAGAAAATGTCTCCAAATGTCAGCCACAATTCACAAGGTGACGAGAGAGAAGAGAAACAACCCTGCCCTTGATGGTTAGATCTGCTGTCCACCACAACCTAGGGAAACCCTGCCATTAGTTTGTGAATGAAAAAAAAGAAAGAAAAGAAAAAGACCACAGCTCAGTGTAATAGCATGCATTCCTTCATTCATCAACACAGTTCCACTGTTAGGTGGCAAACGATTTTCCAAAACTGGCAAATAAAGAAGAAAGATCATTTGTTGGTAGGGGAAAAGTTAATTTCATATGAAGCCTGTAGTTCAAGAATTCAAGCGTTCACAACCAAAATAAGTATGAGCCATAAAATGGCTCATCTAATAAACTAAATACCTATTTCTGATAACTGTCACACATGAAAATATGTAAGAGTTACTTACATATTTTAGTAGCTGGTGTAACTGGTCAAACTATAGTTGACAAGTAAAATACCACAAATTAATGGAAGCAGCACACTTGGGCTGATAACTTATTAATGGCCTGTGTCCTATATCATGGAGCCAATACTATACAGCAACAGAAGGAACTGCTTGAGGCCTCAAAGCAATTTCTACCATCTAACTTTCTTTTTTTCTTTTCAATTTTCTTTTCTTTACTACCAACCCATGTGTCTCACTCTTCATCTGTCCACATTTTGGATTTGAAAGTAACCTAAGAGGCACCAATGGACACTGCCGGGCCATTGTATTGACCCTCAGGGATTAAAGAAAGAAAAAAGAGGTTGAAGGAAGGGGAGGGTGGGGGTGAGGGGGAGAGATCAACCAAAGGACTTATATGCAAGCATATAGGTCTAACCAATGGACACAGACAACAGGGGGGTGAGGGCATGAGTGGGGGGGGGGGGTTAATGTGGGAATAAGGACACATATGTAATAACTTAATAAAAAATTTTTTAAAAAGAGGTTGAATAATACATCATCTTAGAAAAGAAGCTTACCCATTAATTGTAGAACACGGCAACCTAAAAGAAGCCTTATTATCATATTCTCAAATACAGAAGTATTTGAGTTCCCACATATCATTTTTTTAAAATTTTTTACACTACAGAAAAATAATTTACTTTTAAAAACTAAAAGTTTCAACTAAGTATACACTTAGCAGAACTTCATTCATTTGAAACCCATTAATTTAGAATTTGGCATTTTTTGGGTAAAATTGAGTTGACACTGACCTTTGTGTTATAATTTAAGAAAAGTATTTCAACAAGGGAGGAGATTTATTTAACCTTCTACCAAAAAAAGTGTTTAAAGACTTTAGCACATTCATTGTTGATATGTAAATAAATTTGCTGATTAGATATAACTTGCAATCTGTGTAGACATATATATTATTAAAAGTTCTCTCACCTTGATTATTTCATTTGACTTCTAAAAACCCTGAAGTTGGCTGAGAAAACAGGAGTATCCTCATTATACAGGAGACAGAGAGACAGAGAAGCTAAGTAACCTGTTCAAGGTCACAATATAAAAATAAACATATCTAACTTCTAGTTTAATACTCTTTCAATATGAACAGTATTAATTTAGCTACTTTTTTTTAATTAAAAGAAACCCATGTAACATCAATCTAACACACTACCACTACTTGGAATTTCTATAGAGACCTAAAAGAAGTAGTGTCATACATCTATGTTATGATTAAAAACATGTAAGCCGAAACCGGTTTGGCTCAGTGGATAGAGCGTCGGCCTGCAGACTGAAAGGTCCCAGGTTCGATTCCGGTCAAGGGCATGTATCTGGGTTGTGGGCACATCCCCAGTGGGGGATGTGCAGGAGGCAGCTGATCGATGTTTCTCTCTCATCGATGTTTCTAACTCTCTCCCTCCCTTCCGCTCTGTAAAAAATCAATAAAATATATTTAAAAAAAAAACATGTAAAATTTATGTGAATGATGAAGAACTTGAAGAAAACAAAAAATTTAAGTCTAATAAGGAAAGCAGAAGACTTTCTTATAACTGCTATGAAATAATAAACTGTAGTTTGGTCAGGAAGCTAATTTTTTAATTACATATTCCCTAATTCACAGCTTTCAGTACTCTAAACTGGTTTTATTTTACTTGTAAACACACCAATCTCATATGTGAATCTCAATAATGAAGATAATAAACTCATAGTTCAAATCCATTAATGAAAAGCAAATGGGCAGAAAGCTGTTGGTGGGGAAATTATACATAGATTTCTGAACATAGATTTGCTGAACAATTCAAGTAAATATAATTATGAGGTTCATAAAATAAACATTGAAAATGCTTAAGTCTCTCTCACTGAAAATTTTGCCATAAAATGATTTCAAAATTGATATTATATTAATAATGTCATTTTCAGCCCACTACATACATACTCTGACAAATTATATGTTTGTCATTTTAAAACACCATCTGAGCAAATCAACAAGTAACCATTCAGAAAAGTATGGAAGCATTCCTGAGACTTTTTCCCCCTTACCTTAGCAAAGAGAGAATTACAGAAATCATTCACAAAACTAACTAGAATCAGCCCATTCAGTGGTTAAACTGTGGGAATATTAATGTTTTAAAAGGGCCTATTCATAGAAAAAAGTCAAAGGATAAAAACTGCACATAAATTTATTATAGCAATTTTTAACATACTAAACAGAACCAAAAAGGTATTTATATTCATGTGATTCACAGGCAATCCTATATGCTGTCATTCAACTGCCAAAATGAAAGGAACTATAACTATTAAAGTGTCGAAGTTTCAGCAACTACCATGCAAGATAATATTATATTTATTTTCTCAAGAAAGTAACAGAGAAAAAAAAAGACTTAAAAATTCAGATTCCAGCCAACACAGTGAGAAAAAGAAAGAAGGGTATACTTGGAACAAAACTTACTTGTCTCCTTATTTTAATGTTTTAAACATGCTAGTTATATCTTCCCCCACATAAACATTAGTTTAAGGGAGAGATCAGCTCTGGGCAAACTCAAGTATCTTCCAAAATGATTTTGCATAGAAAGGTATTAATGAAGGAACAGATTTTGACTCAAGATGTAAAAACTGAACTTCTTTTGGTCTCTCAATTGAGAAACTAAGATGCCAAAAAAAGTCTCAAATTATTTATTCCCTTAGTAAAATGGCCTAGTATACTCTTTTGGTCCCTGTTCAAGTGAACCTATGATGAAGGAATTAGAAGTGGGTTTAGAAAACAGTTTAGTAATTATCCTAGGCATCAAAAATTCTAAGAAAAAATTAATTTTACAATCACTTAATTGTTCTGTCAGTTAAAAACTTGTGACCTAATTCAATAAAAGTCTCTTTCCCTGTTTTTCAACTAAGGAAACAGATCAAGAAACTCAGAAGAAAAAAGAAAAGAAACTCAGAAAAGATCCGTCAGACAGCTCCCCTTCACAGAGACGACACATACTACTCAAGGCAAGGTTAAAATAATGGACAGATTTCATGTGTTAATTATACATAATGTAATCATTACATTTATGTTGTAAAGAAGTACCTGCTATTATGACCTATTGCTTTGAAAGTGCTTGAAAATGTGAATACAGCCCTGGCCGGTGTGGCTCAGCTGGCTGGGCATCATCCAGTGCACCAGGAGGCTGCTGGTTCAATTCCCAGTCAAGGGCACATACGTGGGTTGTGGGCTCCATCTCTGGTAGGGGGTGTGCAGGAGGCAGCCAATCGATGTTGTGCTCTCACATCAATGTGTCTCTCTCTCTCCCTCTCCCTTCTTCTCTCTCAAAAAAGCAGTAAACTATTCTCTTTTTTAAAGTGAATATATAAGGTGGTGATTCTTTTCTTAAAGATTATCAGATAATTAACCAATAATTGAAGTTTGTTCTGTGATTATCCCCCCAAATGAGGATTGTAAAGCATCAAGGCCAACAGATCTGTCTCAGTACCACACAAACCTGGTTAAATCTGGTCCAGAACAGCTACTTACTAGCTGTCTGACCTTGGGTAACCTCCCTAGCTCTCACTTTTCCCAGAATGATCACAGAATCTATCGCATAGATTGGGTATGAGAACGTAATTAGGAAATGCCCCTAAGGCAATGAGCCCAGCACCTGGCACACAGTAAGTGCTCAATAAGTAACCGCTGCCCTGGCCAGTGTGGCTCACTTGGTGGGGCACTGTCTTGAACACTCAAGGGTTGTCGGTTCCATTCCTGGTAGAGGGCCAGCAGGTGGCAGCCAACTGATGTTTGCTCACCCATCAGTTTCTCTCTCTCCCTCCCCTTTCCTCTCTCTCTAAAATAAATTTTAAAAATCTTTTAAAAATAATATAAATAAATAACTGCTAAGTTAAGATAGATGTTTACATTAGCCAAGCCTCTTAGCTGAATGTGCATATTGTTTATAATGTAAGGGGGAATCCTAAAAGAAAAATCAGAGTGGTCACTGAACCCTAACAATGCTGAAGAGAAATGAAAGACATTTAAAAGAATTTTCTAAGAAAGTACAACAAACTGAAGTTTAAAAAATATAGTGATGTGGTGTATTCATACAATGGCTATTATTCAGCCTAAAAAGGAGGGAAATTCTGTTATGTGCTACAACCTGGATATAACTTGAAAATATTATGCTAAGTGAAATTAGCCAAACACAAAACGTCAAATATTATGTGATTCCACTTATATCAGTTACCAAGAATAGGCAAATTCACAGAAAGAAAGAATAGAGGTTGCTACCAAAGGGGTTAGGGCCGTGGTCAGCAAACCGCGGCTCACGAGCCACATGCGGCTCTTTGGCCCCTTGAGTGTGGCTCTTCCACAAAATACCATGTGCAGGCGCGCACGTACAGTGGGATTGAAACTTCGTGGCCCATGCCCAGAAGTCGGTTTTCGGCCTGGGCGAGTCTATTTTGAAGAAGTGGCGTTAGAAGAAGTGGGGGGTGTCAGTCGGGAGACGGGAGACACGGTGCAGGCGGCCGCGGGATACGCTGCGCTGGGGAGGCATTCGCGATTCATGCACGAGTTGAGTGAGTCAGTCCGTCAGCAGCCTCACTGTGCAGTGGTTAGTGCTAGTCGCCTCCGCAAATTGCGCGCGGGTGACAAAAGATAGACGAAACAAGTATACCAGACGAGTGTGGATGGGAGAGTTGGAAGGGGTCGACCTCAGCGAACGTACCTCAATCAGATTGAGGGCGTTTTTAGCAAAGGCCAGCTTAGGAGTACCCTAATTAAGTTAATAACAATGTACCTACCTATATAGTTTAAGTTTAAAAAATTTGGCTCTCAAAAGAAATTTCAATCGTTGTACTGTTGATATTTGGCTCTGTTGACAAATGAGTTTGCCGACCACTGGGTTAGGGGAACAGGAAATGGAGAGTTATTATTTAATGGGTACAGGGTTTCTGTTTGAAATGATGGAAAGTTCTGGAAATGTACAGTGGTGATGACTAAACAACGCTGGGAATGTACTTAATACCTCTGAATCATACACTTCAAAATGGTAAATTTTAAGTTATGTTAATTTTACCACAATAAAACCCACTATGTGAGTAAAATCCACATTGTAGGAGAGTTAGTAAATTACGGCAGCCTAGGCTCAATGCTCAGACACTGCCATTAAGACATGCTTGTCTCTTTAAACCATGCAACATAAGAAACCTTTAACATGGCCAAAGGACCCAAGGTAATGTGTTTCCTTGCTCGCTGTTCTGCCTCCCTGGACTTCTGCCATTCCTCAAACAGGCAGAACTTGCTCCTGCTTCAGGTCCTTCACACCTGCTGCTCCTTCTACCTGGACGCTCTTTCCCAGGATCGCATGCCTCACTCCCCAATTTCACTACCTGTCTCTGCTGAAGTGCTGCTTCCCCAGAGACCCTCTATCTGAAGAAATCTCCTGCTTTCTGTTTGTTCCCATTCCGTCCCACTCCATGACCTTGCTCTGCTTTTGTTATTGCATTTGACACTTCCAGAAATGACGTTATGTATTTATTTCTTTACTTGTTTATTACCCACACCTCCACTAAAATATAAACTTGATGAGGGCAGGGACCTCATCCCTCATATTCACTGCAAGGTTTCCAGCCCTTAAAAATGGTACCTGGCGGGAGATATCTGTAATACTATCAGCAATAAAAAAATATATTTTTAAAAAGTGGTACCTGGCAAATGGGAGGCATTTTTTGGGTAAATAAATGTAAATATATTATATATAAATCAATTTTTTTAAAGTTACATAGGAGTATAATCTCATGTTTGTGGGAGGGAAAGACATATAAAATGTATATGTCCATCTACAGGTATGGGCATTTTAAAAAGTATGCAAGAATAAATGAGAAAATGTCAACAGTAGTTATCTCTATGTGATGAGAATACATGACTATTTTCCCTTTTGTTTCTGTATTTTCTAACTTTAATGAAAGAGTTGGTGATTTTTTTTTAAAGATTAATTTACCAACAAAACTACTAATAATTCATTTAACTTATATAATTAGGGATTTGTACAAAGACTTGGCTACAAGAAGTTCATCAGAGTTTTTTATCTATAATAATAAAAGCATAATATGCTAATTAGACCGGACAACCTTTCGGAAGAAGTCGGGGCTGCGAGGGAAGCCCGGGTTTCAGGTGCCAGAGGGAAGCCGGGGAAGGAAGGCCTACTCTTGCACGAATTTCGTGCACCGGGCCTCTAGTATAATCATGAAAAATAAGAAACAATCAACATGTTCAACATTAGTTCAATAGTTATGTATATCCATAAGAGAAAACATTCTACAACTTAAAATGATGTTGTAGGAAAACACAATAATTATGTACATCCATAAAACAGGACATTCTACAACCATTTAAAACTATGTTGTAGGAAAACACTGTACGAGGGAAATGTGAATTAGAGAAACATACAGAATATGATGCAAGCACTTTGAGAGAACTGAAAGGATATACCCAACATGTTAACAACGGTTACTTCTCACTGCTATTATTTTTATCTTCTTTCCCTCCTTGTGCTTTCCTGACTTTAAAGTACTGAAAATGAGCATGCATTGCTCTGGTACTCAGGAATGGGAACAAATATAAATGCTGCCTTCTTGCCTTATTTGAGCACCATCTAGTGCTCAGTATATATAACACAACTTTCATAATACAGTAAGGTTTCTAAAGAGTAGCCTTTATAAAAAGGGCGTTGTGGAAGCACAAAGACAAGTATTACTAGAATCAGTGTCTGGCCTAATTTTTAAAAAAACTGAACAATTAATTCAAAAGAGTCATAGAATGTTTAATCATTAGGATAAGGCAGTCATCAGAAAATTGGTGAAATTTCTGCTGCTATTTTCATCCCTCAAATATTTTAGACTAACTCTCAAGACAGAGCCCTTGATCTTGTTTAAATTAATGGCTATTTATTCCTGAAAGAAGAGGAAAGTCAGGCACTGTACATGCCTTACGGTGTTTTATCCTCCCCACAAGTCTACATGGTGGGCATTATGATTTCCATTTTACAGAAGCATTTAAAGGCTCAGTAAGATGAAGCAGCTTGCCTAAGCTCAAAAAGCTAATGAATAAATGGGGAGACTGGGATACAAGACACAGTTGGTCTGGCTCCAAAATCTATGCTCCCCCTGCCATGCTTCCTGCCTCTGTTCTCAATACTTTACCCCAAATCACTGCACCTTTTGGCAACATGATTCTCATTGTAAATAAGCTGTCTAAATAAGCTCAGCGCTGCTCTCAAATCTAGAACTCTTAAGCTCAGTAAGTATTAACAACAAGAGCGTTGACAAGGACGTGGAGAAAAGGGAACCCTCGTGCACTGTTGGTGAGAATGCAGACTGGTGCAGCCACTGTGGAAAGTAGCATGGAGTTACTTCAAAAAATAAAAAAAATGAAACTGCATTATGGCCTAGCAATTCCACTTCTGGGACTGTATACAAAGAAACCAGAAATACTAATTCAAAAGAATATATGCACTCCCATGTTCATTGCAGTGTTATTTACAATAGCCAAGATTAGGGAGCAGCCTCAGTGCCCATCAGTAGATGAGTGGATAAAAAAGCTGTGGTACATTTACACAATGGAATACTATTCAGCCATAAAAAAGGTCTTACCTTTTGCAACAGCATGGATAGACCTGGAGAGTATTATGTATGCTCAATGAAATAAGTCAGTCAGAGAAAAGCAAGTACCCTATAATTTCACTTATATGTGGAATCTAAGGAACAAAATAAACTAACAAAGTAGAGACAGACTCATGGATACAGAGAACAGTCTGACAGCTGTCAGACGGTAGGGGGTCGAGGGTTGAATGAGAAGGGTGAAGGGATTAAGCAAAGAAAAAAAAAAGAAAGACTCATGGACACAGTACAGTGACTGATTGCCAGAAGGAAGGCGGGGTGGGGGCAGGTGGAAGAGAACAAAGTGGGGATAAATGGTGATAGAAGAAGACTTGACTTGGGGTGGTAAGCACTCAATACAATATACATACAGATGATGTATTATAGAATTGTATAGCTGAAACCTGTAAAATTTTATTAACCAATGTCACCCCAATAAATCAATTTTAAAAATATTAATGCTTACATCAAATATCAACCTAAAACAAAACTTTTAAAATATATTTTTCTATATAAAGTTCTGTTAACTAGATACATCAGTTTCACAAGGATGTAGGACTTCCGTTTCCTGCTTAGGCACAGAACTTCAGCCCTTCATCACATGGTGGTGATGTAACTGCTACTGCCTCACATTTGGTTTTCCTGACCTACTTTCTCTTCCTTCCTGTCTATCACTCACCTTACCTAAAAAGCAACCTCCCTAAAACAATACTTTCCCCAAATCCATTCAACAAAAACCTACCAGGGATCAGAATTCTAATCCTCCGCTTTCTAACAGGTGTGCCAAAAACGGGCAACAAATTTTGATGTTCCCATTCAGCCCTCTGTGGTCAGAATTGCCACACCCTTCAGAGCCTCCAGGCCACTAGAGCAGCCTCATCAGTTTACCCTGAAACATCATGAAATGCAGGGGTTAACAAAAGTAGGCTTACAGTTGTGTTATGCAAAACACAGTTTATTCCTGTATAATTATTTATTAACTAGAGGGGCCTGGTGCCCAGATTTGTGCACCAGTGGGGTCCCTCGGTGTGGCCTGCAGCGATCAGGCCAAAACCGGCAATCCAACACTGCCTGCTGCTCCTGCCTGCCACTCCCACTCATCCCAGCCCCACTGTGCCTGCCACAGGCTCACACCCAGTCAGTCCCATTCAGGAGAGGCTCGCCTCTCTGCAGCGATGCTCACCAGCCATGAGCCCTGCGTCTGGAGCCCGTGGGTCAGCTGAGCAGTGCTCCCGCTGTGGGAGCACACAAACCACCAGGGGGAAGCTCTTGCATTGAACGTCTGCCCCCTGGTGGTCAGTGCGGAACATAGTGACTAGTCAACCAGTTGTTTGGTTGCTTAGGCTTTTATATAGACTAGAGGCCCGGTGCACGAAATTCATGCACAGGTGCAATCCCTAGGCCTGGCAGACGATCGAAGTATGGTGATTCCACTGCTGTCCACTGCCAGCGCCACGTCACCGAAGCCCGCCATGTTTTGCACCGCCCCCTGGTGGTCAGTGCACATCATAGCAAGCGGTCGAACTCCCAGTCGAACTCCTGGTCAAGGGAACAATTTGCATATTAGGCTTTTATTATATGGGATTATTGTATTATAACTGTAAGCCTATTTTTGACCACCCCCATATGTTGGGAAGTGCTTTCATTTCTCATGTCCTTCTAACATAAACTGGAAAAATTAATGGAAGTGTTTTGGTCATACTTTATTCACAGCACAAGAATCACTTCTACTCATATGTATAAGGTTATTCACTGATGTACCATATGTAATAACAAAACACTAGAAGCAATTCAATTGGTAAAAGTATATTGCTACATTAATTTTGGTATATTCAGCCATGACATGCGATGCCCCATGAAAATGAGAAAGCTAATATAGAGAAGGCTCTCCAAGACACAGTCATTGAAAAAAAGCACAAAGTACAGAAGTATGTGTTATTATTAGTCTAAAATGAGGGGGATGTATGTGCATATTTGTTTGTATATGCATGTGCTATGGTCTGAATGTTTATGTCCCCCGAAAATTCATATATTGAAATCCTAACCGCCAAAGGTGCAAGTATATGGTATTAGTAGGTGGGCCTTTGAGGGTGATTAGGTCATGAGGTGGAATCCTCATGAATGGGATTAGTGCCTTTTATTATTAGAAAGGCCCCAGAAAGCTTGTTGGCTCCCTCCACTGTGAGGACAGAGAGAATGTGCAGGCTGTGAACTAGAAGAGGGCCATCGCCCAACCATGCTGGCGCTGAGAGCTCAGACTTCCTGCTCCAGAACCCTGAGCAACAAATTCTTGCTATAAGCTACCTAGTCGGTGGTATTTTGTTCAAGTAGCTCTCATGGACTAAAACAACATGAAGCATCCCTTAAGTCTACCAGACCTGAGGCCCTGAACCTTCGCTTTCCTGTTGAAGTGCTTGGTTCATCAGCCGCTCGTTTCATTGTGAATTTTCAGAATTTTTTCACGTCAAACCACACAAAGTCAATTCAAACACATGGGGGCAGACATTTGCAATGGCTAACCATGAGGTTTGACTACGATTGGTTGGTTATTTTTAGTTTGTGACGCATTTTTTTCAAGTACTAGGCAAAGTACCGAAAATTAGGTACAGCGGTCTGGTAGGGTTAAAACAGTGGTTCGCAATCCTGGCTGCACATTAGAATCACCTGGGAAATTTTTTTTAAATCCTGATTTCTGGGCCTCATCCTCCAGAAATTGTTTCTTTGTTATGGGGTAGGGCAACAACATTAGTAACAAAGAAACAGAATTTCCGGAGGATGAGGCCCAGATATCAAGATTTTAAAAAGATTCCCAGGTGATTCTAATGTGCAGCCGAGGTTGAGAACCACTGCCTTAAAAGGACAGCTAAGAAAAGTGATAACATCTCTTGCCTCTGGGGTAGAGAACTAAGCACGTGGGAGGACCGAAGAAGGAGACTCCCAGTTTTACAACCTTTGAATCTTTGAATTTTGATCCAGAAGAATGCATTACTTTTCATACAAAAATAAATAAAATTATAATTTATTAAATTCCCTCTGCAGACACCATGGCTCTTCCATCTCTTCCTATCATCTGCCAATGCTAGGGCGGGCTCCAGCCCACAGGACAGGCCCCTGTGACCAGCACTTTCCTTCAGGCTGGCTGGTATCCCACTGGTCCACACCCACACACAGAACTGTGTCACGCCTCAATGCCTTGGTCCATGCTCTTTTCAAAAATGTCAGGATTCTGACCTAGCCGGTTTGGCTCAGTAGACAGAGTGTCAACCAGTGATCTGAAGGGTCACAGACTGGATTCCAGTCAAGGGCGCGTACCTCGGTTAGCGGCTCCATCCCTTGCCCTGGTCAGGGTGCGCGTGGGAAGCAGCCAATAGATGTCTCTCTCCCACTTCAATGTTTCTCTTTCTCCCCTTTCACCCCCTCCTTCCTCCCTTCCACTCTTTCTAAAAATCAATGGAAAAATATCCTTGGGTAAGGATTAACAAAAATAAAATAAAATAAAATAAAATAGAATAATAAAATATAAAATAAAATAAAAATGTCAGGATTCTCCTTCTTGCTTGCTCTGCTTCTAAATCATCCACCTTCTTTGGGGCTCTGTTCATATTGCAACCCCTCCAAAATATTTTCCAGAATCCTGAAATCCTGCCTATCCCACACAGTATCCATGCACCCTCTGATTTTTTACTTGCATATCTAGAATATGGCTGGAATTTGTACATCTGATTTTATAACTGAATTATTTAAAAAAAATGTTTAGTCAGGAAATAATAATTTCTGCTGAAGGATGGAGTGATTACCACAATATTATACAATTAGAATATCAAAAAAAGTGAAAATCTGATCATGCCCTTTCTGATGAAAATCTTTCCATGGTTTCTACTGATATTAGGACAAAATCAAAACTCATTAATATTTTTCACCAGAACCCTCAAATCTTCCAAACCTCCTCCCTCACCACTCCTCTTAAGTTTCGCATACTTGACATGTCATTCCTCACCACTGGACTTTCCTTATGTTGTTCCCTACCTTGACCAGTCCTCTCCTATTCCCAAGCCCTCTTTCCTCTGGCTCAGGAATCAGTTTAAAAGTGAAATATTGGTTTTCACCTATCAAACTGACAAAGGTCAAAAAATCTAAAAATGCATTAAATTGACAATGGTGTGCGGAAATATACCTTCTCACACATTGCTGGCAGTAGTATAAATTGTTACAACTTCCACGGAGCACAGTTTGGCAATATCTACCAAGATAACAACTGCATATGCAGTTTGACCCAGCATTTTTACTTTCTAAACTAGAGATATATTTGTATGCATGAGAAATAATGTATGTAGCATTAGTTGTTATAGCAAAAGACTGGAAACAATCTATGTAAATGTCCACCAAGAGAAAACTGATTATATTCTATAAATATTCTGCAGACATTTAAAAGAAAAAGGCAGTTGCCTATATGCTTAGATATATTTTAATTAACTGGGAAGAAAAAGCCAGAGATAGCAAGCAAAAAAAGAAAAAGCAAGAAATGTGTAGTATGCTACCACTTGTGTTTAAACAATTTTGCAAAACTATATGAGATATATACTTAAATAACCTTGTACTATCTTTAGAAGGATTAAAAAAAACTATTACCAGGAATCATCTCTGGGGAAGGGAGGTGGTTGTTGGTTGAGTGGAAGAAAAGAAAGAAAAACTTACTTCCTACCTTTCTACCTTTTGGATTTTCTACTGGTACATGTATGATAAACAGACAGGCAGATAATAGAAGGATGAATGGATAAATGGACAGAGAGACATTAAAAAAAATTTTTTTTAACTGAGCATACCACACAAATGTATGTGGCCCTCTATACAAATTTTAATCTCCAAGTGCTCTCTTACCTGCTGGTTGGTGCAGGGAAAGAAAAGGAGAGAAGCTGATTCCAGAACGGGTCGTTCTCAGAGACAGATTCTGTGCCGGAGAGCTTTTTTAAGTACTCATTTTTGGGAAGATCACCAAGTCTGCTGCTGTTGGATCCCATCTTCTAATCTGGGAGACAACTTGTCCTTAAACCTTCATTTCCACAAGACAACCTGGAAAAAAATGAAAAGAAATTTCAAACTTATTCAAAACAATCCTCAAACTTTTCCTTCCCCTTGACCTAAATGTAAAAACACTATAAACATACTAAAGGAAATCAGAACCTTTCTTTATTTTTAAATATATGAGACATCAGATACAAAGTTACAAGGAGAAAAATGGAGCTAACCTCTGTCTTAACCAACACAAACACAAAAGTCAGAATCTACACTTGTAGATCTTAGAATGGGCGTACCTCCCGCCCCTAGGCAGCAACAACAGGGTACTATCTGCTGAGCAGAGTGAAGGCAGTGCCCGAGGCAGCTGAATGCCCAAGGAACAAGCGAAGACTAGCCACTGAAGTACCCGTCAGAAAGTTCCACCTGCTCCCCACCCTCACAGAGAGCAGGGCAGAAAACTGAGGTCCACTGGCATCTCTTCTGCCAAGGATCATACCAAGCATCACACACACACACACACACACACACACACACACACACACACACACACGACCTGGACCCAGTTTACTGTATTTGGAACTCCCAAGACTCTTACTTATGAAAACCAGAATAAAATGGAACTTAAAAAACCCTGTATCCAGCCCTGACCAGTCTGGCTCAGTGGCTAGAGCGTCGGCCTGTGGACTGAAGTATCCCAGGTTCGATTCCGGTCAAGGGCATGTACCTTGGTGGCGGGCACATCCCCAGTAGGGGTGTGTGCAGGAGGCAGCTGATGGATGTTTCTCTCTCATGGATGTTTCTAACTCTCTATCCCTCTCCCTTCCTCTCCGTAAAAAATCAATAAAATATATTTTTTTTAAAAAAGAAAAGAAAAAGAAAAACCCTGTATCCAATCAGCTCACCTCCTAAGAGTCCTACTGCTCTTCCCTCCTGCTGTGCCTCAAGGCTTCCTAGGCTCTCAGCTCTTCTTTCTCTCCATTTGTCAGTAACTGAGCCTTTCTTCTCCTGGTTTCACTAGTGGCTTCCATGTTACTCTCAAACCTCTCCTAGTCCCAACCTCTGACCAGAATGCCAGTTCTACCTAGATCCCTAAGATACTGAAGATTTTTTTAAACTCAAGGATAACATATTTTAATTATGTGTGTAACATATAAGCAGTAATTTTGTGGATAACAATGCCCCTCACATAAGTGTATACTAAAAACAAGAAGCATGCTATGGCTTATGCCATTAGAAGTAAACCTTTCAAAGGACCTATTTTTCTAAATTTTTATTTATTGATTTTAGAGAGAGAGGAAGGAAGAGAAGGGAGTAGAGAGAGATGAGAGAAACATCAATTTGTTGTTCCACTTACCTACGTACCCAGTGGTTAACTCTTGCATGTGCCCTGACCAGGGATCGAACCACAACATGAGTGTATATGCTCTAACCAACTGAGCGACCCAGCCAGGGATTCAAAAGACCCTATTTTAATGCAATGTAGTCAAGAACATGTGTGTGCAAAACTGATTCCATCCTCCCTCTCAAAACCAGTTTGCCCTCTCAACTTCCACTACTCCCCTGAAGTTCTCATTATGTAAAAACTACCCTCGAATGTGATTCTTCTGTAGTATATATGACATACCTCCTGAGGTAGATATCCTAGATATGCAAACTGACCCTAACAGCAGAAAGACTGGGAATGACTGGTCACTATGACACACACTGACCACCAGGGGGCAGATGCTCAATGCAGGAGCTGCCCCCTGGTGGTCAGTGCACTCCCACAGGGGGAGCTCTGCTCAGCCACAAGCCAGGCTGATGGCTGCCAGTACAGCGGTGGTGGTAGGAGCCTCTCCCGCCTCCTCAGCAGCACTAAGGATGTCCGACTGCAGCTTAGGCCTGCTCCCTGCTGGCAAGTGGACATCCCCTGAGGGCTCCCGGGCTGCCAGAGTGATGTCTGACTGCCAGCTTAGGCCCAATTCCCCAGGAGTGGGCCTAAACCAGCAGGTGGTCATCCCCCAAGGGGTCCCAGACTGCGAGAGGGCACAGGCCAGGCTGAGGGACCCCCCCCCGCCCCAGTGCACAAATTTTTGTGCACCAGACCTCTAGTTCCTAAATAATAATTTACAGTAAAAAAAAAAACTATTGTTGTTAAATTAAGTGGATTGTACTCTCTTTACCTTCTCTCCTTCAGGAAGGATCTGCATGTGCTCTGGCTTGTGTTTTAACCTCTATGTGAGTGACCCCAGAACTAATGTTTTATTCTAACTTCTCAGTCAAAATCTAAGCAAAAATCTTTACTTAATGGCCATTTCAATTTGATGTCTTAATATCATCATAAATTTTAAAACAGATTTTAACATTGCCCCCCAAAATAAGCAACCCCTCCAAGCCTTTTTGACTCAAATTCTCACTCACATAACCAACCATTCATTCCATAAATACCTATTACACACGTCCTATCAATGCCAGGTGTTATGCTGGAAACTGAACATGTAAAAATGATTAAGACCAAGTTCCTTGCCATTCATGAACCCAAAGCCTATTTAACACATATGGTATGTATCACAGTGGAGTTATTTATACACAAAAAGCTACGAAAACACACAGGAGCATCTGAGACAGCGGGAACAGTATGTGCAATGGTACTTTTACTCGGCCAGCTCTATGTCGGAAACGAGGCTAAGTGCTGTACAATTACTGCTTCATTTCGTCCCTACGAACAACTCCAAGAGGTGGTCATCATGTTCTCATTTTACAGATGAGGAAGCTAAGGTACAGAAGGGTTAAGTAACTTCCCCAAGGCCCCAGAGGTCATAAGTGGCAGAGCCAGGATTTGAACCCAGGTCACCTCATTCCAGAATCCCTGGTCTTTACCACACTATAGGGCAGTGATGGTGAACCTATGACACGCGTGTCAGAGGTGACACACGAACTCATTTTTGGTTGATTTTTCTTTGTTAAATGGCATTTAAATATATGAAATAAATATCAAAAATATAAGGCTTTGTTTTACTATGGTTGCAAATATCAAAAAATTTCTATATGTGACACGGCACCAGAGTTAAGTTAGGGTTTTTCAAAATGCTGACATGCCGAGCTCAAAAGGTTCGCCATCACTGCTATAGGGTGACTCTCCAATGACATCAACAAGTCCTGTGGGTTCTTCTACAACATCCACAGTGCTACATAGCGTCTTTTAAATCCATCTCTTCCTTTATATTCCCACTGCCTCCATGCTAGACCAGGCTTCTATAATCTCACATGACTTAGTGCAACAATATCCAGGTGTCTTTACTTCCAATCTTTCCACTTAGACTGACTGTTCGCACTCCACTACTGCATTAATCCTTAAAAGAAATAGGAAATTCAGTCCAGCATTGCAATAAAGAAAGGTTCTAGTGTGAGCTAGATTCTGTTAAATCTGTATAAGAATCAGTCTGAATCTCCATTTACAACTTATAAAACCTCACTGCATTATGGGAAAAACAACAATACTTACAACTCATAAGATATTATAGGATGAAGCAAGGTGATCCATACAATGTACTCAGCCCTGGCCGGTGTGGCTAAGTCAGCGGTTCTCAACCTGTGGATTGCAACCCCTTTGGGGGTCGAACGACCCTTTCACAGGGGTCGCCTAAGACCATCAGAAAACACATATGTAATTACATATTGTTTCTGTGATTAATCACTATGCTTTAATTATGTTCAATTTGTAACATTGAAATTGGGGGTCACCACAACATGAGGAACTGTTTTAAAGGGTCGCGGCATTAGGAAGGTTGAGAACCACTGGGCTAAGTGATTAGTGTGTCAGCTCATGCACCGAAGGGTCTCGGGTTCAATTCCCAGTCAGGGCACATTGGGTTGTGCCAACGTGAATACAGAAGACAACCTATCAATGCTTCTCTCTCAGACAGATGTTCTCTCTCTCTCTCTCTCTCTCTTCCTTCCTCTAAGCATGTCCTCGGGTAAGGATTAAAAAACAACAACCTGGCACAGTGTATGATTAGCCAAATAAAAAGTGAAATACAATTTATTTTTAATATTAGTAAAATAACCACTTTCATCATTTCACTCAACAGCTCAAAAACATTCAATGATTCTTCAGTTGTCTGACATTCAAGACCCTCCACAGTCTGAAAGATCACTTTCCAACTACCGTCCAAACCAGTGGCTCTCAAACTTAAATGTACATGAAAAACACCTGAGAAGCATGTGGCTAAAAATACAAATGCCTGGGCCTCAAAAAATTCAGAATATCAGGGTAGGACCCAGGCATCTGAATTTTCTAAAAAGCATTCACAGCCCAGCCACGGTGGCTCAGTGGTTGAACGTCAACCTATGAACTATGAGGTCACAGTTCAATTCCCGGTTAAGGCACATGCCAGGGTTGCAGGCTAGATCCCCAGTGTGGGGTGTGCAGGAGGCAGCCAATCAATGATTCTCTCTCATCATTGATGTTTCTATCTCTCTCGCTATCTACCTTCCTCTCTCTGAAATCAATAAAAATATTTTTTTAAAAAAAGAAATGGCACTTGAAATTAAAAATAAGATAAAAAATTCAACAGAAAGGAGGCCAAGGAAATTCCCATAATAAATTTAAAAAAGAAGACAAACAGATGGAAAACAGGAGACTGAAAATTAGAAGACCTGTTTAGAAGGTCTTAACAATTACAGGAGTTCTAAAAGGATAGCACAAACAAAACAGAGGGATGTTCCTGCCAAGTCAGAAACTGTGCAGGGCCTGAGATTTTACCTTACCTTGTGTGAATGCTAATAACAAAGGCAACGAAGACATGAAGCCTCTGGGACACAGACAAAAACAACTCATCACGCACAGCAACAGCGGTAGCCAGAGTAACACCCTGCATTAGTTTCCTGGGGCCCAATCCCCACAGGTCTTTCAAAGCATTTGGTAAAAGTTAGTAATATGTTCATGGAAAAATAAGCAAATGGTGGGGGCAGGTGGGCAGGGAAACAAGGTAAATTACTCAGCTCAGCAGTGAGCAATATTTATGTAGTCAAAATAATGTAAACACTAATTTAACCAAGAATTTTTATATATCTATACTAGATGTCCGGTGCACGAATTCATGCACAGGTAAGGTCCCTTTGGGGCTGATCTGCCCGTCGCACCCAGTCCCGATTGGGGCTGATCAGGGCCAGCCGGCCAGGGGGAGGGACTGCGGGAGGTTGGCTGTGGGAGTGCACTCACCACCAGGCAGCAGCTCCCGCGTTGAGCACCTGCCCCCTGGTGGTCAGTGCACATCATAGCGACTGGTCGACTGGCTGTTCGGTCAACCAGTCATAATGGTTGCTTAGGCTTTTATATATATAACTAGAGGCCCGGTGCACAAAAATTTGTGCACCGGGCGGGGGGGGGGGCGGCGGGGGATCCCTCAGCCTGACCTGCGCCCATTTGCAGTCCAGGACCCCTTGGGGGATGTCCACCTGTTGACTTAGGCCCACTCCCCGGGGGATCAGGCCTAAGCTAACAGTCAGACATCCTTCTGGCAGCCAGAGAACCCTCAGGGGATGTCCGACTAAAGGCTTAGGCCTCCAAGGGATCAGGCCTAAACTGTTAGTTGGACATTCTTAGTGCTGCCACGGAGGTGGGAGAGGCTCCTGCCACCACCTCTGTGCTGGCCAGCCATGAGTCACCTTCTGGCTGAGTAGCACTCCCCATATGGAAGTGCACTGACCACCAGGGGGCAGCTCCTGCATTGAGCGTCTGCCCCCTGGTGGCCAGTGCGCATCATAGCAACCAGCCATTCTGCTGTTCAGTCAATTTGCATATTGGCCTTTTATTATTATTACTAGAGGCCCAGTGCACAAAAATTTGTGCACTCGGGGGAGAGGGGTGGGTCCCTCAGCCTGGCCTGTGCCCTCTCACAGTCTGGGACCCCTCAGGAGATAACGACCTGCTGGCTTAGGCCTGCTCCCGGGTGGCAGAGGGCAGGCCCAATCCCTAGGTGCAGCACCTGGTCGGGCTCAGAGCAGGGCTGATTGGGGAGTTGGGGCACCGCCCCCTGTCATGCATAGAGCAGGGTGGATCGGGAGGTTGCAATGCCACCCTCAGTCACGCTCAGGGTAGGGCCGATTGGGGGGTTGGGGCACTTCCCCCATCACACTCAAAGCAGGGTCGATGGGGAGGTTGTGGCGCCACCCCGTCACGCAAACAGCAGGGCCGATCAGGGGGTTGGGGCACCGCAGCCTGTCACACAAAGAGCCGCAGGGCGATCAGGGGGTTGGGGAGCTCCCCCCTATCAGGCACAGAGCAGGGCTGATCAGGGGTTGGAGTGCCTTCCCCTGTCACGAACAGAACAGGGCAGATAGGGAGGTTGTGGCCCCGCCCCCTGTCACACACAGAGCCGCAGGGCGATCACGGGGTTTGGGCGCTGCCCCCTGTCACGCTGATCCCGGTGCCAGGAGGCCTCGTGGCTCCGCTGATCCTGGTGCTGGGAGGCATATTACCCTTTTACTATATAGGATAGAGGCCTGGTGCACGGGTGGGGGCCGGCTGGTTTGCCCTGAAGGGTGTCCCGGATCAGGGTGGGGGTCCCCACTGGGGTGCCTGGCCAGCCTGGATGAGGGGATGATGGCTGTTTGCAGCTGGTCACACACCCTCAGGGTGGGGGTCCCCACTGGGGTGCCTGGCCAGTCTGGGTGAGGGGCTGAGGGCTGTTTTCAGGCTGGCGGGTGACTGAAGCTCCCAACCACTCCTTTTTTTTGTTTTTTTTTTATTCTGGGCCAGCTTTAGCTCTGAGGCTTGGCTCCAGCTCTTAGGCCTCTGCTGCTGAAAGCAGGTATCTGGTTTGTTTGGGTTCTATAATCGAAACACTGTTTCAACTCCAGCTCTGAGATCCCGGCTGGCTGAAAGCAGGCTTCTGGGGTTTTGTTTAGCTTCTATATTTGTAACAATGTTTCAAACTGCAAGCTCAGAGGCCGGCAGCGGCAGGCAGGGAACGTTGGAGTCCTCCGTCACTGAAGCAAGCAAGCCTCATGTTCGCTTCAAGCTGCCTGGCTGCCGGCCGCCATCTTGGCTGGCAGTTTTGCATATCGCCCTGATTAGCCAATGGGAAGGGTAGCAGACGTACGGCTAATTACCATGTTTCTCTTTTATTAGATAGGAGTAGCGGCACAGTGCACAAAAATTTGTGTACTCGGGGGTAGGGGGTCCCTCAGCCCAGCCTGTGCCCTTTCGCAGTCTGGGACCCCTCGGGGGTGACCACTTGCTGGTTTAGGCCCGCTCCCTGGGGGATTGGGCCTAAGATGACAATCAGACATCCCTCTGGCAGCCCGGCAGCCCTCGAGGGATGTCCACTTGCCAGCGGGAAGCAGACCTAAGCTGCCGTCAGACATCCTTAGCGCTGCTGAGGAGGCAGGAGAGGCCCCCACCACCACCGCTACACTGGTAGCCATCAGCCTGGCTTGTGGCTGAGCAGAGCTCCCACTGTGGGAGCACACTGACCACCAGGGGGCATCTCCTGCATTGAGCATCTGCCATCTGGTGGTCAGTGTGTGTCATAGTGACCAGTCATTCCCAGTCTTTCTGCTGTTAGGGTCAGTTTGGATATTACCCTTTTACTATATAGGATAGCGGCCTGGTGCACGGGTGTGGGCCGGCTGGTTTGCCCTGAAGGGTGTCCCGGATCAGAGTGGGGGTCCCGCTTGGGTGCCTGGATGAGGGGATGATGGCTGTTTGCAGCTGGTCACACCCCCTTCAGGGTGGGAGTCTCCACTGGGGTGCCTGACCAGTCTGGGTGAGGGGCTGAGGGCCGTTTTCAGGCTGGTGGGTGACTGAAGCTCCCAACCTCTCCTTTTTTTCTTTTTCTTTTTATTCTGGGATTTATTTACCTTCTATGGCTGTCACTGGAACTGAGAGCCGGCTTTAGCTCTGAGGCTCGGCTCCAGCTCTGAGACCTCGGCTGCTGAAAGCAAGTATCTGGGTTTGTTTGGCTTCTATAATTGAAACACTGTTTCAGCTCCAGCTCTGAGGCCTGGCTGGCTGAAAGCAGGTTTCTGGGGTTTGTTTAGCTTCTATAATTGCAACATTGTTTCTTAGAGTGCAGCTCAGAGGCCGGCAGCGGCAGGCGGTGAACCTTGGCTTCCTCCATCACTGGAGCAAGCAAACCTCCTGTTCACTTCAGCTGCCGGGCTGCCGGCTGCCATCTTGGTTGGCAGTTACTTTGCATATCGCCCTGATTAGCCAAAGGGAAGCGTGTCGGAGCTACGGTTGATTACCATGTTTGTCTATTATTAGATAGAGAATATAGGATGTCCCTATTTCCCCCTTTTTGTCCCCTCTACCCAGCTCTTGCCCCCATTTCTCTCTGGCCATCACCATACTGTTGTCTGTGTCCATGGGTTGTGCATATATTTTCTTTGGCTAATCCCTTCTTTAAATTCACTTCTTTAAATTTTTATTTTCAGCCTAACCGGTTTACCTCAGTGGATAGAGAATTGGACTGAAAGGTCTCAAGTTCAATTCCGGTCAAGGGCATGTACCTTGATTGCGGGCACATCCCCAGTAGGAGGTGTGCAGTAGGCAGCTGATCGATGTTTCTAACTATCTCTCTCCCTTCCTCTCTGTAAAAAATCAATAAAATATATTTTTAAAAAATAAAAAAAAAATTTTATTTTCAGATAAGTGCTTATAACTGCACTATATATATTTTCTATTATATCATTTAGAATTAAGATATTTTTTAATTGAACCCTTGTAAATTTTAGCACAATAAATTATGCTAGAAGCAATTAGATTTTTCATGTAATGCAGATACATTTCAATTAATATTTTATTAATTTTTAATTTTTTAATATTTTAATTTGAAATAATTTCATACATGTAAAAAAAACTATAAAATACTACAGCATATTATATGTATCCTTCACCCAATTTCTTGGGTGTTAATAATTTAAACATAACCATTATACAACTAACAAAATTTGGATTATATTTTTCTTATAATTTCTTTAATGTTACTTAATCCATTTACTTTGTTTTTGTTAATCTTCACCCAATAATATTTTTCTATTGAATTTTAGAAAGAGTGAAGGGGAAGGGAGAGACACATTGATCGGTTGCCTCCTGCACATGCTCTGATAGGGACTGGGGATCAAGCCAGCAACTAAGGTACATGCCCTTGACTGGAATCTAACCTGGGACCCTTCAGTCCAAGGGCTAATGCTCTATCCACTTAGCAAAACAGGCTGCAGCTTAATTCATTTACTTTTAATCTATATGTGTCTTTATATTTAAAGTGGGTTTTGTTTTTGATTCACCCTCATAATCTGTCTTTTAACTGGTGCATTTATGCCACTGACTGTCAGAGTGCTTACTGATAGAGTTACTGCCATATCTGGCGGCTTCTGGGGCTTGCAGGGCCGGCCTGCCTGCAGCCTGGGACTGGATCGGGTCCCGGGCAGCAGGCAAGCGGCTTGTGGCGTCGCCCACAGGGGCCTGGATGGCGGCTCGCTCTGTCCCACCCTGCCTGCAGTATGCCAATTGGCCGCCATCTTTGTTGGCAGTTAATTTGCATATCTCGCTGATTAGCCAATGGGAGGCGTAGCGAAGGTATGGTCAATTACCATGTTTGGCTATTATTGGAGAGGATTATCTGTACTGGAAAGCCCAGAAGTGGGGGAAGGAGGAGGTCAAGCACGCATTTACCATAACAAGGAGTTAATGGGTATTATCTAAAATTGACAGATCACAAAATAGACACTTAGACAATTATAAACACAGTTAACACACTGCGTACCGCATAGAAATCTCTAAGACATATGCCAGGGACCGCACGTTTTTGGGCAAACTGCAAGTTATTTAAATCATCATAATGCACTTTAGGTGTTGTTTTTCAATAATTATAACGTTTTTATTTACAAAAACAATTAAACAATTAAAGTTCCTAGTACTTTTTTAACGTATGGTACTGCGTAAAACATTTTCCTCTATGAAGAAGGACCAAATAAAATTTACATAAGTATCTAGATTCGCTCCTTTCTCCACGGGCGTGAAAAACGAGAACACTCGTGAGCGGTCCTTAACAGATGGCGCGAAACACGATACGAAATGTGTTAAAAGCAGTTGCCTCTGAGGCCCAGATGAAGAAAGAAGGATACTGCTGGTTTTTTATAATATACTTTCTAGTATTACCTCAATATGCAAGTATTACTTTAAGTAGAAAAGTTAACTTTTAAATAAATTAGGGAGAATGTGCTTTACTATTTCACAATCATTGATTCATATAAACAACTCAATGTGCAAACACTAAAAGAACAGTGCAGGGTTGCAAAACAAACTAGCACTACTGAAGAGATATCATATTATGGTAAGTAAGTACCAGGAGTCTTGTTGATATTTCCTGAGTGCCCTCTATGTGGCTAGCACAATGCTAAATGGCAACGTTAAAACTGGGAGTGGAGTTTATTTATAGTTGAGGAAGAGAAACAGATAAGCGGACATGAAATGATAATATGGCAACCATTCAAGACTTAGTGAAAGCTTCCCAGGAGTCATGCCATAAAAGCTGAGACCTGAAGGGAAAGATGGGTTGTCTTGGTTGGAGGGTTCAGAAAATTTTCCAAGTGAAGAGAATAGCATGTGTCAAGGCCTAGGGGTAAGACAGAAACAGATAGGGCCCATTCCAGGAATTTAAAGAAGTTCAACATGGCTGGAGTGGGAGAGAATCAAAGTGGAAGCAAACAAGGCCAGAAAGCAAGCTGCTGCTTCATGCTTTATGGCAGCGGTTCTCAACCTGTGGGTCGCAACCCCTTTGGCAGTCGAACGACCCTTTCACAGGGGTCGCCTCAGACCATCCTGCATATCAGATATTTACATGACGATTCATAACAGTAGCAACATTACAGTTATAACGTAGCAACGAAAATAATTTTATGGTTGGGTCACAACATGAGGAACTGTATTTAAAGGGCCAGAAGGTTGAGAACCACTGCGTTATGGGGAGACTTACTCAAGGACATGCCTTCTACTTTGCCCATTGTAACTCTAAAGTTGTATACATCCCTGAGTCTTCTAGATCAGTGAAGTCTTCCCCTGTACGCTGATGATTTCAAAATATCCATGACCAGTCCAGAACTGTCTTGCGGGTGACATACCATTTATCTGTCTGCCTACCATACATCATCCTCTGGGTGACAATGTGCCCAATACTGAACTTCGTATCCTCCCCTATCCATCTCCAATTTCTCTTTTCACTCTACCCATTCAGATATCCAAGTCCAGAAACCTGAGGGAGGAGAAGGAAAGACTAGTATTTGGAGTGTACTAGTATTATGTTGCCAGATACATAAGAAATATTTTCATTTAATCCTAACAAGCATCTAAAGTAAATATTAGCTCCATTTTACAGTTGAGAATGCTAAAGCTCAAAAAGATTGAGTAACACACCAAGGCACATATATAACACAACTAGGATTCAAACCTAGAAATCTGGGAAGCGTGTAGGTTAGTCTGGAGTTCACAGAGAAACTAATTATGAAGTATGGTAGAAACACCAATTGCCTACCTCAGTCTCCAGACCTTCCTCTCTTATAGTAACACTCCCTATTTTTGGCTGAGCACATTCCTGTCCAGCTCAGATACATTTCCAACCTCTCTTGCAGCCAGAACGATCACATGACTAAGTATTGGTTATCACTGAATTACACAGAACTTCCCTAAGAGTGTTCAGCCGCTTCTCTGTCCCTTCCTCCATCCTGCTGCTTGGATACTAGCAAGACCACCAGCAGCCATCCTGGACCCAGAAATCAAGGGCCACACCCTAGGGATGACAGAATAAGAAACTGGAAAGAGCCCAGCCAGTGTGGCCCGTTGGTTGAGCGTCAACCTATGAATCAGGAGGTCACGGTTCAATTGCCGGTCAGGGCACGTGCCCGGGTTACAGGCTCCATTCCCCAGTGAGGGGTGTGCAGGAGGCAGCCAATCAATGATTCTCTCTCATTATTGATGTTTCTAGCTCTCTCTCCCTCTCCCTTCTTCTCTGAACTCAATAAAAACACACACACACAGAAAACAGCCCTGGCTGGTTTGGCTCAGTGTATCAAGCGTTGGCGCATGGACTGAAGGGTCCTGGGTCCAATTCCAGCCGGGGCATGTGCCTCAGATGCAATATAGTGTTACTGACTATAGTCACCATGCTATACATCACATTCGGAGGACTTAGTTATCTTATAACTGGAAGTTTGTACCTTTTGACCACCTTCACCTATTCTGCCTCTACCGCCCCTCTCCCCAACCAGCCTGGTTGTCTGCATTTCTGCCCTAGCTGGTTTGGGCAGAAGTGGATAGAGTATTGGCCTGCGGACCAAAGGGTCCTGGGCTCGATTCCGGTCAAGGACATGTACCTTGGTTTCAGGCTCCTCCCCCGCCCAGGCCCTGGTTGAGGCATGTGCAGGAGGCAACCAATCAATGTGTTTTTCTCACATCGATATTTCTGTCTTTCCCTCTCTCTTCCACTCTCTCTAAAAACCAATGGAAAAATATCCTCAGGTGAGGATTTAAAAAAAAACAAAAAGGAAAACAATTCTATTTTTCAGCGTCTAACATCAAAGTGTTTGCACTGCTTATTCCCTTGTATAAAACAAATGCCATATTTAAAAAATAAGTCCTAGATACTGATATTAAGCGCTTACTATTAAAGGTTAGGTGTGATAATGGTATTGTGGGTCTATTAAAAAGAGAGTGGCCCGGCCAGCGTGGCTCAGTGGTTGAGCATCGACCTATGAACCAGGAGGAGGTCATGGTTCAATTCCTGATCAGGGCACATGAGCCCCAGCTGGGGATGTGCAGGAGGCAGTCGATCAACGATTCTCTTTCATCATTGAATTTGCTATCTCTCTTTCCCTCTCCCTTCCTCAATGAAATAAATACAGATGTATTTTTTTTTTAAAAGAGAGAGTGACTAACTATTCTACAGATATACAGTATACTCAAATATTTATAAATGAAATGGTATACTGATGATCTGCTTTAAAATAATTGGGAGTAGGGATATGAATGGATAGGGGTAAGGATAAAACTAAGTTACCCTGAGTTACTAACTGTTGGAGTTGAGGAATGGCTACATGGGGGTATATTATTCCACTGCTTGAACTTTTCTGTATTCAAAGGGTACAAGAACAAAGACCTGACCCATCAAATAATATAGACCTCTTGATATACTTAATAGTTGCATCTCCTTCCTGTAACATTGCCCCACCTCAATTCTCTGCCATGCAATCCACCTGCAACTGAAAGTTTCATCAATTATTCTTTAATCCTCACCTCATTCTTCCTTGTGTAGTAACCTTATGAGATTCAGCAAGTCACCTCACCTCCAAGAGACTTCATCTGCAGAATGGGAATATTTGGTCGCCAGCAACCATTCACCGATTCCTACGGATTCTCTAGCTCCGTGCCTCTCTTGACCCTCAACTCATCAGCCCAATGCCTTGCTCCTGTGTAAGGTTGCCCTGCGCTGCACCCCCTCCGCCCCCCCCCATGTTTTCCTATCTTTCAGCTCGTGCCTTCTCGCTCACTACACACCTCTCCCTCCGACCTCCTTTCTCCCCTTTCGAGAATCCCACGCCAATTGCCCCGCTAGTCAGTCTCTCGCGTGCACCCCTTTGCTGGCCCTATTACATCCATCCTATCACTTTTCTATCTCTTTCCGGCACTTTCATCCTATCAGCTTGATCACCCACTGCCCTCAATCCCCACTGCCGACCCCCGGCCCGCCCCCCCCCCCCCCATCGTTCACAAACACTTGGGCTAATCCCCACTCTCCCCCGCAGCTAAAGCACAATCGCCAGGTGTCAGGGGACGGGGAGGGGAGGAGGAGTGACTGCATGGGGTATGGTGTCCTTTCGGGGTGATAAAAGTGTTGTAGAATCAGCTGCACACCCCTCTGCATATGCTAAACGCCACGGGGCTGTACTTCAACTGTATCTTTAAAAGTGAATTGAATGGTATGTGAATTACGTCTCAATAAAAATGTACTTGTCAAAAAAGAAAAAGTAAACACTACTGCCCGCCCTGCCCAGCACACGCCCGTTTGTCAGACCGATCTCCCGAATGGCCGACCTGCTCTTGGGGAGCCCCCCCAACTCCCGGGATTACACCCCCTCACCGCTCCGCCCTCAGCGCCCCGGTATCCCGGGGCAGAGGGAGGGGCCTGGGGCACAGCCTCTCCCGGGGCCCGTCCCCACTGGCTGGAAGGGCCCCTACTCCGCCTCTGTGGCGGCGCTGCCCCCAGCTCCTGACCTGACCGGGGGAGGGGAAAGGGAGTCCCCCAATCCGCTCTGCCAAGGAGCTGGGGGCCCGGCCGGTCTCCTAGCCCACCTGTCTCAGCCGGCAGGGAGATCCGCTTCCAGCTCACGGACCAGCGAGTGGCAGAGGCTCAGGCCTCCATGTTTCCGCGTCTCTGCGACTCCGGCTCCGGCTCGGCTCCCGCCCGGGCCGCGTCGGTGCGGAGGCCCGGAGGCTGGGAGAGAAGAGGGAAGCGTCCGAGAACGCAGCTGGGAACCGAACGGCAGGGCGCGCACCGGCCGGTGATCACGTGGCGCGTGGCGCGCGGACTTCTGGGAGATGTAGTCCTTCAGGGGTTAGTAGTTTCGCCAGCCCCCCCCCCCCCCCGCCCCACCCGCCCATTTCTCCACCCCCCGCCACCACCCTCAGCGCCTCCAGGGCAACTGCATAGCCACGTGGCAAAATTCAGAAGCGGCTAGGCCTCTCTGGTGCTGGAGTCCTTACCATTTATTCTGGTGGCTTAACTTTATTAACGCTCCTCTTCATTCCAACCGAATACTCATTCCGAAGTCAAGCAATTCCCCTGGAGGGCGCTGAAAAATTGGAGAACAGCACTTTCAGCATTTTATCCATTGTTAAATTTTCTAACTTTGTTCTTATTCAAACCCTTTTACTGAGGGCTAATTTTCAGAAAGTAATTTTTGATGGAGGCAGTTAACAGGTCTAAAACTGCAATATTGTCAAAAAGTTTTATCATCAAAAAACTGCAATTTTTTCTTTTACTGCCTGGGCCTTTGGCATCACATCCAAGATATCATGCCAAATTCAATGTTGTGAAGCTTTTCCCCTATATTTTCTTATAAGAGTTTTATGTTGTAGCTCTTATGTTCAGGTCTTTGATCCATTTTGTGTTAACTTTTTTATAGAGTATTCGCTAAGGCTCCAACTTTATTCTTCTGCATGTAGATACCCAGTTTTCTATGTACCATGTGTTGAAAAGACTTCTTTCTCCCCATTGAATGGTCTTGGAACTCTTGTCAAAAATTAGTTAGCCATATGTAAAAGGTTTATTGCTAATCCCTCTCTTCTCTCTATTCTGTTTCATTGACTTATATGTTTGTTTTTGTGACAGTACCACACTGTTTTGGTTACGTCAGCTTTGTAGTAAGTTTTGAAATCAGGCAGTGTGCATCCTCCAACTCTGCTCTTCTTTTCCAAGATTGTTGTGGTTTTTCCATTTCTGCAAAATACATCACTGGGATTTTAATACGGATGGTATTGAATTTGGGTAATACTGACATCTTAACAATATTCTGTTACTGTCTTCCAACTCATGAATATAAGATGTCTTTCCCATAATAAGTAGCATCTTTCATTTCTTTCAGTTTATTTCAATAATATTTTGTAGTTTTGTAGTTTTGTCTTTTTTTAAATGCTTAATTTTAAAGCAAGAGGAAGGGAGAAAGAGAGAAAGAGAGAGAGAGAAACACTGATGTGAGAGAGTCAACAATTAGTTGTGTCCCACACGTGCCCTGACTGGGGATAGCACCCTCAACCTAGGTATGTGCCTTGATCAGGAATCGAACCCGCAAGCTTTTTGGTTTTCATAGTCTCAAGTCTTTCACTTTCTTAGTCAAGTTAATTCCTAAGTTTTGTTCTCTTTGATATTATAGTAAATGTAATTATTTTCTTCTTCTTTTTTTGGTTAATTAAATCTTTATTGCTCAGATTACATTTGTTCCTCTTTTCCCCCCCATAACTCCCCTCCACCCAGTTCCCACCCCACGCTCCTCCCTCATTCCCCACCCACTGTCCTTATCCATAGGTGCACGATTTTTGTCCAGTCTCTTCCCGAATCTCCCACACCCCTTTCCCCCACAAGAATAGTCAGTCCATTCCCTTTCTATGTCCCTGATTCTATTATAATCAACAGTTCATTCTGTTCATCAGATTATTTATTCACTTGATTCTTAGATTCACTTGTTGATAGGTGCATATTTGTTCATAATTTGTATCTTTACCTTTTTCTTCTTCTTCCTCTTCTTAAAGGATACCTTTCAGCATTTCATATAATCCTGGTTTGGTGGTGATGAACTCCTTTAGCTTTTCCTTATCTGTGAAGCTCTTTATCTGACCTTCAATTCTAAATGATAGCTTTGCTGGATAAAGTAATCTTGGTTGTAGGTTCTTGGCATTCATCACTTTGAATATTTCTTGCCATTCCCTTCTGGCCTGCAAAGTTTCTGTTGAGAAATCAGCTGACAGTCGTATGGGTACTCCCTTGTAGGTAACTAACTGTTTTTCTCTTGCTGCTTTTAAGATTTTCTCTTTGTCTTTTGCTCTTGGCATTTTAATGATGATGTGTCTTGGTGTGGTCCTCTTTGGATTCCTTTTGTTTGGGGTTCTCTGTGCTTCCTGGACTTGTAAGTCTATTTCTTTCACCAGGTAGGGGAAGTTTTCTGTCTTTATTTCTTCAAATAGGTTTTCAATATCTTGCTCTCTCTCATCTTCTGGCACCCCTATAATTCGGATGTTGGTGTACTTGAAGCTGTCCCAGAGGCTCCTTACACTATCTTTGTATTTTTGGATTCTTTTTTCATTTTGCTTTTCCAGTTGGGTGTTTTTTGCTTCTTCGTATTTCAAATCGTTGACTTGATTCTTGCGATCCTCTAGTCTGCTGTTGGGAGTCTGTATAATATTCTTTATTTCAGTAAGTGTATGTTTAATTTCTAGTTGGTCCTTTATCACAACCTCTAGGGTCTCATTAGATTTCTTGTAGGTCTCATTAAGTTTATCGGCAGTTTCTAGAAAATTCTTGAAAAACCTTAAAAGTGTGGTTTTGAACTCTATATCCAGTAGTTTGCTTTCCTCCATTTCTATCACTTGTGTCCTTTTTGTCTCCACATTTTTTATGCTTCCCTGTGTTGATAAAGTGGTTTTCTATGCTAAGTGTCCTCTAGGGCCCAGTGGTTCAGCCTCCCCAATTACCTGAGGAGGACACTTTTGGTGCACCCCCTTGTGGTCTTTGTGCACAGTCTTGTTGTAGTTAAGCCTTGATTGTTATAGTTATCACTGGGAGGAATTGACCTCCAGGCCAATCGGCTATGAGAATCAGCTGTGTCTGCAGTGGGAGAACTTCTGTGCTGGAGACACCCCTCCAGGGCAAGACTTGCTTCAATGGGGCTTTGGTGCTCACTGAGTCTGCCCCCTGAGTGTGTCCTTTATGTTTCTACGGAGCTGCAAACTGGATGGTCCCACTCTGACCTCTGGGTACACTGGCTCCTGGATCTCTAGGGAGGTGCTAATCTAGCCTTTGCCTTAGGTTATCCAGCAAAAGCCTCCCTGCAGGGTTTGGGTGGGGCGGGTCCCATGGGACAACAGGGCGGGGCTAGCAGTTATGGCTGCCCTCAGAGGCTTCGCTTCTCAATGTCCCAGTAATCGCTGTAAGCCCCTCTGAGAGAAAGCTGCCCTTGAGTTCTGACCAATGCCAGACAGTCCCGCTTCTCCCATTTGAGTCTGGGTCCCCAGAGACTTGCCTGGAACTGGAGCTCAGAGCCTGAGACTCCCTCCCGATTGAAAACGACAACCGCACCCTCAGCCGCCAGCCCGCTCCATGTTCGCCTCTGTACCTTAGTATTTTACTTCCGCACTGCGCCTCCTCTGAGTCTCGGTATGCTTTTCTCTTTCCTTCTAGTTGTAGAATTTCCACTCAGCCAGCCTTCCTGTGGTTCTGGATGATGTCCGTTCAGTCCTTTAGTTGTATTTTTGAAGTGGTTGTGCGAGGCAGCAAACTCCGGTGTTTACCTATGCCGCCATCTTGGTTTCTCTCTCTGTTATTATTTTCTTAATTTCCTGTTCAGATATTTAATTGTTGGTGTATAACAATGCAGCTGATTTTTGTGTTGACTTTTTATTCTGTTACTTTGCTGAATTCAATTTTTTAGTGCTAACAGTCTTTTGTGGAATCTTTAGGGTTTTCTATTTACAAATCATCTGTGAACAGAGATAATTTTACTTCTTTTCCAATTTGAATAACTTTTGTTTCCTTTTCTTGCTTAATTGGATAGAAATTCCAGTACTATCTTAAGTGGCAAAGGCCGTCATCCTTGCCTTATTCCTGATCTATTGTGAAGCTTGTTGTGGGTTTTTCACATATACTTTCATTATGTTGAAGTACTTTTCTTTTATTGCTAATTTGTTAAGTGTTTTTGTCATGAAAGGGTATTGAATTTTATCAAACGCTTTTTTCTGTATCAACTGAGATGACCATGTGGGTTTTCTCCCTCCATTCTGAACGTCCTTGCATTCTAGGAAAAGTCCACTTGGCCATGGTATATAATTCCTGTTTTTTCTCCAATGTCTTTTTGTTGATTTTTAGAGAGGAAGGGAGAGGGAGAGAGAGATAGAAACATCAATGATGAGAGAGAATCATCGATTGGCTTCTTCCTACATGCCCCCCACTGGGGATCCAGCCTGAAACCTGGCCTTGTGCCCTGATTGGGAATCAAACTCGTGACCTCCTGTTTCATAGGTTGATGCTCAACCTGAGCCACATAGGCAGGGCATAATCCTTTAACTATGTGGTGAATTTGGTTTGCTAGTATTTTGTTGAGGATTTTTGCGTTGATATGCATAAGAGATACAGGTTATCTCTTATGCATATCAATGTCATTTTTTTTTTTTAATGTTAGGAAATGTTATCTTCGATATTTTGGAAAAGTTTGAGAATGATTGATGTTCTCCTTTAAATGTTTGGTAGAATTCACTAGTGAAGCCATAAGGTCCAGGGCTTTTCTTTGTTGGGAGATTTTTTTTATTATTAATTCAGTTCCTTTACCAATTACATGTCTCTTCAGGACTTCTATTTCTTCATGATTTAGTCTTGGTAGCTTTTGTTTTTCTAAGAATGTGTGTGTGTTTTTTTAATCTAGGTTATCCATTTTGTTTGTGAACAATTGTTCACAGTACTCTTATCATCCGTTTTATTTTTGTAGCATCAGTAATAATTCCACTTCCATTCCTGACTTTAGCAATTGGAGTCTTTACTCTCTTTCTTAGTCAGTCTAGCTAAAGATTTGTCAATTTTGTTGGTCTTTTTGAAAAGTCATCTTTTGGTTTCATTGTCTCTATTTTTTTCTCTATTTTGTTTATCTCTGTTCTAATCTTTACTATTTCCTTCCTCTGCTAGCTTTGGGTTTCTTTTCTGGTTTTTTAAATTGAAAGTTGTGAAGATCTTCCTGCTTTTTTAATGTGTTTATAGCTATAAATTCCCCCCTAAATACTGCTTTCACTGTGTCCCATAGGTTTTGGTATGTTATATATTTCGCTTCATTTATCTCAAGATATTTTCTAATTTGCCTTTTTATTTCTTCAAGAGTTTATTGTTTAACTTCTACAAGTTTGTAAATTTTCTAGTTTTACTTTTGTTATTTTTAATACTTTTGTTATTGATTTCCAACTTCCTCCCATTGTGATCAAGGATACTTTATATGATATCGATCTTTCAAATCTATTGAGACTTGATTTGTGGCTTAACATATGATCTATCCTAGAGAATATCCCACATGCACTTGAGAATATGTATTCTGTTGTTGGGTATTGTTCTGTATGTCTGTCAGATTTAATTGGCTTATTGTGTTATTCAAGCTATTTCCTTATTTTTCTTGTCTGGTTCTATTCATAATTGAAAGTGAGGTAGTAAAGTCTCTGACTATTGTAGAACTATCTATTTCTCCCTTCAATTCTGGCAATTTTTGCCTCATATTTTAAGGGTGTGTTCTTAGGAGTAAATATAGTGTTTTTAAAACATAAAGACAGTGAACAACCTAGTACAGGGGTCCTCAAACTATGGGCCGCGGGCCACATACAAATACAAATATTGTATTTGTTCCCGTTTTGTTTTTTTACTTCAAAATAAGATATGTGCAGTGTGCATAGGAATTTGTTCATAGTTTTTAAACTATAGTCCGGCCCTCCAACGGTCTGAGGGACAGTGAACTGGCCCCCCTGTTTAAAAAGTTTGAGGGCCCCTGTCCTAGTATCTACTGATCTTCAAGATATACTTTTAATTGGAAAAAAAGACCAAACAGTGCATATGGTATGTTACTTTTGTCTTAATAAAATACAATAACACCTGTATGTATTTGCTTGTGCATGCAGAGACTATCTCTGGAAATATAAAGAACCTGGGAGGGCCTTAGTTCTGTGGCTGTGTGGGGGAGTTGGGTACCTGTGCACCGGTGATAGCCCTCAAAATCCCCATGTGGTCGCTGGCACGTTCTCCTACCCTCGCCATGTTCCTCACTGGGTCTGAGTACCACAGCGGTGGGAATATTTCTTCTCCTGAAGGAAGATTCTTTCAAGTGGAATATGCCACTGAGGCCATCCAGCTTGCTCGGCAGCCATGGGGATCCAGACACCCCAGGAGGTGTGCCCAGCTGTGGAGAAGAGAATTGCCTCCCCGCTCATGGAGCCAAGCAACATTGAGGAGGTGTAGAGAGTGATGCTCACATAGGTTGTGCCATGAACGGGCTAATTGCTGCTGCGAAGGCTTTACGACAGTGATGGCGAACCTTTTGAGCTCGGCGTGTCAGCATTTTGAAAAACCCTAACTTAACTCTGGTGCCGTGTCACATATAGAAATTTTTTGATATTTGCAACCATAGTAAAACAAAGACATATTTTTGATATTTATTTTATATATTTAAATGCCATTTAACAAAGAAAAATCAACCAAAAAAATGAGTTCGGGTGTCACCTCTGACGCACGTCATAGGTTCGCCATCACTGCTTTACGGTAATTGAGAAAGCCAGAGTGGAGACACGGAACCATTGACTCACCTACAATTAGACAGTGACGGTGAGTGTGACCCAGGCCGTGTCCAATCTGGCTCTACCGTTTGGAGAAGGTGCAGATCTGGGTGCCATGTCTCGTCCCTGCAGAGTGGCACTGTTATTGGAGGAGTTGATGAGAAGGGACCTCCACTGTTTCATAGGGCCCGTCAGGGACCTTTGTCCAGTGAGATGCTTGAGCAGTTGGCTCTGCTTCAAAGGGTGCCCAGAGCTCCTTGCAAGTTTACCACAAGCCTATGACTCTGAAAGAAGCCATCACGTCTTCACTCATCATCCTCAAACAAGCAATGGAGGAGAAGCTGAATGCAATTAACACAGAGCTAGCCGCTGTGCAGCCTGGTCAGACTTTCCCCAGGTGCACAGGAAAAACTTGGAGAGGCCATGAAGGGCATTTAAGGAAGTGTGCTCCTCAGAACTTCTCTGGGGCAATTTCAGTTCTCCTGATTGCCCTGAGCTTTCATTTCCAGCTCCTATTCCTTGGAAAATATCGGGTGTATGTGCATTTTTAAAATGACATCTGTACATAAAGGCAATTAAAGAAAGAAATAAAGAGAAACTTAAAATAAAAAATGAGAAAAAAGAGGAAACCGGTAACCTTGACTGCCTCCTAGGAGGGGAACCAGGTGCCTGGGCACCAGGGTGGAAGGAAGGAATCTTTATCTGTGTACGCTCTTATACCTTTTGAATTTTGTATAAAAAAATACATTAAAAAATAAGTAACACTTAATTTGAAATGCTGTAGACTGGAAACTAAAAAACAAACAAACAAACAAAAGTAGTATACAGTTCATATGAAAAGGATCCTAGAAGATATTCAATGACTGTAAACTCAGTATGTAGGACAAGCCACCAAGAGCTTGCTTGTATTCCAGAAGTTCCGTTCAGAGATGATGCAGTAAAGGGGAAAGAGCGGGGGCTAAGGATTCATGATGGTTTGTTGAGACCCTTCTTTCTAAAAGTATTGAAGGTGACTTGCAAACACATGTAACACGTAAAACTGCAACATTAATCACAGGAAAGAAGGGTGAGGGCATGAAGCAAAGCAGTGACTCGGAGCCAGTCGTGAGTTCTAGGCCCAAAAGGAAAGGAGGGGGAGAGGTTAGTGGAAACTGAAGGGAGTCATGTGGAGTGGGCCCCCTGGGAGTGCATTTTGGCTGAGGAACACACCTGGTCTAAGAGACCCAGAAGGGTTGAACCAAGGGAATAAATACCCTAACCCCACTCCTCCCTCCCATCCCTGCTGCAGATCCCCACTGGCCAGACCCAACAGAACGCAGAGGCCATGGAAAGTCTGTCGGTAGAGTCCATGTAGCTTTCTTGGGCAGCAAAGTAGGTGAAAGGAGCAGAGATTTGGAGAGGCAAGTGGAAGGCGTGCGGCACACTCCTCCTGATGTAAGTACCGATTAGTGACTTAACCAATATCTACACAAACCTACACGGAGGGTGTGTGGGAGAAGTAGAGGAAACACAGTGTAAGACAGCTATATCTCAGCCATGGAAGGAAGTCAGTAATGTGGAAAGTTGACAGTTCCAAAAATGGCAATATATAGAAAACTTAGAAATACAGAGATAAAACATGAGACAAAAGCAACAGCTAAATGAGTAAAGCCTTTGGGGACTAAGGGAGTAGAGACATTATACATCTTGCAATATTTTTTGCCCTGACCGGTTTGGCTCAGTGGATAGAGCGTCAGCCTGCGGAATGAAAGGTCCCAGGTTCGATTCTGGTCAAGGGCATGTACCTTGGTTGCAGGCACATCCTCAGTTGGGGGCGTGCAGAAGGCAGCTGATCAATGTCTCTCTCTCATCAATGTTTCTAACTCTCTATCCCTCTCCCTTCCTCTCTGTAAAAAATCAATAAAAAAATAAAAAGATATATTTAATAAAAACAAATGTTAAGAAAATTGCTAGAAGGTTACACAAAAGAACTAACAGTGGTTACATCTGTGGAGAGGGAATGATAGTGAAAGAACATGAACTTTTCATTTAAATTTCCATTGCACTGTTTTACTATGAACATCTGCTATTTTTGTAATATAGTTTTTATACAACAAACTAATCAACTGAATTTAGTTGCTAAAGGGAATTTATCTTATCCCTCAGGTGGGTTGGGGCAGAATACCTGAAACCTACTGATTTCTACGAAATGAAGACCAGGTGAGTCACTGACTTGCTCACACGTAGAGTGTAACAGAGCCTCGGTTAGGACCCAGGACTTCAATGGGGACCCAAAGGCAGAAGACTCTTCCAACCACTCCCTGCCTCAGAGGGAATAAGTAAATATGATATAAAGATATGGTTCATCACCCCTGAACACTGTAAGTCCCTAAAGTGAAGCATCCCAGAGTGAAAGGCCATATAGAGGCCCAGACCAGCAAAGAACTGTGCAGTCATGTCACTGTTGTTGAAAACCACTAAGTTTTGGAGTGTCGTCTTATGCAACAATAAATAACTGATACAATCTACTTTAAAAAATATATTATTGTCTCAGAACTGTCCAGATGCCAGCACGCTATTATAATTCTGCTTCCTGGTATGGTGAAAAATGTCCCTTTTAAGAAATATTTAAACTTAAAAAAAAAGAAAAAGAAAAAAGCCAAACCCCAACCACAAGCTAAACTGAATATTTAATACATTCTGTAGGAATAGAAGGAATGCAACAAAGATTAGAATTTTATAATATACATTAGACATTTATGTAAAAACTGTACCATTTTTCCCAAAGAAATTTCCTCAATGTCTTGTCGTTGCTATTTTCTTCGGAGCAAAACCTGTAATTTCTACTCTTGCAGATAGGGGGCTCCATTGTGTTGGGCAGTGACTATAACTTTATGTTTCAAGTCATTATCACCTCCAAACACTCCCTTTCATTTATTTCACTGCCCAGTCTCACTGTACTGTTTCATAGTGAAAACACACTCCACTCAAATTCAAAGAGCCTGAACAGAAGCTAGAAGCCCAAGGATGCTTAGGGACTGATGTAGTAACAATGTTTACTGGCACAAACCTATTCATTCATACTGTTACTGCTACGTTAATGAAAAAGGAACTCGGGAATGAGATCATTAACTATAACCAAATACTTTCTAAATATAAATACCATATGTTTCCTGATCAGCATCAGACAAACATCTAAACCATCCACCCCTAGTTCTAAGAGAAAAAGGTCAGAGACAATTACAAAGAAGGTGCTTCACATTATTAGGTCCGTTTTGAAAACAAGGAGGTCCCTGGGTCAATGCCTTCAGTCTTTCTTTTTATCAGAGATTTCTGTCGATCCTGATGTTGGTAATCCATTTATGTCTGCACCCTAAAATGAAAAAACATTTTAGAGATTATTACGAGACACTCATCATAAGAGATACTCTCTTTGAAAACAGTCGACAAATTTCAGAATGAAAAAACTGCTTCTAGAATTATGCAGGATGGCTTAGTGCAGTTGAACACAATCGAAGTTGAACGTAACAAGCATATTGCTAAAAACAACAGGTTGTCTCTAAATAGTCATTTAAAAATAATAACTTCATTGTGTAAAAATATAAAATAAAATAAACTCTACGATCCTCCTAAATTAAGTCTCCCACCAAAATTATCAACCAGGGAAACTGGCTTTTTTTCATGTCATCTCTTCACACCCATGAGCTAGTCACCATGACTCTCAGCAGCCACGAAATACTGGCTATTATCTTGGCCATTGGCAAGGAGCAACTGCGTTAATCAGAGGCCTAGATTAAAACTTTAGTTTAAACCAACTGTTAATTACTTTAAAAAACAATACCCAAATTCCTTATTTTTTTTTTCAAATTATAAGAGAAAGTTTATTTAGAAAGTTATAAAGGTAGTAGAAGTGAGCCAGCTGGGCTGCACAGGCTCAGGAAACAAGCCCTTGGAGCTTCAAAGAGGGAAAGACAAAGGTAAGTCGCCCAGGAGGAAAAAGAGGGGCCGGGAAAGGCTGGGAGGAAAAGCCAACCCCCCCCCCCCCCCCAACACACACACACCCCTCCAGTTAAAACAGAAGGAAATTAAGACACATTGATGAAGCTTCTGGTTTCAAGAACTTGCCTTTCCAAAAGCCAAATAGTTTACCCTGACTGTACCAACCCCTCCCACCCAGCCTTCCTAGTCGAGGTATTTTAATGTCCTTACCTTATACCCTATTTTGCCTTTGCTTGTATCACTGGATTCTTGCACAGCTTTTCTAGGCCATATGCGACTAACGAAGGGGGAAATCAGAGGGTATATGTATGGCTCCAGGAACTTTTTGTAGACCCAGAGCAGAACTGGAATGACGATACAAGGAATGCACACCATTGTCCCAGGTGGGAGCTCCTGAGCTGAGAGACGCAAAGAAGAAACAAATCAGCTCCTCACAGATTGATGACTAGAGGAATTCAGCTACATTAGGGTGTTCGAAAGGATTATTTCTGCTTTGAACGAAAAACTTAGATCATACTATTAGCTAAATGCAAGAACCTATTGAAGATACTGCTATCTGCAAGGTAAAGGAATAATAGGTGGTAGGCATGAAAATAACAGCAACGTTCCGGCTTCCAAATCTCTCCAATCACTGCTCCCCAACCATACATTTAATGATAAAGACACCAACATCTGCTAGGTGCTAGGCAGTTTAATGCCTTGCATATACAGTTGGCCCTCTGTATCCCCAGGTTTTGCATCATGGAGTCAACCAACCCCAAATCGAAAACATTTGAAAAGAAAATCCCAGAAAATTCCAAAAAGCAAAACCTGAATTTGCTATGCACAGAGCACCTCGCTAAATCCACGCAATTAAGTGATGTGTAGGCATACTGGAGCCTATTTACAAACACTACACCTTTTATATGGGGGACTTGCGCACCCAGGAATTTTGGTATGGGGAGGGGGGTGGTGGTGGTGGTGGTGGTGGTGGTGGTGGTGGTGGTGGGTTTCCTGGAACCAATTCCTTGAGGATACTGAAGGACAACTGTATAATTCATTTATTCAAAACCCAGTGAGGTCGGGTACCCCTGCATCTTATTTTACACATACAGCAAAGGAAGGCACAAAACATTAAGGAACTTGGTAATTATGATTTAATTAGCCAAACCTACAATGCTAAGGGCAAACATTATAATATGAAACTCTCTAAGATATCACTTTGCAAGACCTCTAAGCTGCAAACTGGTTGGCCTTTTCCAGGCAAGAATTCTCCCTTGATATAACTGCTTTTTCTTTTTAGTGGCAATTAAGGTGTACCGTATAATAAAACTATTTATTTGTTTATTTATTATTTTTATATAAGTAAATTGTTTATTATTAGTATAAGGAAATTGTTCATTTGCAAAAATTAACATCTGATTTCCTTGATAATTAGAAATCATCTTAGAATTTCTCAAAATCAGCAATTTATTGAAAAAGAACAAATACTGCTTCCACAAAATACTATTAAACCAAAGACTTCTTAAATTTACAAGAATTTTCAATCCCTTAGCGTAGGCCTTAAAAATGAAGACGCTTTGCCCTGGCTGGTGTTGCTCAGTTGGTTGAACAGCACTAAGAAGTTGCCAGTTTGATTCCCACTCAGGGCACATGCCCGGGTTGTGGGCTCCATCCCCAGTAGGGGTTGTGCAGGAGGCAGTTGATGGATGGTTCTCGCATTGCTGTTCCTCTCTCTCTCTCTCTCTCTCTCTCTAAAAATCAATAAAAACATTTTTTTTAAAAAAGCCCAACAACTGAGAAGCTTCAGAACACTGAATAAGGCTAGTAATTCAGGATGTTAAAATTTCATCATGACTACACTAAGGCAACTTAAAATTATTCACAATACAAGTGAACAATGGCACAGACAATTCAATCTTAATGACTTTGAAATGCATTACAAGAGCTACTAACAAAAATCCAGATGTACATCAATGAATGAAGAGCTATCTTACAAAGGATTTATAACCATTTTTTAAAAAGGTCCCCTAGTCAAATTAAAGTAACCACTTAAGAATTTACCAAAATATTTAAAAGCCAAATGAATGGTGAGTCTTTTTCACTGTTTTTCAAGGAATCATTATTTTTGTCCATACACATTTAGAATGTGATCTGGGATACTGAAAAGGTGGTGTGGTTTAGGTGTTCCACACTCTCACAGGTACCACAGCCTCATCAGGCTGACAAGCTGGCAGCTGCCTGCATGTGAGATGTTTCCCCCACTTTCTATACGGTCTTGGGCAAATTATTTAACCCGTCTGTGCCTGAATCCCCTGTTGTGTAAAATGTAGACAATAAGGATACCTACCTCACAGGGATGCGGATTAGATAAATTAATATGCATACAAAGCTCAGTAGAGTGTCTGCGTATAGTAAGTGCCATAAAATCGTTACCAAAAAAAAAACAACCCCAAAACCCCAAAATGGTGACCTGCCCAAAGTTCACACAAAGGTAACAAGTAACTAGAGCTGGCTAAGACCAGAACCGAGGTCCGGTTTCCTAGCTCTTGTCTCTACCCCTTCCCCAAACACACTGATTATGCTAATTAACCCCCTACCAAACCTCCAAAACCAACTAAATCCTTCCCAACAAATGGCAAGCTGATGACTGGCAGTCCCTCCATCATAAAGGTTCATTTTTACCTACTTGTAATTGTGTTTTAATTACTTGCTCGTCGTGTTTTAAATAAACTCTCGAGAACAACTACTACTCATCAGCTTTGTCATACTAATGGCTTTTATCAAACTTTTTGCTCTCTTCAGAATGAAGCTACTGTATTTCATCTCTAAATCGTCCTGATTCTTCGATGATGAGTTGTTATACTTCATACATGTGGAAACGGTGGCTTGGAAAGGTCGCTACGATAAAGTGATAAAATTATAATTTTACTCAACCTCCACAAACCAGTTCTCGGATACTACAACGAAGTGAGCGAAATGGATTAAACTGTTGTAGGAGAGAAATGTTTTTATTCGACTTAGTCCAGTGCAATAGAGAGAAAAGGCGGAGGCCGTCGGAAAGGGGCGGGTGGAGGGGAGCGCCGCCCTGGTAACCCAGCTCCGTACCGAACAGCATCGTATTGGAGACCAGAGCGGGACAGGGAGGGACAGGGAGTGAAGACAGAGCGAAGACGGGGGGACTAGGGCGAATGGCGGCGAAGATAACAGACGGGCCAGGAACCCGACAATTCGGGCCGAGGGAATAAACGGACAGGAAGAGAAAGGCAGGCGGGAGGCCAGGCGGGAGGGTGCACCGGAGGGAGAGAGGGGGGCAGCCGGCGACAGGGGCGCGCTGGAGGGCGAAGGGGGGCCCATCGGGCAGCGCAGGGGTCCGCGGGGCCCAGGGCAGGAGCCGCGACCCGGCTGGGCTCGGTGCGCGCCGCCCGGCCCAAGCCCGGAGCTGCCCGCCGGCGCCGGACCCCAGCCCACCCCGCCCCCTTGGCCCGGCCCAGAGCCCCAGCCCCCTCGACCCCACTCACCCGCGACCACCAAGCCCAAGTGGAAATGTCCGCACTTCCGGAGGGAGGGAGCTGCCGCCGCCGAGCCAATGGACACCGCAAAAGGGGCCGACACACGCGTGCCTGCGTCAGCCTGACGACACAAGGCGTACGTACCGGGGCGCCGGGCGGGGCCGGGCGGGGCTCCGGGGCCGCGGGCGGAGCCGGGCTTCCCAGGCCCGCGCGGGCACAGGCGCTGCCGTCCCGGAAGACTAAATTCAACTCGTTGATCCAAGAAATGACGCCTGTACCAATGGTTCCCCACCGCAGGGGCGGTTACTTCGCTTGTTTTCAAATGCAGCTGTGCCTACAACCACCCTCTCCCCTAGTTGCAAGGGTCTTACATTCAAGGGCAGGGTGGATTGTCAACCTTAATTGGCTGTTTAAGAGAAATGGCTATACCACTTCACTTCCACCCCAGTAAGGTCAGTGTATAAGACTGGAGAAAACCGGAACCCTCCGCAAGGGGTATGGTAAATGGCACAATTGTAAAGTCTGGCTGTTCCAATGACTGGGCAATTACACTCTTGGCACATACCCAAGAGAAATGAGAGCATGCCCATGCAAAAACCTACAAAGGTGCACAGAGCACTACTTGCAATAGCTTAAGACCCAAATGTCCAATAAATATATTGATACAAATTATACATCAAGTACAATACATGGATGAACCCTGAAAGTACTGTCATAAACAAAGCCAGTGGGCCACATCCTGTGATGTTTCTTGAGATGTCCACAGGCCTATCTATAGCTAAGTAGTTCCCTAGGGCTGAGTAACAGCTAAACCACTGCCAAGGTTCTCTCTGTGGTGATTACAATGTCCTAAAATTGATTTTAGTGATCGATTCATAGCAGTATACTAAGATCCACTGCACTGTGGTGAACTGGTGTTAAATCTCAATGAAGTGGCTGGAAAAAAATTTCAGAACTCCATGTTTTAATCCCATTTTATGCAAAAAAGCAGCAAGACTTTCAAAACAGCATGTTTATGACCCAAATTAATGACAGAACAGAATAATCTATTTTTAAATTCTAATCAGAAAACTTGTTTTATCACTTGAAATATATTTAGTAATAAAGACAACCAACATTCTGCTTTTACTTTTACTTAGATTTATTTTATGCTGAATTTACTCCCGGGCCATAAGTTTTTGTTTCTTCAGTTTCTTCTGAGATATCTGGGGAAAGAAAATAAAAATGACTTAAAATTTCCCAAAAAACATCCACACTACATCTTATTAAAAAGAGGTCTTAGCTTCAGTGAAAGAACTGGAAACATCAACATAAAAGGGCTCTAGCTGGTTTGGCTCAGTGGATAGAACGTTGGTCTGTAGACTGAAGGGTCCCAGGTTTGATTCCGGTCAAGGACACATGCGCGGCTTGTGAGCTCAATCCCCAGTAGGGGGTTGTGCGGGAGGCAACGGATCAATGATTGTCTCTCATGGATGTTTCTATCTTTCTCTCTCTCTCCCTTCCTCTCTGCAATCAATAAAAATATATTTAAAAAAACATAAAAGGAAAGAGTCCTTTGGCATAGAGATGTGGTATGACTAATCAGGGAAGGAGTTTAAATTGATTTTCACTGAAGACAGTGACACCAGCTAAGGATTCCAATGACAGGATATTTAAGTGACAATATCAATACAAAAAATCTATTGGGTGTGAAGGGAAGATTTCAGAATTACTCCCAGTTTCCTGGCCTACCCAACTGAATGACTAGCTAACAATGCTGCATGATACATAGGAAAGTTGATAGGAAGAGAAATCATAAGAGTTCTTACCATACACCGCCCCTCCTTTTCTTACTTTTACTGTTATCTAGGAGAACCCACTGTGGTAATCATTTCACAGTAAACTTAAATCAAGCCATCATGTGGCACACCTTAAACTTTACAATGGTATGAGACAATTCTCAAAAACAACACTAACTTGTCATCATTTACTGAATATAGGCTTATTAGGCCTGAGGGGCATTTTTGGAAGTGGCAATGGATATGTAGGTGGGACTATCAGCAGACAATCACAGTTCTGATGTACCGAATGGTACAAAGTTACTATTCAGTATCAATCAAGAAACAAATGAGATCCACGAAAGTAAAAATAAAATAAAAGGTTGCTGGTTGCTCAGAATAGTTTCCTTTCATGGTTATTCCAAAGGTGTCCTAAGTTAGTCATCACAGCAACCACACATCTACTCTACACAACTGAAACTGAGCGAAGACTAAGAAATGTACCTTTTTCTTCTGTGCAACCTCCTCTTCTGGTTTAGGAACAATCTGCTCCTTTTCAGTGAGGATCATCTCAATGTGGCAGGGAGAGCTCATGTATGGGTTAATCCGCCCATGAGCTCTGTAGGTTCTACGCCGCATCTTGGGAGCTTTGTTCACCTGAATGTGCTCAATGACCAGAGAGTCTACATCTAAACCCTGGGAAGAAGGGAGAAAGAACATAACCAGTAAATCTTTATCTTAACACCATCTATGGAAAATTAAGTTCCTGCCTTAACGAACTTTTTTGAAAAGCAATCCTTAAGAATTTAAGCCGAGTATCAGTTCAAGCAGTTACTTTAAACTTGGTTCTAAATGTCCTTCCTTAAATTAAACCTAACTACCAAAACTCAGCCCTATGCTAAGTGCATCTTAAAGATCACCAATAGTGCTAATTTCTAAGCTTTGATGATAAACAAGATTTTGGCAGCATGGCTTAGCAGCTGAAACGATTATATAACCAGTCCTGGCTGGTGTGGCTTATTTGGTTGGGTATTGTCCTGTGCACCAAAAGGTTGCCAGTTTGATTCGTGGTCAGGGCACATGCCCGGGTTTTGGGCTCAATCCCAGTGGGGGTGTGCAAGAGGCAACAGGGATCCATGTTCCACTCTTACAGCGATGTTCCTCTCTCCCACGCCCTTCCTCTCTAAAAACCTATATATAAATATAAAAGGCTAAGCAACCTAGCTATGACACGCCCTGACCACCAGGGGGCAGATGCTTGGTGCAGGGGCTGCGATTGACAGCAACTTTGCAGGGTGCCCTCTCCCACTCTTGGACCCCTGGGGGATCCTGGGATTGTTGGAGAGCCAATTTTAGTCTGATCCCAGCAGGCCAGGCTGAGGGACCCCACTGGTGCACGAATCCATGCACTGGGCCTCTAGTAAATATACACTGAGTGGCCAGAGTATTATGATCACCCCATCAGTACTTCATTGACACTTCCAAAAATACTGAATATTGAAAATTTCCTAAGCAAATACTCTTAAGGTTTTATTATTATTATTTATTATTATTTGCCTAACTAATTCACTTCATTGTACTGATGGGATGGACATAATAATCTGGCCACCCAGTGTATATATCAGCCATGGGCAAACTACGGCCCGTTTGAAATGAATAAAACTAAAAAAGACCGTATCCTTTTATGTAATGATGTTTACTTTGAATTTATATTAGTTCACACAAACACTCCATCCATGCTTTTGTTCCGGCCTCCGGTCCAGTTTAAGAACCCATTGTGGCCCTCGAGTCAAAAAGTTTGCCCACCCCTGGTATATATACTAGAGGCCTGACACATGAAATTGAGCAAGGGCCTCTGCCTCAGCCCCCGCCTGCTACGGCTTTGTCCGGAAGGATGGATGTCTGCTCTAATTAGCATATTACACTTTTATTATTATTATTATAGATATAAATAAAAGTGGGTTATAGCCAGAGACCCACATTTTTAATTCTGGCCCAGATTTCCAAATGCTAAAGGGGAATAGACAAACCTATCTTGTTGACTACAGTTTTAACTTCTAAATGAAATTTAACATCTCTCCATTAAGAATGTAGGCAATAGCCTGGCCGGCGTGGTTCAGTGGTTGAGCATCGATCTATAAACCAAGAGGTTATGGTTTGATTCCAGGCCAGGGCATATGCCCAGGTTGCAAGCTCAATCCCCAATGTGGGTTGTGCAGGAGGCAGCTGATCAATAATTCTCATCATTGATGTTTCTCCCCCCCCCCTTCCTTTTAAAATATATTTTAAAAATATATTTTTTAAAAAGTGTTGGCAATAAACCACATTAACCATTACTAAAGCAACCACTTTGATAACTAAATATTTGTTTCTTTGCAATAGTGTCTTATTGTTTGTATATTAAGTCTGGACAACATTAACTGAACCCCCATCTAAGTTGGATACATATAAAGGTGTTAATGCTTTGGGTACCTTAAGTTCAGCATTGCTCTCGGCATTTTTAAGCATGTGCAGCAAAAATTCAGCACTCTTTTTGGGCCACCGACCCTGTGTCCAGCCCCACTGTTTTGCCTAAAGAAAACAAAGAAAGGCTGTTAGTTCCGATTTAAATAAAATGTTACCACCACAATTTATGGCAGCTCTCCCTCCTGGGAGCATACCCACACCTTTCCTCTTTTCCTTCTCCCTCTTCTTCCCCTGCAGGCAAGCATCTCCTAAACTGAGGGACCCCGCGGAGACTTGCAACCAGGGAAGCAATAGGCGGCAGCAGCTTGCCCTGGGCCAAACCCTAAACTTGTCCCCACGCCCCACGTTCTGTCTCTCCCGTGAGGTGACCACAGCGCTGCCTTGGCTCACTCCTTTCCGGTAACATTTCTAGGGAGCAAAGCAGCACGCCCTCGTCTCTCCCTTTGCTACTTCTGTCCTAAGCCATTCCCGTTTCAGTTCCCTGCTTTAGCAAACATACTCTCAAAATCCCAAACAAAAACACACAGTTGATTTCATTCACTTCAAGGTTGCTCAGAACATGGTTTTTTTCACGGCCAATCCAAAGGTGTCCTAAGACTGTCATCACAGCAACCAGAAACAGCCTGATGGAAGACCTTGGCCATTGCAATCCCCCCCAGTCACTTTCCCTTACAACCGGTCTTTTCAAACAGCAACCATCCATTCTCACCTGGGCGCACCTACCGACGCCGCCGTTGTAGCGGCGGAAGGGCACGCACTGCTTCTTCAGGGTGACGTCCTTCAGGTACTTGGTGGCCTTTCGAATGTGCATGCCCTTGATGGCCTGGGCAGTTTCACGCGTGTTCTAAATAGGAAACACACCGGGGGTTAACCATGCGAAGGCATCACCATTTTCAAAGCAAGCATGAAGTTCCCGAATCCTCAAGGTGCCAACATCAAGACAGTCACGACACACTCAGGACCGACACCCAGAAGGCGGCTGCTCAGAATTGGTTGGTTTTCATGGTGAATCCAAAGGTGTCCTAAGAAAGACATCACTGCAGCTGCCTTCTCAGCATACGGTGTCAAAGAAAAGCTCACTGCAGCACCCACACGACTCTTAGAGCACAACGGAGTCACATACCTTGAAGTGAACGCGGAGGTTGGAGCCCCTCGATTTGCATGCTGAAAAACAGAGGGCACGGCGGTTAACTTCGGGTTGTCTCCTTTCTCTTTCCCCCAAATAAGAAACGCACTAAGTGCTGTTCACTTACATTTCGTGGGGTTTTCTGGGTCTAGCGAATAGCGAACCATCTTCAGGGGTCACCTGGGAGGGAGGACGGAGCAACTGTCAGGACGCGGGGGCAGTCACCTACAGCCTCAGTGTGCACCAAGTGCCGCCAGCAGCTGCTCAGAGAACCGCTGTTTTCACGGTGAATCCAAAGGTGTCCTAAGAGGTGCCATCACCGCAGCCACGCTTTCTCCCCCTCCGGCCTCCCGGTGACTGCAGGCCGCAGTGCCGGCACCACGGCGGGCGGCACGGCCTGCGCCAGCCCCCTTGCTCTCTGGACGGCAACCAGCCCGTTTCGGTGCAACGAGGGCTCCCTCGGGCGCAAGGACACGGCGCCCCGGGGCGGCAGACCCCAGCCGCCACGCCCCGCAGAAACCCCCTTCGCTCGCACAGCTTCACACGGACGCCGCCTTTCCACGCTTCTGTGCTGCCACCAGCGTGGCACGCAGCTAACTTGAGACTCCTCTAAAACGAGGAAAGCCTCGACCCGACTCCATTCCCGCCGCCCCCCAATTTCCTGAGGCCACCACTCACCGCGGGACACTGGACCTCCGGAGTAAGAGGCGGCACCGACCACGGCCTACCCGAGCTCCCAAAGCCCCCAGCCCCTCCCATCGTACCCCTTTTCGGGCCGCACGGCCCGGGCGCCAAGTCGGGCGCTCCGATACTTCCCCCAGCACAGGGGACACTGCCTTCAGCGAGAAATCAGTAACCGCGAGAGTTCTCTACTCAGGGGCCTCAAGATTGGCGCCCCGAAGGCCAGGATGGCGGCGATAACCCGAGGATTCAACTCTCGGAGAGAGACGCCGAAGAGCAACTCACCTATGGATGCTTTGGGGAAGAGGAAGAGCGGAGGCTCTTGGGAGATTTCATGAGAACTCAATATCTCGCGAGATTCTCACCCAAAGAAACGAGATTTGAAGAGGGAGGAGGGAGGGGGAAGACTAAGGGAGTGTGAAATAAGTTTTAGAAGACCTTAAAACGAAATGCCTCATTAGGGACTGTCTCAAAATTCTGTCTTTTTTGACCCAGAAATAAAGTTAGGAATTTTAAATATTAACTAAAGCAGGTTTGTAGTTCTAGGACAGGATCACGTATTATTACATATAGACAAGACATTTATTCAACATTCGTTAAGTTTGATTATGTATCCCTGAAAGTGATTTTTAATTAATTGGAAAATTAAGAAGATGCAAAGGATGGAATGTAATTATGGTAATAAAAAAATTCTCAGGATGAGAATATCATCCAGTCTCTTGACTTGGGGTGGTGAACACACAGTACAATATACAGAAGATGCATTCTAGAACTGTACACCCGAAACCTATGTAATTTTACTAACCAATGTCACCTCAACAAACTTAACAACAAAAAAAATATCACCCAGTCAATTGTACTGCAACCTGTGTAAAGAATGTGCTAACTGGCCCGGTTGACGTAGCTCAGTGGTTGAACATGGACCCGTATGAACCAGGAGGTCACAGTTAGATTCCCCATCAGGGCACATGCTCCGGTTGCAGGCTTGATCCCCAGTAGGGGGCATGCAGGAGGCAGCCAATCAATGATTCTCTTTCATCATTGATGTTTCTATCTCTCTCCCTCTCTCTTCCTCTTTGAAATCAATAAAAAATATATTTAAAAAAATAAAAAGCTTACTAAATTCAAGATACTATTTCAGTACTTTTCAATCAGATGCATTTCTTTCATTAACCCTTAGGACAACTGTAGAAAGAGATATTACTATTATTTCTATTCTATAAATGATGAAATTGAGGCACAGAGAAATTAAGGGATTTCCCCCAAAGTCCCACAGCTCAAAAGTGACATCTGGAAGCAAAGACAAGCCCCAGTGACCAAGTGTGTCATCACTAGGCATTCCTGCCTCTCCCTTGCCGTGTCTTCTCTGTACTTCTAAGTTCTCAAACCAGAAAGCTAGAAAACAATTTCCCTTTTTCTTGTCTTGGCACACACAAGCACTTAAACTCTGTTATTACTGCCAGAGTCTTCTAAGTGGTCTTCTGGCCTTTATGTTTCCACACTCTAATATATCCTCCATATTGCCGACAGAATCATTTTGCTAACACAGCTGCCAAAATGATCACGTCATTTTTCAGGTTCTATTTTTTTTTTAATGTGGTTCCTGTTCCAAATTCCTGGGGATGACTTAAGAGCCTTCTATGATCTGTCCTGTGCCTTCTTCATCCCTTAACCTTTCTTCTTTCCCTACACACTCCTACACTCCTACCCTATTCTCATTGATTTTAGAGAGAGATCAAGCCTATCATTAAAAGACAGACACGATACCACACTTGACTTTGTGTTCACTAGCACTGGATTAGACTAGAAGGATTAAACCTTTGAGATGATTTCCTTTTAAGGGGAATGGTTTCTCTTTTATTTTTTAAAAATATACTTTTTATTAATTTCATAGAGGAAGGGAGAGGGAGAGAGAGAAACATCACTGATGAGAGAGAATCATTGATCGGCTACCTCCTGCACACTCCTCACTGGTGATCAAGCCTGCAACCCAGGCATGTGCCCTGACCGGGAATCGAACTGTGACCTCCTAGTTCATAGGCTGGCACTCAACCACTGAACCACACTGGCCGGGCTGGTTTATCTTTTAAAGCCTCAGTGATTTTTTTTCTATGAAGTTTAAATAAACTCTTTTTTTTTTTTTTTTTAAAACACTTTATTGATTTTTCACAGAGAGGAAGGGAGAGAGATAGAGAGTTATTAACATCGATGAGAAAGGAACATTGATCAGCTGCCTCCTGCACACCTCCTACTGGGGATGTGCCCGCAACCATGGTACATGCCCTTGGCCGGAATCGAACCTGGGACCTTCCAGTCCGCAGGCTGACGCTCTATCCACTGAGCCAAACCGGTTAGGGCAAATAAACTCTTTAAACCTTATTTCATACATATTTTTCTTCAATCTGTTGCTTGTAAATTTAAAATTTTAATTGTATTATATTTATTGTGCATAAATCTTAATTATTAAAACAATGGGGAGCTACAAATAGGTTTAATTCTTTTTTTTAAATATATTTTTATTGATTTCAGAGAGGAAGGGAGAGGGAGAAATAGAAACATCAATGATGAGAGAAAATCATTGATCGACTGCCTCCTACATGCCTCCTACTGGGAATTGAGCCTGCAACCTGGGCATGTGCCCTGACTTGGAATGGAACCATGACCTCCTGGTTCATAGGTTAATGCTCAACCACTGAACCACACCGGCTGGGCAATTCTTAACAATTTAGTTGTTCACTCATCCAGTGAATATTTATTGAACACTTATTATATGCCTGCCAATGTGTTAGATGCTGAGTCATAACAAGTACTAGGAGAATCTCTAACCTCAAGCTACCTACAGTCTTGGGGTGAAGGGATGGAAGGATAGGGAAGTAGGAGGTGAACAATCAATTAGAATATATTGTGAACTGCCAAAGGGGGAGCGTTGAGGACCTTATTAATAGCACTTAGGGTGGGAAAGCTGCCCTGAGTAAATGACATGGCGGCTGCACCATGAATGGCCAGGAGTTAGTGGGCACAGCAGCCAGAGGGACATGACTGCTGCTTCCCGCGGGGAAGCTCTGTTGCGGGAATTGCAGATGTTTGGGTTACTCTTGGGAGCGATAAGGGGGAGAGGCAAACCTGATCTTGAAGGATCGTATTTGTCTGCAAAGGAGTTTCCGGTGTATCTTAAAGTCGACGGGGGACTTTTGAAAGCACTTCCACCCTTGGGGATGTTTGAGGTGATTTGATCAGATTTCACTTAGGAGAGGATCCTCTGCAGAGAGACATTTGGGATGCACCAGGGGCCAGACCAGAGGCTGCAAAGACCGCGGTGGCCTGCACTGGTCTGATTCAGCTCCCCCGCCCCCCAAAGAGAATGGAGAGTGGTGGATGCATTGGCGAGATTTTAGTAAAAGTCAGAGGCTTTCATGATCGTAAGCTGTAAAAGTTGGTAATTTTGGAACTTCGCCAACCCTTTCTGGACATCTCTTCCCTGATTGTGTTGCCGACATCTCCTCATTGAGTGTGTAGCACAGTCTCCTTCTGCCTGTTAGTAAATAACAAAGGAGAACCAGCGTCATGGGTGACACCCCGCAGAGGCATTCTGCATTGGGGTGAAAGGAGAAGCACGGATCTTACGGGAAGAATTTCATTAGGGAGCAGTGGGGGAAGTGTTTTTGAGGAGCCTTGGGTTTGGCGTTGTGCCAGGAGAATCCGTTCCTGCCAACCTCTGAGGACACCAGTGTGTGAACCATTTGAATAATAACAGGGTGCTTTGTGCTTTGCCAAAAATGTTTTATTTCTATGTTTTTCAATTTCTCGCTCTTTTTTTCTTTTATGGTTTTGTGTTAGAAAGGGCTTCGCCACTCTGATAAGATTTTTTTAATTCTCCCATTGTGGAAGACCCTTTATGGTTTTATTTTTCATGTTTAAATATGCTGCCCATCCAATGTAAAGCCTGAGATATGGATCCAACTCCATCTTTTTCTCATAGCTACCCAAATGGCACAATTTGCTCAGTAGTTTATGTCTTTCCTATAGATTTAAAATAACATCTTTATCATATGTGAATAAGGGATTTTATTCCAGGCTGGAGAGGATCATGTAGAGCAGTGGTTCTCAGCCTTCCTAATGACGCGATCCCTTAATACAGCTCCTCATGTGGTGGTGACCCCCAACCATAAAATTATTTTCGCTGCTACTTCATAACTGTCATGTTGCTACTGTTATGAATCGTCATGTAAATATCTGATATGCAGGATGTATTTTCATTGTTACAAATTGAACATAATTAAAGCATAGTGATGAATCACAAAAACAATATGTAATTATAGATGTGTTTTCCGATGGTCTCAGGTGGCCCCTGTGAAAGGGTCGTTCGACCCCCAAAGGGGTCGCGACCCACAGGTTGAGAACCGCTGATGTAGAGGGACATTGGCATCTGGTAACTGAGGGTGGAATCCTATTACTTCCCAGCCGGGTGTCTCAGTGCAAGTTATTTGGTTTCTCTGAGCTTTTCTCCTTCATTTATAAAAGGAAGATAACAATACCAACTGTACCGGGTTGCTGAAAAAGTTACAAGAGAAAGTTAAAAGACACAGTAAATACAATAAAATAGATAACCAGTACCTATTGGCTCATTGCTCCTTCCTCCCTCCTTCTCCTTAGAATTTATTTATGGGCATCACCTAATCTGATTCTTTCCCCAAAGCATGGATTGATGTCCTCTATGATGTCCCACCCTGGTGACCCTCTGTGAGTTTCCTCCTCAAGTCCATTCCCTGGCACCTGTGCCCTGGCCTTCCTGCCAGCTGCCTTCTGACTGGGGGCAGCCAACAGTGACATTGGAGGTCATGGGGAGAGGCGGGGCTATTTCTTCCCGGCTCCCTTGCTGCCTTGGCACCTGTCAGATTGCCCGTCTTCCCAAGCTCAGAGCTCTCTAGGCTCCATTACAGTATCTGCTTGTCCTATGAGTCCTGGGCGTGGAAATGTCTTTCCGTTGCTGCTGGGCTCTGGGTGCCTCCATGGCCCTTGCTAGCTTCCGTAACATTGCCCACATCTCGTGAGTCCCTTGACGCCTCTTCCGGCGAGTTCTCTGCACGACCTTGTTTCCTGCTGCCACCCCGAGGGTCGTCTCCCCTCTGTTTGGGTGCTTCCCTGGACCGGCGCTCAGCAGTTTACTCTCCCTTTTCAGTCCTACAGTTAAAGTAGTGATGAACTTGAGGCTGGAACTAATACTTAGGGTGCATCTGTTGTATGTGGAATGCTGTGTACACTTCATCTCACTCATTCCCCACGAAGACTTTGTAAAGAAGATTGTACTCCCTGTGGCTTAGAGCGGGGGGGGGGGGGGGGGGGCTTGGGACTCAGGGAAGTTGGGGAACTGGCCCGGATCCTAAAGCCACAGGCAGCACGGGATGCATTTGGTGTAGAGCTAGGTTGACCTGACTCCAATGTTTGCTCTCTTTCTGCTACACCTGACTGTCATGGGGGGAAATTCCAGAGAAGATAAAGTGTAAATATGGGAAAATTTGTCTTGGATTTCACAATTTTACTAAGGGTGAGCCTGGAAAGAAACCCTAAAATTATTCACAAAAACTGAAGGATACGTTCCTGCTGTTCCTTGGGTGACACCACAGGCCACTAGATGGCACCCGTCCGGCATGATATAAACCTTTTTGTCATTTTTGTGGGCAAAGGGTGTGTGTAGTCAGTTCTGTTTACCTTGACGTGTAACTATGACTTTGATCTAATGCACGACGTATTCCCTCCGAACTGGGCTGATTTTTAAGCCTCATGGAGAGGAGACTGTGAGTGAGCAGGGTGTGGGGTGGGGAGAGGGAGTGGAGAGAGAGGAGACGGAACACTGAAGCTCAGCCCGGGAAACGTGACGGGCACTGGGGGCACAGTACCCAGCCTGCAATACCAAACCAAGTAAAACTCTCATCGAACACCAGGAGAGCATTCGAGCTTGTCGGATGACATTGCCAAGAAAAACGTTCTGAGAGGTTCTCAGTTATGTAAATCCATAAACCAAGCCCCAGCCAACAGATTGAACTAACCACCTGCACCTTTCCAGAAAAGGCTCCTCTTCAAGAAAACTCTTAAAAATCCTTGTCAGTCGTTACCTGATAATTCTCTCTCTCTCTCTCTCTCTCTCTCTCTCTCTCTCTCTCTCTCTCTCTCTCTTTCTCTCCTCTCCTCTCCCCCTCTTTTTGCACCAGTTTGCCTAAAACAGGGGTCCTCAAACTTTTTAAATAGGGGGCCAGTTCACTGTCCCTCAGACCGTTGGAGGGCCGGACTATAGTTAAAAAAACAACTATGAACAAATTCCTATGCACACTGCACATATCTTATTTTGAAGTAAAAAAACAAAACGGGAACAAATACAATATCTGTATTTGCATGTGGCCCGCAGGCCGTAGTTTGAGGACCCCTGGCCTAAAACATCTCATCGCCTCACATAATCCTTGAATTTCTCTTCTCTGTGGGACATGACCTCCTAGGAATAAGTTTTCCTTAGCAACGTGGGACAATGCCCTGAACACAAAAGGACTATCTGAGTATGATTAAAATCATACAGATATTCGTCAGCAATGCTTCCTTTGAAAGAGCTGGATGGAAAGGGGGAAAGGACAGGAAAAAATTCTGCAATGTTCTAAGTTAAAATTCCTTGACTTACGAGTGTCCCGACTAACGAGTTTTTTGAGATACCAGCTGTCTCTCGGCCGATTTTTTGCACTGAGTTGATAGAGTAATTTGAGTTAACGAGCTCCTTAACGAGCTCCGTCTCGGAATGAATTAAACTCCTAAGTCAAGGCCCCACTGTAACTCCTTTCAGAACGGCTTATATCTTGCTCCCCCTGCTTGATGTATAAAAAAGCTTGTAAAAACTCTTGGACAGCCCAGCTGGCGTGGCTCAATTGTTGAGCGTTGACCTATGAACCACGAAGTCACGGTTCGATTCTGGTCAGGGCACATGCCCCCGTTGCGGGCTCGATCTCCAATAGGGGGCGTGCAGGAGGCAGCCAATCGATGATTCTCTCTCCTCATTGATGTTTCTGTCCCTCTCTCCCTCTCCCTTCCTCTCTGAAATCAATAAAAATACATTTTAAAAAAACTCTTGGACATTGGGCGTGCTGTCTTTCCTACCTAGCCATGCTGCTGGTGGATTAAACTCGGTGTCCCAGAACCAGTCTTCTTTGATGCTAGCAATGGCCTAAGAAAGCCTTTGTTGTTGTTGTTGTTGTTGTTAATCCTCGCCTGAGGATATTTTTTCATCGACTTTTAGAGAGAGTGGAAGGGGGGGCAGGGGGGGGGGAGGACCAAGAAAGAGAACCATCGATGTGAGACACATTGATCAGTTGCCTCCTGCATGCGCCCCAGCCAGGGGCCTGGGATTGAGCCTGCAACCAAGGACCATGCCCTTACTGGAATGGAAACCAAGACCTTTCAGTCTGTGGGCTGATGCTCTATCCACTGAGCCAAACCAGCTAGGGCCTAATAAACCCTCTTAAAAGAAGACTTTCAGCTGTGGAAATTAAATTTTTGTTTTTGTTTAACAAGGTGTCCGAGCCCAGGCCTCTCATCATGCAGATGAAGAAACCGTCTTCTGTTCCTTTCTGTGCAAGTGATCCCCAACTTACCCGGTTGCTCTAATGAAAATATTATCTTTTTTTTTTTTTTTTTAAATATATTTTATTGATTTTTTTTACAGAGAGGAAGGGGAGAGATAGAGAGTTAGAAACATCGATGAGAGAGAAACACCGATCAGCTGCCTCCTGCACATCCCCCACTGGGGATGTGCCCACAACCCAGGTACATGCCCTTGACCGGAATCGAACCCGGGACCCTTCAGTCCGCAGGCTGACGCTCCATCCAGCGAGCCAAACCGGTTTCGGCTGAAAATATTATCTTAACTTTTCTTGCCTGTGGCCTTCCCAGTTGCTGAGGCCTTTGTAAGGCAACCAGATGAAGCTACACCTTTTGCTGTCCTCTAGTTCTGAAGGGGACTTCTTTTCCTTTTTTCCCAGGAAAAATTCTCTAGACAAATTTTTTTTCAGTTTTTTTCTTTTCAAAATTTATCATTTAAACTTAAAAAACAGGGAAGACATTCTGATGATTCAAAATAAAAAATATATATATCAAAAGGCATCCAATAAAAAGTCTCACTCCTATCCCTTTCCCCATATGTCTCACCCTCCCACCCTCAACCCACGGGCAACCACCCTAATTATGACTTCTTGGGTATCCTTCATGCAAATCTAATCCAGTGTGAGTATGGAAAGAATTATTGATTTCTTTGGGGGAGGAGATTCGCCATTGTTGCTCCCTGGCTGCTGAATGCCCTGCTGTTCCCACTTACCCTCAGGGTGAGTTCTACAGTGGCCACAGTTTTTTGGCGTGAAAAACGGAGACAGAAGATCTTAGTGTCAGTGAAGTGAGCTGAGCTGGCGCTCCTGTCCTGGAAGAGGTAGATGCCACAGTCACCGCGGCTTGTCCAGAGCTCTCGTCTTTCCCCAAGTCCCCAGGCCCTTGCCCTCTCTCACTCCTGCAGGAAGCCGTTGCCTTTGGCTTCCTGAGCCCCGTCACCTGGCCTTCACTTCAGAGCCCCCCCCCCCCCCGCACCCTTCCCAGAGCTGGCTCCTCCAGGGGCGTCCACTCTTAGGATCCAGGGCGGCTCCCTCTCTGCCTTAGACATTCTGCAACTCTTCTTTCCCTTCCCTCAACTTCTTTACACGGCCCCTTTCATCCTCTTCTTGCCATCAAACTTCTCTAAAGACTAGTTGCTGAGATTTCCTCGCCACTTAGTGTAGCTCACTAACATTTAATCAACATCTACAATGTGTGAATAATGTGCTAGATGAGGAACATTCAAAGATTAAAAAAAGATGTGGTTCCTGCCTCTCAGGCTCCTCAACCCAGACCTAATTAAGTGAAATACACTGGGATACATGCAGTAATACAGGCCTGGTCTAGGAGGCTGTGGCTCAACTAGGAGGCGGTGCTAGTTACAGGTATGGTCTAACCATGCTTAGCACAGGGAGGGGGGGGCCATTATTTCTGAATATGAGGATAATAGTCACCACTTACTGAGCCCTCCAGGGGAGCTTGGGATATTAATACTCTGAGGCTGTGTTTCCAAGCAGGGGCCCTGTGCTATGTTGCTTGCCCTTCCTTTAGTCCTCTGCCTTCTGTCACCTGTTAGATGCCATTCTTCTCTGAACACAGACTTTTCCAGATCTAACCTTCTCAGGCACTGCTCCCTGCTCCAAACCACCTTCACCCATCAAACACAAACCGTGAGCCTTCCCTCGGAGCCCTGTGTTTGCTTCTCAGGTGGCAACGAAGATAACACATTTTCCTGAAGGGCCCTTCCCAACTAATTTTTATTTTATTTTATTTTCACTTTGTAAAAAATATATTTTATTAATTTTTGTTTTTGCTTTTTATAGAGAGGAAGGGCGAGGGATAGAGAGTTAGAAACATCGATGAGAGAGAAACATCCTATTTTATTTTTTTAAAATATATTTTATTGATTATTTTACAGAGAGGAAGGGAGAGGGAGAGTTAGAAACATCAATGAGAGAGCAACATCGATCAGTCACCTCCTGCACACTCCCCACTGGGGATGTGCCCGCACCAAGGTACATGCCTTTGACCGGAATCGAACCTGGGACCCTTGAGTACGCAGGCCGACGCTCTATCCACTAGGCCAAACCGGCCAGGGTCCCAGCTATTTTTTAAAAGTATATTTTTATTCAGTTCAGAGAGGAAAGGAGAGCGAGAGATAGAAACATCACTGATGAGAATCATTGATCAGCTGCCTCGTGCACGTCCCCCACTGGGGATTGAGCGTGCAACCCGGGCACGTGCCCTGACTGGGAACTGAACCATGACCTCCTGGTTCATATATGTCGACGTTCAACCACTGAGCCACACCAGTTGGGCAGCATTTCTGTTTTCATTATGTAGGTGAGGAAAAGGAAGGTGGGCATATTGAGTAACTTGCGCAGGGCACTTAGGTAGAAAGCGGTAGAGAAGGAATTTTAAACATGGCCTGTTGAAGTCGAAGCTCATAGCCATTTTGTTACACTGGGGGTGTTTGACTCAGATCAGAGAAGACTCAGAGGTGGGACTCCTATTGACAGTCTTCTGGAACTTGGGTCACTATATGTATGAGGTGTAGGCGGAACTAAAATCAATCTTGGGAATTATCAGGATTAGATTTAATCTCAAATAAAGGACTTCTAGCATTTACAGTGACCTGAATAGAAGGAGCTGGCTGCCTCCTGAAGTGGCCAGTTCCCTTTATGACCTGGGTTCAACCAGCATCCGTGGCAGGATGAATCCTACCCAGGACACTGGAGGGGATCCCACCATTGGATGGGGGTCTTCTGCGTAGGATTTAAGATCTCAGAAGTAAAGAGTCTGTATCTCTCAGAGGATATTAAGTGTGGTCATTGCAGAACCCAGTGGAGGAAATACCCTTGAACTTCGCCCTGTTTGTGAATCTATCCAGGTCTGAAGCCCCGAGAATATTCCTCCTTTTTCCCACTGAGAGTCCGCTCAGGAGTAAAGGTCAAGATGACAGCAGTCATTCCCATGTGGAGTGTCCTCTGAGGACTTCAAAGACATTTTCCTAAGGGTTTCATTATCCCAACTGTGCAGATAAGGAGACTTGACCAACCAGGGAAGAGAAAGTGGAGGCCACTGTCCAGTATCTCTTGGCAGGACGCACTCCATTCTTTCCTGCTCACGTCAGCTGGGGTTGCAACAGCTCTAGTAACTGGCGGCAGAGATATAAGGTGAGTCTGGAGAGGGAAATGGAGGCAGTGGAATTTTTAAAGATGCTGAGACCATAACTTGTGTTTGTCTGCTAATAGAAATGATCCAAAAGAGAGGGAGAAATTTTGGAGTGATGTCTGTGTGTGAGAGGGGATGGAATCTGGAGTGTGTGTGTGTGTGTGTGTGTGTGTGTGTATGGAGGGGGAGGGGTGGGTACAGCTCATGCTTAGTACCTGGAAGGGAGACCAAGGACTTGGGTACAGACAAGTAGGTGGATGGGCCTGTGGATGTTCTCTTCTGATTGATTTAAAATGTATATTTCTATTGATTTCAGAAAGGAAGGGAGAGGGAGAGAGAGAAACATCAATGATGAGAGAGAACCATTAATTGGCTGTCTCCTGCACAACCTGTACTGGGGATCGAGCCTGCAACCCAGGCATGTGCCCTGGCCGGGAATGGAACCGTGACCTCCTGGTTCACAGGTCGATGCTCAACCACTGAGCCAAGGCTCTTCTAATCGGTTTTATTTTCCCAGTAAAGTAGAAATCAGGCCGTCAGCTGTGAGTGATGGGAGAGCGATGTCAGAGTTCTGAGAGGAGAGGAGAAGGCGTAGAGAGCTGTCCAGGAGAAGGAGTAGGAGGAATAAGTGGTCTGGGAAATACAGTTGATTACTCAACAGAATTAAAAGACCACTTGAGATTGCTGGTCATTAATTTAATGTAACAAACTTTGTGTGTGTGTGTGTGTGTGTGTGTACACACATGTGTTTATGTGTTTCATCTATGATCTGCTGTGTAGGTGTAGTTACAAAAATAGGTAAAAATTAGATTTAAACAAAGGTTTTATTTTTTAGTAAAGATGGAGAAATAAATAAGAAATGAGCAAGGTATACTATGCTTGATTGCCCCCGACCCCATTTTTACTTTTAAGGAATATTCACTTCATTTACTCAACAAATATTTAACTTCTGCTAGATACCTACGACAGTGGTTGCAGGTAGGAAGATGAAAGCTGAGAGAGCTCCTTGTTCACAGCCTATAAGGAGAAATAGATCGGAGTTGATAATTAATTTAAGTACATAGAGAGGAATTTAAGAACATAAAGGGGAAAGCATCTGACTTCTTCGGGTAGTTAGAGATCGCTTGACAGAATTGGATCTTGACATATGAGAGATAGTTCATTCACATTCCACAAATATTTGACTACGTAATTGCTTTGGACCAGGCAAAATACTGGCTGTTGAAAATAAACATGACATATAAGACAAGAGTCTGGTTTTTTGTTTTTGTTTTTCAGTTGATTTCAGAGAGGAAGGGAGAGGGAGAGAGAGATAGAAACATCAATTATGAGAGAGAATCACTGATTGGCTGCCTCCTGCACACCCCCTATTGGGGATCGAGCCCGCAACACAGGCATGTGCCCTTGACCGGAATCGAACCTGGGACCTTTCAGTCCGCGGGCCGACACTCTATCCACTGAGCCAAACCGACTAGGGCAAGACAAGAGTCTTGTCCTCAAGGAGGAATATCACTAATTAGCCCAAGTGTGTGGTAAATGAAATAGCTGATCAGCTCAGCAAACAAGGATTTGATAGTCTAGAGAATTTACCTGGTGAACCATATACATTTGGCACTTCGGGGTCTGTGTGGATCGACTAGCTGGTTGCTATCAATCTTGTGGTTACTGGTCTATTTAGAGATTCTGGGGTCAGTTCTTTGTAACATATTGTGCTAGAAAATGGACCTTTCACAATCAGGTTTAAATGTCACCCTCCCCCCCTCCCCAACCCCCACTGAGCTTTGGAAATGCCCAGAGCATTAAAAAATGAACTTATTCTGGCGACCTAGTCTTCCAGTCTGTCATTGGAAACACTTTAAATGCCCCTCGGTGTGGCAATGAGCCCCTTTGCCTCACCCTTCTTTCCTCTGTTCCTTTGTGTAGACATGACGGGTGAGAGAAAGGGCCCCAGCAGGCCAAGCTGCCTGTTTCGCTCTGCTGTGTTGCTCCTCAGAGTTGGCTGCCCTCCTGGCCCCCTCGCCCTGGGAGGTGCTGAGCTCCAGCCCTGCTCAGAATCCCGAAGTTCTAGGCTGTCATACAGTAATCACTTCGCCTTTGTGTGTAGGGCTAGTTGGAGAAGATTATTAACAAAGTGAATTAAAAGGATATTTCAGCTGAGCCACTTATTTTTTTTGGGGGGTGTGTGTGTGTGTGTGTGTGTGAGTGGGACTTGACAGCCTTTCCCTGGGTCTCATGCTCTGGGTCAATTGATAACCACGCACTACCTCTCCCAAAAGAAATGTGCCAGGCCTGGCTGGTCTCTCAGGTAAATTCCTTTCAACTACCCCAATCCCTTGTTAAACCCACTATTTCACCTGCTTCGGGCCTGTACAGATGCAGGAGAAAAATTACTATCATGCATTAACTGCACGTACAAATTTTCATGAAATCCTCTTTATTAAAGGAGAATTATTCAGCTTCTTTTAGATGTTTACTAAATGGAAGAGTTTAAGGAACAGAGTTTGTGATTTGCAGAGGAAGGGAAACAAGCTAAAGAACAACAACATCCAGCCCCGCCCCCCAACAAGCCTACCTATACCTTCAGCATATAGGAGAGCTGAGGTCATACTGCAAATGAAGATTTAAACTGAGGTTCAATACACTTCGTCTGTAGTTACAGCCCCTAAGCCAGTGCTTCCCAAACTGTGTTCCCAGAGATTATAATTCTTCACTAAGCCCTTTGTGGGACAAGAGTTCTGTGGTCAAATCAATTTAGCAAAAGTTGACTACTTTGTCCTCTTCTTGGAGATTCGTAACACACTTCATTTATGTAATCATTCAACAAATATTTAATGAGCTCTTTCTATGTGCTAGGCTCTAGGCCAGGTTCCGGGAGAATAATGAACAACAAAAAAAGCCCAGTTGCTGCTTTCATGGGTACGTAACTCTAACTGGGAGAACATTAATGTTTGAACATTAAGCAAATAGCCAAACAAATAATGCCTAATTAAAGACCCAGGTAAATTATCTATATCTATACTAATAAAAGGGTAATAAAAGGGAGACCTTCCAGATGTCCTTCTGGACAAAGCCATGGTGGTGAGGCAGAGGCGGTTAGGGTGATCAGGTGAGGAGGGGAGGGCAGTTGGGGGTGAGCAAGCCGGTGGGGGGGGGCAGTTGGGGGCGATCAGGACAGCAGGGGGGCAGTTGGGGGCAATCAGGCTGGCGGGGGTGGCAGTTGGGGGAGATCAGACCATTGGGGCAGGGGGCAGCTGGAGGTGAGCAGGCCAGCAGGCAGAGTGGTTAGGGGCTATCAGGCAGGCAGGCAGGTGAGCAGTTAGGAGCCAGTGGTCTCGGATTGCGAGAGGGATGTCCAACTGCCGGTCCAACTGCTTAGGCCCATGGGGATCGGGCCTAAGCCAGCAGTTGGACATCACCTGAGGGGTCCCAGATTGGAGAGGGTGCAGGCCAGGCTGAGGGACACCCCCCTCCCGTGCACGAATTTCATGTACCGGGCCACTAGTATATATATATATATATATATATATATATATATATATATATATAGCCCTAATATGCAAATAGACCAAACGGCGGAAGAACTGAACAACCGGTTGCTATGACATGCACTGACCATCAGGGGTGCATGCGGAACATGGGGGGCATTGGCCACGGTGGGATGGTGGAGTAGGTGAGCGGAGGTGCCAGTCCAAGGCAGGGTGCCAGTCACTGTCATTGGGGAGAACCTCTGGTGGTTACTGAAAATTCTTTGCTCCCACGTGCCGTGGTCCTGTCTGACGCTCGCACCTGCTGCCAGCGCCAGCCCCACTCGCACCCCCTGCCAGCGCCCAGAGCTGGTCTCGATTGCTCGGCCCGTCAGCGGGTGTGAGCAGTGGCTTCCAGTCCCGATCGCCCCTGAGGGCTTCTCCACCTCCCCCTGCTCCTGAGGGGCGATTGGGGTAGCAACTGTCACTCGCACCTGCTGCTGGCACTGGCTCCAATTGCTTTGTGCTGTCAGTGGGTGCAAGCGGGGCTAGCGGTGGCTGTGGGAGTGGGGCTGCCAGCAGACAGGGGACTGGGGGCCGAAGTGGGAGGGGCTGGGCAGGGTTGCGGAGGATGGGCCAAGACCTGCCCCTGTGCCCACCGCAGCCTTGCAGCCCTCAGTTCCTTTCAAGGTGCATGAATTTGTGCACTGGGCCCCTACTATAAAAGAAAGGAATATGCTTATAGGTGTGGACAAAGAAGAAGTTCTAAGGAATGTAATCTCACAGGGTGATCTGATCATGAATTCCTAACAGGGCAGGTGATGGTAAACAGTCACGCCCCAGGCATATAGCTTCTTTAGTCAAGTTTATTATCTTTGCTTTAAGCAAGTGCTGTCCACTGATTCTGTGCATCTAGGATAACACACCCTTGAAATATCCTCTTCCAGAGCTCTCCTTTTTTTGGGGGGGGGGGGGGAGTGGAAGAGAGAAAGAGGAAAGAGAGAAACATCGATGTGAGAGAAACACACTGATTGGTTGCCTCCTACATGAGCCCTGACCAGGGCCCAGGCTGGGGAGGAAACTGCAACCAAGGTACATGCCCTTGACTGGAATCAAACCTGGGACCCTTTGGCCTCAGGCCAATGCTCTATCCACTGAGCCAATCCCCACTTAGACTTCTCCCAACTAAATAATCTTCCTTACATTCCCTCCTTAATCTCAACTACATAAATAAACTGCAAATTGTTATTGTCAGGAGCATTTGAAATCTTGTGACCCAGCATATGTTGTCCTCAAATAAATTCTTATAAAAATTCTCTGCAGGTTTGGATGTTTCTTATGTCAACATAGGAATCCTAGGCCAGGGGTCAGGGAAAGTTTCCCTGAAGATGGGACACAAGCAAATAGCTGAAGTTGGATAAGAGTTAGCATTAACTAGGTCAAAGGCCAAATCTTGGGGCTTTAGAATGTCCAGTAGAAATATAATATGAGTCATGTATGTAATTTACATTTCTCTAGCAACCACATTATAAAAAGAGAAAGGTGAAATTAATTTTAGCATTATATGTTACTTAATTCTTAGGATATCCAAAACATTGTCATTTCAACATTTAATCAACATAACAATTATGAATGCAGTATTTTACATATTTTTTTGTTCTAGTCTTTGCAATCTGGTGTAAAGTCTTTTACACTCAGAGCACATCTCATTTCAGACTAGCCACATCTCAAGTGCTGAGAGCCACAGCTAGCTTGTGGGGACTGTATTAGCGCGGATAGAGAAACTGAAGACAAGGCCAGTGCGGCAGGAAGTCCGATAGAGAGAAGGAGGGTGGTTCCACCCACCCAGGGGGGCTCAGCCCAGTGGTTTTACCCCTAGCAGTTGCTCCATCAGCATCTAGTGATTAAGTCGTCTTAGTTGTCAACAATACAGTCTCTGGCTCCTTTATGCAGAAGAGGAACTCATTGGAATGCTAATGGGTAGCAACCACAATCTCTGCAGGCCAGAAGAACCAGGCTCAGCAGATACTCAGGCAAACTGATCTGGTAGTGACCCCACTGCAGCTTAGAGAGCCCACTGGCTACCGCTGCACTGCCCCCTGGGCAAAGTGGAGTGCTTCCAGTTCAGGGTTTGGTTTGCTGAGTTTAAATGGGGGCATTCTAGCTGCAAGGGAGGCTGGAAAGATATATGTTTGCTTTTTAGCTTCTATGGTGGGAGCTGGGCTCCTCTAACATAGGAAGGGGTCTTCAGATGCTGCTCAGCCAGAAAGAATGACCAGAGTCCTCTGCTAGAGTAGCCTGAGACCCTGAAATTTTGACTGCAACACAAACATAAGTTTCTGCAGAAACTCCTGGCAGGGACTTCCTCCACCAGGAGGCTCCCCAGATCTCCCGGTGGTTCTTCTGGAAAGTATGATGCCTAACAAGCAGTTCACGTCATGCATAACTCTGATGCAGCAAGTGCAATTTCATTATGTTCTTGGAACGTTCTCACATGGTATTTTAATGTAGAGACACAGGAGGGCACTCCAACCAACCAGCAACAACTTAATGGTTTCATAAACTTGGCAGTAAAAAAATGGGTGCTGAGCCCTGGCCGGTGTGGTCAGTTGGTTGAGTGGCTCCCCCGCCCCCCACGCATCTAAAGGTTCCCCTTGTCAGGGCACATGCTCAGGTTTCAGGTTTCTCCCTTGGTCAATACCTAGCTCCCCAGGGGATAGCACTGACCCCTGTCAACCTGTCAACCCCCCCCCCCCCACACACACACACACACGGCAATGTCTAGTTAAGGTTCTGGGGATTATACTATGGCTTTGAGCAACTCCTGACAGAGGAGGAAATTTTTGACTCACAGGTTCCCCACGGCCTCAGCTACTGATGAGATGGAGACAGTACCGAAGGGCTCGTATTTAGAGGCGCACTGGCCACATAAACCTAGAGCAGAAGAGAGAGAGACCTGATGGTTAAGAATTCCTTCAAACCTGCAGCCTGGCCCCACGACTGCTTTCCCATTTGTAAAATGTAGATACCACCTGACTTACATCTTGTAGTTTGCCGATAAGGAAGGAGAGGGGGTGGGGCGGGGGTGGGGTGGGGAGGGAGGGAAGGGGAAGGAGGACGGAAGCAACAAATCTGGCGGTGACATTCACCATCCCATAAAGTGGATTGAGTTTTACCCTAAGAAATATTACGCCAGCCGACCTACCGCTTGCTAGTGAATTATAGCACGCCGGAGGGACAAAGCGCACTGGCCGGCTGGAGAACGAGAGTAAGGTCGGAACAGGACCTGCTCCCCCGAACCGGTTTCCCCACGCAGATCGTCCTGGCTGGGGCCCAGACACCAGGGAAGCGGGGGCGCGGGGCTGCCGGAGCGCTTTTCTGCCCTTGGTGGAGGGGGACCGGCACTCGAGGAGGGGGACCGGCACTCGCGGAGCGGGTGCTCGCACTGCCGGGCAGGCGAGCTCAGGCTTGGCAAGGGCGCAGCGGAGCGTTCCTCGGCGTCCCCAAGGGCTGTCGGGGCGCAGCCGTCCTCCCGTGGCCGGGTCGTCGCCCTGCGGGACCCCGAGGCTCCCCGGCGGCAGACGTGGACTTGTCCGCCCCGGAGACCCGCAGGCGGAGACGCTGGGAGGAGACCCGAGGGAGGAACAGGGACGCTGAACAATAAAGCGGAGGAGAGGCAGGAAACAGGACGCGAGGAAGAAGCTGCATCATTGCACTCAACAGGTGGTTGCGCGCCTCTGCGGAGACTCCGACTCGGCGCTGGTCACGCGTCCGAGACGCCCAAGCTCAGTTCTCTGTTCTCTGCGGGGAGAGTCGCTAGGATCCCTACCGTCCTGCACCCCCGAGGTCCGAGGGCACGGAGCACGTGGCAGGCTCTGCACCAAGCGCCGACATGATCGCTTTTCGTTTTCCCCAACATCCCCGAGCGGCAGGTACTGTTACCGCGGGTCCTGGGGAGAAGGGCACGGCTTTGGAGACTTGCGCCGGGTTTTGCAGAACTAGCTGCAGAGCCTCGGCTCTGGTCGATCCTTGTCCTCCACGCTGCCTGCACCTGCGCGGGCCTCTCTGGGTGGGAGGGTGGGAGTGAAGGAAGACAAGTACCCGAGGTTACCAGGTGGCTCTCCCCCAGCCGGCCCCCTGGCCTGCGGCGTGGAGACCATTCCGTGCGCGGAGGTAGCTGTGCACCTTGGAGAGGATAGCTCTCCTTCCCCAGGGGTCGCGTCCCCAGCAGGCGCAGGGTGTCGGGCCATGTCCCCCCTGGGGCGGCAGAGGAGAGCGAAGAATCTGGGGTCCGGGAACGGGCACTAGGAGAAAGTGGGGTGGCAGGAGGCGGCAGGTGAGGGAGAGAACGCCAGGCTGCGGGTGGGAGCGTCCACGTGGTGAGTGTGTGGCTCCTTCATTCAAACTTTGGGAGTCTCCGTTCCGGCGTCTGAGAAGGTGTGACCAATCAGAGTCCTAAGACGGGAATAAATTATGCAAATCACCATCTGGCGATGGGTCAGATGACTCCCATACTTTTTAAAAACCTACCTCGCCCGGAGTTCGCTGGGTGACAGTGGCGAGCCCGGACTTCCCCGGCGGGAGGCGCGGATGAGGGCAAATCCGGTCCTTGTTTAAGCCCCTTCACACTCCCTCCAACGCCCCGCCGCTCAGTTTAGCCAAGTTTCCACTTTCCACCTTCGCCCCCTCCAGCTGTCTAAGGCCACACCACTCGCTGCTGGAGGGAAGGTGCCCGCTAAGGGTCTTGCAGGCTCGGGCTGCTGGAAACCGCAAAGAGGTGTTTTTTTGTTGTTTTGTTGGTTTTGTCCTGTTAAAGTCCTGCTTCGCGGAAGGGTGTGTGGCGGGAAAGGATGAGGAGCCCCGTCCTTCTGCTCTGCCTCTGGAACGCCTGTTGTTGCTTTGCCGCGGGAGGCCCCGCGCCCCTTGGTCCAGAGGGGCCGCCGCAAGGTAACGTGCTCTGATTTTTTATTAGCTCCAGCTTCTTTTCCGGGCCGGGTCCCTTTGTCCTGCACACCCTCCTTCCATCCCTCCCGGTCCTGGGGAGCCCTTTTATGCCGCGCGATCCCTTTGCTCCTCCTACTTAGCCTTGCCGTTCACCTGTTTCCTGGCGCTTCTGACCGGGGCATCGCCAGCGGGACCTCCGAAAGGCTGTAGGCTGGCGGGTGCCCTTGTCCTCTGGCTCTAGCCCCGCCCCTTCCATTCGATGGATGGGTGCTGTCCAGTCAGCCCAACTGGCTGCCAGCAGCTCTTCAACCTTGTTCTCATCTTTGAACCTGGAGGTTTGCTAGCCAAGAGGCTTAGCAGGTGCTCCCTCACCTGGCGCCCCTCCTCCTTTTAATCCAACCCTGTAGGTGTTTGAAGGTGAGGCGGCTGGAGCATTTGATGAGTGACTTCTTCCCCTAGATTGCCAGCTTCCTCCTCCCAACCCTCCTTCCAACCCCCTCTCATTCTCCTCCTAGCTGCCAGCTTTTCTTCCTTCTGAGTTCTGCATGGCAGCCTCTCCCACTGGCAGAAGGAATGAGGGGAGGGTCACCCAGCGGGAGTGCCAGGGGAACCCCTAAACTGCACCCCGTTATTTCCTCTACTATTTGCTGAGGTTGGTCAAACGAGGTTGGTCCATGTCAGCTTATGTACTGGTGGGAGGGTAAATTTGAATGAATGAATGAATGAATGAATGGGGAAGCCTTGCTTTCCTTAACATGTCCCCAACTCTAGTGCTAAGTAAGAGTGTGACTAGCTCCCCGCCTGTGGAATGTTAATATTCCTTCCAACTTCCGCGTTCTGCGATTGTGAGCATTTTGGGCCATTTCATTCACCCAGAAAAGCAGTTAGTACATGTCTGCTTAGTGCCAGGCATTCTTCTAGGAGCAGGGAAAACCCCGCCCTCGTGGGGCTTACGTTTCCGTGGTGAGAAGACAGACAGGAATCTAATTAACACATTGCAGGATCAGTAGTTTTATTGCTGGCTTTGCCCAGTGGCCAGGTAAGTTTCTATTGAACGAGTACAGAAAAAATGTTTTACATGAATGATAAAGGCACGCTTTAAAATTAAATACCCATTGCATTTTGAAGTTATTTATTACATGTTCTTACAAGCTAATATCTTTTTAAAGCATGAGACTTTGTAAAACACTGTGTAATACGAAGTGGAACTAAGCAAAGCTGGCAAATCCTCGTGATCCGTCCCCAATGTGTTAAAATATGCAAACAGTGCTCAGTGTTATGGAAGGTACGGAGTGCTGGTGGGAGAAGGTGGTGCCGTTTTAACCTGTGCTCAGGCTTCCCTCTTTGAGAGTTGAGCGCAAGGAACGGAAGGAGGTGAGAGAATGAGCCATGAGGACATGTGGGTGAAGAGCAACCATGAAGTCCCAGAGGTTGACGTGACCCAGGCGAAAGCTCGAGAAGTCTGGGGGCAGAGAAGCAGCTGCAGAGGCGAGCTGTGCGGGTTTATTCACCAATCTCTTCCAGGAAGCCAGCAGACCCCTTTACCCTTTCTCCTAGAATTCCCCATCTGGTCTTTGTGTGAGTGGTTATCTGGGTGGAAATTGAGGAGGTGTCAAACTACTTATGTCCATGGCTCAGATTTCTGCCGGCTGGGTCTTTGTTCATTAATTACAAAGCTCTGCTCATGTGTATTGAGCTGCATTTTCTGGAACCCTGTCCTTTTTTACATCTGTTGCATTCTCTGCCCCCTACCCCGCCCCGCCCCATTCACCACCCCCTCTCCCCGATTCTGGTCCTTCTGTCCATGGTTCCATTTGCTTCCTGACTCTGGGATAAACGAGGCTCCTGGGATGGTCCTTTGGTATCTTTCCCCCTGATTTCTGAGTGACAAGAGAGCTTGATTTTCTAATTTCTTAGCCCGATCTCAAGGGAAGATTTCCTGGATGGCTGAAACAGTGTGGTGACGACAGCACCCAGTGTGTAAAGGCCATCAGGGCCATCGGTGACATCAGCTGTGTTCTGGGCGCAGGGTCATCTCCTTCATGGCAGTGTGTGTGAGCAGGGGAACTGGAGAGTGGTTTTTCTGCTCTTAGGAGTTTCTCCGTGGCCTCAGCCATTTCTTTAACAAGCTAAAAGCATGCCTGTCACATCCTGGCTCGGCAAAGGGCATCGAGGATGCATGAGGTTTTTGGAGGAAGTGCTAGAATCGAGTTGGGAACACTAGGAGAAGCCCATTGCATAACAGGTCGACAGCTTCTTACCTCCAATTTCAAACTCCAAAAGCTCCCACAACTAGAAAGTTTGGTAACTTGTTTGGCTGCAAGACCTGGCCTTACCTGACTTGAACTCACTTGGCAGCAACACTGAGCTGAACTGACCAGAGGCTATTTTGTAATTTTTTTTTTTTTGTCCTCAAGTATGAGTAGTCACGCCATTTCCCTGCAGAAATGTTAGTTGCTTGATGAATGGAGAATGCCCCAGACCCTGCGGGAGGTGTTATATAAGACATGGTGTATGTACCATAATGCCTTTCTAAAATCTGAACATGTCTGAATTCTGCAACTCCACTGGTCCCAAGCACTTCAGCAAAAGAATTGAGGACCCATAATCTAAAAGCAGTTCCTTGAGGGAAGGAAGGAGAACTCTTTTGATAGGGAAGAAGGAAGACAAGCAAGAGAGACCTGTTTATTTCAGTCACAGTAATTAATACCAGTGACTAAGTAAGTGCTCTGAAATATAGACGAGATGTCCCTTTTATAATATCTTGGCAACTTCTTCTGGGAGGTGAGGAGGAAACACTCAGCAGAGGTAAAAACTTAGACCAGGAGGGATTACATAATTGACCCCAGGTTGTACTAGAGCTGCACCCCGGATCTGTCATGACTCAAGCCCCCTTGATGCACCCGGCTCTGTTCTTTCTCCCCAGATGAGCTCCACGAACCCAAGGATGTGCAGATTCCTGCCAGACCCTCCGTGAGGTTTAACCTCCGCACTTCTGAGGACGCAGAGCATGAAGGATGCCACCTCCCCCTCGGCCACAACCAGCCCCTGGAAGACTGTGGCTTCAACATGACAGCCAAAACCTTCTTCATCATTCACGGATGGGCGGTGAGTCCCGGGGAGGGAGCGCTGCAGCTTGACACCGGGTTTGGTTTCTTTTGTTTTGGTCAATTAAAAAGAATACTGGTGCTTCCAGATTCCACTCTCTCCCCCCGTCTTTTCTTGTGGGCTGCTTGTATTTCAGACAGCTGTGAAGAATGTAATGGGCACTTCGCTGAGGGGGCATCTGGACTCCAGCAGGGTGGTGTTTAGTGCTGGCACACAGCGGCTTTCAGAAAGTGGCTCTCCTGAGGGCAGCCGCCCAGCCCCACCGGCTCCTCGGGAGCCCTCTAATTACGCTTAATTACATTGGTCAACCGCTGCCTCACGAGGGCCATCCCTCCCTATGAACCGAGCTGAGCTGAAGCAACCTGTCTGGCTCAGAGAGGCCATGAGGAGCCAGCTGGCCCGGTTTGCTGGCTGCCATTGGCACGGCGCCCTCCTGTTTGCATAGAGATGGTTCTTTAAAGGCATTGGGGCTCTCACTGTGCCCTAGCTGAGCAATTCACATGGAAAGGTCCATGACAAACTTCAACAAAAAAGGGTTTAACACAGCTTCAGAAGCTTTTGGCCACCGAGGGATTTATTCATTCAGAGAATGACAGTCTGTAGGAAAATGGCATTATTAAGTGAGCAGGTTTCTGCCTGGGCTACTTGGGAGGGGACATTCCTCTTCTTTTTTTTTTTTGTTTTTTAAATATATTTCTTTATTGATTTCAGAGAGGAAGGGAGAAGGAGAGAGAGATAGAAACATCAATGATGAGAAAGAATCATTGATCGGCTGCCTCCTGCACACCCCTTACTGGGGATCGAGCCTGCAACCCAGGCATGTGCCCTTGGCCGAGATCGAACCTGGGACCCTTCAGTCCCCAGGCTGACGCTCTATCCACTGAGCCAAGCCGGCTAGGGCCTTTTTTAAAAAAAAAAAAAAAATATATATTTTTATTGATTTCAGAGATAAAAGGAAAGGGAGACAGAGATAGAAACATCAATGATGAGAGAGAATCATTGATTGGCTGCCTTCTGCACGCTCCCTATTGGGGATGGAGCCCGCAATCTGTGCATGTGCCTTTGCAGAACCAAACCCGGGACCTTTCAGTCCACAGGCCGACACTCTATCCACTGAGCAAAACCAGCCAGGGCGACATTCCTCTTCTTAATGATGAGACATTCATATCCATTACCTGCTTTCGGGTCTTTAGGTCTATCACAGGCCTGGGGGGGTGGGGGGTGGGGGGGTGGGGAGTAGGTGCCTGCCTACCTAATGTGATTGAAGAGCTGTTTCAAGGCCTGTCCATCTGTCTTCATCCCAGAGCCCACGATTAGAATCATGCATTTGAATCTCTTTAAGGCCCCCTGTCAAAGTGTAAATACAAACTGCCTGCAACTTACAAATGGGTTGCATTCCAGAAAGTTCTTTTGTGAACCTTTTGGAACTTGGAATAGCGGTTTCCCATAGAAGCAAGATTGTAAATGGCGTTTGGGTTCCCAGGCCAGGCACAGAAAATCTTTTTATCTAATAATGTGCTTGCGGATAGGTTTACAACTGGACCTTGTCACCATTTACACTTTGTTTCTGTGGGAAAATGTGCTCTGAGTTCTAATTTGGGATTCCTGGGAGAGCTCTTTCCTTCTCTGGGGTCAAGAAGGATGGATTGTGGGACAGGGTCATTTGTTCATTCTGAGTTTGCCGGGGAGACACCATCTCTCTGTATCTTCAAGAGAGAAGCTAATTCTCCAAGGCAACCCATCCAAGAGCCTTTGAATGATGGAGCAGGCCACCTGCCCGACTGTGATAGGAACTTAGGCCAACTTCAGGCCCGTATTGCCACCAATGCATATCTCACTGTGGCCTTGTGGGACAGTGGGGCAGAACACTATGAAAGTTTTGATGGGAACAACTGGGAATGTAAAGAGCAATGAAGACAAACACTCAGGGAGAAATCCTGCCTGGTGGTGTGCTCTGTTCATGTACAAATGCTTGGGCCCTGAGCAGTCCATGAGAAGGTTCTGGAACCAGCTAGGGAGAGGATAGTGGAACTGAATTCTAGGTTCATTAGGATTTCCGAGACCCAGAGGAGATTTGAGAAGTTTCCTGTTTTCTCCGCAGATGACTGGCATACTTGGGGAATGGCTGTACAAACTCGTGTCAGCCCTGCGGGTGAGAGAGAGAGGAGCCAATGTCGTGGTGGTTGACTGGCTCCCCCTGGCTCACCAGCTTTACACAGATGCGGTCAATAACACGAAGACGGTGGGCCACAGCATCGCAAGGATGCTTGACTGGCTTCAGGTAACTGGAGATGGGAGGGGGTCATCTTTCCTAAGCAGCATCTTGAACTCGCTTAAGAAATACAGGTTAGACAGTGTTACAGTGAATTTCAGATGTCTGATCAAAATCTTTGGGATTGACATTGTTACTGAATTATGTAGGCTTGAAATATTTGAAAGCTGGGACTTTTAGACAGCCTTTTAATCCTATATAATAAAAGCCTAATATGCAAATTGACCAAACAGCAGAACAACTATTTGCTATGATGTGCACTGACCACCAGGGGGCAGATGCTCAATGCAGGAGGTGCCCCCAGCTCACAGGCCCCAGGCCAGCCAAGGCGGGTGCCAGTGGGGGCCCCCCGATCACCCCGCCGGTCGCCCCACAGATCAGCCCTGATCGCCAGCCAGGCCTAGGGACCCTACCAATGCACAAATTTCGTGCATTGGGCCTCTAGTTATTGATATATCTCTGATTTTCCATGTTATTTTATATCTGCTGCGCAAAAGTTTGCCTTATGGGCCATTACTTTCTGATCTCAGAAATGGATGCCCTCAGGTTGGCTGGGAACAGCCAGGAGGCAGGACTGGCTGGTAATCTTACAAATCTACTGATGTCTGCTCTTGCCTCTGAAGGCGCCTGTCCTGAGGTGGGGAGGGCGTTGCTTCCAACTACTGCCTTACTGAAAATTTTAAGTGTGGAACACAGATCTAAAGGTCTTAAAATTCTGGGTTCCCGAACAGTCCCTCCGTCTTCTGCCTGGGTTGTTTTGTCGAGCTTGGTTCCTGAGCTTTGGGGTCAAATCCCCATCTCCTCTTCCCCCACCAGCGAGTGCCCGGTCAGGGCGCAATGTCCCAACTCTGGTGTCCCAGGTGGGCTTGTGGTGAGGACTCAGCTCCTGGGGCCGAAGAGGGTAGGCAAGGAGGATGCAGCTGTGGGTGGTGGCTGACACTTAGTCTCCAGGGAGTCTGGTGTCTTTGACCTCCACACAGCCACCCTCCTCCCTTAGATGCTGCCAGAAAGAATGGAAAACATGTAGGGGAAGGGTCAGGTATACAGGTTCTAGTCACGACCTGCCCTCAGCACTTGGCATTTAAAGCGTCTCTAAGTCCTTTTGACCTCTAGCCTGGCTGGGTTCCAGCTGTGTTGCACTGTCAGCCAAGCCAGCCCCTGCCAGGTCCCGACTGCCAGGTCTCCTTGTCATGATGGAACCGTTGAAATGTTGGTGACTCTGTGGGCTCAGGACTCCACTCTCCACTCACACACTCTTGTGCCTTCCTGCAGGAGAAGGACGGCTTTTCTCTTGGGAATGTCCATTTGATTGGCTACAGCCTCGGAGCTCATGTGGCCGGGTACGCTGGCAACTTCGTGACAGGCACGGTGGGCAGGATCACGGGTAAGTGCTGCCTCCTCCACAAACAGCTGGTCTCCAGCTTCTGCAGCTCCTCTGACAAGCTGGCCTCTCTGAACCAGAGTGCCCCTCACTGAGGCAGCACGCGTGAGCCGTAGAGGTTAGCTTCGGAAGAAACCCGGACAACATCGACCCTAGAGCTTTTCAAACGTTCTAATGAGTCATGGAACCCATTTTTCTTCCAATTGGACTTGTACAGCACCCCAACATAGGAAACACAGAAGGGATGCTCTAGCTGAGGCTGGGTGTGTGGTGGGTAGTGTTAGTTTTGCTGTTTGGGCCTTCCCCTCCCCCAGAGGCATCACCGGGTCCCAAAGCCCCAGTTTGAAAATCCACTGGTCTGACTCAGCACGTGAGAAAAACCCAGGGGCAAACAGCTGATAACTAAAGGGCAGAAGTGGGGTGGAGCCCTGGCCTCCAAGCTTCTGGGGCTCACTGCCATCCCTGCTTGTGGTACTCTAGGACCTCCAGGGAAAGAGTGAGGGGTGGATTCTAGTTTGGATTCTGCCTCCGATTTCTAGTTCATCTACCAACAGCCTCTTGCCAGTGTTTTTGGCTGGCATATTCATTAGTGATAGTGACCTGTTTAGAACGGATGATTAACACTTTGTCTTTAAAGACACCTTGCTGATATCGGCACCCAGGTTGTCAATAGAAAATTGAGCGTTCCGTTTTAGTGAGATTTTGATGTGGGCCTTTGGGTTAAATCCTCTAATGACTCTGAAACGTGGGAAAGAGTCTCTTTACCATGTTGGGGCCCCTCTAATACAGACACGGGGCTTGCGCTAGGCTAAAATGAATGGCAGATTTGTTGCCCTGAACTTTCAACCTCCTTCCAACATTCTTTCATTTGTCTTCACTTCCAGCTTTCCCCTCACCCCTACCATAGAAGGAAAGAGTGGATCAATTTCATTTTGAAACAGGACTCAGGTGGAAGGGTGTTCTTAGCTAAAGAAAGATTTAGTAAAGGTAGAGTTTCAGGTTTCAGCAATAAGCTGCTGGGGTAGATTTTTTAAAAAAAAATGTATTTGTGAGGTTTTAGTGGACCTCTTTATATCATTGTCTGGGCTTAAGTCGAATGTCCTGGCATGCGTGCACATGCACACACACACTCACACTCCTTTAGATCCAATGATCTGGTTCAGCATGCTTTGAGAACTTTACTTTTTATTGCCACGGCCACGGGGCCTGAGCCCTCTAGGTGGGCAGTGATTGTGTGGCCACACATGACTGCTCATTAACCACTGAGTGCAAAGCTGTTTGACCCTGAGCCCGGCTGGGTCCTATCGCCTGAGCACCTCCTTTCCGTCTCCGAGCAACGTGTGATGTCCAGAGCAGGGCCAGCTGTTCTGGGGGCGGCCAGCACACACCAGGCCCCCACCTCAGAGTCCTTGGCAACAAGGACGAGCTGCAGAGCCTCCCTTTCCTGATTTCTAAATCCGAAAGGAGAGGGGCTGTGAGGAGCGTCCCGTTTTTTCCCCTGTCTGGGTGGCAGCTGCTGAGATGTGGGCCTCGGGCAGAATGCTAATCAGTCCTCTGCGCTGTCGGCCTGGGGCACGGGGGCCGCATGTCCTGAGCTCAGCCCCTTCTCCCCGGCCTTTCTCTGTGGAACGGGGGCCTTGGGTGAACACAACAGGAAGGAGTGGCCTCGGTCCAGTTGCCAAGCAGCCCCTGGGAGGGTATTTGGCTGACCTGACATACACCGTGGTGCATGCCTGATGGGGGAGGCTGTGCATTCTCCTCTCCCCTCAGACTTCTTTCTCATGGGCCTGGGAAGCAGGTGGCCCCGATGGGTGAGAGGACCAGAGACTGTAGCGGGAGTGGGGTCCTGAGGCTGCTGCTGCTGCCGTGCAGAGGCCTGGGCCTGCAGGGGGGAGACGGGAATCCCAGTCTTGCTTGGATCAGAGAGCTGTGCATTAGGCTTCCGAGGGAAATCTGTGATATAATAGATCATATATTTCTAACTGGACACTTGTCTACTTAGTTATACATAAATAAGCAAATAGATTCATTCATTCATTCATTCATTCATTCAAGAAATATGAATTAAGTGACCACTCTGTAGGCTCTGGGCTAGATGCTACCTAATGTCAAGCACCTACTGGGTGGCAGGTGCTTCGTGCCATACGTAAGTCACGTAGCACCAGGCCAAGGGGGTCCTTTGGCTGCATTTTGCAGATAGGGAAACGATGGCTCGGTGCTTAAACAATGGGTCCGATATCTTACACGCCCGTGAGTGTGTGCATGCCCGTGAGTGTGTGTGGACAGAGCACTTTCGGAGGAGTCAGGCTGAGTGGAAGGAGGGGTGGTTCTCCATCTGCTCTCTCTTTTCGGAGGGGATAAGTTCTCCGTCCCATTCCGAGTTTAAAGAGTAAACTGTGCAACTTTCCCCAGAGGGTGAGCCCTGGCCCCGTGCAGGCCGAGCAGTCTGGGTAGGGAAGGCCCCGCCTGGCCGCCAGCAGGCCTGTCGAGAAGCCCTCAGCCTCCTGCATTCCTCCCGCGCAGCTCGGTTCCCATGGCACTGACCGTCTGGTGGAGACTTTTGTTCACACCAAGCAAAGAGCCCCTCTCTTGTATTGGTGGCAAAGCAGAATGTGCCTTTTTCCCTTTTCTTTCTTCCCTCCAGGAGACATGGCAGCAGGCAGGGGAGAGGCTGCTAGTGTCAGAACTGTGGTTCTTGCGGCCTCTGAAGCAAGGCACCGTGGGCTGTTTTGGGAGGACGCTGCTCTTGTGCCATCTTTCTTTTGGGTCCTGGGCTGGGGTGAGCCCACGAGCAGCCTGGCCTCCCCAAGCTGCCTCTGCCTTTCGTGTGTTTCTCTGAACCTCTGCAAACTATTTAGTCTCCACCTCCACCCGTTCTCATGAGTAATGAGTTCCACAGGTTTACTGTCCACTCTGGACAATAGCTTTGCCTTCTGCTTCTCCTAAAGCTCCTCTCTCAAGCCCACAATGTGCTCCTGGTTCTGCGGCACCGGGGCCTAGGGAGCACAAGTCTTTTTTTAATCCTCACCTGAGGATATTTTTCCATTGATTTTTAGAGAGCGTGGAAGAGAGAGGGAAAGACAGAGAGAAATATTGATATGAGAGAAACACATCGATGGGTTGCCTCCTGATCAGGGCCCAGGCTGGGGAGGATACATGCCCTTGACCGGAATCAAACCCAGGACCCTTCGGTCCGCAGGCTGATGCTCTATCCACTGAGCCAAACCGGCTAGGGCTGGAACAGTTCTTGACAGTAGGTAGCATCACTTCCTTTTTATGACTGCTTTTGGGCATGTCTCCTCCCTGCCTTGCTTTCTCAATCAGGGTTTCTTAACCTCCGCTCCATTTGTTGGGGAGCTGCCCTGAGCATTATTGGATGTGTATCAGCTCCCCTGGCCTCTAACCACTAGATGCTTAGTAGCTTCTCTCCCCCCCGTCCCCCCCCCAATTTTGACAACCCAAAATGTCTCCAGACACTGCCAGATGTCCCCTTGGAAGCAAAATCCCTCCCAGTGGAGAACCACTGTTCTAGACTAAACAGACCCCCCTCCTTGGCTGTAAATACTCTTTTCTTCCCTTTTTCTCTCTGTGTCTGAAGAGCCTTCTGGGTTGGGATGAATTTGGCACCCATAATTACTTGGGTTTCATAATAGTAGCTAGTATTTACACTGACAAGCCCTTAATCTTATATTATCTCACACGAACTGTATAAATTAAGACATTCAGGTTCCATTTCATAGATGGTACTGAAGCGCGGCGAAGTTTTTCAGAACCTGGCCCACAGACTAGCTACTTTTAGGATCACCTGGAGAATAAATATATATATTTGGGCCCCACACCAGACCTACCAGTTAGAATCTCTAGGGGGTAAGGAACCTGCATTTTATAGTTTGCAAATTCCTTTTTTGAATGGTTTTGCATTCCTGTGGGTTCCAACATTCAAAGATGGTGAAAGTCTCTCGTATGGTTGCCACGCCTGCCCAGTTCCCTTCCCGGCCCTCTCCCCCAGCCCACACATACACACCGTAACCAGTGGCTGGTCTGCCCGTCCAGAGTGTTTTGTAGCTGCAGAGTGGACTCTGAATTTGTAACGAGCTCCCCAGCGATATCTGGGATCTTCAAATGCGAGAGCCAGCGCTCTCCCCGTGCTGCTCGCCTGTCCAATCCAGAGCGTTTGCAGGCACGGTGTTTTCTCTTAGCAGCTGCCAAGCAGAAGGGCTCTGGAGGCGTGGGGTGTAGGTTCTCAGTGTATCTGGTGTCCCCACTCAGCCTCGCTATTCCACCCCTGGGCCTGGGTCATCACTAAAGGAAGAGGACCAATTAAGTCGAAATATAAATAGCTCAGTTTGGGGAGACTGAGTCTTCCCTCCAGAAATGGAGGTAGCTCAGTTATTTTGTAGAAAGCCTGCTCCTCTGAGGCTCTCAGTGGCGGAATAAGTGGGATGAACGGTTTAGTTTCAGCCAGCCCGAGTTCTTTCTAGAACTGCTCCACTTCTGACAGCCCTGGTATGTGCCAGGGTGAAGCTGTGGGCAGTCTACTGAGTCAGCTGAGGTGTCAGGGCAGGCGAAGGGGGCAGAAGAAAGCCAAGTTCCTGGGCTGCAGGCAGGTTGGCTGGGTTCTGAGGACAGTTTCATTCTGCATCCTCGGGCTCGACTGGGCGCATCTGACACAGTCCGTCTCGGCTCCCCCTTCTGCTGTAGGTCTGGATCCTGCCGGGCCCATGTTCGAAGGGGTGGACATCCACAGCAGGCTGTCCCCTGACGACGCAGACTTTGTGGATGTCCTCCACACCTACACGCGTTCCTTCGGCTTGAGCATCGGGATTCAGATGCCCGTGGGCCACATCGACATCTACCCCAACGGTGGTGACTTCCAGCCGGGTTGTGGACTCAACGATGTCTTGGGGTCAATTGCATATGGAAGTGAGTTCCTTATTTTCTGCTTCATGGGGAAGTTTGACTCAGTTACCTCACCCTCTCCTATATCAGCCATGGCTGCTAGAGATCCCAACCACATTTATTTCATTATTCCCACTTCCCCCCACAACGGCCCTCCAACTGTCTGCCACTCCTCATCCTACAAGCCTGTGAACAGCCTCCCGTGGCCTGTGTTCTGCCTTCTCATGCTTTGAGAAGGTCCAGTTATTATTGATTAATTTCTTTTTATAACAATAGGAATACATGTTTGTTGAATATTTTGCACAGGACTTACTGAGTACCAATTTTGCACAGTACTTACTGACTGATTACCAATTTTGCACAGTACTTACTGAGTACCAATTTTGCATAGTACTTACTGACTGAGCGGGCGGATCATTGAGAAGCGGCTCATCAATCATGGATGCTCTCTGTCTCTCCCTCCCCATCAGCCATCGCAGAGGGCGTGAAATGTGAGCACCAGCGGGCCATATACCTCTTTGTTGACTCCCTGATGAATGAGGACAAGGCAAGCTTTGCGTTCCAGTGCACGGACTCGCACCGCTTCAAAAAGGGGATCTGTCTCAGCTGCCGGAAGAACCGTTGTAATAGCATTGGTTACAACGCCAAGAGAACGAGGCACAAGAGGAACAGCAAGATGTACCTAAAAACCCGCGCGGGCATGCCTTTCCGAGGTAACCTGTCCCCGCGCGCCCTGAGGACTGTCTACCCTCCTTCTAAACACCTTGTGAAACAGGTCACATCCCTGCCGGGGAGACGTGGCCGGCACAGTTAGAGCAAACCATTGCAAATCGGATTGCGTTGTGCTTGCCGTAGGAAAGCTAATCTAAAAACCAATGGTGGGGACTCCTTTTGTGATGTGAATCATCACTCCGTGATCAGGGTGTTAATATCTTAAATCTCTCCTTCATTTAACTTTTCAAAGCTGCTCATATTTGATTATCACAAGAAATCTGAGGTAGGACCAATAGGGATCAAAAGGATATCTTGCCATTTTATAACATGTTATAAAACCATTAAGTTTTGTGGGAATCATGAGCGTTACTTACATATGAGGAAATTGAGACTCAAAGAGCCTTGGTCTTTAATTCAAGGCTATACAATAGAAAAGTAGCTGGGCCAGAATCCCCAAAGGTCTCCTGCACCCCCAGTTTAGAGCTCCTTCTTCTATCCCTCTTACGCCACTGGACAGAATGAGACCAGAGAGAAGCTGGAGGCTGGGCTGGATCCACAGGATGACAGTCCCTAAAAACCCAGTGACAGAAGACTCAGTTTGGGACAGGTTGCCCTGGGATGACAATCAAGGCCCACACTGTCTTTGTTCTGCTGTCTCTGCAGTTTATCATTACCAGATGAAGATCCATTTCTTCAGCTACAAGAACATGACAGAAATCGAGCCCATCTTTTATGTCACCCTTTATGGCACCAGTGCAGACTCGCAGATGCTGCCATTGGAAGTGTAAGTCCCAAGTTCCCTCCGCTGGGGTGAGGACAAGTTGGTATGAGAATGAGAGAGCGTGGGAGTGTGTGAACCGCGCAGAGGGGTGTGGTCTGAGGGCTGGGGGATTCCAGCGGCCTCTGCAGTCCTCTGTCTCTCCGTCTGCTCTCCACCACCAGGCCCTTGACACACAACGTTTCTGGGAGGGAAGCTCCCAGGATACATCAGCAGCGTGAGAAGCTGCTGTGTCAGCTGGGCAGAAAGTGCTGTTTCATTTCAGACAACACCTGACATTAGGAAATTTGGACCATTTCTAATCATCTGTGGGAGGGGCACATAGCAATCTGGATATATTTGTTGAGCACTCCTTACGTACAAGGCGTCATCAAAGTAGTGGCTATCAGGGCTCAGGGTCTAGTTGGGAGACCAGGTTTGTATGTACACAGTCACACCCACAAATGGGGTGAGGCAGGTTCCCCAAATGTCTAATCGGAGGGATGGGCTGGAGGGGGCTAGGAGTTTCCCAGGAGACAGATGCCTGTGGGCAGAGAGGAAGAGGATACTGTTGAGAGGGGATGTGACTTCTCTCTGCTTTCTCATTTCTGTTCTTTCTTGGACCTGTGCCCCCAGGAGGTAGTATAAATAGGGAGGTAGGTACTCAGGAATTTTTGATAAAAGTCTGGGGTGCAGTAGGCAACATAATCTTTCTGTCAGCGTGGAGACAGTGGGCTTCCACCTTGGTGATGCCAGTGCGGGTGGAGGACCTGGGGGAGAGCCCTCTCCTTGTTTCTCTCCTGTCCATGGGGGGCAGGTGCTGCCAGGGCATCACCCCACAGGTGTGGCGGTTTTCCAAGTGGCTGGGGAGTGAGACGCTTCTCTCACCCCTTGCAGAGTGGAGCGGATCGGGCTGAATGCCACCAACACCTTCCTGGTGTACACAGAGGAGGACTTGGGAGACCTCTTGAAGATCAGACTCACCTGGAAACGGGCGCCTCAGTCCTGGTACAGCCTGTGGACCGAGTTTCGCAGATACCTGTCTCAATCCCGGAAGCCTGAGCAGGAAGTGAATATCAGGCGCATCCGGGTCAAGTCTGGGGAAACCCAGCGCAAGTAAGTGCCTCATGACGCTTTTCGACCCCATGTCAGTGGTGAGCACAAGGCGTGTGCCTGGGCCGTGTCCTTTCCTTTGCTAAGCAAGCACCTCCAGTCCTTTCATATCCGGAACACGGGGGCAAAACCTCAAACACCTTTGCAAGGGAAAGCGAAGTCCAGATCAAGACATCTGTCAACATTTGGGCCCTGATCACAGGCCCTTGGCTAAGGGGCTGCACAAGTGGGGGCTGCAATCCAGCCCTCGCTCTATTTGCCAAGCCCTGTGTTGGCCCAGAGGAAGCAGGGCTGCCCCCGGACAGGGCTTTTCAGGAGTGCTGCTTGCTAACTGTGTGCTCTGAGGTCCGTGCAACCACAAGTCTTTGCTTGCTCCTGGGTGGAACAAGCCAGAGTACCCAGTTCAGGAAGCCCCCAGGATGAGGTCTCTGGCGGTATCTGGTTTCCCGAGCATCCTGTTTTCAGAGCATCAGACCTCTCCTTCCGAGGCTGTGAGTCAAGGACATGGGCAGGGTCCTGGTGTCAAGTAGAAGAGTACCCCGTATGTTACGCCTGCTGGCAGCTTCCATGCGCCTGTTAGCCCAAGACTAGCATGAAAAATCCAGACCTTTATCTGTCACTGCCTTCATCTCTGAGCCTTGGCCCTCTGAGAAGCTTCCTTCTAAGTAGAAGCCAGGGAAGTCCGGACCTTTGTCAAGAGAGTGTTGGGGGCGACCTTGATCAAATCCTTCGGCAGGCCTCTAGGAGGTCATGGTCAGCCTTACGCTGGTTGGAAACAGCCTCTGCCCCCTTTGTACCTCATTTGGCATTTGCTCCATCACAGTCTTCAGATGCCCTGTGTGTACTCATTGCCGCTGGCACAGGTTGGCCGTGAGAGGAGCGGAGGTGCACCTGTGTGAGGGCTTCTTTGGGGTATGAATACTAAAAAGCGGAATTTCAAAGTTATAGTACACGTCTTCTTCACTCGACTAGATGTTATTAATTTCCCGTCCCAAGTGGTTGGACCAGTTTTCAATCTTAGCCACAGAATAAGAGCTCTCCTTTCCCCTCCTCCTCACCTGTATTTGGTGGGACATTCTTGCTACCCTGTTGGGTATGAATTGGTCCCCTACTCTTGTTTTAAGTTTTTTCTGTTTGTGATAAGGCGAGTCACCTTCTGATAGGTTCATGTGCTGTAGGGGCTTCCTGGTAAAGGTTCTTAAAGCTGTTCTGATTATGGCTTTTGTCCTGCAGGTGAGCATCAGGGTCACGTGTCCCTCCCATCTGTTGGTCATGGGGTCAAGCTAATCACATGCTTCTGAGGTGGGGGTGGGGGTGGGCCACGTGATTTGGCTGTCAGTTATAGTTGAAATGGTTATTCGACCCTGGATTCTACCTGTGATCCTGCTGTCCACTTCCCGAATCTTTGTTTTAACTCACAGCTGAGCCCAGCCATGCTCCTTGGTGGATATTTAAGAGGTCTGTACTGGAGGCACCTCGCGTTCCTTTATTCGAGGAGATTACAGTCCACCATAGATATAGGAATCCACACGCCATTCAAGGCAGTGCATCATGTGTTAAATAAGAGGGAACATTCGTTATTGACACCAGGCCATACGAAGTAATGACAATAACAAAAGCAGCATTTCCTATTAAATTGCTTTCCTATTAAATTGAGAGACATGCTTTCCTATTAAACTGAGAGAGCAAGGTCTCAGGCAGTCAGGGAGGCTTCTGAGAGGCAGCAGTCTTTGGAACAGACGAGAGAAGAATGTGGAAGAGGTGTGGCTAAAGGCTGCATGAGTAGAATCATGAGGCACCTCAGAGCGAGACCCGTTCTGGCCTGCCTGTAGTCGCGGTAGGGTGTTCCGAAGGCCCTTGAGTCAGGGTGCGGCATGAGGAAGACTTCTCTTTCCTCTTCGCCCCGTCCACCTTGGATCCAGAAAGCACCATCTGGCTAATGCACAGCCACGTGCCTTCCCCTGAGGAGTGTTGGTGACCTTGGTGGTTTCTTTTTCCTCCTAGATATGCTTTTTGTGCGGAAGACCCTGAGAACACCAGCATATCCCCTGGCCAAGAGCTCTGGTTCCACAAGTGTCTGGACAGCCGAAGAATAAAAAGTGGAACCAGGTAACCGGGACTTTCTCCTATGTTCACGCAGCACATGCTGACTGCTCGCCCAGCACGCGTGGACATGGGGCACCAGGTTGGAGTATGGAGTTGGGGAAGAAGTAAAGGAGAACCACACAGTATAATTCCCTTTTAGGTTGTTGGGGACCCAGGTTGGTGTGAGTGGATATTAGTGGGCAATTCTCCCCTTTTTGAGAAGCAGGAATGCTCGTCTGTGTCGCTGAATCAGACAAAAGCGTCGCCTTGCATCAGTGTCCCATTGCCCCGTGCTGGAGTCCCTTTATTTCAGAACTGAAGAAAGTTGATATCTCAAGGTGTGAGGCGGTGGGCACATCCAAAAGGGGAATTTGTCACATGTCCTCTGAGTCTAAACTCTTGCTGAAGAAAAGGGAGACCAGCCCTACCACCAACCTCTACCTCTTGCCCCAACCAAGGTCCTAGATCAGTGATGGCGAACCTTTTGAGCTCGGCGTGTCAGCATTTTGAAAAACCCTAACTTAACTCTGGTGCCGTGTCACATATAGAAATTTTTTGATCTTTGCAACCATAGTAAAACAAAGATTTATATATATATATATAAATATATTTTATTGATTTTTTACAGAGAGGAGGGGAGAGGGATAGAGAGTTAGAAACATCGACTCAGCTGCCTCCTGCACACCTCCCACTGGGGATGTGCCTGCAACCAACGTACATGCCCTTGACCGGGATCGAACCTGGGACCCTTCAGTCCGCAGGCTGATGCTCTATCCGCTGAGCCAAACCAGTTAGGGCAGGTTTATATTTTTGATATTTATTTTATATATTTAAATGCCATTTAAAAAAGAAAAATCAACCAAAAAAATAAGTTCGCATGTCACCTCTGACACGCGTGTCATAGGTTCGCCATCACTGTCCTAGATAATAGTTTTACTGCCATATGCTGAGCACATACATGTGCCCACCTCGCGTTCAGTGCCTTCATTAATTTTTAGCATCAACCCCAGGACATTGGTGTTGTTAACCCTATGCTCAGTGGGGAATCGAGGCTCAGGGAGTTCAGGGTAAACTCTTTCCAGGTCCCCCAGCTGGTGACAGTGGAGCAAGGATTGAGGCAGATTGGTTTACTCAAGCCAAGGCCTTTTCTTGCTCAGATAAACCACCTCACTTTGATCTGGCTGTCAATGGTCAAGCAGCTGCACCCGCGCCGGGTCCCCTGTGATGAACTGTCTGCCATCCTGAGGGCCGGGCTGCAGGCCAGCTGCTCTGTCTCCTGTTACGGAGCATCAGTGTGACCACAGCTCAGTGATCACAGGACTGTGGGATTCTGAAACTGCCCATCTAATTTAACGACTCAGTCTAGGCTCACACTCGCACCTGCTTCCTTTCAGGCAAACTGTGGAGCTTCCCTGAGGGTGCCAGCAAGGCCCCCCCCTCCCCCCCCCGGCCCCGCTTACCAAGCACAAGGAGGAAAGTTACTGCTGAGGACCCACCTGATGGAAGGACCACTCTTGGCCTTGACGCTGGAGCACAGGGAAGAGCCTGCTTGGCCCAGGACCTTGCCTCCCATGACAACTGGGACTTCTCACCAGAGGGGACTGTGCACTGCTCTTCCTGCTGCTGCCCTAGAATAGCTCTAAGGCCAGACCTGTGTGCAAACAGCCAAATGCCTGGGCCTCTTGTGCACACCGGGCTGGCTGCTAGGTGACTGGGTGGGCCTGGGCTTTGCCTGGCGAGGACCACTGGCTCTGAAGTGGGCCTATGTGGAAGGCTGTCAGGGTGTGGCCCGACTTGCGTCGTAGTGACAGGCCTTCCCGCTGGGAGCTGACCTGTCAGGACGGCAGACCTGTGTCCTTGTTCACCCAGAGATGGTCGATCTGGGGTGATGCTGAGGCCCTTGATATTGGGGTTCAACGAGCTGCATCAATCAATGTCGGTTACTTCTTTGACATTCTGTCCTGTTCCTTAACTCACTCTCTAAAGCACACATTATTGGCTTTCTTATTTTTTTATTGCTCATTTTTTTTATTGGATAAATGTTTATTAAGCACTTAACCTTAATGGGATTGGGATTTGTAGACTCACTTAAAGTTTAAATGGTCCACGAATATACATATGATGAAGGCACAAGGGGCATTGGGGAGGATGGAAGAATGGGGACCCTGGGGTTTTCAGTAGTTTCTACCTATTTCTTCTTAGTTAGCATGTGCATTCCCCCTAAGAGTGATATGTTTGATCACCAGCAGAGTAGCAAGCAGGGCGTCATATGTGCTGGGGATCGGAATGGTGGCCAACTACCAGATATGATTGCTTTGGAGCAAAATCTCTTTTGTTGAGGAAGGTAGAAGGCATTACATATGTTATACATATCTGTTTATCCAGAACCATCGCCTGTCAAACAGCTGGTGCTAAGATTTCACATGCTGTTTTTCTTCCTTAGAAATACCTTGCTCTAACACCAGCCCCTTTTCTGTTGAACTTCTTGGAAAAGCCTCTAATTCTTTATTTGAATTACTATACATGATATCCAAGGAACCCATTTTTACTTTCCAAAAGATTTTCCTGTGGGTCACCTAATTAGAGATTAACAACAGGAGGTGAACAGGGAAGCCATTATTAACTCTGTATAAAATGTGGCTCTGAGGTTCAGCCACGTGTCTAGAATTATATACCACGTTGGTGACGGGGCCAGGTAAGGACCCAGATTTCTAAGAGGCAAAGTCCATGGTATGTTGATCTCTGCAACTTCATTAAGACGTTTATAGCCATTTCTCTCCAATCTGCCCCAGGTGTGACAAACAAGGAATATTTCTCAGAGCCATTCATAAAACCCAAGCCCTTTTATTAACCTGTAACCAGGAAAACAACTGTGCCAAGGGGTGGGGCTTTTTATGGATGAGATTTATTTGGAAGGAGATATGATACCAGGTGGGGGAGGAAAGAGTGATTTTTTTTGTACTGAGGTTTTTAAAGGGCCCTGTTTTAACCTGTCTTGTGCCAAAGTTGTATCTTTGTTCAATGCCAAACTTCAAAGACATTACTCAGTCAAGCCTTAAGTCAAGGTGCCTCCATCCAACTGTGTGCCTCTTCTGTAGTTTCTGTCATTGCTTCCCAGCCAAAGTGGAGCTTGTGTTACTGACCGTGCCTCCTGGCTACCTCTGACCTGTTTTTAATGATGGAACCTTAAGAATCAAATCCTCGGTGGGTCCTATATTTATACATTTTGCTTGAAGACTTATTTGTATATGCTGCTGCTTTTTTAAATGCTATGCAGAACATTATTTATTTTTCAAGTGTATGTAATGTATAAAAACAAATATATGGTTAGTTTTTACATTAAGATTAACCAATTTCAAGACTAAGATTTTTAATAGTAAAGTAATAAAAATCTACAAAATTCTTAGTGGTGTGGCAACTCAGTTCTTAAAAGTCGAGAGACCTATGGATGCTTAAGCCTAGGGTTTGACAAACAGTTACTTTAATATAAGATACAGTCTCCATTTGGTACTAATTATTGGTAGGAAGTGGACAACAATTCCTTTCACCAAGAACAAGGAGAAGATATATTTGGAATAATAATTTAATAGAAATTATTCAATTATTACTAAATTATTAAATTCAGTAGAAATGCCTGAAGGTGGATGCTAGGAAGAAGATGGACATTGGGAAACATTAGTGAGGATATAGGTTTGATTGCATGGGACCTAGATTATAGGGCAGCCGTGGAATAACTACGGCCCGCGGGCCGGATCCAGCCTGTTTGAAATGAATAAAACTAAAAAAAAAAAAAGACCGTACCCTTTTATGTAATGATGTTTACTTTGAATTTATATTAGTTCACACAAACACTCCATCCATGCTTTTGTTCCGGCCCTCCGGTCCAGTTTAAGAACCCATTGTGGCCCTTGAGTCAAAAAGTTTGCCCACCCCTGTTATAGGGGCTTAGACCAGATAGAAGTTGATCTTTCTATCATTTTTAACTCTAAGCTGGTATTGAAGTTCTGTTCCATTAAGCCAAGAGGGAACTAGGCTGCCTTTTATAACTGGGTTTATCTACAAATTGGGGATAGTCTCTCAAAAAAAAAAAAAAAGATTAATAAGTAAATAAAAGAAATAAGAGTAAAACAAATATAAACCAGGGTTCAGGTCATATTTTGTCCTAAATATCTGTGGTTAGCAATACCGCTTAACCTTGACTTTATATCATACCAGTGCATGTATGTGTTGTGGTGCAAAAGGGCTGCTGGAAATGTCTGGAAGCTGGGACAGGTCTAAGCAAGGAAGGACCTAAGTGTAGATGTCAACTGGGGCAGCAAGGAGCAGAGTTATCTGGACCAGAGCTATCATCTCAGCGGAAGGAAGCCACACTCTACCTCTTTTATTCTTTCACAGGAAGTGGGTGGTCATGATCAGATGCCACATACGAGCTTTGAAAGTGTTGAGGCCAGAAACAGAGGCCGGGATTATCTCACTGGTGTGGAGAAGCTAAGAGTACACTTTAGAATGAAAGAAATTTTGACTTCTGCCCTGGTCATTATCCCAAGGCAACTTCAGGGGGGTTGTTGTGAAGCCAACACCTCAACTGCTTATTGGGAGGCAGAGCATTCTCTCACCACCTCAACACCTCATTCTCCCTTTCCTGCCCGAGAGACCAGTCCTACTTTCTTCTTTCTGTCTAGGCTAACCCAACCTCCCTGTACAGGCTGAGAATCTCGGAAGTGTGAGAGTTTCAGAAGTGTGGCTTCACCCCCGCAGTTCATTTCCCCGGTGAACACACCGCAGATGTCTCTCTCTCCTTCAAGGCTTCTTTATTAGTTCTTCCTCTTCTCTTTCTTCCAGCCCCTCCCTTTCCTCCTTCTCCTTCCCCTTCTCCTTGTCCTCTTTCTCCCCCTCTTCTTCATCAAACAGTTTATTGTGGTTTAATGGACACAATACACACAGATGCAAATCATACAGTTTGATGTTTTGATGTGTGAATTCATCATGAAACTGTGAAATCATCACCACGGTCAAGATAGTGAACATATTACTCACCTCTAGAAGTTTCCTCGTGCCCCTGTGTGGTCCTACCTGCTGCCCTCTCTTCAGGCAATACCGACATGCTCTCTGATGCTATAGATGAGCTGGAGTTTCCTAGGATTGTAGGAAAAATATATGTATGGTATGTCCTCTTTTCCCCCCCACCTTTTCCACAGTATAATTATTTTGAAATGGATCCATGTTTTTGCATGTACCAGTAGTTCACTCCTTTCTATTGCCGAGTAGTTTTCATTGTATGGATACACCACCTGTCTACCCAGGCACTTTGAGTTCCCTACATCTATATGTGGCTTTATTTCTAGGCTCTGTTTTACTGATCTATTTGTCTATTTTGATGTCAATACCACAGTCTCTTGATTACTGCTGCTTTATAAGTTTTGACATTGGGCACCGATAGTTTTTTAACCGTGATTTTTTTTTCTACAGTTGTTTTAGCTATTCTAGGTCATTTGCATTTTCAGATGAATTTTAGAATCAGCTTCTTAATTTCTACAGAAAGTCTGCTGAGATTTTTGTAGGCATTGCATTGAATTTATAGATCTGTTTGAGGAGAATTGATATCTTCATGTTGAGTTTTTTTAACCTATCTTCATCAATTCTTAATTTGAATTCTTTTTACACCAAATTTGTTAATTTACTGTTTGACTTTCTACTGACAAAATGATTTTTTCAGGGAGCTATATGGCTTACTCTGTCTCTGAATACATGAAAAAATATTTTTGGATAGAACAAGTTTAAGAAAATGCACAATTACTAATTAATGACATTTTTAAATTGTAAAATTTGAACACTCAAAAATGCCAAGATACCACTTTAGACAGATATGCACTGGGCATGTGGAGGGCCACCCAAATGCCTCCCTCAGCACAGACCCTCATTCCCCAACTGCATGTTGGCAGTTGAGGGCTCTCATCTGAACCTCTTTTCAGGAACTGTTTTCAGCCAACCAAGGGGTTCAAGGTCAGAGCCCCACCCCCCAGGGTAGTACACATCCAGGCCCTACCTCCTTGTCTTCAGGACAACTCTGAAGGGCTATAGTAGATGGTGGGATCAGCAGAAGTCCTTGTTGCATCATAGCTCAACTCTTACCCTACCCAGACCTTCTGCCTTCACTCCCCAGGAGTAATGGTCCAGACATTGCTCCCTAGTCAAAGCCCTGCACACAACTCTCCATCTCAGGCAGAGTCTGTTCCCCAGGGATTCCAGCTGAAGACAGGTGACTATCTCCCAGTCAACTTGCAATTCCCAGGACTTAAAGAGTGTAGATAGAGATCCCTAGGTCAGCCCTGAGGCTCCCGGATGAGATGTGGAGAAAGTAGGAAGCCAGTTATCACTGGCCTGCTCTACTCTGACTGTTGCTTAAGGCTTTGCTCCCAGGTGCTTTCCCGTTCACACAGGTGCCCTTTGAAACCACCCCGACGCTGTGAGGCAATAACGGAGGTGCTTTCCCTTTAACATGGCACCATCACACCATCACCATCACTGTTTGAAATCACCCTGACCATGGAAGGAGGAGAAAGCACCTGGCTGGCTTCTGCCTCATCAGCGTGGCAAGGCCATGGGTGTCACAGTGGGAGAGAGCGGGGAAGTGGGAGACTCTCTGTACAGGCCAAGTGAAACTGAACAGAGCCTCACCCACTAGGAACAGGGGATCCCAGAGCTGGGAGTGCCCAGGGGAGCACCAATGGAAGGTGGAGAAGACTCCCATTCCATGGGGGTGGGAGTATGAGATGGGAAGTAGAAAGGAGTAGTACCAAAAACTACTATAAAATTAAACATTGTGATACGAAAACATGTTTTTCTTCTCCTATTGATGTGATTGAACCCAGAGTAGTCAGAATAGACAGTACATTAGCCGACATTTAATTCTCCACCTTGGCATAAACCTTGTCCTACTCTGTCCCAATACCATGTACCTCACAGAATCACCCCACATCAAAAAGTTAGAATAGGGCCTTTAACCTTGGGCTAGCTCATGAAAGCCAGTTTTCTTCATACAACAGACGTATTTTTGTAAATATAATTATATATTAATGACTAACAAATTAACTGTAGTATAAAGTCCTTTCACCATGTTCCTTCATTTGACCGTTTCAACCAGCTATGCAGTAGGTATTGTTGTGGGCAAATGCAGAGGAGAAAGTGCCAAGAGGTCAGTGGCCCCTCAGTAAGTGGGTGAACTTGGACTTAAACTTGGGTCTGCAGACACTTAAGCCCGTGTTTGTTCTTTCCCTTAAAAGCACTAAAAGAAATGACCTTTCAGAAGACTCCTGTAGTGAGTCTGTTTGTCCTCTACATAAATCTGGATGTTCTTCTGGTATGAGGTGGGGGTCACGTGCTTTCTTTGAAGGGACACTCATTTTAAGGTGTTCTCATGAGAAAATGGGCAATGAAGAAATAATCCTTCTGGTGCTCAGGTAAGTGTGAAATTGGCAGTCACCAAAATTTCCAAACTTGCCCAACTAGCTTTCGGTTGGATATCAGAATTACGCGCATCAGCGAAGGATGGCTTAGAGGTGTTCTACCAGCAGAACCACCTCTCCTGATGGGAGGGGACCCTCTCTGAGGAGAGGCGTAGCTATAGAAACAGGAGGACGGAGGTGAGGTGGGGGAGGCCTGGACACTCCAGCTTTACTCAGTAAGACAGGCCCAGAGGGTCCTGGAAGAAATAGAGTGTTGGGAGTCATTTGGACACCAGGAGATGAGGGACAACTTCCACTGTGACACAGAGAAGGAGCAAAGGATACAAACAAATATAGGACGGTTCAGTGAGTAGGAAGGGAAGGGGCTGCTTCTGATGGTTTCTATTTTTCTTTTATCTTTTTTTTTTATTTTTTTAAATACAAGGGGACATCATCTTCGGGTGGACTAATCCAAATCAGAGGAGATATTGTAGGATGACAGGGTTGGCGTCTCCGGGCAACTGCCTTCCAGGGCAGATAGTGATCCTGGCACGCTTCTGATGCGGCCCATGCAATAGCTGCTGTTTATCTCAGATGACACTGGCCTCCAGCCCAGGCTGATAAAATGATGCTCTCAGGCTACCAGCGGAAAATGCGGAGCCACACGATGCAGGTGTGGCTCTGTAGCCCTGGGCCAGTGTAGTAACCCATCACCCGTCACTCTTCTAGGACTCTCCCAGCAATACTCGTCTTGATCTATTTGGGCTGCAGGAGCCAAGGGGTTATGCAGGAGTCAGCCAATCAATGATTCTTTCTCATCATTGATGTTTCTATTCCCCCCCCCCCCCCGCTCCCTTCCTCTCTGAAATGAATAAAAATATATTTAACAACAACAATAACAGGTTCTAGAGATGCTGTAATTTCTTCATCCTCTCAAGCCCACTTGGCAGCAACACATCAGAAAGGGGCTTTTCTATTTCAAGATGTCAGAACCCCCTCCCAGAGCAAGCTCTGACCAAGTCACAAACACACTCTCAATGGGCATGCCCGATCAGCACCAGACAGTGAACAGGCTGCCTTGGATGCCTGGGCTCTGTGGGTGGCGGGTGGAGGTGGCCTGGGAACACATTCCACTGCAGAAGGACCTCAAACGTCCTATGTCCAGAACAGAACTCTCAGACTGTTGCCCTCCTTGTCACCCCTCTCTCAGTTCCCATGGCTCCACCATGTACCCAGGCTCCTAACCCAGGCCATGGGCTGTGCACCCAGACGCCTCTCTCCCTCACCACCTCCTTTTTCTCTCACCCCCGGCCTCCACCTCATTTCTCAGCAGTTCTGGTTCCTTCCTGGCCTCCCCCCTTCACTCAGCCCTCAGTCCATCCTCCACGCTGCGCCCTCTTCTTCTGAAATGCAACTCTGACCACATTACCCTCTCACTGAAATCCCTCACTGGTTGCCCAGTGACCTCAGGCCAACCTCCCAACTCTTCAGCTTGAAAGAGAAAACCTTAGAGGACTCAACCACCTACATCTCCCTTTTGTCCTCTGCCCCTCTCACAGGTGGCACACAGTTCAGCTGCTGCAGCTACCCGTGGTCCCAGGTGTTAAGTAGAAATGTTTAACTTCCACAGCTGAACGTCTTTTTACAATAAAGGGTTTATTAGGCCAATGCTAGCAAAAAAAGACAAGAAAAAAAACAGACAAAAAAAAAAAAAAAAGACCGGTCTTGGGGCCTGGAGCCTAAACTGCCAGCAGCATGGCCAGGGAGGAATGACAACAGGGCCCTCCTCTTAGAGTTTGCAAGCATTTTTATCATCAGGTATAAAAATGGGGGCAGGGGAAGAAAGATGTAAACAGATGGAAAGAATTCACATTAGCTGTGGGCAAAGCGGTGGGAGAAAGTAAAGCGGGGCCGGCTCTGGGATAGGCCCAGAGTCCGCACAAAGGACGGTCCCTGTGGAGTGGCGGTGGCAGCAGTCTGGAAAGCGAAGGCTGCTGCAGTTCTGTGGTGCCTGGCGAGGGTAATCAGGAAATAGCCACCTGAAATTAATCCGACTTCCAACCGACAGTTGGCCCACAGCCATGAACAGACTATCAGCTGTCTCTCTCTCTCCACTGATGCAATTTAACTTAGATGGCCTCAGAATTTTCTCCTTGTCACTGGAAGCCCCACGCTCTTTCCCACTGGGTGACTTTGCGCATGCTTCCCCTCTGTCTGTCACACCTACGCGATAAGCCCCTACTCATCCTTAATGTAGGATGTTCAGCTGTCACCTCCACCAGGAAGCCTTCCCCCTCTCCTCCCCAGGCAAGTTTTGGTACCCCCTCCTCAGTCTTCCCAGAGCATCCGACACATCCCTCTGTTCACCACTGGTAGCTAACTGTCCATCTGGCTGTATGCCCTGTACCCCCAGCCAGGCTGCACTTGCCTCGTTCCAGATGGAGCCTATTGGTCTTTACACAGTGGTTGGCAAAGTTTCTCTAATAAACCTTGATTGATGATTGATTAATTAACTAAGTATAAAACAAGGGTCCCTGTGAAGGAGCTGTGGTCCAGATGGGGAGGAAGTCCAGTCCCTGGTGAGGCGATGGAAGATACTCATGCCAAGAGCGAGTGTGTCTTCCTGACCACCAGGTTGGAGGAGGAAGCTGTAGAGAGAGCTGGCGGGCCGGGGCAGCAGGTTTCCCGGGTGAGGAAGGGGTAACTCCACACACAAGCCTGGCCCTGGCCTCACCTGCACCAGTTTCCTTTCCTGCAGCGACCACATCTGAGCAAGGCTCGCTGCCAAAAGGCACCCGGGTCCCCTCCCCATAATTAGCATGTCTCTGGGGAGGCCGAAGCCCACAGTCTGGAAAGCAGACAAAGAGGATCTGTTCCAGTTATGCTAATTGCTGCCTCTCTCCCACAGAGGCGGGCTGTGGGAGATGCCAGGAGACAGAGGAGCAGATGGGGAATTCCTTGGCGCCTGCGCCAGGCCCACACTGGGAGAGGTCCTGCCAGCCTTCACCTGGAAGTTGGAGGCCCAGCTGATTGCAGGTGCCCCGCAGGCTGTTGCTGGGGAAGTGCGCCTTGAAGACCAGGCAGCTTCCTATCCAGGAACCCCAAAGCTTACAGTCCCACTTTCCAAATAGTGCTTTCTCCTGGAAGCCATCTTTTAATGCAAAGGACCCTGGGAGAGGTAACCCGTTAGGTTCCTAACACCTTAGTGTAAATGGGTGAATGTGGGGGCCTGGGAAGCAGGTGCCCTGTGCTGTAGAATGAGCACCGAGAGGACAGGAGTCCACTCCTGTCACAAATGTACCCCCCTCTCCACCCACGACTGTGGCCCCAGCCCATGTCTGAGCCATGTTCTTCCTCAGGAGCACCCACCACCCCAACTTCTCCTTCTCCAGAGCTTTCCCCCACAATCAGTGACCCCCTGAGGCCACAGGCCCTTCTAGGAGTTAGCCCTCAGCTCCCCTGTTGCTGCCATCCTTGCTGAGGAAGCGTTTGGGGGTGGGATGGGGGAGAGCCTTGCTGGGCATGGGACCGCGATTCTCGAGTCCAGCGTGCACGCCGGGTGCTTGTTAGAACAGGCCACTGGGCCCCACTCCAGGGTTTAGGTACGGCTGACGTGCAGCCTGAGGCTGTGCATCTCTAACAAGTTCCCAGGTGATGCTGGACTCTCTGCCTCTCCCTCCACCTCCTTCATGCCGGGCTCACTGCCCGCTTGTCCATCCACAGCTGGACCCAAATGCCCGTTTGTGGAGCCAATGTACACCCGAGGCAGAAGCCATTCTCCTGACTGGACCTTTTCTTACTGGCAAAAACCCCCGACACTTCTCTTAAATTCTCTGACATCACACATATTCCTGGAAAAAGTTTTCTTGTTTCCAACCTCTCCTCATCTTCCTCTTACGAGTGTCTGTTCTGTGTCCTGAGCAAAACTTTCTCCCTCTCTCTCTCTCTCTCCTAGTTTTTTTTCTCTCACCTGCAGCAATTTCATCCAGGTCCATAACATAAAACTACCACCTATCTCGGATTCCAGCCTAGACCGCTTTGCTGAGCTCCACTCAGCTGTGGCTAGACGCCCAAGTGAGCACAGAGGGCTGGCTCTCCCTCCCTCTCCGTCTCCCTCCCCCATGCTTCAGCCAATGGCATGTTTAGAAACTCTGTCCCCAAGTCAGAAACCTGATGTTGCAAGTCAAAGTGTGGAATGACTGGCGAGAACATGAAAATTTCCCTTGAGCTCACATTGTCTCCCACCACCCTGGGATAGTAGGTTTTGAAAGGAGAGAGAGAGAGAGAAAGAGGAGGTAGAGAGACATAGAGAGAGGCAGGAGCTGGATGGGGTGGAAGATCTCTTCCTGGGCCTGACAACAGCAGTCAGGATCTGAGTGAGCAACGCATCTTAGACAAAGGCCGTGACCACAGGATCTGTAATTTCACACCACAAAGCTCAGCCCCTGTGTCTTCATTTCCTCTTCCATTAAAAAGGGGATAATCTGTGGGATTAAACAAGATGATAGGATGTGACTGCCTATTATAAAAGGGATGTTGTATAAAGGATGCTGGGTGGATGTTCGTTTTCCCGTTTCTCCCTCCCTCCCTCCTCCTTCCCTACTCTTTCTCATGGGACATGATTTTCCTCTGACTCAGTGCCAAGGTTGAGACAAGCAATCTTCCTTGTTTTGTGGGGGCAGGTATTTCTCTTGTTCTGTTCCCACTTGAATATAGCTCTTTGGGGATGCAGCGTAAAGTGTCCTATCCAACTTCCCACCTTGGGGAGTGGAGGGGCTTAGCCTTTGATTCCATGTTCCCGGATTTCACAACCTTTTCCACCATGTCCAGGCCTGGTTGTGTGAGAGTGAGTGCTTCTGGCAAAATGAGTAGTAACTCATTTATTTCCGGAGTGATTTTTTTCTCCTCCTTAAAGCCGCACTGTGTGTGACTCAGACCCAGGGTAGCTCCTGAGTAAGTGCAATGTCATTCATAAATTTGCAAGGGCTCAGCACAAGCCACATGGAAGCAGGGCTCTTTTTTCTGTGACCTTGGACTTATCTTAGGCAGAACAAAGTAAAACTCAAAGAAACAAAGGCAGCCCTGCCTGGTTGGCTCAGTGGATAGAGCATCGGCCTGCAGACTGAAGGGTCCTGGGCTCGATTCTGGTCAAGGGCACATGCCCGGGTTGTGAGCTTGATCCCCAGTGGGGGGCATGCAGGAGGCAGCCTATCAATGACTCTCTCTCATCATTGATGTTTCTATCTCCCTCTCCCTCTTCCTTCCTCTCTGAAATCAATAAAAAAAGAAAGAAAGAAAGAAAGAAGAAGAAGAAGAAGAAGAAGAAGGAGGAGGAGGAGGAGGAGGAGGAGGAGGAGGAGGAGGAGGAGGAGGAGGAGGAGGAGAAGGAGGAGGGGGAGAAGGAGGACGAGGAGGAGGAGGAGGAGGAGGAGGAGGAGGAGGAGGAGGAGGAGGAGGAGAAGAAAAGAAATAAAGGCACTGTCTCAGCCACCCGGCCCCTTGCCCTAAAAATCAGGCCTAAGCCTGCTTTTCCAAATCACTTTTCAGTGGAAAATAGAATAGTTCAGGCAAACAGACGCTCAAAGGAAAATAAAGTAATGGCTTCGTCACCCTGGACTTGTCTTCAATGAGCTACTGGGTGATGGGTTTTCACATTATTTCGGGCAGGAGAGCTTGGTTGGCAAACTTGTTAAACAAGAAGGCAAACAGCATTCAAATTTCCATCATCAGATATTTGCAACAGTTGATTTTGTGAAAATAAACAACAAAGTTCTGGAAAAGAGGTCCTATGGAATAATGGGAGGCGACCAATCTAAGGTGATCGATCACCTGCTGTGGCCGAGTGAGCCAGCAAGATGCTCAGGGTGTAGGTCCCTCTGGGAGCAGAGCTGGCTCGCCACATCCTGCCCTGGCCTAGGAAGTGTGCTCTTAAACAAGAGCATCACCAGTTTGCATGGAACCACCCTGGAATCCAGCAACTCCAAACTCAGGGAAGGGGAATGTGACATTAGAATCCCAGGGGAGCTTGTTGAACACACACACACACACACACACACTCCCCTACCCCTGACCTTGTGGGAGTTCTACAGGACATTTGGACTTTGTTCCTTTATTGGCTATCCTTCCTCCCACAGTCCTGGGGGACATGGGGCATCAGAAGGAGGAAATATACCCCAGTGGTGGGGCTTTCTCTGACCTGGACCTGCCCTGTGGACTAACAGTTTTGATGTCAGTAGGTGCCCATACAATGATCTGCCCACAATTCCCCTTTAAAGGAAGGGGCCGAGTTAGCCTAGAGCAGTGGTTCTCAACCTTCCTAATGCCACGACCCTTTAATACAGTTCCTCATGTTGTGGTGACCCCCAATTTCATTGTTACAAATTGAACATAATTAAAGCATAGTGATGAATCACAAAAACAATATGTAATTATGTATGTGTTTTCCGATGGTCTTAGGCAACCCCTGTGAAAGGGTCGCGACCCACAGGTTGAGAACCGCTGGCCTAGAGGTGTGTCAGCGCGTGCTGGTCCGCAGCAATCTCTCTCTCTTTCGGCCCTGCCCTTTTCTCTGGGAAAGGCACGGGCAATAAAGGAACCGAACTGGCAAACTCTGCTCCCTCCCTGATGACGGGGCCGCATGCACTGAAGACGAATGCAGAGAAGAAGCATGGTGGGTGCCGGAAGGCGAGGGGTGGCCTCCCAGGCCCTGGCAGGAAGGGCAGAACTTAGACATGCAGACGAGAATGGAAGACCTTCCAGGCAGAAGACATGAGCAAAAACTCGGTATTTCGCAGCAAGCAGAGGGCGTTCCAGGGCAGTGGAGGGAATTGGGGAAAATAAATGTTGGGTCTATGCTGATTCCGTGGATGTCGCCGGCATATGCCCGCACTGGCCATTCCAGGCGCCGTCGGGGAATCGCTCTGGTAACGGAGACGGAGAGAGAGTGGCTGGCGAGGCTGCACTCACCTCTTCCCATGCCCTGCAAGCAGGCCCGGCCAGGCTGGAGGCCTCAGCCAGACCGCCCTTGTCTTGCTCTGGGCTCAGAGGTAGCCAGAAAGGCTGGCAGGGCGAAGCTGTTTGATTTCCAAGGCTTTCCAAGCTAGCCAGGTGGAAGGCAGCCAGGGAGGCAGCAGCCGGCAACAGCCTGCCCAACCGCCTTGGAGAGCAGGCAGCTACTCATGGGAACAATTGGGCAGAAAGGGGGGGCGGGGGCGGCCAGGGAACATGGGCCAATTCCACGTGGGGGGAATTCTGAGCAAGGTCAAAGTGCAATTTGGTACAGGGCTTTATTACCAATTTAAAGTTCATCCCTCCTCGCAGGGGGCCACCACCCCTGCAGAAGAGGCCAGCTGGCACAGGGGAAATCTGCATTTAAAGACTCGAAGTGGCCGGCACCCTGGCAGGGCTTCAGTCTAGCCTGTGTGTTTATCCCAGAGCCCAGAAACCTCACCCCAAATATGGTCCTATGTCTCCATATCTGGACGCCTGCTTGCTTGTGGGGAAAATCCCCCAAACTCTTCTGACTTTTTCCACTCTGGGGGAGGGTCCTGGAGTGCAGAGGAAGTGGTGGGTCTGGAAGGTGGCGATCCTATGTTTTGCTTAACGGGGGCTGGAAGAAAGTCGTAAGGCATTGGCAGTCAACGGGGAGCAGACATATTAAAGAGCCAAACAGAAATATGAGAGGGGCAGTCATGTGCAACGCGGCCCATAGGACGAGGCAAGAATCTGGGTTACCATGAGGATCCGGCAGGTGGATTCTATAAAGGTGGTGGATTGACTCATTCCAGGTATTCAGTTGAAAGAAGCTCCTCGGTGCGCCTCTCTCCTTGGGGTAGTTACTTCTCAGTCTGTGACCTCCCCTGGGCTGCTGTAGGAACTATTAATGCCTGGTACTAGCATCCAGATTCTGCTGTAGCAAATCCACAACTTCCCTCCTTCCCCATCAACCCCACCGCCTCCACCGCCATTCCCACCCGAGGGAAGGGGATGGACAAGCTCCTCCCGGTCAAGTACTACGAACCTCTTTGAGTTGGGCCCTTTGTGACCCCTTCGCCATTCACTCAACTCACGTTTACTGGGTACCTGGGTGTTGGTGAAAACTGAGCCGCACAGCGTAAAGTCTAGGCTGCTTTGGGGTTTGATTTCAGCTGTTCAGAACGATGAGGTGAGGGAGCGGCATATGGGACAACGTGTTCATGACATGAGGGTTCATGGGGACAGTGGCCTTCCCACAAGGAGATTTGCTTGTTGGCACCCTCAAAGGCAAAGCCTGTCGAAATCCTTTGGCTGCTTATTGGGCTGGGACGTTAGGTGTGGGTTACCTGACACGCTGTGCCAGGAGCGGCACATGTATGCCTGCACTCACGCATGCACGCACACACACCTGCCTGAGGCACTGAACGGTGTATCCTACAGGTACGTGGGTGGTCACATTGATGGAACTCACGGAGTGCGTTTTGAGTGGGTTATCAGTTATTTTTGCTGGGACACATTCCCCACCCAGCGCCATTGCCACTCGCTTTGGGAGTGGCTGGAGCTTCTGCGGGGCATACTTAGGGCCTGCCACATAGAAGAAAGCCTCTGTAGCTCCAGGTTCCCACAGCCTGAAGCCCAAAGGTCTCGGGGTGCCATCCGGGACCTGTGTCACCCGCTTCCAAATGTCCTTCCAGCCTCATCTGCTCCTTTGCTCTTGCTCAGATCTTCTCAGACTGACCCACTCTCTGCCCACCTCACCCCCAACTCCCCTGGGCTGCCCACAGATGCCAGTTGTACTGCAGGTGTGGCACACCTGCTTCCTCCTTATACACCCATCAGATTCTCCCAGCCCATCTAGGCCAGTTCTGCAGACCCTCCTCAGCAGAAGGGACCTCTCGGCATTGCTCAGGGGTGGCACCTGTACTGTCCTCTCCCTCCTGAGTGCTTAGCGTGGCCTGAAGAAGCAGCTCACTGAGATTCAGTTGAATGAATAAACACACATTGACGATCTATATCGTTAACTGGGCAGCCTGCCTTGAGTGTGTGCTTCCCTGTACACGTGCTCTCCCTTTAACTGATTTGGAAGCTCACAGAAGGCCCGGCCCCTGCATTTCACTTCTCTTCACATCACAGCACATGGCCCAGAACACTTGCCTGAAGGTGTTCAGTGACCGATGTGTTGTGATAATGAGGACGAGAGACCTTAAAAGTGAATTCCTTCCCTCCCTCCTTCCCTCCCTTTCTGTCTCGCTCTGTCTCTGAATCTCTCTGTCTCTGTCTCTCTTTCTTCTGACTCACCTCGACTTTCCTCATCTCTGACCCATCCCAACTCGGATAATCGATGTTCACAGGTTAGTGTCTATTCTTCCACAACTTCCTTTATGCGCATGCAAGCATACAAACTCATGTGTCTTTTTTAAAATAGGACCATTCTACATATACTTTTCTGCATCTTAATAAACTAGTATGAAAATTCCTTCAAGTTAACTGCTAAGTTAACTGGCATAAATATAATGCATTTTTAAATGGCTAAATACTATTTCTTGAAATGACCAAACCACCATTTTGTCAACATATTTCTTTTGATGGGGTATCAGATTGCTTTGTGCAATACAGTAGTCCCCCCTTATCCATGGGGGATATGTTTCAAGACCCCCGGTGGGTACCTGAAACTGCAAATAGTATTGAATCCTATATAAACTATGTTTTCCCCCCATATATGCATACTTACCATAAAGTTTAACTTATAGGTAAGCACATAAGAGTTCTATTTAACAAGAATAATAGAACAGAACAATTATAATAATACTAGAGGCCCAGTACACGAAAATCATGCACTTGGGGGAGAGGAGGCGGGGGCTTAGCCCAGATTGCGAGAGGGCACAGGCCAGGCTGAGGGACCCCACCAGTGCATGATCGGTGCTGGTGAGGGACAGCAGGAGGGCTCCAGGGTGTGTCTGGCCCATCTCGCTCAGTCCCGATTGGCCAGACCCCAGCAGCAAGCTGACCTACCGGTCAGAGTGTCTGCCCCCTGGTGGTCAGTGCACGTCATAGTGAGTGGTTGAGCAGCCTTAGCATATCATTAGCATATTATGCTTTGATTGGTTGAATGGCCGACTGGATGACTGGACACTTAGCATATTAGGCTTTTATTATATAGGATGCTATAATGAAAGTTCTGTGAATGGCTTTGGGGTCATTTTAAGTAAAATAAGGGTTACTTGAACTCATGCACTGAGATTCCGCGACAGTTGAGCTCGTAACTGAGGTGGCAACTGAGTGACTAATGGGGGTGGGGGTAGAGAGGGCACGTCTATATCATGGCGACACTGAACAAAGGAATGGTTCATGTCCCAGGCAGGACTGGGGGAATGTGTGAGATTTCGTTACAGCTACTCGGAATGGCGTGCAAGTTGAAACTTACGAATTGTTTATCTCGGGAGTTTTCCATTTAATTTTTTCGGTTGACTGAGGGTAACTGAAATCTCAGAAAGCAAAACCATGGAGAAGGGGGCTCTATAGAAACCATGCCCTGTGCTGGCTGGCTGACCGAGTGCATGGTCAGCTGAGAGCGAGGGCAACTGCTCAGACACCCGCAAGCTGCCGAGAGGCCCCATTAGACGATGGAGGAGCCTTCTAGCTCTCCTCACACCCTGTACACAGGATGGGCGGACTCGCCGTCCACAGCCCTGGGCGAGGCAAGGTGAATCTTTGCTAAGTTGGGGAGCCAAGGTAAAGAAAGGCCCACTTTCTGGAGGCTCTGTGTTTTGTGGGCCCTTCTGACGGATTCTAGAAGCTTCCGAGGAAGCTCATTTTTCTTGCTCACACAGCTTACGCATACCTTCCCTGCATATCTGGGGGCCATGGCGCCGTCTTGGAGACACTGGGAAGATGTGTGGGGTACGTCCCAGCCAGTGGCCTGCATTTCGCTTGGGTAAGCCTGGGTTTGCTTTTTCTTCCCTGGAGATTTATTCCCCCCCCCCCCTTTTTTAAAATTTTTTATTTTATTTTATTTTATTTTATTTTATTTTATTTTATTTTATTTTATTTTATTTTATTTTATTTTATTTTATTGCTTACAGTCTTACAAAGGGTATTACATATGTGTTCCCCTTTTCTTTTTTTTCCTCCCAAGACCTTGAAGGAAGGGAGACCCAGGTGGTGACAAGAAGAAGCGAATCCCAGACAACAAGCCTGTGGGCATGGCCGCCATGTGAACCGAGGCAGCACTCCCACCAGCTGGTTGCTCACATGGACAGCACAAGCCGGACCGCTTGGCCAGCCTGATGTTGCTGTGGTTTCCATCACTGACATGGCGCCCTGCGTCTGGCTGGAGCTGTGGTTGTGGGGGCAGTCAGCTCCCTGAGCTCGGCCTGGGCCTGGGCAGTGTCAGCAGTGGCCGCCCCTACATAGACAACCAGCCACCGCTGGCTGAGCGCAGCTTTCCACTCGCCCTGCTCCCGAGTTCCAGGGCCTAGCCCTGTCTGTGTTTATGTCTCGGCCGCGTGTGTGAAGTCTCCTTCCTGGGGAGGCCTGTCCTTGGGGGCTAGGACCTGTGGCCACCACCTGTGGCTACCTACTCCCCGCCTATTCCCCTGAGGAAGGGCTGGGCAGTCACACCTGAGCCCTTCAGAACATTCCATCCCTTTGAGAGGCAGCCCAGGACTGCACCCGGGCGAGAGCAGTGCTGGGTGAGGGCCAGTACTACCAGGTATGTGCCCTTGTGTGTGACTCGAGGGGAGGAAAAGTCCTGCCTAAATACATCTGCCCTCCCCATGTTGCTCAAAATTCTACAAGGAGTGACTCAGGTAAAAAAAAGTTACAACAACAGTAATGGTGTTTGTTTGAATTGTGCTTTCCAGGTTTCATTAGCTGGTTCAGTTTCTGTGTCAGCCTCAAGGAGATGGGCCAGGAATTATTGCTACTATTTCATAGACGGGGACACTGGGAGGGTCAAGAGGAGGAAGCAGGCTACGGAAGCAGGCTCCGGCTGGGGGTCAGGTGGCCGTGGTCCCAGCCTCGTTCTGTCACTGATTCCTTCGTTTCCCGATTAGAATATATTCTGTCATTTATCAAATTCTTTTCATTTAAATAGGACATATCAGTTAAAGGCAGGCCTTTATTACTGGTATGGAAGTGTCTCTAAGATAGGGTGCTAAGTACAAACGGTGACATGTGGATTGTGCTACTGTTTGAGTTTTTAGAAAATGGTTCTATATCCACATGTCTGACTGTATCTGTGCACACCATGGGGAGACCATGCAGAGCATGCTGGCAGGGCGGGAGGAGGCGGGGCTGGAGGAGGCAGGGAGGGAGGCAGCTGGCTTCTCTATATTCCTTTCCACCTTTTAATTTGCCACCACGTATAAACAAAATTTAAACATAAAACTATTTTATATTGAAGGCCATAGGTTTCCCCGTGGAGCCGATGGGATGACATAAATGACATGAGACTCTTTATATGCATGGAAGGATTATTATTACCTGAGGGGGTCTCTTACAGGCTATTATCAACATGAACTTTGACAACATTATGCATCAGGAAAATGACAGGCTGAGGAATGGAACAGACATGAGGAGCACTTGCTCTCTGTTTTCTCAGCTAAACACTGGGGGAGAGGAAGGAAATAACGGCTATTACGCGTGATGAGAAATACAAGGAAAACATGAAATGCCCTCCCCTTCCCACGACGCGTGTCATCGGGGCTCCTGGGAAATGGGAAACTGTTCTGTGTTTCAAGTAAGTCCGGACAGCAGAGAAGGTCTCTAGGGCAGTACTAGAAACATAACGAAGCCACACATGTAATTTTAGGTTTTCTTGTGGCCCCGTTAGAAAAGCACACAGAAACAGGCGACATAAATTTTGTTTTAATCTCTGCTCACTTCTTTTCTTTTTGGTTAATCCTCACCTGAGTATATGTTTTCCATTGATTTTTAGAGGGAGTGGAAGGGAGGGTGGGAGGCGGGGAGAGAGAAAAAGAGAGAGACAGGGAGAGAATGAGAGAAGCATCAGTGGTTACCTCCCACACATGCCTCAACCAGGCCTTGGGATCGACCCTGCAACCCAGGTATGTGCCCTTGACTGGAAATCAAACCCTTGACACATTGGTATGCAGGCCAATGCTCTAACCACTGAGATCACCGACCATCGCAGATGACATTAATTTTAATAACATATTTAAATTAACCCAATTTTAGCATGTAATCAATATAAAATTATTTCTGGGATATTTTATATTTCTTTTCTTTCCCCCCTCTTTTTATTTGTAAATTACAGTTAACACACTCAATATTATATTAGTTTCAGGCCTACAGCATAGTGGTTAGACCAGGGGTCCTCAAACTACAGCCCGCGGGCCACATGCAAATACAAATGTTGTATTTGTTCCCGTTTTGTTTTTTTACTTCAAAATAATATATGTGCAGTGTGCATAGGAATTTGTTCATAGTTTTTTTTTAAACTATAGTCTAGCCCTCCAACGGTCTGAGGGACAGTGAACTGGCCCCCTGTTTAAAAAGTTTGAGGACCCCTGGGTTAGACATTCATATAATTTACAAAGTGATCCTCCTGTATATAGCGAACACAATATTATTGACTGTATTCCCTATGTTGTACTTCGACTTTCCATTGATTTTCACACTGAGTCTTTGGGATCCAGCATGAAGTTCATTTATACTTAGAGCACACCTCAATTCGGACCAGCCTCATGTCCGATGGTCAGTGGCTAACAGCTACCATGATGGAGGGGGCCAAGACAACACCACGGAAGGTTCCAGATCACCCAGGGGCCTGGGGCTGGAGCTTAGAGGAAGAAGGTGATGGAGGTAAAAGCAGGCTTGCCTAGTCCAGGCTCTGGTTAGGTAACCAAAGCACAGAACACGCTTGAGTAAATAAATAGGGGCTGTGTGCTCTGTCCCGTGGGGCCCTCCTCCCATCACCAGAGGAAGGTCAAGTGCTTTCCCTCTGTGGTGAACTGGAAAGGGTACCTGGGCAGGAGGCCAGCGCGGGAGACAGGGAGAGGCTGGGCACGGTCTCTGTGCGACTTCTGGTGTCCACTCTCCCCGTCTCTCTTCCCTTCACCTGCTCCAACCCTGAGTGTGGTGCTCCTCTGCTCTGAGCCTTCCTCCCCCCCAGTCCACACTGCTCCTGGAAGCCGCCTATGTGTGATCCCAGCTGCGTCCGCCTGCATCCTGATTGCCTGTCTACTTGCTTGACCTCCCCCCCACTCCCCCCCCCGGCCTACCGTGGAATGGGAACCCTGTGAGAGCACAGCCACCGTCCCCCCTGCGCAGACAGAGCCTGGCCGCAGCAGCAGACCCTGAGTAAGCAATGACTGGCGTTGTTCTTTGTGGGTATTCTTTCTCGTTATCCTCACAAAAGCCTTATTAGTATTTATTTTCAATTCAAGACATGGCAACCAAGGCTCAGGGCCTCTAGGGGTTGACTTGTCAGCGAGAATTAATGTAACTTTGAGAAAATGATTAGCCTCGTGGCCCAGCTGTCTGCGTGTCCATAAAACGAGAATATTACCTCTTCTTAGGGTTGTTGTGAAGATAGCATGAGGCTATGTGTAGAATGTCCTTGGCTTACAGTAGGTGATCGATACATTTGTGTTGATTAACCAAGAAACTGGATAATTATTATCATCATGATCACGGAGACCAGGGGCACTTTTTAAATTCTCTCTTTTTAATACCATCCTCCTGTGGGCTTTTATTAGCTTCGTTTTGCAGATACAGAAAATGAGGTTCAGACAAGGGATCAAGACCGCAAGGCACCCTCAGATCCTAGGCTTTCTCCGCCTTCCTGTTCCCCGGGTGGATATGAAGCTATGGAGCCCCAGGGCTGAGAGCACAGAGCTGGTTCCGCAGGACCCACAGGCTGTCAAGTTCAGAAAGAGAACAGAAAAGCCAGGGAGTCACTGAAGTGGTAACTTCACACACACACACACACACACACACACCCCAAAAGAACAGTGTGCAACATGGGAGCACTCACACCAAAACACAAGCCACTGAGGCTTAGAGGCGCCTTGTTACAAAGCAGCTCATGCAGGGCAGCGGCGGCGGTTTACTCTTCACAGTGATTGGTTGCAATATTAGAATGTTCTTCAGCGGAAGGGAATTGGCTAGTGGTTTCCTCATAACAATGTTGGGGGACATGGACGTTTTGCTTATGATTTTCAGAGGCATGAGCAAGAAGTGATGCAGGTCAAGTTAGCCTCACGCGTCTTGCAAAATAAACGGAATTAACTGTTGCTGTGCGACTGAGCTGGCCTGTCTGCTCAGGGAAGACTCAAGTCTGGTCTCCGTGGTGTTGGACAGAATTCAAGCTCAGAAGGCTTGGCTGGTGCGTCCAGCCGGGGGGTCTGTCCTGATGGCTGCAGGCTCCGATCCTTTGCAAAGGTGCTGGGCCGTGTCATGTTTTGACGTGTTCTCCTGTGGTGTTGCATGCGCGGCCCTCCTGCTCATGTCATGGGGGAGCTGTGGGGCCGGGCACACGCTCTGCCTCTGTTGTCCCTCTGGTTCCTCCCTGTGCCGACACAGGGGCTGGGCTGCCTGTGGTTGTGCGTGTCGTCTTAGGGCAGGGCTGAAGCTGGGGCGGGAAGGCCGCAGGAGAGAGGACGGGGAGGTGATGGTGTTGGGACCTTTCTGGAAAGATCCTAGAGACAGATCTGCTTGTGCTTGTGCTTGTGCGTCCGCGCCTGCTGGCCAGGGGCCACATTAAAGGGAGACCTCCAGGAAGATCCAACCGGAGTCAGCAGAACTTGGGAAGGTCGCGGGGACCTGGGGCAGGGGGCAGGGCTGGTGCTGGGCTCTCGGCCTCCCTTCCCCCACGCCCTGAAGGAGCTTGTGCAGCTGCTTGGCCCCCTGGGTCAAGGGCAGGGCGCTGAGGAATTCAGACACATGTTCAGCATTCACTGGACTGGCTCCCTGGGTCTTGGTCATCGCTGCAGAAATGATCTCACGTGGTTGGTTTTTTTGTCCTTCAACTTTTATTCAGAACTTAAAAGAATGTTCTACCTTCACAGCCCCACCTGGGTCACGGAGCTCTTTCCCCCCCTTTTTTTCAGGGTCACAAGCACCTGGTGGAAAGGAGGTGCCCCAGCTGTGGGTGCGGGTTTCTCCCCAAAGTTCAACTCCCACAGCTCTCAGTCCAGTGGTGCAGGGGGAAGTGCTCAGGGTTCCGGGGCCCCTTTCTATGCTACCAGCCTGTCTGTCTCAGAGGGAGCAGCCGTCTTTGGGGGAGACACCCAGACTGGAAGCTGTGGATACTGGAAGCTAAGAAAGAGGGGCACACAGCCAACCATGGGCTTGAGGGAGAGCTGACAGGACTGAGCCGGCCGAAGGGAGTGAGCTGGGATCCAGAAATGTCTCTGAGGGCCCCTCCAGGCTTTGTCCCCGGCCCCCCTCCTGGAGTGTTGTGCTTGGGTCCCTTGAAAGTCAGACAGCTTGCTTCCTGTCCTCTGCTCAGGAGGCCTTGTGTGCCCGGGCTCCGCCCGCAGCCAGCTCAACGTCAGTCTCCAGGGCCAAAGAGAAGCTGATGAGGCCCAAAGGTCTGGGATCTCTTTGAATGGGAACGTGGAGTGCAGGGGGGGAAGAGGAGGAAAGAAAAGAGGGCAGTTTGACCTGGTGGTTTAATTCGTATCTGGGGTCTGGCTGCGCTGACATACCCACGGAGGAAGGCCCAGCCTCTACTCCCTCATTACTTGAGTTCACAATGGTCCGCAGGTAACCTGGACACGTGGCAGGTGACCCAATAACCATCTACATCAGCCGCTGCTGTTTGAAGTGAGGGGAGAGCTGGTTGTCATGAGATGGAGCACAGAAATGTACATTGAATTTTTTTGATTAGAGGAGAGAATGCAGGAGTGTGTATGTTTGGAGGCCTCTGGGAGGGCCCTCTGTGGGATCCCCTGGGGTCATGGGGAGAGGACAGATGTCACTGAATATGTTGGGAACGGGGGCTGAGGCATGAAGCTCATAGAATGTGGCAGTAAGAGGGCACCTTCCCGATACCCAAGTCCAGGTCTACGGATAAGCCAGGCTGGGTTCCCCTGCAAGGAGCCCTGCTTCGTGAGGTGCCCACTTTCCTTGACTCATGGCCGCTTCCTGCAGCCAGCAACTTGGGCTGAGTTCTCACACTTCCATCTTTCAGGTTCTTTGACTCGGTCTCTCCTGCATCCCTCTTCCACTTTAAAGCATCCTCGTGGTTACACTGGGCTGCCCGGATGACCCAGGGCAAGCTCCCCATCCCAAGGTCTATAACCTTACTCACATCTGCAAAGGCCCTTGGCCACATAAAGAACATGTTCCTAACAGGTTCAGGGGAGTAGGGTATGGACCTCTTTGGAGAGCTATTATGCTACCTACCAAATTAGGTAAGACCTCAATAAATAAAAACCCTCATGTCTGCTGGTTCAATAAAATAAAATAAAACCATTCTAGGCTGGCCTTCTCTTTTGTTATTTCTATAAGACAGTCTGTTTCTCTTTCCCAGTCACATTTCTACACAGAGATGCTCCATCCACTGAGCCAAACTGGCTAGGCTCAATCCTTATTTTCATTCTTTGTAACATCTGATATTGTTGATCACATCCTTTAAAAATTATTTTTACACCCAAAACTACTCTAAAATAAAGTGTATTAATAAAAAAAAACAGACCAATAAGACAGAAAAAATAATTATTTTTTTAAATACTTTTGATTCAAAAATCAAAACAAGCCCGGCCGATGTGGCTCAATGGTTGAGTGAACCAAGTGTTCACCAGTTCGATTCCTGGTCAAGGCACATGCCTGGGTTGTGGGCTCGATCTGCAGTGGGGGGCATGCAAGAGGCAGCCAATCATTGTTTCTCTCTCATCAATGCTTCTATCTCTCTCTCCCTCTTCCTCCACTCTCTCTAAAATCAATAAGAACATATTTAAAAAATCAAAACAATACTGACTTTTTCCTACCTCTCTATTTCCTCTTATCCCCTACAGGTGACCAGTTTTTATTAGTTTCTTGTCTATCCTTTAATCAAATACAATATATCTATATATATAATAAGCCAGTGTCCATGACGACCAGAACAACCAAATGACCGGTCACTATGAAGTGCATTGAGCACCTCTCGGTCCCTCCCCCGCAGCCCACAGGCTCTGATTGCAGCAAGGTGGGCGGCGGGTGGGCGGAGCAGCGAGCAGCGGTGGGCTACCGCATGTGATTCCACGTGCTGGGCCTCTAGTATGACTACAAAACCATATTACATCCTGTCTTAAACAAAAGGTAGCATGTGATCTACTGGTTTGCATTTAATGATACATTCTGGGGATCTTTTCATTTTCATGCATAGCATGCTTTCTCATTCTTATTACAGCTGCATACATTTAATTACTTTAACTAGTTTAACTGACAGTAGAAATTTGGATTATTTTTAGTCTCTTAAAATATTCATTTATACATTGATTCAACCAATATGCTCTAGTTCTGGGGATGTAACTTTTGAACTCATGCAACTTATAGCATAGTGGTGGGGTGTATTTGTGATAAATTACCTCAAAACATAGTGGCTTAAAAAACATGTAGTTTCCTTAGGTCAGGAACCAGGCATGGCTCAACTCAGTCCTCTGGCTCTGGGTCTCTCACATCCTGGCCTGCAGTAATCTCAAGACTCAACTGGTAAGGATCTGCTTGCGAGCTCACTTTCACTGTTGTTCCATTGAGGCTGTCTGCTGGTTGGATGCCACCTTCAGTTCCTTGTCACATTGGCCTTTCCTGGCTTCATCAGAGCAAGCAAACAGGCAAGGGAGAGCATGCTGGCAATGGAGAGGTGCTAGCAGGATGAAAGGCACAGTCTTTTGTAACCTAATTGTGGAATTGGTTCTCCCTCCCTTCTGCTGTATTCTATTCATTAGAAGTGAGTCACTAGGTCTAGCCCATACTCAAGAGGAGGAGATTACAAAGGAGAACTGGTTCCAGGAGGGGGATCCTGTTGCCCCTCTTCCTAGTGTGCTGGCCCAGAGACACTGAGATGCAAAGCTACCCTGAGTTATATGAGACACTAGAGGCACGATGCATGAAAATTCATGCAAGAGCAGGCCTTCCTTCCCTCGGCTGCTGGCACTGCTCCCCTCCGGCACCCAGGACCAGGCTGGCTTCCCTCAGGCTGCCCGCAGGCACGTGGGACCCAGGCTGGCTTCCCTCTGGCCCTGGCTTCATCAGGAAGGACGTCCAGAATGACATCTGGAAGATGTCTGGTCTAATTAGCATATTATCCTTTTATTATTATAGATGATGGCAGTGCACAGCAGTGTGGGACCAATAAGGGGATGTGGAAGGCTCTTTGGATGAAGGGCCATCTACTCAGAGTCTTAAGCAGTAAGATGACAGACAAGCAATGAGATGGAGAAAGTTATCTTAAGTAAGGGAGCCACCTATGCAAAGGGCTGGAGGCAAGAGAGCTTGGGTTGTTCAAGGAAAAGAAGTGACTAGGCCTGAAGGTCAGAGAGGGGAGTGCCCTTGATGAGGCCTGAAAGGAAGCAGATGTCAAAACAGCAGAGACCCTTTATGCCAGAGGATGAAGCACAGTTTTCCTAAGAAAATGAGAGGTCATTGGAATCTGGAGTAGAAGAGTGACATCATTGGTCTTCTTCATTTGAAGATCATTCTGTCCGCAGAGTGGAGCCTGGCTGATGCAATGATGGGTGGGGTGGCGTTTGGTGACAGAGTCCAGTGAGCTTGCAGTCCTTGGCTTACAGTTTTCCAGCCAAGAGATGAGTGGGGCCTAAATGAGGGGATGGAGGGGTGGGGTGGAGGAGACCTGAGATTTCATTAAGGAGATAGAACTTACTGACATGGAGGGTGGGTGGGCTGAGAGAGTGGAAAATAACTATTTCCTACTTGGGTCTCCCAGTGAGGGTGGTACTCACTGGAAGGGGACACATGAGAGGAGAGAGCCCATCTGGTGCCATAGGCCAAGACCCAGTGGTCCAGATTCATCCATGTTGGACAAAGTGACATGGACACACAAAGGCGTGTCCAGACTGGAAGGGGGTTCTCACCAGTTTCTTCGTGGGGAGAAAAGAACCCTCTTTATAACCTTTTTCATTCATGATGCCTACTTCTCATCAGGGAGCTTGGGTCAGATCATTCTCAATTAACCTGAGTTGAAATTCCCTTTAGCAGGGGTCCTCAAACTATGGCCCGTAGGCCACATGCGGCCCGCTGAAAACATTTGTTTTTTTACTTCAAAATAAGATATGTGCAGTGTGCATAGGAATTTGTTCATAGTTTTTTTTTAAAACTATAGTCCGGCCCTCCAACGGTCTGAAGGACAGTGAACTGGCCCCCTGTTTAAAAAGTTTGAGGACCCCTGCTTTAGAGACTAGCACAGTAGCGGTTAGTATTGTTATTGGTTGGAACACAGATCCAAACATTACAGGCCAGATTTTGGTGCCCAGACAAGGCAAAATCAGGTGAGAGCACCATGCACAGAATCCTGTCCTAACGAGGCAGGCTGATGGGGAGAGCTGAGCCGGAGTCACAGTTCATGAAGCCACTGTTTCTCCAGGCCTGTCGCCCTGTAAGTCTGTGCAGCAGCACCCATGCCTTGTCACTCCGGCCTCCACCTCACCTGAGCTCCACCAATGTTTGCTGAGAGGATTCATTTTCGAAAAAGGCCCGGAGCAAGAACTTTAGCAAGGGAGAGTAATTTGCCTTGAAGATTCTAGTGTGAAGCATAATCATCCAGTGAGACCTCATATCCGATCTGGGCTTCTGCCCTGAATTACAAATGATGTCAAAATTAAATGTATCTATGGAAATAGAAATGTTTTGCTCATATTGACAGGAACTAACACCTATAAAAAGTATAAAACCTTTACTCATATGAGATAAAGAATATAGTTGACTCTAATGTACAATATGCTCCTAATATATAAGTTTGGTAATTATTTTCCTTGCTATAGACTTGCCTGAAAAATTAAGTCTGTAGCAAACTTCTTCCCCCCCGCCCCACCATGTGACGCCTCTCTGAGACCTTAGCATCTCTTCCAGCTTCAGGAAGTAGGGCAAAATCGGGGAATAAGGTCAGAAACCAAGGGTGTGAGGTGTTGGCTAGAAAGCAGATGTAAGAAGGGTGTGTTTTCTGAAGGAGATTTTCACCAACACCGTTACTACATCGGGCCACTCCTTCTCCTCCACTGTTGGGGCTAAAGCACAGATGCTGGGCCAGGCTCCATGGAGTCTGAGAGATGGCACCTTTGTCCCTGGGGAGAGCTGCATTAAAGAAGTGGGGGGCGGGGGGGAGAGGAAGCCCACGGTGTGTGGTCTCACTGGGAGCCCAGGTACACAGACAAGCATTCATTTTAGCCCAGGTGGGGTTGGGGAAGAATGCAGCCAAGGCTCCCTTACTTCCGGAGGAATGTGCCTGCTCTGGGCTGACAGGCCTCCCCAAGAATGGCAGGCAAAGAGTCAGTTACATAGGGCTTGTTAGGAATAGAAATAATTCCCCCTTTACACAGACACTCAAGCAGATGAAAACTGGGGCTTCTCATTGTCCCCCTGGCCTGGACCCAAGGCAGGAGTTTGGATTTATCTTTTTTTTTTTTTTTTAAATTAAATCTTTATTGTTCAGATTACAGTTGTTTCTCTTTTTTCCCCCCCATAGCTCCCCTCCACCCGGTTCCCCTCCCACCCTCCTCCCCCCCCCCCCGCCACTGTCCTCATTCATAGGTGCACGATTTTTGTCCAGTCTCTTCCCGCATCCCCCACACCCCTCTCCCCCCCAAGAATAGTCAGTCCATTCCCTTTCTATGCCCCTGATTCTATTATAATCACCAGTTTATTCTGTTCATCAGATTATTTATTCACTTGATTTTTAGATTCACTTGTTGATAGATGCGTATTTGTTGTTCATAATTTGTATCTTTACCTTTTTCTTCTTCTTCCTCTTCTTAAAGGATACCTTTCAGCATTTCATATAATACTGGTTTAGTGGTGATGAACTCCTTTAGCTTTTCCTTATCTGTGAAGCTCTTTATCTGACCTTCAATTCTGAATGATAGCTTTGCTGGATAAAGTAATCTTGGTTGTAGGTTCTTGGTATTCATCACTTTGAATATTTCTTGCCACTCCCTTCTGGCCTGCAAAGTTTCTGTTGAGAAATCAGCTGACAGTCGTATGGGTATTCCCTTGTAGGTAACTGAGTTTCTTTCTCTTGCTGCTTTTAAGATTCTCTCTTTGTCTTTTGCTCTTGGCATTTTAATTATGATGTGTCTTGGTGTGGTCCTCTTTGGATTCCTCTTATTTGGGGTTCTCTGCGCTTCCTGGACTTGTAAGTCTATTTCTTTCATCAGGTAGGGGAAGTTTTCTGTCATGATTTCTTCTAATAGGCTTTCAGTATCTTGCTCTTTCTCTTCTTCTGGCACCCCTATAATTCGGATGTTGGTGCGCTTGAAGTTGTCCCAGAGGCTCCTCACACTGTCTCTGTATTTTTGGATCCTTTTTTCTTTTTGTTTTTCCGGTTGGGTGTTTTTTGCTTCTTCGTATTTGAAATCTTTGACTTGATTCTTGCGATCCTCTAGTCTGCTGTTAGGAGTTTGTATAATATTCTTTATTTCAGTCAGTGTATGCTTAATTTCTAGTTGTTCCTTTATCACAACCTCGAGGGTCTCACTAGATTTCTTGAGGGTCTCGTTAAGTTTATCAGTGGTTTCTAGAAAATTCTTGAAAAACCTTAAAAGTGTGGTTTTGAACTCTATATCTAGTAGTTTGCTTTCCTCCATTTCTGTCATTTGTGTCCTGTTTCTTTGTCTCTGCATTTTTTATGCTTCCCTGTGTCGATAGAGTGGCTTTCTGTGCTAAGTGTCCTATAGGGCCCAGTGGCTCAGCCTCCCCAATTACCTGAGGTAGACACTCTTGGTGCACCCCCTTGTGGGCTTTGTGCACAGTCTTGTTGTAGTTAAGTCTTGATTGTTGTAGGTAACACTGGGAGGGATTGACCTCCAGGCCAATTGGCTGTGAGAATCAGCTGTTTCTTCAGTGGGAGAACTTCTGTGCTAGAGACACCCCTCTGGGACAAGACTTGCTTCAGTGGGGCTTTGGTGCTCACTGAGACTTCCCCCTGAGTATGTCCTTTATGGATCTGAGGAGCTGCAATCTGGATGGTCCCACTCTGACCACCGGGCACACTGGCTCCTGGATCTCTAAGGAGGTGCTAATCTAGCCTCTGCCTGAGGCTACCCAGCGGAAGCCAGCTGTGAAGCAATGCAAGTTGCCCTGGGGCCTTGGGCCAGCTGCAGTTTGTTAAATAATTTTCAGATTGCAAAGGGCCGGACCTTTCATAGGCAAAAGCCTCCGTGCACGGCTTGGGCGGGGCGGGGTCCCAGGGGATCAACAGGGCAGAGCGAGCAGTTATGGCTGCTCTCAGTCCTGCCCTCAGAGGCCCCGCTTCTCAGTGTCCCGGCAATCGCTGCGAGCACCTCCGAGAGAAAGCTGCCATCAAGTTCCCACTGATGCCAGACAGTCCCGTTTCTCCCGTATGAGTCTGGGTCCCCTGAGACACATCTGGAACTGGCGTTCAGAGCAGTCGGGAGCTTGAGACTCCCTCCCAATTGAAAACGACAACCGTGTCCTCAGCTGCCAGCCCTCTCCGCATGCACCTCCACACCTTTGTATTTTACTATCTCACTTCACCTCCTCTGAGTCTCAGTATGGTTTTCTCTTTCCTTCTAGTTGTAGAATTTCCACTCAGCCAATCTTCCTGTGGTTCTGGATGATGTCCGTTCCATCTTTTAGTTGTATTTTTGAAGTGGTTGTGCGAGGCAGCAATCTCTGGTGTTTACCTATGCCGCCATCTTGGTTTCTCTCTATCTGGATTTATCTTCTTTTTGGATTAATTTGGAATAACTCCCCCTCTCTCCCTCACCCCCTCACTTCCCCGGCACACTGCAGAATCGAGGGCCTCAACACTATTGACATGATGGGTTGAATTGTTCTCTGCTGTGTGGGCTGTCTATTGAACAGCATCCCACGTCCTGAGTCGCGATGACTACAGATGTCTCCAGACATTACCAAATGTCACCTGGGGTACAAAACTGGCCCCGAAGGAGAACCCATGATTTGTGGTATAGATACTTAAAGCCTTGCATGCCACGTGTCAGAGTTTCAGAGTGGAAACCAGTGTCCTGACTTTGATTAAAGATCAACTTCAGAATGAGGACATGGCAATAGGGCAGTGGTTCTCAACCTTGGCTGCACATTAGAATCACCTGGGAATCTTTTTAAAATCCTGATTTCTGGGCCTCATCCTCTGGAAATTCTGTTTCTTTGTTTCTAATGTTGTGGCCCCACCCCATAACAAAGAAACGGAATTTCTGGAGGATGGGGCCCAGAACTCAGGATTTTAAAAAGATTCCCAGGTGATTCTAATGTGCAGCCAAGGTTGAGAACCACTGCAATAGGGTGTAGCAAGTGATGTGTTGAATGGAGCCCGGGGAGACTGGCTCTCCAGTGAGCCATGTGCTCTTTTGGTATCCTTCCCCCCAAGGTACAGTTCATCAGTGAGACAGGCTGTGCCGAGGGACCATGTGCCCTGGATTGCAAATGGGCAAGAGGTACATCCTGTGCTCTCCAAAGGCCCGGAGGAGGCCCTGCTCATTGTGGACATGCCTCAAGGTGTAGATGTTCTTGCATTGAACAGATCATGAGTCAAGGATCCGTTGACTCATGATCCGGAACTGGTGCCGATGTTGCCTTTTTCTCTTGCCAGGGCTCACTTTTTTATGTAAAATGTGACATAGCTGGACTAGGTGACTTCTACGTCCACTTCCAGCTTTGACATTCTCTAGTCCCTGATAAGCTCCCGTGTTCTTCTTTTTTAAATTGAGGCATAATTGATATACATATTAGTTTCAGAGTTATGACATAATAATTTGATATATATAGTAAAATCATCACCACAATAAGTCTAGTTAACATCTGTCACCACACATTGTTACAGAATTTTTTTGCCTTGTGATGAGAACTTTTAAAATGAATTCTCTTATCAACTTCCAAATATGCTGTTGTTAACTAGAGCCATCACGTGGTAGATTTTATACCCATGACTTATTTCATTTATACCTTTTGCCTCCCTTCACCCATTTTGCTTCCACACTCCTGCCTCTGGCAACCACCAATCTGTTCTCTATATCTATGAGCTTGGTGTGTTTTCTTTTTTTCTTAGATTCTACATACAAATGAGATTATATGGTATTTGTCTTTCTCTGTCTGACTTATTTCACTTTCCAAATGGCAAGATTTAAATACTTTTATTGCTGAGTAATATTGCATTATATATACACACACATATATACAATGCAATATATAAATACATATATAAATATCCTATATAATAAAAGGCTAATATGCAAATTATCCCCTCTACTGGGAGTTCGACCAGGAGTTCGACCAGGGGATGGGGCTGGCTGGCCAACTGCCTGTGGCCCCTCCCCCAGCTGGTCCCCCCCTCCCACCCCAATCGGGGGTGGGGCCAGCTCACCAACTGCCCACAGTCCCTCCCTCTGGCCAGCCTGGCTCGATTAGCCCCAATTGGGGCAGGCAGGCCGGACCCCACCCATGCACAAATTCATGCACCGGGCCTCTAATATATATATATATTTATCCTTTCATCTTTGAGGGCCCAAGTTATTTCCATATCTTGGCTATTGTAAATCATGCTGCAATGAACATGGAGTTTCTATATCTTTTCAAGTTAGTGTTTCATTTTCTCTGGATAAATACCCAGAAGTAGAATTACTACATCATATGGTAGTTCTATTTTTAAATTTTTAAAATTTGTTTCCAGTAGTAGCTGCACCAATTTACATTCCCACCCACAGTACCCTAATGTTCCCTTTTCTCCATATCCTTGTTATCGCTTGTCTTTTTGATAATAGTCATTGTAACAGATGTGAGGTAGTATCTCACTGTGGCTTCAATTTGCGTTTCCCTGATGATCAGTGACACTGAGCATTTTCCATGTACCTGTTGTCTGCTGCTCACAGTTCTTAAACAGCCTTCAGCAGGCATTTATCGTGGGCATGCAGAAAACAGTCTAGGTAGACGGTGTCCCCTAGGCACTCACAATCTGGGTGCATAAACCCCTAAGGATCCAGACTCCAGGAATCTGGAGTAGACAATGATTTCCTCAATAGGACACCAAACGCACAAGTGACAAAAGAAAAGATAGATATTTTGGACATTGTTAAAATTAAATACTTTTGTGCTTCAAAAGACACTATAAAGACAGTGAAAAGACAACCCAGTGAACAGGAGAACTATTTCCACACAAAAACTTGTGCATGAATGTTCACAGCAGCATTCTGCCTAAATAGCCAAAAAGTGGCAACAAACCAAATGCTCATCAGCTGATGAGTGGATACATTTACAAAATGTGAAATAGACAAAAATAGGATGCTACTCCGCCATTGAGAAAAGGAATGAAGTACTGCTGCCTGCTACAGCACGGACGAACTTTGGAAACATCATGCTAAGTGTAAGAAGCCAGGCACAACGGGCCGCATGTTGTGTGATTCCATTTAGCCGTAATGTTCAGAACAGGCCAATTCATAGAGACAGAAGGCAGACCAGTGGGTGCAGGGGCTGGGGGAGGAGGGCATGGGGAGTGGCGCCAATGAATACAAGGTTTCTTTCTGGGCCAACGAAAATGTTCTGGAACGAGAGGGAGGCGATGGCTGCCCAACCCTGTGAATATATTAAGAATCTTGGAATTGTATACTTCAAAAGGACGAATTTTGTGCTCTGTGAATTACACCTCGATTAAGAAAAACGCAGCTGTCAAGTGGCACCTCCATCTCCCTGCCTGCCACACCTCTCCGCTCCTTCCTGAGTTTTTTTCATCTGCATTACTTTAAGCCAAGGGACCCTACTCTGTACTCTGCAGTTGATAATTTTTAATATAGCAGGAATGGTGTGGCTCTTACATTTCCACTTGTTATTTTAGCTCATCTTTCTGTGGATGAAAAAAGGGGGCCACAGACTGACACGCCTGACAAGCTCAGGGGAGGCCTGCCCGGTGGGCCTTGCAAACCCAGAGAGCGAAAGTGGTCACATAGGGTGGTCGGAACATAAAAATTCCTAACTAAAAGCGAGTCACGCGGGTAGCCACATCCTAAGCTCGTAGCTTCCTTGACGAAGGTCAGTGTTTACCTTCAGTGAGCCTATTTATTTTTTTGCATCTAAGATAACATACCTTTGACATGTCAGAGTCATCTTTTTTCAGACCCTTGAAGGCACACACCACACAGTACCCCTCATTGTTATGTTGTCCCCCCAATACCATCTCTAAGTGTGTAAATGTTTTTTACAGCACGTGCAAGTGAGCAGGGTGTCACCCTCCCCCACCCCACCACTCTTTAAAGGAGGGCATAAGCCTTAGAAGGGAGGTACAGTTCCAGTGCCTTCCTCGGACCCAGCGCCTGTCCCTACTGGTGGCCATTAGACCTGAAGCTCTCTGGGCGTCAAGATCGGCGGCCCTCCCCTCTGCCCTCCACTCCGCCCCAGTAGCCACAGCGTCAGCTCCTGCTTCCTTCCTAGGTTTCAGTTTCCTTCTTTTCCTTTTTGGCTGCGGGAACTTCCTTCAGTAAAATCTGTTAATGTATTTGAAAGGATATTCGTGATCTTCCATCTCGCATTTCTAGGTGTTTTTATAGCAGGAGGGTGTGATGTTGTGACTGAGAGTAAATGTACATTTTGACTTTGTCCAAGGTTCCTGGCTTACAGCTCCCGAAACCCCTGGAATTTCCTGAGCAATAAGAGCAGCGGGAGCATCTTTTGTCCTTGTAGTTTGTCTCTTGTCCTCGTTCGGTGAAATCACTTTAGAGCCATAAAGGTAAGTGGGTGTCTTGTCATTCATAACCAGCCCCTTTCCACCACAACTGGATTCCTGCTGATGAGGGGGCCTTTGGAAGTCCCCTAAGGATGGGAAGGGCTGGCTGTGGGATGGTGGGAATGGGGGGTGAGATGGATGTGGGAATGTGGGGGTGAGGGTTGGGGGGTGAAAGTGAGGTGTCTGGTTGCCAGGGGAACCAGCTATGACTAGAGGGTTGGCCAATAATCTAACCAGTCATGTCTATGTAATGAAGCCTTCATAAAGACCCCAAAAGGAGGTACACAAGGGTGACCAGAATGCTCCCACATGCCTTTGTCACAGGCCCGAACCCCTGGAGGATAGCAGCGCTTTTGTTTGAGATCCCACTCCTTGCATCTGTTCACCTGGATGCTGATTGGTCTCCTTGAATAGCCGTTGTCACAAACTGGCAACCTAGGGAGGAAATGGGTCTCCCAAGTTCTGTGAGCTGCTCTAGCAAATTCATTGAACCCAAGGAGGGGTTGTGGGAAGCTCTGACGGAGAGCCAGTCAGTCAGAAGCAGAGATGACACCCTTTGGTTGCCTCCGAATGGTTCTCCCTTTGCCCACCGCGGCCCTGCCGCTGTCTATTCCCAGTGCCGTCCCAGAGGGATCCTGTGCGATCTGAGTGGGACCACGTTCCTCTGCTCAGAACCCTCTGCAGTTCGCCATGATGTCACTCGAGCAAACCAGGATCCTCCGCGGGGCCCTGGCTGCTCCCTGCCGTCACCTGGCCTTGCTCCTCCACATTCGTTCCCTTTCAGTCCATGCTGTCCTGACCCTGACTCCACTAATCTCCACCCACCGCCTAAGTTCAAGGCAGAGGCCCGTCTTATTGGAAGAACAGCTAGATAAAATAGGAACACTGCCTGAAATGTTCCTCAGGCCAGAGGAAGAACGGGGGGCTGCATTCCGGCCCCGGAGCTTCTGGGAATCCCCACAGGCTCCTGTTAGTATCGCTTAGGCCGATTTTAAGTGTCTTGCCTGCAGGATGAGAGAGACCACTGCTAGACTTCGTTCCGAGTTGGGCTTGAATAAAGTAGATGTTCACAAGAGAGAAAGAGAGGCTTCTATTCACGGTGTTTCTCTCTTTGGGGGATGGAGGAGAGGGCAGAGAGACCCGCCGTGACCTCGGCCTCCCGCTGAGCAGGAGGCTGGGCCTCTCCTGTGCCTGCAGTGTACATTCCTGTTCCCAGAAGGCCGAGGGGCAGCTGTGGCTCCTCAAAGGTGCTGACAACAGTGTTCGTGGCAGGGACCACAGGAGCTGGGCTGCCGACTGCAGCCTGATCCCTGCCTGGAGCCACGCTGGTTTCAGCTGGGTTTCCCAGTGCGGGAGCTCAGGCCCCGGCGCCCGGAAGTGGTTCTGAACGGTGCCAGAGTTCCATCTCCTACACCTCCACCCTGCTCCCCAGGTGTGTTTTCTAACCTGCTCGAAGCTTTTCTTTATTGTTCCCCGAGTCCACGCACATTTGCTTTTCAGCAGAGTCTGGTGCAGAGACTTGTCTCAGGGAAGATGTCATCAAGATTTGATAACACTTGAGAAAATTACAGTTGCCTAAAAAGTGTCCAATTTTCTTATTATTTTTAAATCTTCACGTGAGGATTTTTTAAAAATTGATTTTGGAGAGAGAAATATCGATGTGAAAGAGAAACATTGATTGGTTGCCTTCTATACATGCACCGCCCAGGGAGCAAACCCAAAACCTTTTTGGTGTACGGGACAACGCTCGAACCAGCCGAGCCACCCGGCCTGGGCTAAAGTGTCCAATCTTACTGTCATGCTACAAAGGACAGAAATCAAACCGTCTGCTCGGTGGTCCCTCCTGAGGGCTGTGCGGTTGAATCTGTTCCATGCCTGTCTTCCAGTTTATGGTGATTGGCTGGCACTCTTTGGTGCTTTTTGGCTTGTAGTCACATCACCCTGATCTCTGCCTTCACATTCAGATGGCGTTCTCCTGGTGTGTGCACTGATGACATTGCTGCCTGCAGTCTTTGTGCTTGCTGTTGATTTCAGTCATCTAAGGCTGCGTAACAGATCGCATGAAAACCTAGTGGCTTAAAGCAATCATGATCATCTCTCATCTCTATGGTTTCTGTGGGATGGGGAACCAGGAGCAGCTTGGCTCATGGCACTTCATCGCGTTACTGTCAGAGGTTGGCGGGGCTGAGTCATCTGAGGCTTCTCCCAAGGGGACTCGCTCATGTGGCTGGGGGTTCGGTGGCAGGAGGCCTCAGTTCCTTGCTGCATGGACCGCTCCTTGGGTTTGCAGTGGAACATTTTGAGCACATGAGGGTTGGATTCCCTTACAGTGAAAGAGTCAAGAGAGCAAGGCGGAAACTGCGATGCCTTCTATGGGGTGGCCTCAGACCTACACGCCATCACTTCCGATGTATTCAGTTGGTCCCTCGAGCTGCACAGGAGTGCAAATCCAGGAGGCAGGCATCACTGGGCGCTGTCCGGGAGGGCTCACCACACCAGTCTCTCTGACCGGGTGCTCTTTCTTCAGTCACTGCAGAGCTAGCCTTTATGTTTCCTTACGACCATCCCTCATAAAATATGCCCCCTCCTCTCCTGACATTCTTATCCTGTTTGCTTTTCTTTATAGAGCGTATCATACCTGAAATGCTGCGTATCTGTTTATTGTCTATCTCTCTCCAGCAGAACGAATTCCCAGCATTTAGACCAGTGCCTGGTGCACAGAAGGTGCTTAATATTTTTCAAATCAGTGAATAGGCGACATGCACTAAATATCTGTTGAGAGAATAAAATCTCACCTCTTTAAAAATCCTTCAACACATGTTATCAAGGGTGCAATGTATGAATATGATTTAGCTCTGTTCATGTTGATCTTGGTCACTGGCTGAGGTGGGTTTGTAGGTCTCGCCATTGCAAAGTTCCTGGGTGCTTTCCGTTTTCCATGGTATACTCGTTGGAAGAAAATCATGTTGTGTAGCTCACACTTGAGGCTTGGGAGTTAGGGTCCAGCTTCCTCAGAGTCTCTGCATAATTTATTTGGAACACCTGGGTTCGTATCTCAGCTTCACCACTTACCAGGCATGTGACCCTGGGTGGGACTCTTAGCCTCCCTTTGCCTCAATTCCCTTATCTGTGAAATGGGTATTACTGCACCCATCTCAGAGGATAGTTGTGAGAAGTAAGTGAATTCATTCATGTAAAGTCCTGAGCTATCCGTAGACCTATGAACCAGGAGGTCACTGTTCGATTCCCAGTCAGGACACATGCCAGGCTTTTGGACTGGATCCCCAGTGTGGGGTGTGTAGGAGGCAACTGATCAATGATTCTCTGTTGTCATTGATGTTTCTATCTCTCTCTCCCTTTCCCTTGCTCTCTGAAATCAATAAAAATATATTTAAAAAACACAACACACACACACTCACATACACAATAACTGGGCTATCATTGTTATCCGGCGTTAGCAGCCCTGGCCTTGCTAATAACGTGTGTGATCTTAGGCAAATTCTTTCACTTTTTCGTGATAGATAACGTGTTGCACTTCTAGTCCCACGGGGTTCTCACTGTTGACACTGTTGAAAATTTGGGCCAGATAACACTTTGTCATGGGTGGTAGTCCTGTACATTACAGGAGGTTTGGCAACACCCCTGGCCTCTACCCACTAGAAGCAGGGGCGAAATTGCCCTCAGTTGAGGACACTGGACTAGAAGCAGGGTTCTTAGGCTAGAGATCTGTAGATCTTGGGGGCCCAAAAATGAGTTTTGAGAGGTCTATGAACATCCTGAAATTGTGTGTGTGTGTGACGTACATAGGAAGAAGCCCATGTGCATGTCTTAGGAGAGGTCTCCAGCCTTTACCAGTGTCTCAAGGCCGTGTGTCACCCAAAAGAAGTCAAAACCACTGGCCCTGAGCCCTTTCTGGCTCTAACATAAAGCTAGTCTTTGCTCTGGGAGGAAGGTGTGTTTCAGATGAGCGCCGAGTTCCTCCAATCACCTGGGACGTTCCCTGGCCTGTCTCTCTGAGCCTTTCTGATTACTCTTCTCTCTCCAACTCCCCTCCCCCTCACAAAGCCTCTCCCTCCTCTCCCATGTTAGTGGTTTCAGGAGCTTTTCCTCTTTTCTTGGGAAGTCGGAATACACTCTCCACATAGCCAGCTGCTCTTTGCCCTCTCTCCCTGTGCGTCCTCTGAGCTGGTGCAAGTGGTAGTGGGTGGGGGGGAGGGAGGAAGAGTGTGGTTGGGGAGGCATGGGTCAGGATGGGACCCATAGAACCCCTTTTTCTGGGGAGCCTCCATCCTATGTGGCTCTGTTCATGCCTTTTCCTTGCTAGTGTTCCCATTTTTGTCCAATTCTTGATCAAGTCACTCTGTTGAGGAGCTGCTATTTATGCTGTGGCTGGCGTGGGGGACGAACATAGCATGTTCTGTGGTGGCAACAGGGCTCAGGATCTCTTCCTGCCACGAGGCCAGACCGAATACTCAGAGCCTCCCATCAAGATGGGCTCTTACTAGGAAATCTCTTCCCCTGCCAAGTCCACTCTGAACCTTCATTTAGGCTGGATTTGGAGTGGAGAGGAGGCCAGGGCTCTCGGAAATCTTCTGACCATGTCACAGTTTCAATAAAAGAATAGGAGCTGGATGAGAAGTGTAATATTCAAACACTATCAGCTGGGGCAGGGGGCCCTCTGAGGCGCTGGAAATTCAAAAGCACGTTGTTGGGATGTTCCACTCCCTGCTCCCAGAATGAGAGCACGGATGGGAAGTACCTCCCACAGCCAAGCCTATGAAGGGACAGATTAGAAAGACTGATCCCTCTCGGGTGGGAGTCTAAGCCTATGATTTGTGAGGCATCAAAACTGAAGACAAGCAGATGTGGACGGCCTGGAAAACTAGCTTGAGCATCGGTCCAGGTCAGCTGGTACCGAGACTCACTGCACCCCCTTTTGCCCCAACAATCCAACTTTTCTCTCTGTGGTGCACTTGGGTCACGTGGGCATGGGGCAATCTGGATTTGCAAAATGGACGATAAAGGGGTGATTATTCACTTTACTCATGAGAGAGGCACTAAAAGGTTTTAAAAGGCAAATTCCCTAAGTGAACATGCAAAAGGATTTGACTTGCACCTAGCTTTTTCAATGCACCACATTCTTTATAATTTGAAGAGCCAGACAGGCCACTTAGAGTTTCAGTCTCATCACCATCCTCAACCAACACTTGTCAAATGCTCACGGGATTCTGGACTCCGGCTCTTCTTCTAATCTTGTGGATTCATGTGATACCTGAATAGCACCTTACACAGGAGAAGGAAGGGAGCTGTGGAATGCTTGTCAGGCTCCCTCCTACCCCTGAAAATTAGGGCACTCTAACTGAGCACCCTCAGAAGGGTTGTCAGGGTCAAAGGAGACCCTAGATGTGAAAATACGTTTTTTTCATGGTGGTGCTAAAAGTGTGACCAGAATAATACAGAGATCAGATCACACATTGTGTTAACTTATTTGACATCCTCAACACTTCAGAAGAGATAAAGGGAAAGAAAAATTAATTCTAGGGCAGTCAGAATAAGAATATTAAAGCTATCATTTACTGAATATTTTTATGCAGAAGGTGCTATACCTATATTACATAGATATGTAAATACGTATTTATGTGTGATAAGCTCTTTACATATATTACTAATACTAGTATTTCCCTTAATTTTCATCCATGAACTAGTAGTTGTCAACACCTTTTTAAGGGGAGGAATTTAAGGCCTGAATTTAGGTTACAAATGAGCCTTCCAGAGGCCAAGTGAGAAGTGCATATAGTCACAGGGAAGCCCCTTCACCCCAGCCTGGCCTCCCTCAGGACCTGCCTCCATGGTTCTGGAAGTTAGGTACCAGGCTCTCCAGCCTGCAGCAAGCCAAGTGGTGGGTGAGTGCTAAGTAGGCAGGATGCATGGGAAAGAGAAGAGATGGTGGACAGCCCAACACTGGGGCAGTGGCAGCAGGTCTAGAAAAACAGGCCTAATGACCAAAAAAGCAGAGTTGGTTGGGCCAATTAGCATAGAGGAAGAGCACCCTCCATTCATGTCATCAACCCTGAGGGTAGGCCTGCGTCAGGGGCTAGGGCAAGAACGTATGTTCAATAGAATGGTCTTGACTCATCAAGAATAGGCTAACTTATGCTGAATATATTTTATCCTATATAATAAAGAGCAATATGCTAATTAGACCAGATGGCAGAATGGCCTTTCGGAATGACCAGTGGGTGGTGGGCGGGGCCGTGGGGCCTCGAGGCAGCTGTGGCTGTGAAGGCCTACCCTTGTATGAATTTCATGCATCGGGCCTCTAGTTTTAAAATATAGGAACATATTAAGTTCATTGAGGAGAGTCTCCTGAAAGCTGGTTTGAACATGGAGGATGCAGAAAGAATGAGGGCTGGGAGCCTGGGAGGATGGAGGAATACCAGCAGGGGAAATAGTGCAGTCATGAGGGTGGGGAAGGCACTTGAATTGAGCCTCCAAGTTTTGCCAAGGGTTCTCCATGACTATCTAACCTGCCGCCTGCCTTACCTTGCTGCCTTTTCTTGTGCCTCCTGGATGATTCTGAGCTGTGGGACCGTGGGCCATGATGTCCTCACTGATGTACTTCATTAGTCAATACTTTGGGCTTCCTTGTTCAGTTATGGGACCCAAGTTCTGCTCCCTCCTTCCTATAGCACCGCCCAATCAAGTTCCATGTCCCAGGAAATCCCCAGGGCCAAGCCAGAAGTTTGAGAAGTGAGTGACTTATGGGACTAGTAATCTTGTGAGAACTAAATGAGGTGATGCATGCAAAGTTTTTAGCACAGTGTCTGCCATGTAGTCAGTACCCACTAAAAATGAATTATTATTATTTCCAGGGGGCTGAAGACTAGCATTGAGACTGTACTGAGCAGACAGAGCTAATGTGATTGTGCCCGTGTTAGAGGTAAAGAAATTGGGTAACTAGGAGAGAATGTGATAATACGATGAATGCATTCTGAAATTAGACTTAGAGAAGCTGGGTGGCATAATTTGATGCCTGTGACTAGAAACCGAAGTTTACGTTCTCATGCTTATGTTGCTCCAGAGATTAACACCATAGACTTGAATGAACCAGCCTTATCCTCCTAATCTTGAGTCAGTATGATAGCATCTAACTCCTTGGGTGAAATGGGAACTGGAACGTCTGGGAATCCAAGAGCTTGATGATCTGAGAGGAGCTTTGTAGAATATGTGTCCCCTGTTGTCTCGTCCACAACTAGCCTGGACTTGATCTGAGATCCAAGAATGAAGGCAACCTTACTTTATGTAGCCAGCAGAGGCCTGAAGACAAGCCAAAAACGTATATGGGATGCTAGGACTTGGGGTGGGTAAGACTTTGCATGGGACGAGAGCAGTGCTATTGAATGAAACTGATAAATCAGAGGCTTGGGGGCTTAGGAACTCAGTTGACATTTTAGGAAAACCACCACAACAAAACTCTGGTAGCCCTCCATGAAAGCAGGAGCTAACTGTGAATTAGCCAGGGTTCTCCAGAGAAATAGGACCAGTGGGATGTTTTATAGCTCTACCTCTGTCTGCCTATCTATCTATCTATCCATCCATCTACCTATTCACTCATCCACCTATATATTGAAGAGAGATTTATTTTTGAGGAATTAGCTCATGTAATTGTGGAGGCTGTTTGATTTCAAAATCTGCAGAGCAGGTCAGCAAACTATAGATCCAGGGAAGAGTTGCAGTCCAAGTCCAAAGGCGGTCTTCTGGCAGAATTTTCTCTTGCGTGGGGAAGGTCAGTCCTTGTTCTATTAGGGCCTTCAACTGATTGAGTGAGGCCCACCCACATTATGGAAGGTAACCTACTTTACTTATAGTTTACCAATTTAAATGTTAAACTAATTAAGAACATCTTCACAGAACTATCTAGAATAATGCTGGACCAACGATCTGAGCATTGGGGCCCAGCCCAGTAGGCACATAAATTAATGATCACAAACTTAAAGATGCAAGGCTGAGAGTATTGGTCCATGGAAGGACTCTATTGGTCTCTGATGGACGTTCAGGGGACCTGATGTGTAGACCTTCGCTGGGAGGAAGGTAGGAGCACATCTCCTGGGCCGGATTTGGGCGTCCTGCCTCTTGCACGTCCAAGTTTGTGTTCTTCCCTTTTGCCGCAGGATGCTGAAAGAAACCTGAATTTGCTCAGTAAGTTGCCCATAAAGTTTCCATCTATTTCCAGAACTTGAAAGGTATAGTCCCAGTGAGGTAACTTGGCCACTTGGCATCAAGGTATTTGGAACAGATTTTCTCTGCCAATGCAACTCTTGGCAACCATTATACAATAATTTTATGCTTATGTCTGGCCCAACTGTGAACAATGTGTCAGTGTTATGAACCCATGAATAGAAAAACCCTGGCACTATGACTGCCCACTGCCCAGCTCCCAAGCCTGGGAAAAGGAGCCCTTCTTTGGGGCAGACATAGGGGAACATTCTTAATAATTATACTCTGAGGGCCAGGATGGAAACATTGTCAACAGATGGCAACATCATATGAACTCCTCAGGAGGTTCTCATGACCTTATCACCCCTGAAACCGAGCTCGAAATGACCCCCCAGTGTCGCCTGAGAGCCCGAGGAGCCAGGCAGGCAGTTCTATGGTGGGCAGGTTCCTAGATAATGATGAAGTCCCACAAGAAGGGTGAAAGCTGCAGGTGAGACACACTGGTCATGAACATCCATTCGCTTTAAGAGCCACTCATGTAGCTGGGAGAATAGCAGCAAGCTCACAGGTTCAGCAAATGGTCATTTCAGTGAATTCAGAGGCAAAGCTTTGAGTTAGGTCCTTCAGTCTGAAGTTCGCCAAGCAATGAGAGGAACAACCCCACCAACCTCTCCACCAAACACACCAAACAGTGGGTCGCGAACAATGAAAATAAATCCTGCATATCAGATATTTACATGACGATTCATAACAGTAGCAAAATTACAGTTATGAAGTAGCAACGAAAATAATTTTATGGTTGGGGGTCACCACAGCATGAGGAACTGTATTAAAGGGTCACGGCATTAGGAAGGTTGAGAACCACTGCTCTAGAACCAGGAGCCGGAGAAGGTAGATGTCCCAGCTCAAGCAAAAAGCAAATTCACCCTTCCTCCCTTTTTGCTCTATTTGGGTCTCACTGGATTGGATGATGCCCGCCCACATTAGTAAGGGCCATCTGCTTTACTGAGTCCACTGATTCAAATGCTAATCTCTTCTAGAAACACCTTTACAAACACACCCAGAAATAATGTCTTACCATCTATTTGGGCATCTCTTAGCCCTGGCAAGTAGACACATAAAATGGCCTATCATACCAGATAGGACATGATAGGAGGATATGTCTCTTCTGTGGTTTTCTTTTCAAAATGCGTAACCCCAGTCTAATCATGAAAAAACACCAGACAATCCCAAACGGAGGAACATTTCTACAAAATACATGGCCAGTGCTCCTCAAAAGTGTCAAGGGCGTGAAAAACAAGAAAACCTGAAGACATGGTCACAGCCCAGAGGAGACTAATGGGACAGGATGGCTAAATGCAATGTAAAGTCCTGCGTTGCATCTTGGGACACAGAAAAAAGAAATTTTAATGGAAAAAGTGGTGGATTCCAAAGAAATCTGGATTCTAAAGAAATCTGGAGTCATGGTAATACACCAAAGTTGGTGTCTTAGTTTTGACAAATGTATCAGTGGAAGATGATAACAGTAGGGAAAACTAGAACGGGGCAAGGAATGTGCAGGAACTCTCTGTACTAGCTTGGCAACTCTTGTGTAAGTCTGATGCAATTTCAAAATAAAAACGTTCGTAAGATAGACAAGAAACCGAAGACTTTGTACTACTTTATGAATATACTAAAAACCACTAAATTGTACACTCTAAATGGATGGCTTTTGATGGTGTGTGAATATTGTCTCAATAAAGTGGTAAAAAAAAAAAGTTTCTTAAGAGAGACGACATTTACCATAGAGCTAAGGTTTGGGTAAATATGGTTTGCAAATGCAGACCAGCAAGAAGCTACATATATGTGAGATGGAGTATTTATTCAGTCTGTAATAAACACGGTTCGAGGATTGCTACTTCAAGGGTAGAACCAGGTCTGCACATGGATTTCAGGCTCGCAGCAGGATATCTGCCCCTCCCTCCACAGCAGCATGGTGACACTGTAGGGGTGAGGGAGTACCTGTCCCACGCAAGGGACCCTGACATCCTGGGTCACATGTCAGGTAAGGTAGGACTTCAGAGAGCAAAGGTCTCGGTGGAGAGGAGGGTGACACTGACGTTGGCCTGGAGTGGCCTCCAAAGCACCAACGCCACACTTGGCAAGCAGAGCCTTCCGGAGTCTCCGCGAAGTGTGTACACCCAGGGAGAGGAAGACCGGCTCCAGGACAAAGACTTTTTTTTTACCAGAAGGAAGGACACGGCCACATGTGTCATCCATTCCATCCCACACAAAACCAACCAAGATCCACCAAGGACCTCTTTTTGAAAGCTCAGCCTTACGCATGAGAAAACACATTCTCCCACCACTACCTCTAACAACTTGCCTTCAAAGTCTGCATCAAAGACCGAAACGCCCTTCCCTCTATCGGGTGTTACGACCTGGTCAGAGAGAGAGCGAACTCCGGGGGGGGGGGGGATGCCCAAGTGCAGCTCCTGGCTCCCCGTGTGCCCTTGAGGAAGTCGTGGTCACTTGCTTTGTCCTAGAGAGACACCGTTTTCTGGAGAGCCTGCTTAAATCATTTTATTGGACTGGGTTATATAGGTAATAACCTCCTGCTCTCTCCACACCACACACACTATGCAGCAAATATACGGTATGTTCATGAGGAGGACCAGATCTGTTACATAGCGATGCGGGATGAATTGTGTTCTGCCAAATTCATATGCTGAAGTCCTAACTTCCAGTATCTCAAAATGTGGCCTTATTTGGGAATAAGATTATTATAAATATAATCAGTTAAAGTGAGGTCATGCTGGCATAGTGCGGGTCCCTAATGCAATACGACTGGTGTCCTTACAGAAAAGGGAGGTTTGGACACAGTGCACACATGGGGAGAATGCCATGTGAAGATGAAGGCAGAGACCTGCAAGCCCGGGAAAGGCGGAGCTGGCCAGCGACCCGCTAAAAGCTAGGGCAGAGGCAGGGAGTGGATCCTCCTCAGCCCTCACGGAACAACTCTGCCCACACCTGATCCAGCGTGTAGCCTCCAGAGCCAGGAGACAATAGATTTCTGTTGTGTAAGCACCAGTCTGGGTGCTTTGAATGGCAGCCTTAGCAAACTCCGTTAGGCTATTTGTGTCTCTGGCAAAACCTGGGAAGAGGTAGCTCAGTTTTGAAAGAAACAGACATTTGGGTCTGTAAAGGTGACCCTCCTTGTTTTATTATGAGTTAGTGAAGAGTTGGCAACATGAGCTGTGACTCCTTTTGCTTTTCTTTCCTAGAGGAAGTGGGGCCCCCATCTGTGAGGGCAACCATGCAAACACGGTCTGTGGAAACCCGTTCTGAGTCTCCCTTCCCCATGAAGTCTCCTGAGATGAACCCCTACGGCTGTCAATCAGCTCTTTTCTCTGCATCTCTTGGGTTTTCATTCACATATACTGTTTGTGTCAAAACCGTCCAGAAAAAAACCAAGCAACCAGATAGTGTCAGTCAGGTAGGGCTGCTATTACAGAATACCATGGACTAGGTGGCTCATAAACTGTAGACATTTATTTCTCAGGGTTTTGGAGGCAGGAAGTTTGAGATCAGGGTGCCAGCATGGTTGAGTTCTGGTGAGAACTCATTTCTGGGTGGCGGATGGCCGACTTCTTGCTGTGGCCTCACATGGTAGAAGGGTTGAGAAAGCTCTCTGGGGCCCTTTTTAAGGGCACTCATCCCATTCATGAAGGCTCCACTCTCACAGCCTGAACACCTCATAACACCATCTCATTGGGTGTTAGGATTTCAACATATGAATTTGGCAGAGTTGGGGGAGCACACAAACATTCAGTCCATAAAATAAATCAATCCCTGGGTACTGGAAGGGGGTGCCATTGAGCCAGACTGGCCCAGGCTGAGATGGGTTGCTCAGCAGACAGAAGCAGAAAGGCATGGGGAGAGGTTGGCCAGATCTACCAACAGCCCATCTTTGCTTACACAGCCATGGAATGAGGAGAGGCCCAGGGACCCAGAGAAAAAGAGGGGGCGGGGGTGGGGGGCAGAAGTGGGACACGGAGGATGAGAGTAGCAGGAGGCCAGTGCTCAGGCAGCAAGCAGTAAGCAGCGCTAAGGTGAAGTGAGATAGTACTTGGTGATAACGAGACAGAAAATGTCACATCTCTACTCATCTGAAGGGAAGGGGGCTGAAGCGTTGCCCATGCTGCCCTGTGCCACGCCAACACGGCCAAGGGTGAATCTGAGCGGTGAAGGATTGAGAAAAGACAGACAAGAGAACGAAAGCTGGGTCTCGGCGGGACGCTGCTTCTCTGATGGAGAGACAGCAACGGCGCCCGCAAGCCAAGTCTTTATTTATAGCCAGATTCCATGAGGTAAAAGGCGTGGTCAAGATGTTTACACTGTTCTAATCTACTCAACTACATGCACCTGAACTCTATCAAGCCCACATCACTCAGGCACATGGGGCCACGTGTTCGGACCATAGGTTCAAGCTTACAGCTATAGCTGTTGGCTGTAATTGTGCTGGGAGGGCTCTGCCCTCCAAGCTGGGACTTGCATGTGGCCATGAGAGGACTGTGCCCTCTCATTAGTCTGAGGCTTGAACCTGTCCAAACACTGCAGCCGCTCTCCACACTGCCCCTCACTTGGGGAAGAGGAGAGATAGGTTTGATGCATAGCTGTAGCCTCTGTGAAACATCAGACTTACCCAGGGCGGTTTACAGAGATGACCTTTGGGTTGTGCCCCAACCCACTGACCCCCAGAATCTCTGTAGAGTAAGTGGGTTTGGGGTCAGGACGTTCCTGCTATACGGGACACTGTCCATATATGCACTGGCGGCTGTAACTAAAGGTCACTGTGATGGCGGATACTTTGCAACAGTGGTCATGTATTATCAGGAAAAGGTGGTTTTCTGTGTGATTCGGTCCAGGAGAGATAGGATGACAACCTGTATGTGGTACTTTACAGTTTGCAAGAGCTTCTGCATACATCCTTCTCATCATAGCCCCCCCTGTAAGGTACACACTGTCATATCACTGTTTTGCAGAGAAAGTCATGCACTTCGATAAGATCATAGAGCAAACAGGTACTGCGTTTCCTGAAGCAGATCCTGTATCTTTTCATTAAAACCCTATCTGCAGAGAAGTATCACTTCACTTTAGGAAAGTTTGCATTACAATTTGTGAAATTAAAATCATATTTCTTAAATGTCTTATTCATTCATTCACCCCCCAGATGTCGCTGAGGACCCACTCTGAGTCAGGCACTATCCCAGGTGCTGGGCCACCCCTTAGCTGCATGGCAGGCCCAGTTATCCTGAATGCCAATCCTCTTACTGTTCTCAACAGCTACGGCCACTGCAAACTTATTAATAAGTCTCACTGGAGGGCAGATGGAAGTCATTTCTCTCTCTCATCAAGCAGGAGCCATTAATAGAATGGAGGCATGTCTTCTAGTTCTGGGATATTCTTTGCAGCACTGAACACAGCTGACTGACCTGCAGATCTGCAGAGATGTGTTAACTCTCTGAGGCTTTCTTTAAGGGAAATGCACTCAAGAATTTCCTCAACTCTGTAATTTGTTTAGTTTGGAAAAGGCCTATTTTGTCCTGCTTCTCAGAACTCTTAGGGAGTCCCAGAGAGTGTGTTGGGTGGTTTTCCCTACGATGGCGTTTGTATTCAAGTCAGAGGGTGACATTACCAGAGGGGAGGGACATGCCTAAGGTGACAGCAAGTCAGTGGGTGAACTCATGGTTTCTCTTTGCGGGCTCCAGGGTGTGCTCCTTTGTTGGGCATGTACCAGGGTGCTGGGTTATAGGTCATCAGCTTATCAGAAGGTAAGGGGCCAGAGGGAAATTCAGGGGTTGTCAACTGCAGCTTTATTATTTCATTGCCCAGGGAGAGGAAGGACTTTCCCAGGCCTCACTGGTGGTTTCGAGGCAGATCTTCCCAAGGTCAAGGCCCCTGTAGTTCCCCTAGACTGGGTTCTGCTGTTTCTACATCCCTTCTTGTTTGCTTAAACTGTGACTTGGTGAAAACACACTCGTCAGGACCCTTTGGATGGGAGGAGAGAGAAGAGCCAGCTTGGGCATACACTACCAGGTCAGCCTCTCGCTGAGCTGCCCCGGAGTCCTCCTCAGACCTCAGGTTACTGACAGTGTTGATTTCTGAGGACCCCAAGAACAATAAGCACTCGAGATTCAAAATCACACACAAGACCGTGCCATGTGCTGGCCTGTGCCTGGGTTGGTCTTGTCAACTGTCCACGTCTGAGCTGGGGCAACCTTCATGACCCAGCTGGGCCAGTTTGGGGGCTGGTGACCTGCTTGACATTTCCCAGTTGCATGTGCCTCTCTGGTGTGCAGTCGTCCCACAGAGCAGGCAGGCTCTGGGGCAGATCGTCTGAGGCTGACCCAGGATGCCTGCCAGAGTCCACAACAGCTGGGCCGTGTCGGCCAAGGCCAGCCACGTGACCTCTCTGGCCGCAGCGTTCTTCCCTGAACACTGGGGCTTAGGATACTTATCGTACGGCTCTTGGGAGGCCCAAGTGAGGGACTGATGGAGAGATGCTTGGAAAAGATCAGTGTCAGCTTGCTGCCCTCTGTTCCTTTCGCTGCTCTGCCTACCCCAAGATAACTGCTGTGGGCAGAGACGAGACCCACTGGCTCCCACCAAGAGCCAAAAGTCAAAAGTTTGTTGTCATTCCTGAAAACTTAGCAATGTGGAAGAGGACTGTCCCATTGGAGTCTGGATTCCTGGGCATTGACCAGGGCCTGTGAGTCTCCAGGGCAGGACATGGGGCAGCTGCGTCTCAGGACAGGCAGGGGCGTTCCTGGTGGGAGGCTGTGACCACAGAGAAGACTGTGGGTGGGTGGGAGTGATCTCAGGGGAAAACATACCCCCACCACGGGTCTCCTGTCTGGCTCAAGATGCTCTGACCATGTTCACTGAGAAATGTGATTCCCGACTCCCTTTGAAGTTTAAGGCAGTGATCCCAGATGTGAGTCACATACATTCCCAAGTTAGTGAGTTTGTCAGCTCCCTTCTGGACCAGAGCTTGATCATGGGGGAGGAGAGAGGGGAGGAAGGAGAGCAGGGAAGAGAGAAAAGGGAGAGAGGGGTTGGAAATTCAGACCAAGATGAGGCCTAAAATAAAGCTTGGGGATTGCCTGTGACTCAAGAATGGCCAAGATCTTCTTTCTCCTTTGGATCTAACAATTTTCAGTTAATTGAATTATTCTTGATATTTTGCTACGTATAAACTAACAATTTAATTTCCAAGACATATATATATACATATATACATATATATGTAATCTTTTTAATTTTATTGATTTTTAGAGAGAGGAAGGGAGGAAGAGAGAGAGAGAAAAACATCGATATAAAAGAGAAACATCAATTCATTTGTCTCTTCTGGACCCACTCCATCTCTCCAACCACTCAGGAGGCTGAAGCAACGGAGGTGCATCCATCCATCTTGGAAGACCCGTCCTGGATGCGGTGTGTGTGCCAGGACCCCACCCTGCCCCGGGGCCTGGGCCTGGGCCATATACAACTTCCCTGAGCTGAGCCGCCCCTCCTGCGACGCCCCCCCCCCCGCCCCCCCCCTGGTTGTGGGAGCAGAGCTGCGGGCCTCCTTGCCTCTGGGACAGGGAGGTTCCCGAGCTGAGAGAGTCCAGGAACACAGCCCAGACCCGCGCCTCCAGGACCCACAGTCACCTCAAGGGAGGCCCAGGAGACAGACCACAGCCCTGTGGCTCCTGAACCAGCCAGGAGGTGCCAGCCCCAGAGGGGATGGAGAGACGCGTGCTGAGCCCAAGCCACCGGCACACGCACTAAGCACCCAGAACCGCACCCCCCCCCCCAAAGCCGGACAGAAGGCCATCCAACCTGCTCCAGGGGCCTGCACCCCTGGGGGAGCCCCGAGGCTGCCCTGCGGAGCAGCCCCACTGCTTCTTTCTCTCCTGAGGGCGTCACAGACATTCCTGGGACAAATCCCTCCCCGAGTGCAATCAATAACGGCGCTAAGTGGCTGACTTGGCGTTTGCATCTACTTACCATCTCTCTGTTCTCTTCTTGATCATGTGAACCACGATTAAACCATCCATCCCTTAAAAAAAAGAAAGAGAGAACCAAGGATTGGTTGCCTCCTAATCTGTTGTGCCCTGACTGGGGATCAAACGCACAACTTAGGTCTGTGCCCTGACTGGGAATTGAACCGCAACTGTTTGTATAGGACAACAGGCAAGGATGACAGACATTTACAAAAAGTTAGTCTCTGCGGGACATAAATGCACTGCTTCTGCGGCAGTCATCACGGAAGCTGGCCCTTTTCCGGCTAACGCTCTGGGAGACCAGAAAAGCGACATCTAACTGAAATGTGACACAGGTTCCTTTTCCCAGAAGCCCAACTGTACAATACTTAGTGGACAAGTAGCTATCGCTGATGTGTCCTTTGGTTTGAGCATGAATCAGAGAATTTCACAGAAGGAGAAAAATTCAGATCAGCAGATTCTTCCTCTCGGGTGTAACTGTTTCTCGAGGAACCCTGACTAATACCGGGACTCTCCTCACTTTGGTGAGTGTGCCGGTTCAGCTCAGGTGCTCAACAAGGATCTGTAGAATAGATGAGTGCATGAATAGTCACCCTAGCCCGTGGACGGCAAACCGCGGCTCGCGAGCCACGTGCGGCTCTTTGGCCCCTTGAGTGTGGCTCTTCCACAAAATACCACGTGCGGGCGCGCATGTACAGTGCGATCGAAACTTCGTGGCCCATGCGCAGAAGTCGGTATTTTGTGGAAGAGCCACACTGAAGGAGCCAAAGAGCCGCATGTGGCTCTCGAGCCATGGTTTGCCAAGCGCCAGTTTGCCGACCACTGTCTAGCCCAGTGGTCGGCAAACTCATCAGTCAACAGAGCCAAATATCAACAGTACTTCTTCAAAATAGACTCGCACAGGCCGAAAACCGACTTCTGCGCATGGGCCACGAAGTTTCAATCGCACTGTACGTGCGCCCGCACGTGGTGTTTTATGGAAGAGCCACACTCAAGGGGCCAAAGAGCCGCATGTGGCTCGAGAGCCGCAGTTTGCCGACCACGGCCCTAGCCCATGTCTTCTATCTTCACTGCTTTCTCTTTCCTCACCTGTTCTCCTAACTCCTTTTCTTCCTTCCCCACTCACGCCCTGGAGCCTCTCAGACACAGGAGCATTTTATGGTCCTGCTGGGCTGGAAAGATACTGACCCTCCAAAGTCCATGACTTGGTATCCGACAACCTAAGTTTCTCCTTTCCTTTACCTTGTAAGTGTGTTGTAATTTCCCCAGCAGAAGTGAAAGTGATTAGGAACTCAAATGGTTGCGCAAGCACCAGAATGAGAGGGAGAGGCGGCGAGAGACAGGGAAGAGGGAAGTTTTGACAGGGTGAGAGCGAGCTCTCACATAAGTTCTGACCCACCCAGTGGAAGGAAAAGAAAAGTTGCATTCAGGGGCAATGTTGTCACTGATTTTAATTCTCTGTCATCAAGCAGGGTGCCCGGAAAAGATTTTCATACATTAAATTTTAACCACTGGGGCTTTCTCGTTGGCCTGAGGAAGAGCTGTACAAGGTTGCACAATCTGTAAGTTTGAAGATGAATAAAAGATTAACATACCTTTTGTTTCCCCTAAGACATAATACCTAAGTTAGCACAGTGCCCTGCTTCCCATCTAGGCGCGCGTTTCAATTAGAAACAAGCTAAGTTTTAACACATTCCGTACTGCTCAGGAGTTTTCTCGTGTTTCGCGCGCCATCTGTTAAGGACCGTTCTTGTTTTTCACGCCCATGGAAAAAGGAGCGAATCTAGATACTTATGTAAATTTTGTTTGGTCCCTCTTCATAGAGGAAAATGTTTTACGCAGTACCATACGTTAAAAAAGTACTAGGAACTTTAATTGTTTAATTGTTTTTGTAAATAAAAATGTTATAATTATTGAAAAACAACACCTAAAGTGCATTATGATGATTTAAATAACATGCAGTTTGCCCAAAAACGTGTGGTCTCTGGCGTATGTCTTAGAGATTTCTATGCGGTACGCAATGTGTTAAGCACACGTGTAACAGCTGAGCAAGTGGGAGATGTATTATGTGGCCGCACTGATATTAATAACGGCCGGCCTTTCCCCCCCAGGCCTCCAGCCTTCCTTCCTCCCCTCTGCTCATGCAAACCACCACACCTTTCAAGGCCCAGCTTACCTGCCACTCCTCCAGGAAGCCTTCTCTGAATCTTGCGATTGGAATGGATCATGATACCTCCTGGGTCTCACATCAAATTGTTTATAAACCTCTGTTACCCTTGTTTGGTCTTGTTTCATCAGAGGCAGCTCCTGGAGAGCTGGGCTATCACAGTTCCTAACTCCCAGGTGTGCTCAACAATGTTGAAAGGTGATCAGGCCTTTCCCGTGGAAACCCTTCTGTGATCTCTCATTTCTCCCGAGATCAAGTCTGAACCTGCGAGGGTCTATGTGATCCAGCCTCCTTCTCCCACCTCATCTGCAAATGCTTTGAGAGCAGGAACCAGAGGAGGCCAGGACCTGCTCAACTCATCTCCAACAGCTGGGCGAACCGAGATGCGCTAGCTTAGCTCGCCTCCTCAGCACTTTGTGTCTATGAGTCTGCAGGCCTGGGTGGCCTGGAAAGGCCTTTCCTGGTCCTTGCAGGAGTGGTGAGCCTCTCCCCTCCCCTTCCTGGAGGCGAAGGCCACGGGTATCGTCGGGTCAGACTCACTGGAGAGCCACTAAACATAAGTCTCTGGATTTGCAGCTGTGGAAAGCCCCCTTAGCAAATGTCCTCTTGACCCCTTGACCTAAGTTGTCTGCTGTGTCTGGCTTCTAAAGGAAATGCTATGTATTTGGGACATGATTTTATTTGCTGCCAACCTGTTACTATCAGCAGCTTCAGAACTCCCCGGGGTTGGGGGTTGGGGTGTGTGTGAAAGTCATGAATTAGAAGAAGCCATGGTCACTGGCCTCAGAATTCCAGGCCTCGGAGAGGGAAGAGACTTAGCATCCAGTCCACCAACCTTGCAAACTCAGATCTTTTTATCCATAAAAGGATGGGGCGGGGGGTTTGGAAGGAGAGTTGGATTTTCAAATTCTTTTTTCCCCCTGGGCTATAGAAACCTTTCTTCAAGGAAAAGCTGGCAGAAGAAGCCCAGTATGCAGTATGTGAGGATACCCTTGGAGCTGCTGCTGTGTTTGAAGTGGAAACTGGGTCTCTGTTCCTCACACCCACTTCCCAGTCTAAGGAGAACCCCAGAATTTCTTTAGGCTCTGATTCAAAACCCATTAATACGACTCAGCCCTTTTACCCTTAGGTATGTTACCCAAGGGAAACGCAAACGGTCCACATGAAAACCTGTACACAAGTGTGTATCGCAGCCTTCTTGGCAGTAGCCCAAACTGGAAGCCACCTCAGCGTCCACCGGCAGGTGAATGGATAAACAGCGTATGTATTTGTGCCATGGAATACTAAACAACAAAAGGGAATGGACAAACTATTATGTGCAATGAGATGAGTGAATCTCAAAATAACGATGCTAGCCAAACCGGTTTGGCTCAGTGGGTAAAAAATTAATTAAAATATATTTAGAAAAAAAAATAACGATGCTAAAGTAAAAAAAGCCAGCACCTCTCTCCTCCCCGGAGGCGCTTCTCTCTCTCTCTCTCTCTCTCTCTCTCTCTCTCTCTCTCTCTCTCTCTCTCTCTCTCTCTCTCTCATCCTTGGATGTATTTGAACCTCAGGCCCATCAATCCCCAGGCCGATGCTCTATCCACTGAGCCAAACCAATCTGCACTCTTCTCCTCTCTTTTTTTTAGGGCCTAAAGTAGAAGCTTTCAATCACCTTCTTTTCCTGGTAGATTCACCTCATACCACTTGTTGAGGTGAAACCACTCACATTTGCCTCTTGTTGATCACTGAGAGGAAATTGGGGTGAAGAGACAGGGAATAAGGTGATGTGTGCCTAGCTCCTGACAAGCCTTCTCAAACTCTGAAAGAATAACAGGATAACTTCTTCTTCAAACTCTGAAAGAATAACAGGATAACTCCTTGTTCAATCTCAAAGAATAACAGGATAACTCCTTGTGGACTCAAAGGCATCTCCTGTCAGCCTCGGTCTTAAAGAATGGTCTGAGAAGGAATGGACAAGAAAGATTTGGACAGAGCAGTCAGGTGGTGATAGGTAAGAGAGATCATGGTGAACTGAAGTGGTGGGAGCAAGAAGATAGAAGGAGTATTGGACAGGTGCGGAAAGTATTTCCAATTGATAGGTCTTGCAGGTGCGGCTCATCGGCCTAGAGCTCCTCTCTGTTGCCTGTATTGGTTGATACTGTTTTGTTTCACTGTTGAATTGTTGTTGTTAGATTGTTGAGCAGACTTCGTTTGCTTGTTTTAATGTTTGTGTATTGCCTTTTAAAAAATTATGGTAAAATACAGGTAACATAAAATTATACCCGGAACCATTTTTAAGTGTACATACAGTACAGGGGTATTAAAGGCAGTTACATTGTTGTGCAGCCGTCACTACCGCCCATCCCCATAACTCCTTTCCTCTTGTCAATCTGAAACCCTATTCCTAGTAAACAACAAGGTCCCAATCTCCCCTCCCCCCACCCCGGAACCACCATTCCACTTTCTGTCTGTGATTTTTGACTAAGTGCCTCATATTGGTAGAATCATACAGTATTTGTAACTGGCTTATTTCATGTAACAGACTGTCTTCAGATTTCATTCATGTTATAGCACATTCTTCAATCTCCCTTGTTTCTTGGGTGCGGGCTTTGGGGGGCAGCTGGTGGTTCAGTATCAAGGGGCCAGATGGGGGTCGTGGGGTGGGAGGTGGAGGTGCTATGCCCCTTTAGTTTGTTTTTGGTGTCTTTTTGCCCTTGTATTTTAAAAGGCTGGGGCAGTGTCATTGTCTTTCCCCTCCCCCTCAGCAATGCCATCTCAGACTCTGATTTTCTGTGAGGTTCTCAGAGCCCCTGACTGCCCTACACCCCCACCTTCCTTTCCACCCCATCCATCCATTCCCTGTTCCTACACAGAGCCTTGCCCTCCATTCTGGGCCTTCACTCTCTCCTCCTTCTCCTGTCTCCTCTTCCCATTACCCCCTAAACAGGTCTGGCGAGAGGCTGTGGGGCGATGGGCAGAGAGACAGAGGCGGAGGAAGGACACAAAGGGATGTACCGTCTTCTGTTCATTAAACAAAAAGTTGTCTTGTGGTTGCCATCTCTTTATTACTGTTAGAGGCCTCATTTTATATCTATAAACATTAAACTGGGTTGTTTCACGGAAGAGAAAAAAAAAAGCCAGACCAAAAAAGGTATAACCCATAAAATTCCACTTATATGAAACTCTAGAAAATGCAAACTAATCTGTGCTGATAAAAAGCAGGCCAGTGGTTGCCTGTGGATGAGGGTGTCTCTGGCTTATTTCACTCAGCGTAGTGTCTTCAAGGTCCATCCATGGTGTAGCATGTGTCAGAATTTCACTCCCTTTTAAGATGGAAGAATATTCCATCGTATGGATATACTACAATTTTCTTATCATTCATCCATCCGTGGACATTTGAGTTGTTTCCACCTTTTGGCTATTGAGAATAATGCTGCTATGAACATGGTGGTCCAAATATCTCTCCAAAACCTTCCTTTCAATTCCCCAGACATGAAGTTGCCGGATCATGTGGTAATCCATGTTTAGCTTTTGAGGCCCGCCATACTATTTCCCACGGCTGCAAACAGGTGGCTGCAGCATTTTACATTCCTACAGCAGTGCACAAGGATCCCAACTTCTCTACTTCCTCACCGACACATATTATTTTCTGTTTGTTTGTTTGTTTGTTTTTTATAGGAGCCATCCTCATGGGTGTGATGTGGTGTCTCAGTATGGTTTTGACTTGTATTTTTTTAATGATCAGTGACGGTGAGCATCATTTCATGTGGATCTGAGAATTTTTAAAGTAACAATATTTAAAATATTTCAGCAATAAAAAAGTAAAAACATAAAGGAATACCCTGAAAACCTCCTATATGTGTCTTATCTCTTTAAATGTTTCCAATTTTCTTTTTTTTTTTTTTTAAATTAAATCTTTATTGTTCAGATTATTACATTTGTTCCTCTTTTTTTTTCCCCCCATAACTCCCCTCCTCCCAGTTCCCGCCCCACCCTCCGCCCTCACTCCCCACCCACTGTCCTCATCCATAGGTGCACAATTTTTGTCCAGTCTCTTCCCGCATCTCCCACACCCCTTTCCCCTCCAGGAATAGTCAGTCCATTCCCTTTCTATGTCCCTGATTCTATTATAATCAACAGTTCATTCTGCTCATCAGATTATTTATTCACTTGATTCTTAGATTCACTTGTTGATAGATGCATATTTGTTGTTCATAATTTGTATCTTTACCTTTTTCTTCCTCTTCCTCTTCCTCTTCTTAAAGGATACCTTTCAGCATTTCATATAATCCTGGTTGGTGGTGATGAACTCCTTTAGCTTTTCCTTATCTGTGAAGCTCTTTATCTGACCTTCAATTCTGAATGATAGCTTTGCTGGATAAAGTAATCTTGGTTGTAGGTTCTTGGTATTCATCACTTTGAATATTTCTTGCCACTCCCTTCTGGCCTGCAAAGTTTCTGTTGAGAAATCCGCTGACAGTCGTATGGGTATTCCCTTGTAGGTAACTGAGTTTCTTTCTCTTGCTGTTTTTAAGATTCTCTCTTTATCTTTTGCTCTTGGCATTTTAATTATGATGTGTCTTGGTGTGGTCCTCTTTGGATTCCTTTTGTTTGGGGTTCTCCGTGCTTCTTGGACCTGTAAGTCCATTTCTTTCACCAGGTGGGGGAAGTTTTCTGTCATTATTTCTTCAAATAGGTTTTCAATATCTTGCTCTCTCTCATCTTCCGGCACCCCTATAATTCTGATGTTGGTACGCTTGAAGCTGTCCCAGAGGCTCCTTACACTATCCTCGCATTTTTGGATTCTTTTTTCATTTTGCTTTTCCGGTTGGGTGTTTTTTGCTTCCTCGCATTTCAAATCATTGACCTGATTCTTGCGCTCCTCTGGTCTGCTGTCGGGAGTCTGTATAATATTCGTTATTTCAGTCCGTGTATGCTTAATTTCTAGTTGGTTCCCCAATATAAGATCGAGGGTCTCATTAGTTTTCTTGTAGATCTCATTAAGTTTATCGGCGGCTTCTAAACAGTTCTTGAGAGACCTTAAAAGTGTGGTTCTGAACTCTATATCTTCCATTGACAATTTTGTCCTGTTTCTTTGTCTCCGCATTTTGTTATGCTTCCTTGGTGCACCCCCTAGTGGTCTTTGTGCGCAGTCTTATAGTTAAACCTTGATTGTTGTAGCTAGTACCAGGGAGGGTTTTACCTCCAGGCCAAGTGGCTATGAGAATCAGCTGTGTCAGCAGTGAGAGAACTTCTGTCCTCTAGGGAGGGGCTAATCTAGCCTTTGCCTGAGGCTATCCGGCAAATGCCTGTGTGCAGGGCTTGGGCGGGGCGGGTCGCACAGGATCAACAGGGTGGGCCGGAGAGAGCAGTTATGGCGGCTCTCAGTCCTGTCCCCAGGGGCTCTGCCTCTCTGAGTCCCAGCACCCGCTGCAAAGCTCAGAGAGAAAGCTGCACTCGCTCTGACCGAAGCCAGACAGTCCCGCTTCTCCCGTTTGAGTCTGGGTCCCTAAAGACTCGCCCGTATCTGGAGCTCAGAGTCTGCGACTCCCTCCCGATTGAAAACGCCAACCGCGCCCTCCGCCGCCAGCCCGCTCCGCGCACTCCACACCTCAGAATTTGACTTCAGCACTGTGCCTCCTCTGAGTGTTCGTATGCGTTTCTCTTTCCTCCTAGTTGTAGGACTTCCACTCAGCCAGCGTTCCTGTGGTTCTGGGTGATGTCCCTTCCGTTTTTTGGTTTCACTTTTGAAGTAGTTGTTCAAAGCAGCAAACTCCGGTGTTAACCTATGCCGCCATCTTGGTTCTCCCTAAATGTTTCCAATTTTCAACAAACATGATGTTTGCCTTTTTACCTTTCACTGCGTGGAGTGGCTCTGGGTGGTGGCACAGTCAGCACTGCCTCGTTCATTTCTGAGGTATCTGTGGCCCATGGAGCCACTGTGAGGCTGCACAGCTTTCCTGTCGTGGTGGCCCAATAGGAGGTGTGGGGAACAGGGACTTGCGAAGGTAGAGGAGAAATGAGAGAGAAGGGAAAGTATATCAATTAGCATATTAGATAGGGAAGGTACAGAGGCCCTGAATAAGTCACAGCTACTTTGCTTCTAGAGGGGTTGGAAAATGACCCCTCCCTAGGGCTGGTCATGGCTGGAAGGCAGCCCCTGCCTTAGCGAAAGGCAGTTTGCACCTGCTTGTTTCCTGTCTGGCTTCAGGCTTGCTTGACCTCTGAGGAAGTTTCTGGAAATGCCCCGAAGAGCTGTTGATTAATGAAAAGGGGAAGGCGGTCTGGCAGACTTTACTTCATTGAGCTCCCGATTTGCAGAGTGAGCTCAGCAGTGTTTTCTCCTGCCCACCCATCCCCATCTCCAATCAGCCCAGGTAAGTAGGCCACTGGTCCAGGGAAGAGCTATATGCAGAACGGAGCCAAATTCAAAGTCAGCATCACAGCTCCTGGGCTGAGATTTGCTGCCCTGAGAGAAAAAACTCACGCCATTTCAGCAACACGACTCGCTCTTGTATAACAGATTCTTACACGTTTTGCTCAAATGTCCAGCTGGCTCTCTCTCACCTGCACCCTTTCCTGTGTCTTTAAGCCTTATTCATCCTGTTAGGGCAGTGCAGCGTTTATTAGTGTAAAAATAAAATCAGTCCCCTGTAAGTTCCCAGAAAGAGCATGTCACTGCACTGGGAGGTTTCCAGCTGAGGAAGTGACCGCAGAGAGCGGCTTCCTCAAAATCTAGATACAGTTGTCATTCCATTAAGGAAGCTGGGAAAGCCCGCCTTTGAGGGCCTTTGCCCACAATTCCTTCTGTGGGGACCGTCATCTCTTCTACCTGGGAAAGCTCCTCAAGACCAGGTCATGCCCTAACCGGTTGGGCTCAGTGGATAGAGCGTCCGCCTGCAGACTGAAAGGTCCCAGGTTCGATTCCGGTCAAGGGCATGTACCTCAGTTGCAGGCTCAATCCCCTGCCCCATTTGGGGCTCGTAGGGGAGGCACCCAATCAATGTGTCTCTCTCACATCCGTGTCTCTCTCTCTGTCTCTCCTCCTCCCTTCCACTGTCTCGAAAAATCAATGGAGAAAAAAAATATCCTCAGGTGAGGATTGACAAATGAACAAACAAACAAACAAAGACCGGGTCAGGCATCATCTCCTCTGTGACGCCTTTCTGGGCTGCCCTAGGCAGGTAGCAACTTCCCCTCTGGGCTCGCTCAGCACCCGAGGCACTGAGTGCATCCAGGTGGGGGTCAGTGTAGACACTTCCTCTCTCCCGTTAGCTTAGGATCTTGCAAAGCGCCTGGCACATGACAGACCTTCAGGAACCTGTGACATGTTTTCTCCTCTGACTGTGGTTTCTGATTAGGCAAGAACCAGGCTGGACCAGGTGCCACCATTTTTAATTTTGATTTCTTTTGAGCCCAGGGGCCTGGAGAAAAGCCTGGCAGCTCCACAGATGAGGCCCATGGCACTCCTGGCCTGGTCCCGATGAGGATGCTGCTCTCGGCGCGTTTGCTTTCCGTAGCCAGAGTGGAAACTGGCTTTTACACTGAGAAAAGCCACAGGCCTAAAATTCTAGGCACTGTCCCGACCAACCTCCTCTGGTTGGCCAGGGCCAGTCTTTGCCCTTCCTGGGGGTTCCCTGACTCTGGGAAAACATGCACCCCCTGGTGCCAGGGCCAGAGATGGGCTGGGGATGGCCAGGGGGCTGACAGTAGCTGAAGTGCATACTCCTTCTCTGTTTATGTTATAGGGGTGGGGGTGGGAGGAACAGCCATTTGGAATGCCTGCTGGGTGCCTGCCCCCATATCTCCCCAGTACTGTGCCTTTATTTATTTATTATTTTTTTTAAAAGGAAGGAGTATTTTATTTTATTTCTTTATTATTTTTTTAAATATATTTTATTGATTTTTCACAGAGAGGAAGGGAGAGGGATAGAGAGTTAGAAACATCGATGAGGGGGATGTGCCCGCAACCAAGGTACATGCCCTTGACCGGAATCGAACCTGGGACCCTTCAGTCCGCAGGCCGACGCTCTATCCACTGAGCCAAACCAGTTAGGGCACAGTTACTGTGCCTTTAAATACTGAGATGCAATAGCCTGGGGCCTTGTTTAGTTGTCTTCTAATGAATTTGCTTGAGTTTAAAGGACTAAATTTCTCTCTCATTCACTTCCTCTCTCTGCATTTGGATGAGAGATCCAGGAAAAACTTTGACCAAAATCCAGTGGTAGCTTCAAGTAGTTTGGGATTTAACCACTGTTATGCTTCAAATCATTTGTCTAACTTCTTTGTATATATTTCCTGTATTTATCATTTAAAAATTTTACCAAAACAATGTAACCATATGACAGAAGGTTGGAGAACAGAGAAAAGCGTGGGGGAAAATTGCTCACTCACAATCCCACTATTGAAACACAACTATTTGGGTGTATTCTCTCCTGGTAAAGTCAGAGTGAACGTAAAATATTGTGGGCCCATTGTGGGGTTTTCTCCTCCTTTAACATTGTGCCATAGCAGTGATACTTTGGAACTCTACAGTCATCATCAATCATTTTAGCATCTTTAGACTATTAAAGAATGGAATTTCATGAAAACTGTCCCCTACTTGCATTGCTTTAAATGTTTACTTCTAGGAGAGCTGTTCTTTTTTTTTAATTATTATTCTCACCCAAGCCTATTTTTCCATTTGTTTTTAGAGAGAGTGGAAGAGAGAGTGAAAGACAGAGAAAAACATTGATGTGAGAGAAACACATCAATTGGTTGCCTCCTGCATGCACCCTGACCAGGGCCCTGACTGGAAGGAGCCTGCAACCAAGGTATGCGGCTTTGACCAGAATTGAACCCAGGACCCTTCAGTCCACAGGCTGACGCTCTATCCACTGAGCCAAACCAGCTAGGGTGCAAAACTATTCTTTAAAAAAACAAAACAAAATAAAAACCCCCACACAAATGTATTGGTTTTCTCTGCCCATGCCTAGCTGTGACTGTCTCATTTAGCTGCCTTCATCCAGGATTTTGCTATCTACCTTGGCACAGAAGTTGTTTCTAAGTAAACTTAACTTACGGGGCTTCAAACCTAACCTCCAGGCATCACTCCCTTGCATCTTGGTGGTAGAGCAATGGAGGCAGTGAAGCCTGGAAAAGTGCTGGGGAGTCAGCGTGTGGGTCCTGCTATGGTTCCTGACCAGCGGCCGAGAAAGGAAGTTTAGCTCATCTGCAAGGGGCCGGAGGGGCAAGTGATGGTTGTGCTAAGGTCCTTGCAGAAGAAATGGAAGAATAAATTAAGGGTTCTAGAGAGGCCTTGACTAACAATTACAAGAACTCACAAAGGGCTATATACACAAAACCATATGGGGTATAAGTTTTGGAAAGCTGGGGATTTTCAAAGGTAACTTTTATTTAATTTTCTACTTTCACTCTGACTTTAGGACAAGATGTGACTCTGTGACTGTTGGGAATACCCTAAGCTACGCTGGCTGTTCCTCCAGCATGTGTCAGGGTTCCCAGTAACCTCCAGGGACAGGAGGTAGAGGCCATTTGTTCCTTTCCCCCAATTTCTCCCGTGGTGGCATGTTACAACAAACGCAGGTCTTGGACTGAATTCTGCTAAGAGCAAGCCTGCATATAAGTAACCGTGTGACTTACTCTTATGAAGCCAGGATGTCCCCGTGTGCAGGCATGTATCTAACACCTTACTTGAAATGCTCACTAAGAGGTGAGTGAAATAATATGCTTATGGTAGGATCATGTGTGGATGAAAGGGGCCACATGCAAACCTGACAAACTCAGGAAAGGCCTGCATAGCAGTCTTGCAAACTCAGAGACCTAAAATAACCACAAAGGATGGTCTGAAATTAAACTTTAACTAAAAGCAGTTATGGTGGGTAGTTACATCCTAGGCCAGTATCTTCACTGACATGGTCAACCTTTACCTTAACTGAGTCTATCTGTCTTTTTGCATCTATAATAACATACCCTTTGAAATGTCTAGGTAACTTGTAACTTCCCTTTTTCTGGGCCCCTTGGGGCACAACCTAATATGCTGGGTGCCAGGACAGATACCACAGATTCCTTCATTATCATGTTAATTGTTCAGGCACCCACCTAAGTATGTGTCCATCATTTTACTTTTTATCCAGTCTCAGGGGTTTCCTTGCTTTGCTTTCTCCCGCCTCTCTAGTCTATCACCAATGGATTTCATGTAACCCACCCAAGTCCCTTTCCTTTGATTGCAATGTATAAATGCAGGTCTAACCCGCCAATCTCCGGAGCATTATCTCAATTCGTTGAGGTCCTGCTTCCTGGCATATGTCGACAGTTTGGCTCAAGTAAACTCACAAAAATTCTTTACAGGTTTCAGTGTTGTTTTTTTACGTTAACGGTGGCATGTTACAACAATTGCAGGTCTTGGACTGAATTCTGCTAAGAGCAAGCCTGCATATAAGTAATCATGTGACTTGCTCTTGTAAAGCCAGGACGTCCCCATGCACAGGCATGTATCTAACACCTTACATGAGAGGCTCACTAAGAGGTGAGTGAAATAATACGCTCATGGTAGGATCAGCCAATGTGCGGTGAGTCAGGCGGCAGAGCCCTCCATGACGGGGGGGGAACCCGGGACCAGGGAGCTCAGGACTGAGGCTGTAATGCAGAGGGGTTAGGCCTGCTCTTGCAAAGGAGGTGGGTTCTGTAAAATCTTTCTAGTTAAGCACATTGAACCACATCCATTTCTCCAATAAAAAATAAAAAGTATTTCTGCCCTGACCGGTTTGGCTCAGTGGATAGAGCGTCAGCCTGTGGACTGAACGGTCCCAGGTTCGATTCCGGTCAAGGGCATGTACCTTGGTTGCGGGCACATCCCCAGTAGGAGGTGTACAGGAGGCGGCTGATCGATGTTTCTCTCTCATCGATGTTTCTAACTCTCTATCCCTCTCCCGTCCTCTCTGTAAAAAATCAATAAAATATACATTTTTTTAAAAAAGTATTTCTAACATCTCATATGGTCATTATGAAACTGTTTAGATTGCCAAAGATTATTTGCATCTTGCTTTTCCCACCTCTGGAATGAAGAGTGCTGACTACACCACTTCAAATGCTACTCGCCACTCCTAGGATGTGGAGTGAGGTTGGCGGAACTGGCCACAACCAAAATGCCCATCACGTACAATAAAGTAAATGTTTCTGCAATAAAACTCAGTACAGTTGTGTAAGCAGACACTCTGCTGATCGACTGAAAGAATCAGGAAGCCCCCTGGGAACTGGTGAGGCAAGTCCTCCAGGACATAGGATTCAGCGGAAAGAGCGGGGTGCAGATGTGCCAGTGGACAATACGCTACCTTTTGTTCGCATGAAGTGGAGGGGAATGAGAGTTTACATTATATTTGATTATAATCTCAAAAAGAATCCCTGGAAGAATGCACAAGAAACTCCTTGTTGGGTCGGAGGGGAGCCCAGGAGGCCATGCATGCACAAGGCAGATGGTGGCGCAGATACTGGACCCTCCCTGGAATTCCTAACAGGTCAGCATGCCAGACAGATGGCGACAGAGACTCCTTCCTGGAACCCCTGCCGGGCCTGCCCACGGTGGGAACTCCCACAGCTCATGCCCCCGCTTCCCGCCCCACCCCCCCCCGCCCTCACTGAGCAGCTGTATAAAAAAAATGCCTCTACTCCCTCTCCGTGGGCAAGACTTCCTGGCCCCGCTCTTTGGGGCCAATGTAGCTCGCCTGGGAGTGCAGATTAAAGTACCACCTTCGACTTGCCTGGCTCTTTAACTTTCTGATTTTGTTTCCTGCACCGCAAACCCTTACACTTCTAAGTCACTGCATACAACCATCCACTGGCCTCAGTTCTGGGGGGTGGAATGAGCACTAATTGGGGAGCACCCTGTGCCCAACAGGATGGTCTTGTGAGTTTCGTCTGTATGGGGTTTGGGGACTTTCTAAAGCAAATTTCACTTGGTCTCCACAATACCTGTAAATATTTCCTTGTTTGACACAGGGAGACACTAGGGCGCCAAGACCACGTGACTGGGTGAACGTGGTTTGCCTGGAGTAACTCCCATCAGTCATTTTCTTTGATTCACACAGCTGTGTTCTGTTCGGAATTATGTATTTCTGCCTTTAGTTATTCGAGGCAAGAGCTACTCTTGATTTGCTCTTGACCTTAATTTGTTTTGTTGTTTTTATCTATATCTTTATTTTTTTTTGTTTTTCCTGATGCTTTCAAAGGAAGTCTACAAAATAAAAGAGGAAAGAAATAAAAGCCAAGATGTCTCAATCCCTGCAAACCTGGGAGCCACGAATGTGACTCTAACCTTTCTCAGCCGTTGCTGAGAGGGAACGCAGGTAAGTCTGCCCTGCCTTGTGGCCACACCAGACACCTCAAGGCCTGCAGGTAGAAGACCAGGTTGGGCGGAACTATGAGAGCCGACAGTGCCTACAACTCTGTTTACGTTGACTGTATGGGAAATAATACAAGGATCAATAAACAATAATGTAGGAATAAACTCTATGTACTCACAACTATAAAACCACTCTTTGCTCCACCCTGTATAAATAGGGTGGGGGGAAAAGGCCCGGAAGCTGAGACTCTTATCTTCACATGGTAATTTGCACGAGAGAGAAATTCTGGATCCTTCCCAGCAGTGAGGCGTTGGTTGGGCCCTTGATCCTTTGGCCCGCGGATCATTGTGCCTTATCAGTATTTCCGCCTCTGATTCAACCAGCTTCACACTCAGGCCAGAGTAGTTGTCACACTGTCAAGGGCAGGGCCCAAAGGGACTACCCCACCCCCACCCCCCTGCCTGCTCACGTTCATCCGAACGGCTCCTTTTTGTATCGCCTGACTCTCATTTGATTCTCGAGTTAGCAGAGCAGCAGGTAAGACAGGCGCAAGGGGTTACTTTCGTTGGAGGGCATCAAGCCCTAGAGCAGGAAATGGAACCAGGCCTAGACCCCGAGTCAGGAAGCCCCCGCAGGTCTTCCTGCCCCGGCAAGTGTCTGGGCGAAGGGACTTGGGCTCTGGGGCTGCCCACCCGTCCTGGCCAGCAGAGCCTGGGCCTCCTCTCTGGTGCTGGCCATCAGGCCTGCGCCCGGGCCTCCGACTTCACGCGCAGAGAGGCCCATGCTTGGTTTAATGCTCTGCTGTCACCATCTTCAAACCCTTAATAATTTTTACCTTTAAAAAGTTATTATGGTAACATATGCATAGCAAAATGTACCATTTTAACCATTATTAAGTGTGCAATCCTGGAGCATTAAGTACATTCACAATGTTGTACAATCATCACCCGTATCCATTTCCAGAGCTTTTTCATGATCACAAACAGAAACGGTCCCCAGTAACTCCCCATCCTCCCCTACCCTGAGCCCCCGGCAATCTCCACCTCTCCTGCTGTCTCTGTGAACTTAATGTGTAGGAACCTCATACAGGCAGAATCGTTCGCATTGTCCTTTTGTGTCGGGCTCATTTCACCCGTGTTGCAGCACGTGTCAGAATTCCCCCCCTCTTTACGACGGGGTCACCTCCCATGGCGTGGCGGCGCCACATTTACTGCGTCCACTCGTCCGTCAGTATTTAGGTTGCTTCCGCCTGTTGACTGTTGCGAAAAATGCTGCTATGAACATTGGGGCACAATTGCTATTTGTTTTTACTTATTTAAAAAATTGAGGAACATTAAGAATGAGTGGAATTTGGTAGATAAACGCTTCTACCAAAACCCCAGGCTAATGAGGAGAAAACAGCACAAGGGATCTCGGGTGATAAACGCGTAGGAACCTTTGCTCAAGGACGAGGCTGTTTCCTGGCTGATTTCTTCCTTGTTCGTTCGCGTCATCCTGTTTGTCCCTGACCCACTGCCACCTCGCTGGTTTGGTGAGGGAAAGAAACAGACATTGTGCATACCCACTGACTCTAAGTGCACCCCAACCTCAGAAAGGCTCACGGTGGGTCATTATCAAAGCTGCGTGGGTAGGTATGTGGAAACATTCACGATACTATTCTCTCTTTAAAAATTTTATTTTTTAATTCTCTTTCTTAAATATGTGAAACTTTAATAAGAAAATAAAAAATAATTTGAAAATTTTGTAAGTGTATCTTGAAGTGGAGGAAAGAGGGCTCCTTCTGCTTCCTGCCTCACCCACCTCTCCCGCTCAGCCTCTGTCCCCGGGGCTGGAGGTTTGAGGCTTCGTTCACATCCTGGGTCCTGTCTGTGGTGCTCCCAGCAGGCCTCCCAGGGCCTGGAGTTATTTCCCAACTCTCCACCCTGGCCCCATGCGCTGTACGAAATGAATTCTAGGAAAATTAACGTCCTGGGTGGAGAAGCAGGCAGAAGAGGAGGGAGGAGCCCCCAGACTGGTCCCTGGGAAGCACTTCTGGCCCCTGCCACCCCTGGAGGGCCAGCGAGCGCTGGGGCTGCCAGGGGGAGGGGGCTGGGCCGGACATCCATGCTCCCGTCAGTCCCAGCCCCCACTCCCTGATATTCGGAATTTTAACAAAAGGAGGAACGTTAGACCAGATAGTGATACTCTGCCAGCCTCTCATGTGGACTGGGAACATCTGCTTGAGAAACCACACACTGCGCCTGACTCACTGGGCTCGGCCCGGCCTCACATTGGCTGGGAGGGTCGCCTGATGCTGAGGAAGACTGGTCTTCCTCCTATTGCAGGGGAGCAGGCCGGGCGGCCAGCACTCCCTTGGCTCGGAGATGCCGGAGCACATTGCTAACACGTGGCCTCACGTCTCCTCCGCCCCTGGCAGCGCGCATGGCTTCCCGAAACTGTCTGCAGAGTTTGGAAGAGGTCAGGGAAATGAGAGACAGCGGGAGGAACGCCAACAAAATCTGCGCGCGAGCGTCTGCCCCTTAAAGAACTGGCCACGGGCCCGCACCTGGTTTTACATGAGCTCACGAGTCAATCCCGGGATGCCAGTCCTGATGTGATTGAAACTGTGTGATGGCTTCTTAATCCTGCAGTAAACATCTCACTTTCCATAGTAGCAGCTCATTCCTGGTTTGGATCTTAAGACACGGGCTTGGCAGGCGGGTCCCAAAGCAGTTTAACAAGGGCGGGGTTGTGTGAAAACCGTAGAGTCAACCCTTGTGGCCGCAGTGTCTGAAATGCTAGGAGGTGGGATCTGCTGGCTCTCCCAGGGCAGCTGTCTAGAAAGGGGCCAGCCACAGGCTCACACCTTTGGGGCCAGCTCTGAGCCAATTCTTCTCTCCTCCATCTCTGCTGGCCACCTCCCTCTGGTTACCACAGACGCACCTTTTCCATTTCCTGGGGCAGGGGCGTCAGGCCCCGTGTAGGCCCAGAGGGCACTGTGTTCTGAGTTCTGTGGGCCAGGATAGAGGGGATGCTGAGAGTTGAGAGAACAATGTCTTGAAAAAGAGGAAGGACTGGCCTCTTAATGCCAATGGGCTTCTGGTGGGTAATATCCTCCTTGAAGCTTTGTTCTCAGCCTTAAATTCTGGGAAAGGTGAGGCTCGCTGGTGCCCCCTAAGGCTAAAGGCTGGAGTGTGGCCCTTGAGGGAAAGGCAGTGGTGGTGGTGGGGGCGGGGGGGGGGGGGGCGGGGCGGGGCTGAGCTGTGTAGCCTTGGGCAGGGAACTGCCTCTTCTTGGCCATGAGTTCTGTGAGTTCTTTGGTGTGTGAAATGCCTGACTGACTCCTAAGATCCTGTTCAGCTGAGAAATGCGGTGAGATGAAACAAAGACAGCAATGCTACTCCCTCTGCAACCTCTACAATAACTACCCCATTCCATTAAAAAAAAAAAAGATCGAAATGTTCAGTCCCGGGAGAATCTTTGTCAGCCTGTGCAAGGCGGGAGCCCCAGGCAGGAAAGAACAGAGTCTTGAGTTTCCCTCTTTCAGCCTCAATGACCTTGACCTTTAACTGCTCTCCCTAGCCGAGCTCAGGAGACCTGACCTCAGTCCTGGCTGTTACTGTCCTCTGTCCGCACATCTGTCTGAGCCCATGTCCTCACCTGTTAGCTGTTGGGGGTGGGGAGGGGGTGGTAGAGGGGAGCGTTCCTATTCTGGTTCTTTCCAAGGATGTTGTAAGAGTCAAATATGAAAGGGCTTTAAAATGGATAAAGCTCCACTCATATCGAAAGGATTATTATTGACTTAATTCCTTGAAAGAAATTGACAATGAGAACTTTCTCACTCGCTGAGGTTTTTGGGGGTAATTCCAACACCACCCAGTGGGACTTTTACACCTGGCCTGGCTAGCTGGTAAACCTTGTCTCGGAAATGTTTTCACTGTTCTGTAAATAATCCAAATATGGCCTTAGTGCAGCGGTTCTCAACCTGTGGGTCGCGACCATCAGAAAACACATATAGCCGAAGCCGGTTTGGCTCAGTGGGTAGAGCATCGGCCTGCAGACTGAAAGGTCCCAGGTTCGATTCCGGTCAAGGGCATGTACCTGGGTTGCGGGCACATCCCCACTGGGAGATGTGCAGGAGGCGGCTGATCTATGTTTCTCTCTCATCGATGTTTCTGACTATCTCTCTCCCTTACTCTCTGTGAAAAATCAATAAAATATATTAAAAAAAAAAAAAAAGAAAACACATATAGCATATCAAATTTTTACATTACGATTCATAACAGTAGCAAAATTACAGTTATGAAGTAGCAACGAAAATAATTTTATGGTTGGGGGTCACCACAACATGAGGAACTGTATTAAAGGGTCGCGGCGTTAGGAAGGTTGAGAACCACTGCCCTAGTGTATCGGCCTATAAGTTCCCATGATTTATATTTATTCACAGCAGGCTAGGTCTGTTAGCCCAAAGCCTGCCAGTGCCAAACTCAAATGGTTACACATCCAATGGCTTTAAATATAATCCACGTAAATATCTGTGGCTGTGCAGAGCCTGCCTACTGTGCAAGTCCCATGAAACTGCAGCCAACATTTGCTAACCGTCGCTGAGGCAGACCCTGTGGCTGTGACAGACCCCACATCGCTGCTACCTTTGGAGCTGTCTGACCCCGTGACGCCCTACCTTGCTGCTAAGTGATGTTACCTGGGTATGTATGATGTTGCCTCAGCCCCCGGAGTCCTCTGCCCTATTCCCTTCTCGGTGGTGGCTGTGCTGCTGTCCCTGGGATGGCCTTCCCCTCTCACTCAGCAGCGTCTAAGTGCCACCCAGCAACAGTGGTTGTGAGTTACTGCCTCCCATGGTACTGTCTCTTCCTGGATCCACCCTGACATCCTCAGACGCACCACGCTCACTCTGCCCGCTCCTAAGTCAGAAAACCTCAGATACTGTCTCAGTGGCTCAGCTTAGGGGTTTGTACAACTGTCAGCAAACCGCCTTAGTCTGGAAGGTCTCCACTGAACTCTGCTCCCAGTGCACAGGGCCTTTGGGACTGGCAGCTCCCGGGACACCAGAGCCCGAGCCCCAACCCTGATGCTTCAGGTTTGTAACGGCACCTGTGGGCAGCCCCACACACCTGGAGGTGGGCATGGCTCCAGGGTCTACCAGGGCTGTGGCTGGGATAGGGACCAGGGCAGACAGATCTCCAGGGTGCTGTCTCCATAAAGTTGGAACTTGACAAGTAATTTATTCAAAAGAGATCACTGAGGAGTGAGCATTGGAGCTGGACGGGCCCATGGAGGGGCCCACGGAGGTCCAGTGCAGCTTCAGCTTACAGGGCAGGAAGTGGAAGTCTGTGAAGCTGTGTGAAGTGACTTGCCTAGTTTACATATGAATTACTGGCAGACTGCTGGGGGGCCTAATCCATTCCTTCTCAACCACAAGGCCTAGTTAAGCGTGCACAGGGCCAATTTGTACCAGAGGGCTATTCGCATGATTTGCCATGAGAACAGTACCAGCATTATCTTTCTTACAGATAAAATCAGAACATCTTATTTCTGCAGCCACAGTGACCGGTTCAGGGTGAGAACTGTGTCAGCAGAGCTGGTGATAATCAATTCCATGTTTGCTGGAATCATCGGGAGAGAGGCATGTGTTCCTTCTAACCAAACATGAACCTGGACTGGGTGGGCCTGGACCTGCCAGGGATCGCTTGGCTCACATAGAGGCTGAGCATGAAGACAGGCCAGCAAACCAAGCCAGGAGATGGAGGTTGAATACTAGCAATAATGTTTGAGCTCCTGGATCAAGCCTCACCTGAAGTTCTACGGGGTGGGCTTTTCAGTCATGAAAGACCCAGATTCTTTTGTACATAAATTTGAGTCAGATTTCCTATCATTTGCAGCAAAGACTGGGGTGCCAACTCAGCCATCTCCCTTCCGCTTTCTACCATCATTCTTTGGCTGTCGTCGTTTGGGTCATCATGCCCATGCTGACCACTTCCTGCCAGTGCCTTCCTGTGATGCTCTCAACGTCCAGCTTAGTTTGACAAACATTTACTGGACTTCTACTGTCTTCCAGGCCTTATGTTATGTTTTGGGAGAGAAACAAAGTTTATTAGGACACAGTTCTGCTTTCAAGGAATTTATAGACTCAGAACTTGTTAAATTAAATAAGCCACAACACACAGGGATACGCACACTTATGCAAGTCCACACAAGGCCTGGGAACAATATCTGGGAAGAAGACATTCAGTGTGGGCGGTGAGGGGAACTCCCACAAGCAGATGACACTAGAAAAGGATTCGAAAGCTAAAATGAGAGCGAGGTTGGAGGAAAGATCCTCTTGGTTGACAATCCCCCAACCTTCGCTGGCCTGGCTTTAAGTGATTGTGGGTGTCAGCACCCTCCCCCATAGACTAGTTCTTCCCAGTGCTTGATGCCTTCTGTAGGGAAGTTTAGATCAAGTTTCAAGTGGGCTGAGCGAAAGGCCATTTTGGCCATATGGGCCACACTGAGGTTTTCAAGTTGGAGAAGAGAAGAATATTTTTAAATGTATATTTTGGGGGCTTTGCTATTTATGTCCATATGCTTGAGAGTTCATATATGGGAAATAGGAAAGCATTGCATTTATTTTGGGAGGTCTCTGAAAACAGGTAGGACCAAATATGGGTAGACTCTACTAGATTCTTTATAAGACCCGGTTGAACTATCTTGACCTTGGTTGAACTATTTTTTGTTCCCAGGACACACCGACCCTCTTACCTCTATGTCTCTCTCTTCCAGGAATGCGTCCTCTTTGTTCACCCACATGGTGACTTCTCGTCCTTTACACCCCACCTAGAACCCTCCCACCCCTTCCTGGGACACCTATGTATCCTTTTCTGCCCCCACAATTCTTTCTACACACTCTGTAGAGGGAGGAGAGGGGGAGGTGAGACCTAAAGGCTGGGAAGTGTAAAACTGAGAAAACAGGAGGCTCTGTAGGGCCAAGGCCAGGGAAGTGCAGTCGGACAGAACTGTCCTCTTCTCTGTCACCATTGAGGGTTGCCAGCCAATGGCAGCCAACTCTGTTGCCCACTGAGGATTCTATTTAGAGTGATATCATCTGTGCCTGGAGATGTTGTCAAGTCCCTTCTGGAAGGACCTAACCCAGTTGGACAACACCTGCTTAACTGCTGAAACCACCTGCTGCCCCAGGTGGTCATTAGATTGTGTTGTTATTGGGTGGCAGGGTGTCTTCCCTCTGGATTGTAAGCTCCCTGCAACAGGATCTGTGTCATTTCATCTTTCTGTCCTCGAGGCCGGGCACAGTACCCGCTTTGTAGCAGGCATTCAAGAAATGTATGTGGAATATGTCAGTGAGTGAGTAGATGCAGGAATGAACGAACCCTTCCCATGGATGGGGACGGGTGATGACAAAAACAGCACTGGTTCCCGTCAGTCTAACTATGGGCTTCAGAAGAAGCCTGGCCTTTCTCATCTGAAATACGAGTACAGTGGGTGCCTGTGTTCAGGCTTGAAAGGTTGTTGATTCTAAGAGCACTGAACTTCCTTACAATGACACCTTTCCTCAGGGGCCATCTGCTCCTCCTTGAAATGCTTTTATTCCGGCGATTCCCGTTGGAACTGCATAGGTGGAGGACCAGGCGCTCCCCTCCTCCAGCCCCCATCTTAATGCAAAAGAACAGACCTTCCCAGGGCCCCATGCTGGCTAGGGCAGAGCTGGACACCCCTTCAGTTCTCTTTCTACAAGACCACATTGCCCCATCCCACTGACGATGCCTGGAGGGCAGCAGACATTGCGAATATGCAAAGTGTACTCCACAGAAATTGGTGCAGCTGCCAACCAAAACGCGGGGCCACAGCTGGAGAGGGTAAAGGGAAGTTGGTCTCATTGGAGCTCTAAAACCAGGAAAGAGGTTGGTGATATTTCTTGACACCTATTTTGGGTTGGAAGAAGTGAGAGGAATTGGGAAATGGAAATGAAGGAAAGGAGGAGTCCGAAAAAAGGTTATTATTAGAAACTGGCCAGTTGGACTTGGGGCCAGTTTCCTGCTCAGTAGCTTTGTGTCATCCCTAGCAACAGGGTATTGCTCTTGGCTGTGGCGTAAGAGGAAGAGATGCTGGGCTTGTATGGTCTGGGGATCATTGTGTTTCAAAGTAAGGAGGGTAGAGTGATGCTTCTTAGGAGGGGTCTCCTAATTCCACCTGTCCCTGTTGAAGAGCTAGTAGAAAGGGAGGTGACTGCCTGGTAACGGGCAGCTGACGAACAATGCAGTTCAGCATCCAGGAAGGAAGCCTGCTCTTCACCCCAGGATGGCTTCTGGGTGAGACCAAAGCCATTCTCAAAAAATGGGGAGAACCAGAGAAGCCTGTGTGGGGAGCGGCCACAGTGTTTGGACAGGTTCAAGCCTCGGACTAATGAGAGGGCACAGTCCTCTCATTGCCACGTGCAAGTCCCAGCTTGGAGGGTAAAGCCCTCCCAGCACAATTATAGCCAAAAGTTATGGTTGTAAGCTTGAACCTATGGTCCGAACACCTGGTCCCATGTGGCTGAGTGATGTGGGCTTGATAAGGTTCAGGTGCATGTAACTGAGTAGGATCGAAACCCACGAGAATGTTGTAAACATCTTGACCACTCCCTTACTTTGCCTCATGGAATCTGGCTATAAAATAAAGACACAGCTTGTTGTCCCTGGTGCTGTTGCTAGCTCTCCATCATAGAGGGCAGCGTCCCACCCAGACCCAGCTTTATTCTCTTGTCTGTCTTTTCTCAATCCTTCACCTCGCAGGCTCACCGAACCTGGCTGAGCTGGCGCGGCACACAAGGTGCCCAACGTGGGGCTGAATATTCCGTGGCCGTGCCGGCTCGCCACAAGACTGTAGTGTCAGAAGTCTATGCCAAAAATGAGAACCTCAGGGTTCTGTTACCCAAGGACGTTTTGGCTACAGCAGTATTTTTGAAGGTGTGTTTCTGTGGTTAGATGTTAGAAGTCCAAGTGAAAACATTAGGCACATTTCTTTAAGGCTACAAGGGGCAGACAGTGTTAACTGGATACCCCCAAATGTTTTCCAGCCCCCTCTTACCTTGCCATTCTTCACTGTCAACGCTAGAATTGTTCAACATTCCCTTCTGCAGTCTTTCTTTCAGGCTGGGGTGAGCACAGGACCCTGTTCTAACCCATGAGATGTTAACAGAAGCCTAAGAAGGTAGAAGTTGGGGGGCTCTGAGAAAGTGTATGCCTTCATAATAAGTGAACAGAGGGCCACCCGGCGATTTCCCCTTCCTATCTGCTGTAAATACGAATGTGCTGGCTGGAACTGCAGCAGCCATCATGTGGTTGTGAAGGAAGACCAAGAAAATTGCAGTAATGTATTCTGTGGTATGACTAATCCAAGGCCACAACCACCTCTCTCTGGGTTTCTTATCTTAAAAAGCAAAAACCAAATAAACAAAAGCACTCTGATTGGGTAGCTCAGTTGGTTAGAGCGTCGTTGTGATACGCCAAGGTTGTAGATTCGATCCCCGGTCAGGGCACATACAAGAATCAACCAATGAGTGCATAAATAAGTGGGACAACAAATTGATTTTTTTCTCTCTCTCACTCTCTCAAATCAATCAATAAAATTTTTTTTTACAAAGTGGCCTATAGCTGAGTTTTTTGCTTTTTGCAGCTGAATCTCTCTATATAAAAGCCTAAGCAACCATTACAACCGAATGACCAGAATGACCAGTCGACCAGTTGCTGTGATGCACACTGACCACCAGGGGATAGACACTCAATGCAGGAGTGATATCCTGGTGGTCAGTGCACTCCCACAGCCAACCTCCCACGTCCCATTCCCCTGTCTGGCCAGCCAACCTCCCGGGTTCCCTCCCCCCAGCTGGCCGGCCCCCCGATAGGCCTCAATCACTGGCCAGGCTGAGGGACTCCACTCGTGCACAAATTCCTGCACTGGGCCTCTAGTATAATATAAGTTTGTGGTAATTGTTACACAGCATTAGAAAATGGACACACCTGGGAAAGTGCCAGCTCCCAGGACAAGGCTCCAACTGGTCAGGAGTTCCAGTATATGGGGTCTGGGGCTAATGGGGTTAAGGCTTTCCCATGTGGCACACCTGCTTTTCTTCTAGGACACAATATTCAGTAAAGATGTCCTCTTACATGAAATAGCTCCAAACACATGCTGTTCTGGCATGAGTTCCATCACCTCTATTGGTCCCTGAGTCTTTAGAAATACCAGATGGCTTCATGTGGAGAGTTCATTTTATCCATGTTCCATCTACTTGGAGAGAAGTTGGTTGTCCTCCTTGGAGGCTACAGACACTGTTCTTAGAGACTATTGTGCCCTTCAGAGTGGAGAAGCTAGTTTCCTGGTATCATCCTTCCTTGTCTTCGGTTGACATTCAAATATATGTCTTCTTATGAAATTTCCAGAAGAATAGATGGGCGAGAGGAGCAAATTAGACTTTGTTGGGCCCTTTATCCCAGTGGTATCCCAAACTTTTTCTTTTAATAAAAAGAGAGCTATTTATAATTTTTGTCTTTTGCTCCACACCAAACAAGCAATTCTCTGACACCAGCTGGGTGTCTTACAATGTAACCTGATTCTGACACTGTCTACCTGGAGATAGCATCAGATCCCACAGATTAAGGGCTCATTTCTACAAGGCACCCACCCACCATACTTCAGAGGCCAGGCACAAGTCCAGGTTTCTCCCTGTGTTTCTGATCGACTGGCTATAAATTGGAGAGAGAGAGAGAGAAACATCAATGATGAGAGAGAATCGTTGATGGGCTGCCTCCTATTCACCACCTACTAGGGATGGATCCTGCGACCTAGGCATGTGCCCTTGACCTGAATCAAACCTGAGACGCTTCAATCCAAAGGCAGATGCTCTATCCACTGAGCCAAACCAGCTAGGGTAGGGAGCCAATGATTTATATGTTGCCTGTGTTCAGTGACACCGTTTGCAGATCTTTATTTCTTCACATTGAGACATCTATAATAATAAAAGCGTAATATGCTAATTAGATTAGACATCCTTCTGCATGACCTTCCTGACAAAACTGGGGCTGCGAGAGAAGCCTGGGTCTTGGGTGCCAGAGGGAAGCTGGTGCCAGCAGCTGGGGTAAGAAAGAAAGACCTACTCTTGCACGAATTTCGTGCATCGAGCCTCTAATATTCAACATATATTCCCAAGTGATCTCAAACTGTAAACTGCATACTATAAGATGTATACAGTGTATAGTTATCCTGCACAATGTAAGAACCGAGAGAAGGTTTAGGAAGATGGTCATGGTAGTTCTTTCTGGATCTTGTTTTCACTTATCAAGTCGGAGAGACCAGCCTGTCTTCAGTTCTCCTCTCCCCTTCCCTGCCTGGCTGAACTGGATTCTCTGGGCACAGCCACAGTGGGAAAGGAGCAGAGGGGAATTAGTTAGGCCACTTAAAGGAAAATGTAAAGGAAATTTTGACCCATTGAGAGGAGAAAAGAAGTCATTCATTTTAATACTGAAGAACCACCACCTTAGAAACTAGAAGCTTCCTGGGCTAAGTTGCCCTATGAAGACCAAAAATCATCATTTATGTGGATTTTCTATATATATATATATATATATATATATATATATATATATATATATATATTATATTTCTTTATTAATTTCAGAGAGGAAGGGAGAAGGAGCGAGATAGAAACATTAATGATGAGAGAATCATTGATTGGCTGCCTCCTGCACACCCCTTACTGAGGATCGAGCCCACAACCCAGGCATGTGCCCTTGGCCACAGTCGAACCTGGGACCCTTCAGTCTGCAGGCTGACGCTCTATCCACTGAGCCAAGCCAGCTAGGGCTATATATATATTTTAATCTTTCTTGCATTTATTCATACCTCCCTCCTACTCCCTTACATTGTGAAACATTTTTCTTTTTAGAATGAATGTTTCATATATGCAACTCAGCCAAACCGCAGCAAGCCCTCTACCAGATGGTGTGCCCCAGCCAGCCACCCTGAACAGCTGGGGATCCAGACTGAGGAGGTTTGTTGTGGGCGGGGAGACTTTCTCCAGCTTTTCATCCTGTTTTCTTGGAAACAGTTGGGCTCATGTAAACACTCCGGATGGAAATTTTTCTGAAGAACAAAAATGAGAAGTTACTTTAGAAGATCAGGTTTAGGTTCTATTCTCCCTGAGCCCAATATTCACTATGAGGAGAAGATTTAAAAAAATGAAAAAATGTGAGTGTTGGGTTTTCTCAAGAGAGTGATAACTGATATTCTACAGCCCTTTCTTCTGCTCAGGGGCTGGAAACCCCACAGGGATGGGCCCAGACAGCTGGTGGTGACACTGGTGGATGGGGACTCTGGTTACTGGGGTGTGCACCCCCTTCTGTGGCCTTGACACAGATTTGGGAGTGCCACCTAAAACCCTGGCTTTTAAAAGATGGGAGATGTTCAAGAAAGTTGGTTCTCAAATGTCTCCCATCTTGAACAATTCGGTTCTCGACCATGTTGTTCATAGAAAAATGTTTGGATTGTTGCATAAAACTTCAGTTCTCTTGACCCAACAACCCTTTTAGTCATGCGTCTCTCAGGTGACAACTACTGTTTGTATGGTAGGAGTCAGTTTACCACTAAACCTCGAGTTGTTAACATCTTAGGAAATTGTGCTGTGAATATTTTTGTGGCTTTTTTTGTTTCTGTTGTTGTTTATTACTATTAAATATGTACAATAAGTCACCATGGGTCTTAAGAAGCCTCATGATAGCAGCAAAGTGAAAAGGACAGGTGTGAGAACAACGATAGAGCCTAAGAAAGAGATAATTGCAAAGTATGATAGAGGTGTGTCTCATCTGGCTACTGAGTATGGCATGGCAAAATTGATGATTAGCACAACTTTGAAACATAATAAGGCCATCAAGAGTGCTGATGTTGCTAAGGATGTGAAAGTGTTCATGAAACAACGATCACAGGTGATTGAAAAAGGTTAAAATGGAATCATTTGGGGGTCTGGAACAGATTAATTCAATTTTACATTATTTCTAATGAAAAAAATGATTCGGTTTTTGAACAAATCTATCTCGAACAGCCTTCTGGAATGAATTGTTTGAGAATCAAGGTTCCACTTTATATGTGATATGTTTTTAAAAATAAATACTGCATTTAATCTCAAGTGAATTTAACAGAAATAAATGCTTAGATCAAACTACTTCAGGTAATTATTTCTTCCCTAAAAGGGGAATATGTTCCTATAAGATGCCAATAAATTTAAGGAAATTTAAAAAGTGGAATCATTGTGGGTTTTTTAAAAACGTGTGTTTCTATATAAACAGAATTGATTGATTACTTATTAGGAAAGATATGGGATTAACACTTAGATACATCCTCTATTCTGTCCTCTCCTCTTCCCAGACTTGATGCTTGTCTTATTTAACTTTGTGAGAGTTTTCGTTTGCCTTCTGCAGCCATACTTCTCTGGGATGTTTCAGAACATTCCTCTATCTAAGTGGACTTTGTGCTCCCCACCAGGCCATTTCTATGGCTTTGGAATAAGGCTCTTTATTTTGATTCATCCTTTAGTGAGCAAGATTTCACCACCAAGCAGATTTTTCAAAAGGGCTCATAGATGCTGCATTTTTTTGAGTCCTTTCATGTCTGAAAATCTGAGCTCTTGCCTTTATACTTAAGGTCCAACTTGGCTGGGGATCCGCTTGGATCATATGCTCTTTTCCTTATAGACATTTCTCCTTCATCCTGGCACTGTACAGATTGCTGCTGGAAAGAGATCTAAAACCTGCTTTATTTTCCTCCTTGTAAGTGAATTTTTTTGTCCTGAAAATGAAATATATACATATATATATATATATATTTCTAAGTTTAATAGTTTCACCAGAATGTGCCTGAAGGTTTACTGTTATAGATTTTTCCTGTTAAATGGTATGTATTTTCAATCTTGCAGATTTAGTCTTTATTTGAATACTTACATGTCTTTACTCTTTAAATACAGATCTTTCATCCATTTGGAATTTATTCTGGTATATAGTTAGAGGGATGGACCTAATGTTATATTTTTCCTAATGACTGTCCAGTTGCTGTTCGGGGTATTTTGAATTTGAAGGGCTTACAGAGCATGCAGGTGAAGTAGTCTGCAGGGCCATTGTGAATGAGGATTGGAGAGGGGTTAGGGACAGAGGTACCGATTGGAGGGTCTGAGTGGGAATATCCAAATAAGGAGATGACTGGGATTTACACATGTCAAAGATCCAGAAATAGCTCAATTAAACCCACCAAATCAATAAATAGTATTTGGAAGTCAGGGTCATGACATCATAGGACGACCAATAAAATGAAAGTGAGGAACTTGCTTAACCTTCACCATGGCTGGTTATTCTAATACTGGTAGAGCTTCCAGATGGCAGGAGATTGGTTAAAAGTGGTTCTCTCATACTATTTTGGGGAAGGTGACTTAAATTTCTTTTATAATCATTAGGCATTTACAGGAAGTGGCCCAAGTTAAATTTCGCAAAATAAGCTAAATTAAGTTTCACTTACATGCCTTCAGTGGTTTTGTCTGCTCAGGGAATTTTCAAGCCTGGTCTCCATTTTCTGTTTTATTTTAATAAGTCTCCCCTTTTGGTCGTTCTCTCCATCAGCTGAGCGTATGCTCTCGGTCACCGGTCTCCGTGTAGTCTGGCCACAGAATCACACCGTCCCTGTTTCTGTTAGTTGAGTTGTCAGAACAGACGGTCGTGAGTCGCTGTTACCAACAGGGCCCTGCCATCGTGGACGTGGGAGGTCAGATCACTGAGTTCCTCAAGTCGTCTAATCCTGATGGATATTATTTGATGTGTGAGTATCTGCGGGAAGGCGTTTGAAACCCTGAGAGAATGCGATGCATGAGCGTGGTTACTGTGATGAGAATAACGGCCAAGGTTTAAAAAACTCCCCAGAGCACAGATTCCCAGGAACCGAGATTTAATCATCTAAAAATAAATCAAATGAGTTATAATCAGATTCAGACGTTACTTTTCTGAGTCAGCGTACTTTTCTTTGGGTGATGTGTAATTAATTGGTTTTTAGTTTTTATGAGTTATTTACACAGGCACAGCATGATGTCACAGCAAGCACAGACGCTCACGGTTACTCAGGCGGGATGAACACGAGGATGTTTTATCTCAGGAGGTGGCGTTGCAGGTGAGCTCCCACCTAAAATAGGTCTCTGTGTGGCGTGAACAACCAGGCAATTGAATAAGAGGCATTTCCATGGAAACAAAAGAAAAACAAAGGCCCGTCGCTGGAGCAAATTATAAACACAGTTTCTGAGTTTGGAGGGCAGCCAGTTGAGAAAGTGTGTAGGTTTGCGTTAGAAGCGTGTTGAAGGAGTGGAATGAGGATGGCCGTTTCAATCTGACGGCTTGTCCTGGTTTGCAGTTTGGCCGTCTTTGATGATGCCGTCGGGTATTCTGGGGAACGCTCCCGAGTGGCCCTTACAACAACAGGCATGAGGATTCTTCCCACATGATTGACTGTGGTGGTTTCTCTCAGGTTTGTCAGCCGATGACAAACACTCAGCGACAGTGAACAGGACTAGAATCTGATCGTGGGAACACTATAGTTTCCTATTGAAACATAATTTCTTATAGTCATTCCATTTCTAGCCAAGGTAACTACAGTGAAGCTAATCTGTTTGTAAAATAAGTCTAGCTTTTTCCTCCATTTTGCTTGATTACACAATTGTAGCAAGAATAGTGATTCTATGCATAATCTCAGATATGACATTCCAACAAAGTTTTGGTAATATCCAAGGGGCTTTATTGGTTCTATAAGATCAACCTTAGTTCTTTAACATTGCCTGGTAATAAGGAATTTCAGACTAGACCTTTAAAAGTCTCTGTAGGCCAAGAAGCCAAGCTAAGGACTTGTATCCTCTTACAAGGAGAATAGATTCTTATTGCTTTTATATATAGTCATGAAAAAAGAATATTTGATAAAAGTTTCTGAAATCCGAAGAAAAATAAATGTTTCAACTTTTATTTAGGGGAAAACACATAATTGGGTTAGTAAATTCTGGGATACTTGTTTTAAAATTTAATACCCTGATAAATTAATCCTAAGTTTTGTGAAAAAATAATTACATAGTCATAGCCAAGTCAATTTAAAGAAAGAACAGTGAGCTGCAAAGACATTAAAATATATAAGAAACAAATAATTTTATTGGTACAGGAATAGACAGTTGCCTCAATGGAACAGAATAGAAAGTCCAGAAACAAAGGTGTGTACATATGGGAATGTAATATTTGATAAAAATCCTCATTTCAAGTTATTATGTCAGGAAATCTGATTTGGTATTGAGGTAGCCAGTTAGTTATTCATTATGGAAAAAAACTTGTAACCCTCCCGCATAGCAGTCACAAAGATAAGTGGGACATGGATGAAGACTGACATCATCTTAGAGGGCTAGAAGTACATTAGAAGAAAATATAAAATATATTGATAATCTCAGGGAAGGGAAATCCTTTTACAAAAAGACACACATATGAACATACAAGACAAAAATGAAAAGTGTGAAGTCTCACCATTTGATTACACCATAAACAACCACCTCTGAGTGACAAATGCAGGCGCCTGCATGTGAGTGAGAGAAAGCAACTCACATTAAACAGCAAGTGACCGTGAGGAGAACAGGGAAGTGACAGGATTTGCCTCGGCTGATAAGGGAGACGCTGGCATTATCTGCTGTGCCCGGCCCTGCCGAATCATTCCCCACCAGTGAAGGCCGCGCTGAGCCTGACCACCCTGTGGATGGGCGGGTCCCGCTGGGGTGATTCCAAGGGGCCTGTGCGGAGCCTTCCGTTCACTCTGCCCCCAAGGATTCATCCTGCCAACAGCAGACGCCCAGCGTGTTCTTCAGAAGCTACCTTCTCAAGTGCCGGCTGTGATTCCTGGTCGTGCTTTCCCACGGCTAACGAGTGCTTCAGACCACGGAGGATGCTTCTCCGCCCACTGGCACATGATCCGCTGGTAGCTCTGTGCTACAGACAGATGAGCTGGGGACAGGGAGAGGTTAGGTGACCCGCCCAGGGCCCGACAAAGGACCTGGGGAGCTGGGGAGGGCGGTCGCCACAGCGTGGGTGCCGCATCGGCTGCCTGGTGTCTGAACAACTGGCCCTCGGGAGCCAGAAACACGGAGAGAGCTCCTGCTCTTGCGGAGCAGCTTGACCTTGACTGTGATGCTTCCTTAGTTATGAAAATGCGTGCCTCCCGGTGGCCGACAGGCACCGCGCGGAACCCAGAGCCAGTTTTCAGGCCGCGATGGCCAACCTGACGTGGTGCTGTGCACCTAGTCACAAAACATGAAACTGTGAAGGTACGGTTTACATGTAATTGCACATGAAGGCAACCGGAGAACTCAATTCAGAACCAGTTGGTTTGTACACTTCAGGGGTTTTCCACATTAACTGCCCATCTGTGTAATTTATAGTTTGACATGATGTGTTTGTTTTTCAAAAATTACGGAGTATAAACCCACTAAGGACCCGAGGGAAGAGAAGAAGCTTAATGTAGAACTAAGCTTTTACAATGTGCTTTATTTTTAAATCTGGTCTCGGTGCAAGTGTTAGTTATGCCTTACTCGTACCACAAGGAGATCGATCGCCGTGCTGTGACATGGTTTATCCTCATGCTGCCCTAGAGACTTCTGTCATTATTTGTTGCAAACTTAGGACGGTCCCTGTTAACTTTATTTTATGTAAGTAATTTGTACAAGTTTCTGAAAAGCTTGCTTTAGCTTATTTAATTTTGAATAAAAGCTAAATTCATAATTTTTAAAAAAAAATACAGGGTGAGAAAGTAAAGACTCCAAAGCTGACTTTGCTGACATTGGAGTTCTGCCTTGGACTGTTTCCCGTCATCGGCTGCCTTAGAAGAAGCGGTGTTGGCGTGGTCTGAAGCGCTGGCCTGCTCGGGGACCATGCAGCGGAGGTGGGTGCTCAGGGAGAAACAGAGTCACTTCAAACCCAGAGACAGGCTCCCCGCATCAGGCCCGAGAACAGCATGGACAGCTCAGCCACAGGGGACCTCACGCCTCTTAGTCCAAGAAAGTGTAATTCCTCCACAGTCCCTGGGCAGTCAGTCCTTGTGCCCGGGAAGGTCCTGCCCTTGTTATTTATCTGGGGAAGCCCTTTCTCCTGCAAGGTCAGCAAGATACTGTTTGACATTTAGGTCTCCGGTCCACCTGGGACTGGTTTTTGTGAGTGGCGTGAGGTGGCAACGTCATTCCCCCCATAAGGACAGATGACTTGGCTAGCACCGCCCCCTCCCTGCTGATCTGCGTGCCACTCTGTCCCATGTCAGGCGTCCCTAGGGTTGCTGGGCTGTCTCTTTCCTAATGACTGGCACTGGGTCGATTCCACACTGTCCCAGTCACCATAGCTCTTAAGTAATTCTTGAGATAAACAGTGCAAGTCTCGCCTGTCTTCTTGTTCTTCAAAATTGTCTTGACCTACATATAAATTTGCTTTATATATAAATTTTTTAAAAATGTGTTAATCCAAGGATATTTTTTCCGTTGATTTTTAGAGCGAGTCGAAAGCGGGGGTGGAGGCGGTGGGGAGAGATAGAGAAACCTCGATGTGACAGAGACACATGGATTGGTTGCCTCCCCCACACTGGGGCTGGGAACACACCTGCAACCCAGGTACGTGCCCTTGACAGGTCACCAAACCTGTGATCCCTGGGTGCACAGGCCAACACTCTACCACTGAGCCACACTGGCCAGGGCAACTGTACATCCACATTTAACAATGGTGTCTCAGGTCAGGATTTTGAGTAGCATTATAATAAATTCATAAATTAATTTAGGCAAAATTGACAACTTTATAATATTGGATCATCCTACCCATGAGCTTGGCATATCTCTATTTAAGGTCTTCCACCTCTCTCAATATTGTTTCATACTTTTCTCCATTAAAGTATCACACAGTTTTAGTCAGATTCATTCTTTATATTTTTTGTTGCTATTGTAAAACATATCCTTTTCCCAATATTCTTTTTACTAGAGGCCTAGTGCATGAAATCCTTGAATGGGTAGGGTCCCTAGGCATGGCCGGTGATTAGGTCTGATCAGGGCCTTCTGGCTGCCAGCCAGGGCCTTCCTTCATTCCACGCCGCCCCCTGGTGGTCAGCGCATGTCATAGCAAGCGATCGAACTCCTGGTCTTCCGGTCGAACTCCCAAGGGGACACTGCATATTAGGCTTTTATATAGAGAGATAATTACATATAATAACACATGCAGACTTTAAGAGTACAGCTTGATGAGTTTCGACAATTGTGTATGCCTGTTGTAATAACCTCCACCCCGTTCACCAAACGTGGAACACTTCCACTCACTCCAAAAGGTTCCCTCGTGTTCTTTTCTAGTCAATTTCCCCCTGACATCGCTGTCCTGATTTCTATCAAAAGATAACTTTTTAAATTCATTCTTTCATTTCTGTGAAAGTACACATTTCCCCCAAGCACATGCCTATATATTACTAGTATTTCATGTGCATTCCTGACCCTTTCCTGAGAGTATCAGTCAGAAGGTGTATGGGCAGAGAAGGCTTGCAGATCGTGGGTATGTGGTGGATAACCAAGCTCACTAAATTGGCAAAGGCCCATGAAGGTTTTCTCTAGCTTCCTTTATATATATAAATTGATTTCAGAGAGGAAGGGAGAGGGAGAGAGAGCTAGAAAGATCAATGACGAGAGAGAATCATTGATTGGCTGCCTCCTGTACACTCCACATTGGGGATCGAGCCTGCAACCCAGGCTTGTGCCCATGACTGGAATCGAACTTGGGACCCTTCAGTCCACTCTACCCACTGAGCCAAACCATCCAGAGCTCTAGCTCTCTGACACTTAGAAAATTAGTGGCTTATCTATTGGTAGACTCGATCCACTACCTCTTCAGTAATTATCTTAGAAGAAGAGAGAAATCTGGTATTTTCATCCCGACGTCAGGCTTGTCTACTTGCAGCCACTGCCTCAGACATTTTGATCAAAAGAGTGTTGACGGGCAAATGAACATTTTTGTGGGTAGATACATCCAGTCACAAAATATGTTCGGTTCAGCAGCCCACTTAGCAACCTGTGGGCACTTGAACTCAAGCCTCAGTTTTAGCATCTGTAAAATAGAGATAATTTCAATTTAGATTTGGTTACCTATGCCTTCCTTCCTCATTTTATCTCATTCAGTCCTCAAAGCACATCTGCAGGAGTAGGTATTCTCCCACTTTACAGATGATGCAACTGAGGCTTGCAGAGGTAAAGCAACCGTGGAGAGGTGGCATCATCGTACTACCCTGCCCACTTAACTCATAGGGTTGCTCTGAAGATCAGATGAGAGCATGCGTGGGAAGGTGCCCTGAGCACAAAGTTGAGTTTGCACAATTATTGAAAAGTGCTGCCCTGGTAAGCTGAATCACGCCTGCCAAACCCTGCCACCTCCCAGCAAACCATGTAACTAAGACGAGAGAAAAACATTTGCTAAACAGACGTGCTCGTCACCGTCGCGGTCATCCCCGTCACCCGTGCTACCCCGGACTGTTTACTGTGGCCAGCATTGTGCAAGGCCGGGGCACGCCCTAGCTTAGCTGGGAGCCTGAAACCCTTTGACCAGGGCTGGCAAGGCCTGCCATCGGACCACTGGTCACATCCCTTTGGGAAGCTTCTCCTCTTAGAGATGACTAGTGAGCATTTCGACTGTTAAAGACTCTGAGAAACCCCACAGTTAAGAAACCTGTAACTTGAACTTGGTATCCCTCACACTTAGTTGCCAGGAGACCCCAGCCCTGTGTCAGCCCCCGAGCTGCTGCAGGGGTGAGGCAGAGTGGGCCTCCTATGTGTAAGGATTTAACAACAGCCCAGTTTCTGTGGGGTTGGCTCACCTGGGAAAGCCAGGCTTTCAGGTCTCAATGAGCACGTGGTGGCCCCCAGCTGTCAGGAGTTTACAATCTGACCTTCACATCACCTGTGTGGGGCTGGGGCTGGGAGGCTCCTGGGGCTGGAGGGCTTGGGGTACAACAGAAGACAGGCTGTCTGGGACAAAGGTAGGGGCTAAAGGGTGAGGGGAGCTTACCGTCTGGGTGCAATATCTGGTGATAATGGTAGCTTGGTGGCCAGTCTGGCTGCACGTTCAAATCCTGCCTCCACCACCAATGAGCTCTTACCTAACCAGGCCGGATGATCATAACAGTACCTGCCCTCCGCGCCCCCCACACCCCCTCCAAAAGCACACACAGAGTAACAGAACCTGCCCCACACGGCGGGAGCTCAGAAAGTCTGCCAGAGCAAGGCCTCAGGAAATGCCAGCTATTGTTTTAGGCAAATCTTTCTTTTCTTTCGCTCTCACCTGTAAAGCTGCTTCCTCCTCAGGTGCCTCCCTGGGATTCTGGAGTCAGCTGGTTTGGGGCAGCGGAGGGGGCGGGCACGCCACTTCAGAAATCAGGGCGTGACATGACGTGACGTGGCGTGGTGTGGTGTGGCGTGATGTGGCGTGATGTGGTGTGGTGTGACCTGCTCCAGCTGCCTCCTCTCGGGGCCTCAAGGGGGTCTGCTTCTGGTCCCCTGTGTCGCTGGCTAAGAAAGTGCTTTGTCACTGAAAGAGCTTCTCACAGGCTTCATGGTCCGGGGGGGGGGGGGGGGGGGGGAAGAGGTGGGGCAGCCTCCGCCGAACGGGCTGGCAGAGAGCTTATCCCCACCAGATGCGCTCCCTACACACACGCACACATGCATGCACACACATGCACACACACATGCTTGCACATGCACAGATGTGCACATGCCCGCGCTCATGCCATGGGGTCCCTCACTATGTTGTTGCGAGTGGCCATGCCAGGAAAGGGAGAGGGGCTCCTCCGTGGCACCTGGTAGCCCTGAGCCCAGGCAGGAGGATCTGAAGAAGCCCGGAGGCTCTGCTGACGGAACCATTTTCACCCGAGCGCCCAGAACCCGGTTGTTAGAAAGAATCTTTGGCTTGAGGCCACTGGTTAGCTTTCCCAGGTCCTTGGTGAGCAAATCCGTAGCTGGGCAGAGTGGCAGGGCAGCCCGTTACCGCTACAGCGCTGGGGATGGGACCCAGCACCCTGGGTGCACGCACGCTGACAGGTGGCACACACGAGGCAGAGCCGAGTGGCATAGGCCCGGCGGGGAACCGGTGCACCCCTCGGCCAGGGAAGGGCTAGGAGGCCAGCATCCCGGGTCCAGCTGGGCCATTATTTTGAGGGTGAAAACTTGACCCTAAGGATCAAAGTTGGGAGCCCCTCGGGGGTAAACTGAGGCAGCCATTCAGACCATTGCTAAGGTTCCCGGTGCCGTTAGGCCTGAGGGCGGCTCACCTGGTTAGCTCCCAGTTTGACTGGGTCTTTGCTGGCAGAAGCACCCAGACAGTGGAGCACCGGGTGCCAGGTGGGGACTGAGGGTGGGGTGAGAAGGGGCTGCCCCTGGGAGGGGGGGAGGGGACAGGGAAGGGGAGTTAAATGCAAGTCCTGGCGCAGCAGCCAGGCAGGTGGAGAGGCCGGCGCGGGAGGCTCTTTGGCCCTGGAGGCCCTGGCTGGCCACCCAGCCCAGCCCCTCGGCCCCTCCTTCCCTTTCTGACTCACTGCCCTGTTCGGCCCCTTCCTCACCCCCTCTCCTCTCTCTCTTCATCCCCCACCTCCAACAAGGAAGCCTAAGGCCCAGCGTTTCCTTCCCTTGCCCTGGCCTGGCTGAGGACAGATTTCCCACATCCTCCCTAACACCCCAAGCCCCAAGGGGATGGCCTTGTGATACCGCAAACACCCTTCTGTCCCCCCCCCCCCCCCCCCCCCGCCCCCAGCAGGTCCCCGTGGGGCTGCTGCTGAGTGGCTCTTAGCACAGCTGCTCAGGACACCAGGGGCTCAGAAAGTGACATGCCCCCCCCCCCCCACACACACACACCCCAGTTAACGACCACAGAGAGAAACCCACCCACAGTTGCTTAGGGTTTCTTAATCAGGGTGACTTTTCTGGGAAGAGCAGGATCAGGTTCCTGTGGAAGTAGACCTTGCTGAAGTTCTCCCCCCTCCCTCCGCCCCCATTTTTTATTGATTGATTTTAGAGAGAGAGGGAAACACCGATTTGTTCTTCCATTTATTTATGAATTTATTGGTTGATTCTTGTATGCGCCCTGACTGGGGATCGAACCCAGAACCTTGGTGTTATCGGAACAACGCTCTGACCAACTAAACTACCTGGCCAGGGCCCTTGTTGAAGTTCGTGATGCTGGAAGTCTGGGGGTGGTGTTCTGGGGAACGGGTGCCCGAGATCGGAGCGTTTGGGGGGAGTCTCGGGAAGCTTTAGGAGTGAGGGCTCTGTAGATGCCTTTCAGGAACCGCTGGAGCTATACTTCACTGTATTCCGCTCAGCTGTAAAAGGCATCCTGGGAGGCCAGGGATGAGCGTTGAGAATTTACCAAACAACAATCGTACAAGATGAAACCCGCCGCCTGGGGTAATGGCGTTCATTCCACGCTGGCTGGGGAGCGCCGTGCCACCCGCTGGCCTGGCTGCTTTCTCATCAGCTCAGCTTTCTGGGAGCCGCGATCTTGGGCAGACCATTTCCCCTCTGGGTCTAGGCCAGAGGTCCTCAAACTACGGCCCGCGGGCCACATGCAAATACAAATATTGTATTTGTTCCCGTTTTGTTTTTTACTTCAAAATAAGATATGTGCAGTGTGCGTAGGAATTTGTTCATAGTTTTTTTTTAAACTATAGTCCGGCTCTCCAACGGTCTGAGGGACAGTGAACTGGCCCCCGGTTTAAAAAGTTTGAGGACCCCTGGTCTAGGCTCTCGGGGTGAGATGGGGTCAGGCCTTCCAGGCTTCAAATGATGGGATTTCACGCCAAGGGAGTCCCCCGCTCCTCCCGGCCAGGCACAGCCTGTGCATCTGAGTGCGGTGTTATCTTCCTTTAGAATGAACTAAACTCATAGGAATGTTGCTCATAATGATCCTTCTCCCTGCCTTCACAGTTACTGGAAGCAGCTCCCTAAGTCTGTGGGGAATGAGGCCTGACAGATGCTCAGGACGGGGACGGTCGGATCCAGGGCTGGAGAAGGAGCCCAGGCCTGAGCATGGAGCTGGCTCCTGGGGGCCAGGGGCCCGGCAGGCCTGGGCCTTCCATCCCGGGCCTGTGGGTCTGGGAGTGTTCCGCCTCTTCCCAGGGTCTTCCTAGGGCAGGTGGTCAAGTCATGGGTGTTTCCGCTGGGCCGGAGCTGGGAGGGGGTGGCTGCTGAGACCTGCACCGCCCACACCCTCTGTGATGGGGCTGCCTGGGGGCACCAGCCCAAGCTGCCCAGGGGCAGAGGGGAAGGCAGGCCTCGCCCCTCTGGGGTGGGTGTGGGTGAGAAGCCTGCAGCTGCAGCACTGGGCACAGCTTCCCGAGCAGGAGACAGTCTATCACCATGGCATCAGCACCACTAACCTCGGGTCCGTCTCAGAGCCCACTTTCTCTATGCAAGTTGCTTCACAAGCAAAATAAAGCAAACACACACACACACACACACACACACACACACACACAACACAACCCTTCCTCCCTTCTCAGCTGGACCTGACTCTCTTTTCTCCGACTCCTGGAGTCCTGACCAGACAGCCTAAGACTCGCCACCGTCTTGCATGCAATCCGTTCAGGCCTTTCTCACATGATCCCTCCAGGACCTGCAGGCCGGCTCCTGGCTGGGAAGCACAGGGCCCCTTTCAGAAGTCCTGGGAGGTGTGCCTGTGGTTTGAGGTTACACATGCGCACTCCCCACAGCCCTGCATCCTCCCCTCACCCCCCAGGAAGATGGAACACAGGCATCTCTCCAGGAAGAAACTACCCTCTCTGCCTCCCGCCTGCACAGCTGCCCCTACTGGTCATCAGGGCACTGAGAGCCCTGGGAGACCGGAGGGGCTTCTCAGTGTCAATCAGATTCAGACACTCGAGCCATTACATGGTCAGCACTTCTTTTTCTTGCTTTCTGATGCTTTGTAAAAAGAGCCACTCCAGTTCATCAGTTATCTGAGGCTCATTCCGTCAGCCTGTTTCTTTACTGAGACTCATACCAGAGGCACTGGCGGTGGGAAGGGGGGCGGGGAGGTATGTGGGTGGGGGGGTATGTGGGTGGGGGGGTGAGATGAGGGGGGTGTCCACAGCAGGGTTCCTTCCCGGGGAAGTGAGGCTGGGGCACAGGATACGGAACTCCCCGCGTGTCTGTGCTCCATCTGTGCGTCCTAGTGGCTCCCACACTGAACCTCACTGGATACCGGCTGTCAGCGGATGTCCTTGAACGGCGAGGGGGGAGGATACAAGCAGCTGCTATGACCCTCGCTCTGTGAGCAGGTGAAAGGTGCAGGCAACTGGGGACACGCAAATACAAGGTCCAGAGTGAAGAAGAGGGGCCCTCGGGCTCCCAGTGTCCAGGAGGGCGAGGCGTGGGGAACACCGCGATGGGGTCCCATTGTCCCATCGTCTCTGCTGCTCCTGACTGCCCCCAGCCACTCCCGTGCCCGCGGCGGGCTCAGCGCCTCCACAGGGCCTGTCCCCACAGCCGGAGGCCGTGCCCCTAGACCAGTGGTCAGCAAACTGCGGCTCGCGAGCCACGTGCGGCTCTTTGGCCCCTTGAGTGTGGCTCTTCCACAAAATACCACGTGTGGGCGCGCACGTACAGTGCGATTGAAGCTTCGTGGCCCATGCACAGAAGTCGGTATTTTGTGGAAGAGCCACACTCAGGGGCCAAAGAGCCGCACGTGGCTCGCGAGCCGCAGTTTGCCGACCACTGTCCTAGATGCCTCAGCTCTGGGGCTTTGCCTCTGCCGTTTCCACTGAGGAGGAAGAGGGCAGCTTCCTGGCCGGGGGGATCGGGTGGGGGGTGGAGGGGGCAAGTGGGCGGAACAGATGCTCCCTTCCCTGCTGCCAGGGCACCCCCACGGTGGGCTCCCGCTCCCCTTCTCAGCTCCTGGGAAGAGAGAAAGACAGAGAGTTCAGCCAACTTCGCTAGAGAAGCTTCGAAGGCGCTGCTGAGCAAGGGCCGAGGCGCACAGGCCTGTGGTGCCACCTAGGGGGGAAGTGTCCCTGGGCTCACTGCTCCAGCAGGTGGACTCCGGCGGCAAGTGAACCCAACCTATGAAAACCCAGGATTCACTTTAAAAATAAAAAATGAGATGGAGAGGAAGGGAAAGGACAGTTATAATTTACTATTTCAATTATTACTCATGTACAAAGGCATTCCTTTTAAAATATATATATATATATTTTATTGATTTTTACAAAGAGGAAGGGAGATATTTAGAAACATTGATCAGCTGCCTCCTGTACGCTACCTACTGGGGATCCAGCCCGCAAGCAAGGTATATGCCCTTGACCAGAATGGAACCTGGGACCCGAACCTGGGACCCTGCAGTCCACAGGCTGATGCTCCATCCACTGAGCCAAACCAGTTAGGGCACAAAGGCATTCCTTTTAGGGTACCTTCACACATGTATGCTCTCATCCTACATCTTAAGCCATTTGATTTCGTTAGGAATTTACAAACTTCCCCCCCGCCCCATGAAGGTGGAAAAGATGGAACTTATTATGTAAAGTGAGAAAACATATAAAATCATTGGATCACTCTGCAAAAGGGGAATACAGATGAACTCGGTTTTATACCAGTAGATCACTAGAGGCCCGATGCATGAAATTCATGCAAGAGTAGGCCTCCCTTCCCCTGGCTGCCGGCACCGGCTTCCCTCTGGCACCCGGGACCCGGGCTTCCCTTGCAGCCCTGGCTTCATCCGGAAGGTCTTCTGAAAGGATGTCTGGTCTAATTAGCATATTATGCTTTTATTATTATAGATTCTTACAGTCATTTGATTTTTCTTTAAGATAATAAAAATAAATGAGATATTGTTTACATGATTAGAGCTAATAAAAAGGTTCAGCAAGCTGGCTAGATGCATAATATCCAGAAGCTCTCCATTAGAAATAACTACATAGAAAATAAAATAGAACTCATCAAATAAAGCCACACATGACCTTGTTGGGGAAAGCGATAAACCTCTGCCAAGGGCTGTGCCAGGAGTCTCCCTAGGAGGGGCTCCTTGCAGCTGTTCGCTGCTGTGGCCAAGGGAGCAGGCACCTGATACAGCATGATGACAACGTCACTGGTGTTTTGGTTATGGCACTGAGAGGCCCTTGACCAATTGGGTACTCAAGTTTCTGAGAATTAAGACATGATTGAATGATTAAAAAAAAAAAAGGTGCAGGACGTAGTGATGATATAGTCACTGGAGGACAGGATACAAACTGAAAGCCAATAGATGATGGAAAAAGCTAGTGGCAGAGAGGTGTCCGTGATAAGCATGAACCTCAGAACAGCACAGGGCTCTGCGAAAGGCGGGCCGCTGGTTTGGAAGTTGCTCTGCGGGGCAGGGCCGATGACCACATGGGGACCTGGGACCACGGCACAAGAGTGACGAGGCTTATCCATGAGGTAGGTTGCTGCCACCCCTGCTTAGGAGCTTATACTCTAATGACGGTTATGTTTGTATTACTTGTTTCCATTCACCTCACCTTCCCGACCTGTCCCCATAACCCTGCATATTGGTTTATATGTAACCACAACAGGAGAATTTGGAAAGTTAAATATTTTTATATTAAAACGTATGTGTGTGTATGCCCTGGTCAGGTAGTTCAGTTGGCTGGAGTGTCATCCTGCTACACCAAAGCTGTAGGTTTGATCCCTGGTCAGGGCACATACAAAAATCAACCAGTGAATGTATAAATAAATGGAACAAGTCAATGTTTCTCTCTCTCTTTAAAAAAAAAAAAAAGTATGTGTGTGTGTATGTATTCATATACCTACGTAGGTATGTAAACAAACAGAACGGGGCGGTGACCTGAGGAGGGATGAGGATTTAGGGTGAAGGCAGTATTTTTCAACAGCAGCACTCCTGACATGTCGGGCCAGATGACTGTTGTAGGGCTGTCCTCTGCACGGTAGGATGTTAGACGCATCCTTGGCCTCTGCCTACCTGATGCCAGGAGCACCCCCCTCCCTTGTCATGACAACCAAACACGACTCCCAATATTGCCAAGTGTCCCCTGTTGAGAACCACTAGGTTAAGGGTGTGTGCGGAAAAGGAATGAGAACGGGGTAATTCAGATAAACCACGAAACTCTTCTCAGTGGGGGGCCCCAGTGGCATTCAATTCGGCTTCTCTAAACTTGAGCATAAGCTCAGTGATTTACAATAGCTACTTCCTACTGTCTCGTTTCGCCCCGAGCTGGCCACGTAACGGACACAGAGGACAACATTCCTTTCTGACGGCTGGAAGTGCGGGTGGGGGGAGAGAAGGGGTGTCGCCTGCCTTCTTCTGAGACTTGACTGTTAGCCTCTTCTCAGTCCCATACTTTCCACTAAAAAATATGGTTCTTAAAATGAACATAAATCTTCCTTAAGGAAGCTGTGTTTCCACTCAAATGTATTTGAAGACTTAAAATACATAATCAGCACCATCTTTATTCAAGAAAAGAATCTAATATGATATCATTTATTAATATCAAGACTAAATTCAGTAATTTTGCTCCTTGGACATTTATCTCAGGATGAATTATGAATATCACTCAACACACAAATTAAACCTCTTTTTAAAATATTTACAAAAATAATACAAGACAACTCAACAACGAAAAAATAAACAACTCTAGTTAAAAAAAACAACAGGAAAAGGACTTAAAATAGATATTTCTCCAAAAAAGATATACGAGTGTCCAATAAGCAGAGAAAAAGATGCTCAAGTCACTAATTAGGGAAATGCAACTCAAAACTGCAATGAGATATCACCTCACACCCATTAAGATGGTTATTATAAAAACAAGCAGCCCTAACTGGTTTGGCTCAGTGGACAGAGCATCGGCCTGCGGACTGAAAGGTCCCAGGTTCAATTCCGGTCAAGGGCATGTACCTTCGTTGCAGGCACATCCCCAGTAGAAGGTGTGCAGGAGGCAGCTGATCGGTGTTTCTCTCTCATCGATGTTTCTAACTCTCTATCCCTCTCCCTTCCTCTCTGTAAAAATCAATAAAAAAAATATTTAAAAAAAAAACAAGCAGAAAATAGCGAGTACTGGCGAGGATGTGGAAAAATTGAAACCCTTGTGCAGTGTTGATGGGAGTGTAACGTGGTACAGCTGCTATGGAAAACATTACGTCCATTCCTAGAAACATTAAAAATAGAATTACCATATTATCCAGCCATTCCACTTCTGGATATATTCCCAAAAGAACTGAAAGCAAGGCCATGGACAGGTATTTGAACACCCAGGTTTGCAGCGCATTATTTACAGTAGCTAAGAAGTGGCAGCAACCTAAATGTTCATAGATGAGGAATAAACAAAATGTAGTATATACATGTAATGGAATATTATTTGGCCTTAAAAAAAGGAAATTCTGATACATGCTACAACATGAGTGAACCTTGAGGACATTGTGCTAAATGAAATAAGCCAGTCACAAGAAGACAAATACCGTATGACTCCACCCATAGGATTTATCTAGAAAAGTCAAATTCCTTGAGAGAAAGATTGATGGGTGCCAGGGGCTGTAGGGAGGGAGGAATGGGGAGTTGTTTTTTAAAAATGTATATTTTTATTGATTTCAGAGAGGAAGGGAGAGGGAGAGATAGAAACATCAATGTTGAGATAATATAATCATTGATTGGCTGCCTCCTGCACGCCCTCTACTGGGGATTGAGCCCCAACCTGGCATGTGCCCTGACCATGACTGGGAATCCAACCATGACCTCTGGTCGGGCTTTTTTTCTTTTGTTTTGTTAATCCTCACCTGAGCCCATTTTTCCCATTGATTTTTATAGAGAGTGGATTGGACGGGGTAAGGGGGAGAGAGAAAGGGAGAGAATCATTGATGTGAGAGACACATCCACTGGATGCCTTCCACATGAGCCCTGAACTGGGACTGGGAATCGAACCTGCAACTCAGGTATGTGTCCTTGACCGAGAATCGAACCCATGACCCTCTGGTACCCAGGCCGACGCTCTAACCACTGACCAGGGCAGGGAGTTATTGTTTAATAGCCACATAGTGTCTATTACAAGATGAAAAAAGTTCTGGAGCTGGGTGATGATGGTTGCACAACCATGTGAGTGCACCTAATGCCACTGACTGTACACTGAAAATGGTGAAGATGGTAAACTTTGTTACGTGTATTTTACCACAATTAACATTTTTAAAAATATAAAGAATGACAGGAAAGGATTAGCTGAGTGTAGGCAATATTTATTCAATTTCCTTGAGATCACATTATCTAAGGCATAAATGGTGATTATTTGGCAAGGATACAACTGCTCTGAAGGCCTTGTATAGCCGGATTTTAGTTCATAATACATCATATTGGTGTAAACCTGAGAGAACTTATTCTGGCACGGGCTCTAATCATGGGAAACGCATCTCTCCTCACCATCCCTTCGTGAAACTCCATCACTTTCCGTGGGGGGCATGGCCAGTTCTGCAGCTGCTCCCATGGTCACCGGGTCGCTGGGCCTGGCCAAGGAGGTCAGAGTGGGCCGTGGCGGACGCCGTGCTCTCAGGCCATGCTCTCAATGATGACTGCGATGCCCTGGCCGCCTCCAATGCAAGCCGACCCAACGCCGTATTTCCCGCCTCGGCGCCTACGGAAGAAAGCAATGGCTGAAATCTACTCAAATAAAGAATTAAAGAAGTTAGTTAGATAATTAAATAGCATTACCGATAACCACCTATGTATTATTCATTCGCATTCAGATCATCATCTCAATGTTTTCCTCATTCTGCAATATTAGTTTATAGTCACAACAGGAGAAAGAATTAGGAAAACTGAATGTTGTTATTTTTTTTTTTTTTAATATATTTTATTGATTTTTTTACAGAGAGGAAAGGAGAGAGATAGAGAGTTAGAAACATCGATGAGAGAGAAACATCAGTCAGCTGCCTCCAGCACATCTCCCACTGGGGATATGCCCGCAACCAAGGTACATGCCCTCGACCGGAATCGAACCTGGGACCCTTCAGTCCGCAGGCTGACGCTCTATCCACTGAGCCAAACCGGTTTTAGCGAATGTTGTTATTTTTAAATTAGTGGTGGCAAGCTGGGGATGCGGGTCTCTCATCCACAGCATGGGGTTTGTTAAAATTGCCCAGAATAAGGCCTACTTCTAGAGATTCCAAGTGACACTGAGAAGTCTGAGAGGGTAAAACTGATTACTACGCCTGGAAACGCTGGTGATCCAGGACAAAAATAAGTACAATACACCCAAAACAGGATGACATTTCGTGTAGCCAACAGAGGCATCCTTTGTCAGATTGCGTATGTCTGCATAGGAGAGATGACAGCCTGGGCAGCTTATGCTCACGAACTCCCAAAGTACGGGGCGCAGGCTGGCCTGACAAATTATGCGGCAGCATACTGTCCTGGCCTGCTGCTGGCCCCCAGGCCAATAGGTTTGGCATGGACGAGATCTAGGAAGGCCAGGCTGAGGCGACTGGAGGCCAATACAGTGTGGGAAGCAGCGATGGTCACCCTGTCGCCTTCACCTGCTAAGATCTGGATGCAGGGCTTGCCAGAACTACTCCTGGAAACAAGGAGCTGCGGCTGGAGGCCTGACTACCCCTCACAGTGCCAAGAGCAGAGCCGCTAACAAGTTAATGGACTCATCTCTAAGGTCAGCTGAAAAGGGGTCCCACGTAACTTGTTCCTGGTGAGAAGCAGTGCAAGGGGGATCTGAGGAAGAATGAAAATGGGGTGTTCTGGAGAAACCTAAATCCATGCATGTCTACAAAAGAGGCAAATCTGAAATGCAACGATTTCTAGTGAGTACCTTAATTCGTGAACCAGATGTGCGGTAATTCTTGATCCAGATGCTCCCAATGGGTGGCCCAAGGCAATGGCTCCTCCATTTATATTGGTTTTACTTGGGTCAAGACCTAAATTCCTCTCAACAGCCAAGTACTGGGCAGCAAACGCTTCATTCACCTTCAAAACAATGGAAGGAAAGGGGAGAGACAGAGAGAAACATCAATGTGAGAGAGAGACCTTGATTGGTTGCCTCCCGCACGGGCCCCAACCAGGGCTGGAGATCGAGCCTGCAGCTGAGATATGCGCCCTTGAGAATCGAACCCAGGACCCTGCAGCCCGCAGGCCAACGCTCTATCCACTGAGCCAAACCAGCTATGGCCACAAACTGCTTTTTAACTGAGAATTGTTTAGTACTCTTGATAGGTAATTTTGCTTGTTGTTGTTGTGTTTTGTTTTGTTTTCTATTTAAATTACCTTGCAAGGTTGTTTTAATTTATTTTTAGTTGTTCTTTTTAAAAATATCAGGTTTGAAAATGGTACTTTCAGTCAAATGCATCCCTTAGAAAAAGGAAGTCCTCAGTGATATTATAAGTGAAACCAGAGGCAGTGGGATACTGCAGAGCCCATAGGTTCTGGAGCTAGACAGATGGTTTAAATCTTGGCTGTATGCATGTTCTTTGAACTCTCTTGACACTCATATTTCCTCAGCAGTAAAATGTGACTGCAGTATCATCCTAAGGTTATTGTCAAGGTTAAGTTAAATCATAGGTAGTAAGTGTCTAGTGTATTACCTAACACAGGGCATGTACTAAAAAATGCTTGCCATTATTATTATTATTATTACTCCCCAGTATTATTACCCATACTTCCAAGAAGAGACTGATAGATAATTAAGAATAAACCTTCAGAGCCAGATACATAAGAGGAATAGTTACTATGTCAAAATGTGGTAGAACGGAAAAGTGTCATATTGTATCACACTTTATGAGGCTGGCTATGAGAATGACCTTACTTCAAGTTTTTAAGCACTGTATTTTCATATGATCTTAGTTGGAGAATTTTACAGATAAGAAAAGTGATTTTAAGAAAGGTAATGTGTGGGGGTCAGGGGGAGAGATCAACCGAAGGACTTGTACGCATGCATATAAGCATAACCAATGGACACAGACACCAGGGGGTGAGGGCATGAGCGGGGGTTGGGGAGGCAGGGAGGATAAGGGCACATATGTAATACTTGAATAAATAAAGAAAAAAAAAGAAAGGTAATGTGTTTAGAGTTGGGATCAAAATTGAATCTTGTGTTCTTTCCTACTATATTTTATTCTCTCTCAAGATGGTGCTCTATTTGTCCTTAGATTCAACATTCCTTTTCCATTTTATACAGTCCTGCTCAAGGAGGTACTAAGAGTCCTAGAATATGTTGTGAAACTAGGCTTTTGAACCTAAGAAAAAACCACCACATAATCATCAAATGTTCCAAAGACAATCATAGCAGGGTGTTAAGAGCTATGTCCTTGAGTACTTATACATCTACTAGAGGCCCAGTGCACGAATTTACTCACAGGTGGGGTCCCTCGGCCTGGCAGGTGATCGGGCCAATAGGAGCCTGTCTCACCCAGTCCTGACCAGATCGATCAGGGGCTGGGAGTTTGGCCAGCGAGGGAGAGGTTGGTTATGGAAGCGCACTGACCACCAGGGGGCAGCTCCTGCATTGAGCATCTGCCCCCTGGTAGGGAGTCAGTGTACATCATAGCGATTAGTCAAACGGTCGGTCGTTCGATCAGTCGTAAAGGTCACTTAGGCTTTTATATATATATGATAATGAGTAGCTTTGCAGAGCTGATATATTTCAATAAAGTCAGAAATTTAGTGGTAACTATTTGCTGATACAAATATGGTAAGTAAGCAGCCCCCTGGAGGCTCTGAACTGTTGATTACTGCCTTTTGGGTGAGAGATTACCACAGAGGAAATCACACAGAGGGAAAAGGCCCATTTGCTACCAATTTAAGTAGAGAGATTTTCTTTGTTCTATTAATTACTTACCAACGTCAAGCAGAGAGACATACTTATTTAAAAATTTCAAATATTCCCCAAATGTAAAATGTACATAATCCATCTTTAAGTATTTTCTTCTTTTAATTGTGCTAAATACTTCAGGTGCCTTTGTTCTAAACCAGCCGTGGGCAAACTACGGCCCGCGGACCGGATCCGGCCCGTTTGAAATGAATAAAACTAAAAAAAAAAAAAGACCATACCCTTTTATGTAATGACTAGAGGCCCAGTGCACAAAAATTTGTGCACTCAGGGGGGAGGGGGGTTGTCCCTCAGCCTGGCCTGTGCCCTCTCGCAGTCTGGGACCCCTCGGGAGATAACGACCTGCTGGCTTAGGCCTGCTCCCGGGTGGCAGAGGGCAGGCCCAATCCCTAGGTGCAGCCCCTGGTCGGGCTCAGAGCAGGGCCGATTGGGGAGTTGGGGCGCCGCCCCCTGTCATGCACAGAGCAGGGCAGATTGGGAGGTTGCGATGCCACCCTCAGTCACGCTCAGGGTAGGGCCGATTGGGGGGTTGGGGCGCTGCCCCCTGTCACTCACAGAGCAGGGCCCATCAGGGGGGTTGGGGCTCTGTACTCTGTCACGCACAGAGCAGGGTCGATCAGGGGTTGGGGAGCTCCCCCCTGTCACGCACAGAGCAGGGCCCATCAGGGGGGTTGGGGCTCTGTACCCTGTCACGCACAGAGCAGGGCCCATCAGGGGGTTGAGGAGCTCCCCCCTGTCACTCACAGAGTAGGGCTGATAGGAGAGTTGGGGCACCGCCCCCTGTCACACACAGAGCAGGGCAGATCAGGGGGTTGGGGCGCCACCCGCTATCACCCACAGAGCAGGGCCGATCAGGGGGTTGGGGCGCCACCACTGTCACACTCAGGGCAGGGCCGATGGGGAGGTTATGGCTCTACCCCGTCACACATAGAGCAGGGCCGATCAGGGGGTTGGGGCGCTGCCCCCTGTCACACACAGAGCCGCAGGGCGATCATGGGGCTGGGGAGCTCCCCCTATCAGGCAGAGAGCAGGGCTGATCAGGGGGTTGGGGCGCCTTCCCCTGTCACGAACAGAGCAGGGCGGATAGGGAGGTTGTGGCCCCGCCCCCTGTCACACACAGAGCCACAGGGCGATCAGGGGGTTTGGGCGCTGCCCCCTATCACACTGATCCCGTTGCCGGGAGGCCTCTTGGCTCCGCTGATCCCGGTGCTGGGAGGCATATTACCCTTTTACTATATAGGATAGAGGCCTGGTGCAAGGGTTGGGGCCGGCTGGTTTGCCCTGAAGGGTGTCCTGGATCAGGGTGGGGGTCCCCACTGGGGTGCCTGGCCAGCCTGGGTGAGGGGATGATGTCTGTTTGCAGCTGGTCACACACCCTTCAGGGTGGGGGTCCCCACTGGGGTGCCTGGCCAGTCTGGGTGAGGGGCTGAGGGCTGTTTTCAGGCTGGCGGGTGACTGAAGCTCCCAACCGCTCCTTTTTTCTTTTTTATTCTGGGCCAGCTTTAGCTTTGAGGCTTGGCTCCAGCTCTTAGGCCTCCACTGCTGAAAGCAGGTTTCTGGCCTTTGTTTACCTTCTGTATTTGAAACAATGTTGCGATCCTGCTGGCTGAAGCCTGGCGGACTAAAGCAGGTTTCTGGGGTTTTGTTTAGCTTCTATATTTGTAACATAGTTGCTTAGACTTGCAGCTCAGAGGCCTGCAGCAGCAGGCGGGGAAGGTTGGAGTCCTCCATCACTGAAGCAAGCAAGCCTCATGTTCACTTTAAGCTGCCTGGCTGCCAGCCACCATCTTGGCTGGCAGTTAATTTGCATATTGCCCTGATTAGCCAATGGGAAGGGTAGCGGTCATACACTAATTACCATGTTTCTCTTTTAGTAGATAGGATGTTTACTTTGAATTTATATTAGTTCACACAAACACTCCATCCATGCTTTTGTTCCGGCCCTCCGGTCCAGTTTAAGAACCCATTGTGGCCCTCAAGTCAAAAAGTTTGCCCACCCCTGTTCTAAACTAATATTTAAAAAAATCAATAAATTTAAGTTTACAGAATTTTTAAAGTTTTTCTAAAAACTGTGATAGGTACATCCCAAAGCAAGCCACAACTAAAAGCCAAGATACATTTTGGGGAGGGGAGGATGTCTTAACTTGTGGGGAGGACAAGAAACTTCTAGATTTGGCACCAGATATTGTTTTACTATTAGGTCAATTCTTTATTTGTATTTTTCACTTTAATCCATAAAATGGAGTTAAAGTCACTTATTTCTCCCCCTCTTTACATAAAAATCACTTCGATTCAGCAAGCACATAACAGCCTAAAATGTAATGAAATCATAAGGTCCTAATATTTTCCCAGGAATTTATACGTTAGTAGGAAAAATCAGGCTGTTTTAATTATTCAAATATAAATGAAACATTTTAATCAGGTAAGGAAGAATACCAACATAAGCCATGTAATGAAAGCAACACTTATTTAGATGTGCATCATTTGGAAAGGCTAACAGTACTAAAACAGAAAGAGCTATAAAATACCAAACTGAAGCCATTTATGCTCTGGAAGTTGGGTTAGTCATGTTGAAAACAGTAGAGTACTTACCTCTACCATATCCATGTCCTTAAGACTCAGCCCCGCTCTCTTCAGTGCCCCGGTGATAGCAGAGACAGGACCTATATTAGCACAAAAATCCATTTCATCTTATATTTATTCATGCATCAAATTTTTCCATCTTTACTAAACAGGTAAATAATGTGACAGCTGGTAGTAGCCACAAATCTTGCTACCTTGAAAGCACATTATTAAATGATGTAACAATAAAGAAACAAAAAGTGAGACCTGTATTCATTGCAGTGCTATTTATAATAGCCAAGATCTGGAAGCAGCCCTGGCCAGCATTGCTCAGTGGTTAGAGCTTTGGCCTGCGCACCAAAGGGTCAAGGGTTCAATTCCCAGTCAAGAGCATGTACCTGGGTTGCTGGTTTGCCCTTGTTCCGGGTGCATGAGGGCGGCAACTAGCCTATGTGTCTCTCTCACATCAATATTTCTCTCTCTCTCTTCATACCTTCCATTCTCTCTGAAAAGCAATGGAAAAAATATCCTCAGGTGAGGATTAGCAAAACAAAAGATCCGGAAGCAGTCGAAGAGTGGATGAAAAGCTGTGGTACATTCACACAGTGGCTTTCCCCCTTCTGTGTGGGTCTGCAGCCACTCTGCAGGGTAAAGGATTGCTATGTGTTGAATAATTGCATAACGAAGGAACAATTATTCTTAGTCATTAGACTGACGAATCTATCCCCACCAGATACTCGATGATCTATTCTCCCCTGCTTATTAACCCAGTGTTCTTCACGTGGGTAGCCGTGTGATTCTATACTGCCACTGAGAGATGGACTGTCTGGGGACATCTGACACTGTGGGACAGCTGGCATGTACAGGTTTGGTCAAGCCCTGAGGGAAAAGAATATTCCTTCCACAATGCAGTCCTTGTACTAAGAGGGAAATGCCCAGGCCCTGGAATAGAAGGAAGGCCAATGACATTTTCTTTGCTTACTCATTATGTTAATGCATCAGAGCCTATTAAATGAGGCTAAACTGGAAAAGAACTAAAAAATAACTACTTATGCCGGGGTCCAGCCCCAGCAGGTCCAGGGGTCCCCAAAGGTGTGGACGGAGTCGGCGAAGAAGAACGACACGGAGACAGCGTTCACTTGATCAGCAGCCTAGCCAGGATCTCTAGCCAGGATCTCCAGCCAAGTTCTGTTCAGGATCTCCAGCGAAGTCCTGGTTAGGATCTCCAGCCAGGTTCTGTGTCCATGTTCTCTTGCTAGGTTCTCCAGCCAGGTTCTCCAGGTTTACCAGCCAGGTTCAGTCACCAGGTTCTAGTCAGGTTCTCTTGCCAATTTCTATAGTCAGGTTCAGTCCAGGATCTTTTGCCATGTTCTCTCACTAGGTTCTGTCTCTAGGTTCTGAGGCCAGTTTCTGTCCAGGATCTTTTGCCATGTCTGTCTCTAGGTTCTTCTCTAGGTTCTGTGTCTAAGTTCTGTGCCTCTTGGTTCTGTGTTCTAAGTTCTGTGTTCTAAGTTCTGTGTCTTGCCGTCTTGTTACATCTATATTTATACCAGTTGATTCAATCCTATCAATCTCTATTACAAAGGTTAGGGCGTTTCTTATCTCCATTCCAGGGAGTAAAGGTTATGTAGCTTAAGCACGATTGTTCGTAGTTAAAGTGATTAATTACCCGCCTGGCACTTAGTTGAGGGGTTTTATTCCCTCCCTAACTTCAGGGGAAAATCCCTACCTGGGGAAACAACCTTTCTCAGAGAGGAGACCTTGGTTAAAACACATAGTGCCAAGAAGGTGAGCAAACATATTAAGAACAGTATGCCATATATGCCAGGTCCCTTGAAACAGCAAGGATGGACCGGCTCCCGGCATACTTACCCTTATGGGATAAATCTGATTGATCATCAAAACCATCTAGGTGCAATGGGTGAATTTTGATGATCATTTGCTGTTGGGAACCACTGCTCTAGATGCTGAAGTGATAAATGCCATAATGATATACAGATATTTAATTTTTCAAGCTACCTTTCATCTCTATGACAAAGTTATGTTTTGCTGATAGCAAGTAGATGAAAGCTAATACGCTTAAGGCTATAGGAGAAAAAGGTTGACTTTTTAACAGATGTTTACATAGTCTGCAGTTTTTGGTGACATAATTTGCAACACAGTGAATTTTCTTAGAAATTCTGTGCAGGCCATGGCAGCAAATGCGGTGGGTACTAACCCAGTCCCAAATCAGCATAAGGGTGTTGTCTGAGTAGGACCTGGAGGCTGACACACTGAAGGGTCTTTGAGAAGGCAGCTCAGCATCAAGGCATCCCTTCTATCTGGGGACCTACTTCAGAAACCCATTTAGTAAAAAAATGGCCTAAGTTCATGAAAAAAGTCTTTGGGCCTATCAAGAATCTGAATCTAAACCCCAGCAGGCTCCTCCTTGGGGCATGAGGGTATAGATGGGATAGATCAGAACCTTTGGGCACCAATTTTATTTTTGTGAGGTACCTTACTGGCTCCATTTCCTCAGAGAATGATGACAGGAACTATTAAAGTTCAGCAACAGATGTGAGGGCGACCTGGCTGCAACATCTGTCACCCCACTGATGGCCAGGTTGAACTGGCTGGCTAGGCGGGGTCCCCTTCCTCCCTCACTGCTCCATGTACGTCCCTCCCGAGGCTGTGCACTTGGCCGAGGAGGACGACCTTCCCTGATAGAGGAGGGACCATTCTTTAGTCCAGGGTAGACGCTAGCTATGCTCCCCAGCCAGAACCTCCAAACCAGCTCTCCAGGTCCATTTCCCAGACCAGACACATCCAAAGGAAGCACTGCGTGTGGCAATCTGCCTTTCTTTCCCTTTTTTGGCTAATCCTCACCTGAGGATATTTTTTCCATTGCTTTTTAGAGAGAGTGGAAGAAAGGAGGGAGGGAAGGAGAGAGAGAAACAGCGATGTGAGGGAGGCACATCAACTGGTGACCTCCTGCATGTGGAGGGCTAGGGATCCAACCTGCAACCCATGTACATGCCCTTGATGGGGGATTGATCCACAACCCTTCCATGCAAGGGCTGAAGAGCTAAACACCAAGAACAACCGGCCAGGGCGGCAGTCTGCCTTTCTTAAAAAAAAAAAATTATTTCATAAAATAAATAAAAAATAAAATTCAGCATCATCTGCGATTCCTAGGAGTGCATTTTGCAAAAAGCCTTTTGTTCTATTTCGCATTCATATTTTTTCAGCTAAGACCATACCTGCTTGTAGGGAGTTATAAATCTCCTCCTGCCAGAGCTCTGCCAATTGAGATACACTGTTTATAAGTCTTCATCTTCCTAGTACGCCTCAGCAGAGACAGGTGAGTATTACTCTGACTTCCTGAGACAACACACGGTTTTCTCACTCACACGGACATTAACGACCACACGCAACACACCTGACAGGGTGTTCATCTGCTCCCAGCCTTCTCTCATTGCCCCAGGATGTCCCCCATCTCACTTTTAAAAAATCTTGTCAGTACTTTGTAATTCTTCTCTGTTATTTTCTGTCTGTTAATTTTAAATAATTCAAATGGACAAGAAGACATGATTACTGCCCATAAGGAGTTTACATGGCCTTGGTTTTCCGACTGAGACTAACACAGTTTTTCATAAAGACTGGTTGTTTAAAAGACTGATTATCAATCTCTTTTCCACAACTGACCTTGGTTTGGCTACTGTTTCTGGATGAGAATGACGAAGAAGACTTGGCTCCAGAAATAGAGCAGAACCAGTGTATATAACTACCAACTTACCAATACCCATGATAGAGGGGTCACAGCCAGATGCAAAGTAGGCTACAACTCGTGCCAGCGGCGTGAAGTTATGTTTTTTAACAGCATCCTCACTAGCTATGACAACAACTCCAGCACCATCAGATACCCCCTTGGAAACAAAAACAGAAGATTAACTAGAGGGTACAGAACCCAGTTAATCAAAGTGAAGCAGTACTATTGGGATTATGGCATTGCATAGGAAGCAGTGCCATAATTTGTACTAGTGGTGGATCAAAGAGATTGTTTTAGGCACAGAACACAAATGGAAAAGCCTATAGCCAGATGCAGGTAGATATAAGGAGAAATCTGATGAATTGTATATACGAGAAAGAAAAAATTATGAAAACTAAAATAATAAACCAGGTAGATTCCCTTCTAACGTTTTGAAAAGACTATGAAATGGAAATATAAGGGCACCTACCAAAAATATTTTGAACTACAAAAACCCAAATTAATAGAATATGAGCTTGATTACTTTAAGCTACATAACTAAAGACTAGCATGAAAAGTATCTGAAAGATACTGCATGATTATTTTGCATCAAAAATTGAGAAGAATTCAAGAATATCTGTGAAGCTACCTACCGACGCGTTCCCTGCAGTAACGGTTCCTTCCTTCTTGAACACGGGCGGGAGTTTGTTTAACTGTTCCAGGGTTGTTTGGGGCCGGGCATGCTCATCAACCTGCATGGTCTGTTTTCCTTTCTTTGTCTTCACCTCAATTGGCACCATCTCACTGTTAAAGTAGCCAGCATCATTAGCTGAAATAGTTGAAGGAATATAAGAATGGGGGGAAAGAAAAGACACTAAGTCAAACATATCCTCCAATTTAATTTCTGGTCGACGTTCATATGAGCCTTTATTACTTATATGAGACCCAGACCTGGCCGACCCCACCCCCGTCAAGCCCCGCAGGGCGGGGGGCGCAGCCTCAGGTCCCCCGGTGCGGGGGGCTCGAGGGCGTGATGACCATTTGCATATTAGCTCTTTATTATACAGGATAACTTACTTGCCTATTGGAGGATTTAATATGCGATCATGTTTCTATGCAGATGCATTCTGCACCTTTTAAAATTATAATTTTCTTTTTTACTACAGTTTTTTTCTGTACAAGGTGCTGCTAAATCTTAGCAGTATTTGTTAGCTACACGTGTAATGACACCACATGGATTGAATGCCCTTTAAAAATCTTCTCTGGGTGAGGTAAGAAGTAACTAAAGAGTTACCAAGTTGCACAATGTAATATACACTTAAAAGTTTTCAAGGGCAGATTTCATGTTAAGTGTTCTTCGCACAATGAGAAAGAAAGTTACCAAGTTGCCCATGTCACGAGTAATCTATGCCTGAAATTTAATGACAAGCAACCTGAAGAAGTTCTAAGAGTGATTACTGAGCAGTTCTAAGTAAAACAGTTTACGGCCTCCGCTGACTAGAGTAGAATATAGCAATCAAAGCCTCAAAAACGGGATACGGCAGGAACACCACCTTACTTCTGATAACACTTGAAAGCAGGCTAAGCGTTTCCCTTAGTTGGTTTTCATAACAGCTCTATTAGGGAAATAGGGAAAGCAAATATTTTTTCTCACTATTATTAGAGATACATATTTGTCTCTATTTTACACATGCTCAGTGAATAAATGACTTGGCTGAGGTCGGATAAGATGTATGTGGCAAAACTAGAAACAGAACTAATAACCCCTGACCTCTAGACCAACAGCTTCCATTTTTTTTTTATTTTAATTAAATCTTTATTGTTCAGATTATTACATTTGTTCCTCTTTTTTCCCCCCCATAACTCCCCTCCTCCCAGTTCCCACCCCACCCTCCGCCCTCACTCCCCACCCACTGTCCTCATCCATAGGTGCACGATTTTTGTCCAGTCTCTTCCCGCATCTCCCACACCCCTTTCCCCTCCAGGAATAGTCAGTCCATTCCCTTTCTATGTCCCTGATTCTATTATAATCACCAGTTCATTCTGTTCATCAGATTATTTATTCACTTGATTCTTAGATTCACTTGTTGATAGATGCATATTTGTTGTTCATAATTTGTATCTTTACCTTTTTCTTCCTCTTCCTCTTCTTAAAGGATACCTTTCAGCATTTCATATAATCCTGGTTTGGTGGTGATGAACTCCTTTAGCTTTTCCTTATCTGTGAAGCTCTTTATCTGACCTTCAATTCTGAATGATAGCTTTGCTGGATAAAGTAATCTTGGTTGTAGGTTCTTGGTATTCATCTCTTTGAATATTTCTTGCCACTCCCTTCTGGCCTGCAAAGTTTCTGTTGAGAAATCAGCTGACAGTCGTATGGGTATTCCCTTGTAGGTAACTGGGTTTCTTTCTCTTGCTGTTTTTAAGAGTCTCTCTTTGTCTTTTGCTCTTGGCATTTTAATTATGATGTGTCATGGTGTGGTCCTCTTTGGATTCCTTTTGTTTGGGGTTCTCCGCGCTTCTTGGACCTGTACGTCCATTTCTTTCACCAGGTGGGGGAAGTTTTCTGTCATTATTTCTTCAAATAGGTTTCCAATATCTTGCTCTCTCTCATCTTCTGGCACCCCTATAATTCTGATGTTGGTACGCTTGAAGCTGTCCCAGAGACTCCTTACACTATTCTCGCATTTTTGGATTCTTTTTTCATTTTGCTTTTCCGGTTGGGTGTTTTTTGCTTCCTCGCATTTCAAATCATTGACTTGATTCTTGCGCTCCTCTGGTCTGCTGTCGGGAGTCTGTATAATATTCTTTATTTCAGTCAGTGTATGCTTAATTTCTAGTTGGTTCCCCAATATAACATGGAGGGTCTCATTAGTTTTCTTGTAGATCTCATTAAGTTTATCGGCGGCTTCTAAACAGTTCTTGAGAGACCTTAAAAGTGTGGTTCTGAACTCTATATCTTCCATTGACAATTTTTTCCTGTTTCTTTGTCTCCGCATTTTGTTATGCTTCCTTGGTGCACCCCCTAGTGGTCTTTGTTCGCAGTCTTATAGTTAAACCTTGATTGTTGTAGCTAATACCAGGGAGGGTTTGACCTCCAGGCCAAGTGGCTATGAGAATCAGCTGTGTCAGCAGTGAGAGAACTTCTGTCCTCTAGGGAGGTGCTAATCTAGCCTTTGCCTGAGGCTATCTGGCAAATGCCTCTGTGCAGGGCTTGGGCGGGGCGGGTCGCACAGGATCAACAGGGTGGGCCGGAGAGAGCAGTTATGGTGGCTCTCAGTCCTGTCCCCAGGGGCTCTGCCTCTCCGAGTCCCAGCACCCGCTGCAAAGCTCAGAGAGAAAGCTGCACTCGCTCTGACCGAAGCCAGACAGTCCCGCTTCTCCCGTTTGAGTCAGGGTCCCTAGAGACTCGCCCGTACCTGGAGCTCAGAGTCTGCGACTCCCTCCCGATTGAAAACGCCAACCGCGCCCTCCGCCACCAGCCCACTCCGCGCACTCCGCACCTCAGAATTTGACTTCAGCGCTGCGCCTCCTCTGAGTGTCCGTATGCGTTTCTCTTTCCTCCTAGTTGTAGGACTTCCACTCAGCCAGCGTTCCTGTGGCTCTGGGTGATGTCCCTTCCGTCTTTTAGTTTCACTTTTGAAGTAGTTGTTCAAGGCAGCAAACTCCGGCGTTAACCTATGCCGCCATCTTGGTTCTCCAACAGCTTCCATTTTAAATGTGTAACTAAGAGACTCAGGATGACCCGGCGGGCCTCGCCACTCCACGTGCCCCTCTGAAATGCCGAGATGGGCTTTATCCTTCCTGCTCCAAGTAAATATGCAATGCCCTAAAGAAGAGTCTCCATTTGCTTACAGGAGTTTAATTTTAAAAACCTTTCTCAGAAGACTAGTAGATTTCTTCCACTGCCCACACTGAGAAAAGAACTGCCTGTCGCTGTTTGAACTGGTGGAAGAGCAGTGTGCGGTGTTACCTGGGGCACCAGAGCTGGGGCCTCGGACTCGTTCTAAGTCTCCCAGGCAGGTGCGATGATTCTCAATTAGCATAAAAGGACACCCAATGGGTCTTTTCCAAACACATCCTCCCCTCCGTGTGAATACAACATGACTTATGGAGGAGGACATCCTCTCTGTCCCAGTAGCCCAGCCGTGGGCAAACTACGGCCCGCGAGCCGGATCCGGCCCGTTTGAAATGAGTAAAACTAAAAAAAAAAAAAAAGACCGTACCCTTTTATGTAATGATGTTTACTTTGAATTTATATTAGTTCACACAAACACTCCATCCATGCTTTTGTTCCGGCCCTCCGGTCCAGTTTAAGAACCCATTGTGGCCCTCGAGTCAAAAAGTTTGCCCAGCCCTGCAGTAGCCCCAGTGAGCCATCATCTCTAATAGTGTATCATAGCTCTCAGAGTGTTCTACTGGCAAAGGTACCAGTCTGGGTAGGGCCAATTAACAGTACCACTTTTTTAGTAGTATGAATGTATTTCCAAAGAGACGTTTCCAGTTAGTTTTACAATCATTAATCGAGTATCTAAATCATCTGAAAACAAAGGAATGACAAAAAAAATGTAACTTTCAAAAGATATAATTTTAAACTAATATTATTATATGAACATTATCTGAAACGATAAAAATCCTTCCTAGTTTTAAAAAATTGAGGTGTAATTGACAAATAACATTATACTAGTTTCAGGTATACAACATAATAATTCGGTATTTGTATATATAGCAAAATGATCGTCACCATAAGTCTAGTTAACATCTGTCACCAGGAGGAAGTTACAATTTTTTTTCTTGTGATAAGAACTTTTAAGATCTCTCTTAACAACTATCAAATATGCAGCACAGTATTATTAACTACAGTCACCATGCAGTACATTATATACCCAGAACTTATTTATTTTATAACTGAAAGTTTGTACTTTTTGACTCCCTTTTCATCCACCCCCCCGAGGCTCCCCCCCATCCCCCCATAGTTTTCTTTCTATGAATAGTTATAATGTCCTGTTTCACTGACCGGCTTTCCACCTCTGCTGGGACTGCAGGGCATATTTGTCACAGTCTTCTCTGCTGATTTTATTTTGTGCAGCAAGATTCTCTGCAGTGATTCCCATGGGCAGTTTGACATGCTGATCGGTTAATCCTGCCCACAAAGTATCTTCCAGCTATTAAAACACATTAACAATAAAGTGATTTGTTAAAGCATGTCTTTCAGAGTAATATGCTATCATTTCTTTAAATTTAAGCAATTAAGAGTTCCAAAAACTAAAAGTGAAATTAGATTTTCTGATTAGCATTACTGTTACTAAATTATTTGTATCCGATTCTGAGACATTTTAAAAAAACATTCAATGACATAATAAAATGACACATTCTCCTCTTTCTCTAAACGTGGGGCTCTGAAGAGAGCCAGCAATGGTACATGCGCAGGGTGAGAACACAGGAAGTTACTCCACAGTCAAAACCTCTCAAGGTTGCATCCCGTAGGAAGCCTAACACTGAGTCCTTATGCACGCCCGCTACTGGGGATCGAGCCCACAACCTGGGCATGTGTTCTGACCAGGAATCAAACCGTGACCTCCTGGTTCATAGGTCGACGCTGAACCACTGAGCCACACTCCCCAGGCTCTGATCTATCTTTCCAAAGGTTTTCTCAAATACGTTTGGTGTCTAAAACTATCTCATCTTTTCTAAGTCTTATTCCTTTCAACTTTCAAAAAGGCTAGGTGAGAGATTAATGAACAGTGTAAATCAATCACTATAACTGAAAAAATGCTAAAAATGTAAAATGTCATTAGCCCTTTCATATGGGAAGGACAGCATACTACCCATCATTCTTTATCAGTACTATCATTCTCATGTTGTATATACTCTATTCAAAGAGAATGTTTTCTGTGATGAAGAAGAAATCTATTCAACGGAGATTGCTCCAGAAAGAAAACTCCCATAAATCATGGTAGATTTAATTACTTGGTTTACTAATGATTCAGCAGACATTAATTTAACCTTTGCCTATCTTTTTGATCTGCTTCCTTCCTTCTTCATTTCCCCCAAGTGTTCATTCCCCTACCAGAGGTATGCTAAGATAGAATCTAATTTTATGTGGATTAAAATGTTCAAACTAGCCCAGCCGGTGTGGCTCTGTGGCTGAGTGTCGACCTGTGAACCAGGAGGTCACGATTCGGTTCCCTGACAGGGCGTATGCCCGGTTGTGGGCTCAAACCCCAGTGTGGGGTGTGCAGGAGGCAGCCAGTCAATAATTCTCTCTCATCACTGATGTTTCTATCTCTCTCTCCCTCTCCCTTCTGCTCTGAAATCAAGAGAAAAAATATATATATGTACAGTGGGGCCTTGACTTACGAGTTTAATTCGTTCCGTGACGGAGCTCATAACTCAAATTACTTGTATGTCAAATCACTGTGACATTTGCTGTGCCAACTAGCGGTGGGGTATCTGAAGCTGGCTCGTAACCCGAATTTTTTTGAACTTGCAACTCAAAGCAAAAAATCGGCCGTGAGACGGCTTGTATCTCAAAAAAACTCGTTAGTCGGGACACTCGTAAGTCAAGGCCCCACTGTATTTTTAAATATATTTTATTGATTTTTTTTTTTACAGAGAGGAAGGGAGAGGGATAGAGAGTTAGAAACATCGATGAGTGAGAAACATCAATCAGCTGCCTCCTGCACACTCCCTACTGGGAATGTGCCTGCAACCAAGATACATGCCCTTGACCAGAATCAAACCTGGGATCCTTCAGTCTGCAGGCCAATGCTCTATCCACTGAGCCTTACCAGTTAGGGCAAAAAATATTTTTTAAAAAGAGTCAAAACTAACAACCAAAATAGAGTTTTGAAATACTTTACGAAATTCATATAATTTATATCTTGCCAATCCCCTATTAATAAAATTGGTTTCAAAATCAGTTTTCTCTCTCACCAAATGGTGTTATTAAATAATTAGCATAATAGTTTGAGAAATAATTTTTAATTTTAACCTTGAGATCTGCTCCCAACTTGGTTCCAAAACGTATGTTTCTGGCACAGTAGGGAGCCTGGCTCATGCTTTCGGTTCCTCCACACAAGACAACTTCAGCAGCTTTAACACAAATTTCCTATTTAAAAACAAACAAACAACCACAAAACCCTTTTATTATGACAGAAGTGCATATTAAAAAGTACGTGTTAAGCAATAAACTAATATTAAGTCTAATAAGTAACTATCATAGCTTACAGTGTTTCAAAAGGAAATACTTTCAAAGTAATTTTAAAGCAAACGCTAAAGTATCCATTCCCAAAGTACATGGGTGGGAAGGGGAGAACTACAGTCTTCAATCATTTGTGCACAAGTAACAAATCCTACCTACTTTTTGGTGAGGAATGGTAATTCTTAACTCAATACAAATCTTGAGTTCTGTCTGGTTTAAATGTACAGAGATATTGTCTAGTTTAAACGTACAGATTACCAGCAGATAATAAAGAACAAAAGCAAGATTTATCCTATTTATTATGGACGAATCTGAAGGAGACCACAGATTTACAAGAACCAAGTTAACCTAGGAGACTCATAAAAAGGACCCATTTCATTCTTTCAGCTCTTCCCACTATTTGCATTTCTCAGGAAAGAAGCAAATCACCAGCCTCCAAGAACCCGACGTTTGAAATGATTGTTGGGAAAATCAGGACCACTAAGATGTACTGTTATAGAAAATTATTCATGACAAAATCGTGTTTCTAATTTTATTTTGTAATAAAATGAAGACAAATGAAATTGGATTTTATTGTATGCCTTTTCCCTGTGCTCAAGCGAACAAATCTATTTGCCCAACCATCCCTTATACTGACCTCTCTTAACACACTGCGTACCGCATAGAAATCTCTAAGACATACGCCAGGGACCGCACGTTTTTGGGCAAACTGCACGTTATTTAAATCATCATAATGCACTTTAGGTGTTGTTTTTCAATAATTATAACATTTTTATTTACAAAAACAATTAAACAATTAAAGTTCCTAGTACTTTTTTAACGTATGGTACTGCGTAAAACATTTTCCTCTATGAAGAGGGACCAAACAAAATTTACATAAGTATCTAGATTCGCTCCTTTCTCCATGGGCGTGAAAAACGAGAACACTCGTGAGCGGTCCTAACAGATGGCGCGCGAAACACGAGAAAACTCCTGAGCAGTACGGAATGTGTTAATAAACATCCTATATAATAAAAGGCTAATATGCAAATTGTCCCCTCCACCAGGAGTTCGGCCAGGGGGTGGCATTGGCCGGCCAACTGCCTACGGCCCCTCCCCCTGGGTGGCTGGGCCCGATCGGCCCCAATCGGGGCGGGTCAGCTGGACCCCACCTGTGCATGAATTTGTGCACCAGGCCTCTAGTTATAAAAACCTACAGTGTTATACAGTGTTACATTAAATGGGGCATTTTCTCTAATAACTTTTAACATATTTCAGAGAATCATACATAATATTGGCCATACCTGACAGCCACTCACAACGGACTGGAAACCAGAGCCACAGAGCCTGTTCAGAGTGAGAGCTGGGGTCTCTATTGGGACACCCACCCGCAAACCAACATGCCTTGCCAAGTACGCAGCATCCGAAGAACTCTGGAACACAGGGAGAAGAAAAAGCACTTCCTCTATAAATCTAGGAATTAAGGACCAAGTATATGGAAATGTTGGCAACCTATCAAAAATTATAAACTACATGGCTCTGAGGTAGGACACAGTGCATATAGTTATAGCATATTTCATATAATACACGTGTTTATGATTTAAATAAAAACAAAGCACAAGAGTAGTGATGCTGGCAATTCAGACACGCAAAGAGAAGCCATAAAGTGCTTCCTTTAAGTAAAAAAGTGAAAGGTTTCGACTTACTAAGGAAAGAAAAAACAGTATGCTGAAGTTGCTAAGACCTACAGTAAGAACAAATCTATGCATGAAACTGCCTAATTTATAAGCTAAACTATATCATAGGTATGCACGTATAAGAAAAAGACATAGTATATGTATATAGGGTTTGGTACTATCTGTGGTTTCAGGTGTCCACTGAGGGTTTTGGAATGTATACCCTGGGAATAACATGAGATCACTGTACTTTTTTATTCTTAACACCTTCACCTTTTTCACCCAGCCCCCTCTACCTTCTCCCCTCTAACAGCTGTCTGTTCTCTGTATCGATGAGTCTGTTTCTATTTTGTTTGATAGTTTGTTTTGTTTATTAGTGATAATGAGGCTGAGACCTGCTGACTTAGGGAGGGGAGAGATGAACAACTGGTTAGGAGAGTAAGAGGTGCTTCCCAAACTTAAAAATGTATACGGGGCATTTTGTTAAAATGTGGGTTCTCAACCAATAGGTCTAGGACTGCACAGAATTCTGCATTTCTAAACATTTCTCTAGTGACGCAATGTGCTGGTCCAAGGATCACACTTTGAGTAAGAAGGAAAAGAAGTAACTTTAAAAACACACAATAGTAACAACAACAGTTACGGTGGAGAAAGCTAAAGCAAAATTGATAAAATGTGAAGAATTGGCACATCCAGCCCTAGTTGGTTTGGCTTAGTGGATAGAGTGTCGGCCTGTGGACTGAAGGGTTCTGGTTCAATTCTGGTCAAGGGCACGTACCTCGGTTGCAAGCTCCCTCCCTGACCCAAGCCCTAGTCAGGGCTCGTGCAGGAGACAACCAATCAATGTGTCTCTCTCTCACATTGATGTTTCTCTCTGTCTTTCCCTCTCTCTAAAAATCAATGGAAAAATATCTGGAGTGAGGATTAAAAAAAAAAAAAAAAAAAAAGAATTGGCCCATCCAGGTAAAAAGGCTTTGTGGTACTCACTGTCATATTTTTAATTTATTTTTTAATCCTTACTTGTGGATAATTTTATTGATTTTAGAGAGAGAGGAAGGGCAAAGGAGAGAGAGAGAAACATTGATGTGAGAGAGAAACAATGATCCGTTGCCTCCCATATGCGCCCCGACTGGGGATCAAACCCGCAACCTGGGTATGTGCCCTGACCAGGAATCGAACCCACAACCCTTTGGTGCACGGGATGATGCTCTAACCAACTAAGCCACATGGACTAGGGCTGTCCTATTTTTTTTTTTTTTTTTTTACCTTTTTTGCTTGGGTTTGCTATACTCCTTAAGTGCGTAAGAGAGAAAACCCATTAACTTCAAATAAGTCAAGGAAATTAATATATTTAGAAGCAATAAATTAAAACATTTTGTTCTACACCTAAAACTAATACGGTGTTATAAGTCAAGTATATCTCAATACAACTGGAAAAACAAACAAACAAACCCAAAAACCAAGAAGCACTGAAATGTATCCCAAATTAGGTATATATAGTAGTTTCCAGAATATATGCTCATTTGAGTTATGCATGTCGTTGCTTCTGGAGTCAGAGAATTACTCAAATTGTAAATACCTTCAACTATGGACTGATCCGCCATTATGACATGTTCAAGGAATTATTTTTAGAAACTGATGAAGCAACAGGAATGAATACCATCCTCTGGCCGACTAACCTGCATGACATTGCCCACAATAACACTGTCAATAGTCTCAGGTGGCACTTTGCCTGCAGCCAAGGCAGCCCTGGCAGCAAATTCAGTCAGGTCGGTAGCTGTGAAGTCTTTCAGAAGGCCTCCGTAAGCCCCGAAGGGCGTGCGCTTAGCAGCTACGATGAACACACCTATTGCAACAAGAGAGGTTTGTAAGCAATCATAGATGAGTCAGCGTCCTTTAGCATACTTTAAATAATCTCACCGCGAAATAGTATTGTAAAGTAAATTTTCAATTAGATAACTGAAAACCTTTGCATATACTAAGTCTTCCCCAAACTATCTGAGCACTCGTTTCCACATCTTGTCAAGAAACCATGGGACTGCCCTGGCCAGGTTGCTCATATGGTTGGAGCGTCCTTCTATGCACCAAAAAGCTGTGGGTTTGATTCCCAGTCAGGACACATACCGAGGTTTCAGGTTCGATCCCTGGCTGGGGTGAGTACAGGAGGCAACCAACTGATGTTTTTCTCTCACACTGATGTTTCTCTTTCTCTCCTTTCCTCTCTAAAAAAATCAATAAAAACATGTCCTTAGGTGAGGATAAAAGTGAAGAAACCATGGAACTTTTAATGATGGATTTGTGTCTAGATATTGGCCTATACTTGAGACCATTCAGACACTGTACTACTATTGGTATCTAAGTATAGTCCCCGTTTTATGCTAGTGATCTCTTTCCAGGGAACAAACTAAACCTGCCCTGAAACAAAAAAATACCTCAGCTTCTCCTTTCATTCCAGTTGAGAAATTTACAGTCTAAAAGAGGAACAAAATGTAACTATAATTTAGAAGAGATCCATTCTCTACAAATATAATATTCAGGTATTTATAAGAGGCCACAAATATTAGTTTGGTGTGTTGTGGAGACAGTAAAAAGTTTAGCGGTTACCAGAGGGTAGGAGGGGGAAGGAGGGATGACTAGGTGGAGCACAAGTGAAACTACTCTTTATTTACTTATTTTTTAAATATATTTTTATTGATTTCAGAGAGGAAGGGAGAGGGAGAGGGAGATAGAAACATCAATGATGAGAGAGAATAATGGATCAGCTGCCTCCTGCACACCCACACTGGGGATCAAGCCCGCAACTGGGCATGTGCCCTGACTGGGATCGAGCCGTGACCTCCTGGCTCATAAGTCGATGCTTAACCACTGAGCCACACCGGCTGGGCGAAACTACTCTTTATGATACTGTAATGGTAGATACACGCCATTATACACATTTGTCAAAACCCAAGAACTGCGTAACACAAAAAGTGAACCTCAGTGTAAACTATGGACTTCAGTTAATCATAGTATCAGTATTTGCTCATCAACTGTAACAAATGTGCCACACTAATCGTTAGGTGAATGATTCTGGTTCCTCAAGTGACTGAGGCAGACCCGTGTATCACCTGAAGGATACATTCTTGCAGAGGGAAGTGGGCCCATTGAGTTGTTTATTGCTTTGGAGAAGACAGCTCTTACCAAGCCCACGCCACATGGCAACAAGCCACCTGTGTTAGCCCAGAGCTTTCGCTAGAAATCTCCTGTGTCTGCTCACAAACCACTTGTGTTAGCCCCTGGCTTTGGCTTCCAGCCGCCTGTCAGCTCACGCCACTCGGCTATATATAACAAGCCCCTTTCCTCTCCTGGGTGTAAAGATCTGCCATTTCACTGCTAAGGCGTGGCTTGTCGGCAAGTTACCTTAAACTCGATGTAATTTTGGAGTTGTCAGCCTCTTTCTGAGGTCTCTTGGCCTTGGGAAGTTTTCCCAAAACTAATGCTAGACGTTAATAATAGGAGATACTTGTATGGGATGAGGGAGGTATAGGACCATTGATTTATCAGAAATAATGAAGGCTAATTCCATGTTTCTCCAGAAGCTTCCTTGCATGAGTTTCTCCCTGTACTTCATACCTGAGAGAGCATTTTTGTCTGGGGAAGTACTACTAATGGTGAAATATGAGACACTAACCAAAGAGTGTATGTGGAAAATAAAAACAAAAGCAAGAACTTTCCCTTTAATGATACCACTTCTGTTTACCTGCGCTTCCAGACCGCAAAGGTTGTCTTGAGTACGGCTAACACTAAAATACAATTGTTTTGAATGGGAAGATGGTTTTAAATATATTTTTAATGTAATCTGGAATGTGTAGGTAAAGACTAGACAATTTAAAGGATTTTTTTTCTTACAATTTCATAAACTGGACACCATGTCAATAATTATTTGAGCTGATGCCAATGTTATGTAGCTGTTAAAAGGTCTAAAATGTAACAATCTTTACCACCAAACTACAATCCTGTTTATTTTTAAAGGGCCTGAAAATTCAGAAGCTAAATATTTCCAAAAACTGAGACAGTGAAAAGACATTAATCTAAAGTGCAGTGACTGGAGAAAAAAAAACACACACACACACAAGAGAAACAGGAATTCTGCCTGCTTTTTAAAAAAAAATTTTTTTTATCACATTGTTAGATTAACACTAACTTGTCATTAAGCAAGTACAGTCAGCAACTAACACAAATGAAGAAAAACTGCTACTTACTGTATCCCTTTCAGTTTTAGGATTAAAGTAATTTGGCAGCCTGATTGCCTTGCTACACAAACAACCCAAAGCTACTGAGCAGGAAGAGCACTCACACCAAACACTGGGATGGGTGTTAGTAAAAAACTGGGGGATGGATTCTGATTGACAGAAATCTGATAAGTTGATGATCATCTTTACCAACGTCTATCAAGCTCACATTCAAATGTGTCCTTTTCCCTACAATAACCAGTCACATGTTCTCTCTAATCCACTAGTCCTCCAAGCACCCGGCATGCCACTGAGAAGTGCACACCTCTAATGGGTTCTAACTAGCCAATAACAATTGGTATATGAGGCTTAGGGCCTGGGTTATAGTCAGAGCCACTAATTTTCTGTGTCATTACAGACAAGCTATTTTACCTTTCTGGAATCAACGTCTTCATCTGTAAAACAGGGAAATGGTTTGTAAAACTATGATCACTAGCTCTAATACCGTAGTACTCTGTATCACAAACTTAATCCATTTTATACTTCCTTAATACGGGTGTTGATGACATTCTTTTCCCTTATTGGGTTCATAGTTTTCATCAAATTAGCAGAGGGGTCTGTATTATACAAAAAGGGTAAGAAACCACATATACAATGTTAAATACAAATCATAAAAAGATTTTCTTTTTGAAATGATGCTCATTACCAGGCAGCTTTTAAATGAATTGGGTTTTTTGAGCACCTTGTCCAGGAAAAAAACAAACACTTGCTGTTTTATTAATTAAATGTAGTAAATTCAGAACTGGAAAGAGCACTGGCAAGTTAAACCCAATTGTAGGAAATAGGGATAACACTACGTTTTGCCTTGGAATACTTATTTTCCACTTGAACTGTTCACATGCCCTTTCAGCCCTTCTGAGCTCTCAATCCCCTTATCCAACTGCCTACCCGACACCGCCACTTGAGCGCCAAGTTTTCTCTTCCAAATCGATCCTCCAGCTTCCCTCGCTCTGTAAGACTTCAACCCAGAAACCTAAAGTCACTGTGGACATGTCCTTCTCACCGACCGGCCATCCATCACCAAGTTCTATCAAATCCATCTCCAGGTCTGTCTCAAGTCATCCCTCCCTCTCTTCCCCCAACCCCTCTGCCCTCCAGCTCGGGTCCAAACCACCATTTGTTGTAGCCTGGACCGCTGGCTAAGATTCTTGTATTATTGTTGTAGTTTTGTTAATCCTCACCTGAGGATATTTTTCTCATTTTTTTAGAGCATAGAAAGGAGGGAGGAGAGAGGAACTTCCATTTCAGAGACACGTGGAGCAGCCCCCACCTGCCCCTGGCAGTGCCCAAGTACGTGCCCTAGACCAGGAATTGAACCCGCGACCCTTCGGTGCTCAGACCGACTCTCTAACCACCAAGCCACACCGGCCAGGGCTCCAATAGATTCTGAAATGTTCTTAAATTCTTCCGGTTGCTACAGAGACAGTTTTATGGCCCAGACAAAATCTGGGCAGAGTGGAAATCGGGTCCGTCATTCCCCTACTTGAAAGGTTTTCTATTGCCTCCACTAAATTCAGAATAAAACCCCACAGCTCCAGGCTTCACCGCCTAACCTGGGTTCTCAGATCCTGCCAAGCGTTTCCCGAGGGCCTTGACATGAAGTGTTCTACCCGAATGTTCCATTCGTACAATAAGGCTAAACTTCCATATCCTCAAAACTAAAATTCCATTGACTGTGAGCATTTGTTAGGAAAGGGAACTGACATCATCTTTTTTTTTTTTTTTTAAGTTGATAACCCTGGAATGTATGTATTTAAGGACTGCACTTTCTCGGAGACACTCAAGGGGAAGGGAGTAAGACAGGTCTTCCCATAGAACGCCAGCAAGCACTTTGGGGGAGCAGGGCACTCATCAGAAATTCCCTGGCGACTCTGGGAGAACTCCCCGCAGGCCCTGCCCGCCCCACCCCCCATCCGATCCGAGGCAGCCTGGCTCATCCGAGCTGCGCCTCTGCGTCCCAGGGTGCCTCGGGTGCACGGCGTCCCTGGGTGCCTCGAGGGCAGGGGTCCCGGGGTGCCTCGGGTGCACGGGGTCCCGGGGTGGCTCGGGTGCACGGCGTCCCTGGGTGCCTCGAGGGCAGGGGTCCCGGGGTGCCTCGGGTGCACGGGGTCCCGGGGTGCCTCGGGTGCACGGGGTCCCGGGGTGGCTCGGGTGCACGGCGTCCCTGGGTGCCTCGAGGGCAGGGGTCCCGGGGTGGCTCGGGTGCACGGCGCAGCTCCTTTCCAACAGCTGAACTTGAACTAGGTGGGTCACTACTGCACGAAGGAGGAGCATGGCCTCCAAGGTCAGAGGCCAGCGAACCGTGGTCTCCGCTCTCAAACGCAAATTGCACGCAAGTCCCAGTCGCCCCAGGCTTACAAGTGCTTCCTCCTTAACCCAGACCATGCTCTGGGGTGGACGCTGCTGGTTTTTCAGTCCCCTTTATTGGTGTGGAGACTAAGCTGTAAACCCAGGACCCCGACTCCCCGCCGGACCGGACGCGAAACCGGGCCTGGGGAGGGCAAGCCCGCCAGCGGGCGAGGAGAGGGGGCGCGGCTCACCTCGGAGAAGGGCCATGGCACGGCAGGGGCAGGCGGCGCAGGGGTTCTCCTCGGCGATGCAAAGGGGCCGCCAGCACCCAGACCTTAAGGGCGGGGGCGGGGCCTCGCGGGCACCGCCCCCGCCCGCGCCCTTTCACCTACTTCCGGACCGGGCCCGCCCCGCCGCGGAGCTCAGCTCCCCCTCCGGCTGACGCTGCGGTTGGGGCGCCATCCCTGGAGGGACCAATCACCCTGGGGAGGCGGGCCTTGCAAGTTTTTTTTGTGTTTTTTTTTTTTTTTGCTTCAAAGCATTGTCTTTAACCACTTGAGTGCCAACCAATATCCTAGGAACTATGCTAAAATTGCCAAGGCATTTTTGCTGATTTTACTGCAGTTTAGGGAAAAAATTAGGAATCGCAAGTAAATGAAGTTACATATTCAAAAACTTAAGGAAACCTTTACTACATTTGTTTTCTGCACTTAGGTGCCATCTGTCACTAAAGAGTGGGGCCTTGACTTACGAGTGTCCCGACTAACGAGTTTTTCGAGATACTAGCCGTCTCTTGGCCGACTTTTTGCTTTGAGTTGCGAGCTAAAATTCGGGTTACGAGCCAGCTTCAGATACCCCACCGCTAGCTGGCGCAGCGAACGTCACAGTGAACGCCACAACATCAGCCCAGCATCACGTGTCTCACTCGTTCACTTTAAGATTTGACATACGAGTAATTTGAGTTACGAGCTCCGTCATGGAACAAATTAAACTCGTAAGTCAAGGCCTCACTGTGCTAGCCTCTAATAGTGACACTGCAGGAGGAGCGCAGTAGCGCTCCCGGCACTTTTGGCGAAAGACAGGAGGAGCACGATCGCACTCCCTGGCACTCTAGGGGTTAAAGACTGTACCTGTTTCCAAATCGAGAGAATGACTTGACTACGCTATCCGTCCTACCCCGGCCTCGGTACGTCTCCTCCCCCTCCCCCCCCTCCCCCTTAAACGTCGGGTGAGACTTGCCCCGACTCGCTGAACGGGTTTGCGGGAGGTGGGGTCCAGGTGGGCGGGACCGGACGTTGTGTGGGCGGGGCTTGGAGGACGGCACGGGGATTGGTTGAGTGGCTCCGGGGGCGGGCTTTGGCGTAGAGCTTGGGCTGAGGCCGAGGCAGCTAGGGGGCGGCGGTGGCTGGGTCGGGTCGCAGAGTGGGGGCGGGGGGGTTGGTGTGGGGGCGCTGCAGCGAGGGTCGTAGGGCAGGGTGTCCCCGGGTCCCCCATGCAGCCCCGGGTGAGCCTGCAGTATTTTCCTTATATGATTGGGCCCCACGGCTGGCGGCGGCGCCTGCCCGGAGCCTAAGAGGATTATAAAGGGTCCGGCGAAGTGGGGCCGGGGCCCGGGGCGGGGGCGGAGCGGGGCAGGGGTCAGGCTGGAGGTGCGGGAGGCGTGGGGAGGCCCCTCCGCTGTCACTGTTAGCCCTGGTCCGTGATGAGGAGACACTGCGCAATCTGAGTCCTGGAGACGCGCTGATGGCGAGTGCTCGGACTGAGGCCGGGCGAGCAGGCGGCGGCGGGGCGGGGAGGCGGTAGACCCGCAGCTTCGGGCGGGAGGCGAGCCGGGCGGCTCTGGGCTTGGCTGCGAGGGTGGGAGGGTGGTGCGAGGCCTTGAGGTTTTCTGTGATGCGGGAGGGCGTGCCCCCCCCCCCCCGCTTTGTTTAAAACGTCTTGGTGGCCCTCTCACGTTGTTTTCTGATTGCATTTTTTTAAAATTGTAAAAACTTTTGAGCATAAAGGAGATCCACCATCTATTCTATAGTCTGCAGTTGGTAACATTTTACCGTCTTTGCTGTATCACATCCTTCCATCGTTTTCTTTAATGCAGAACTTAGTACAATTCACCGCACTATTAGAGGTCAGTATTTATTTACAGTGCTTCTTAAGGCAAGATTCTCATGTAATCAAATGTACAAATCTTAAATTGAATGAGTTTCGCACTCATAAGCCAAACCACTCCGGGCTAGCCAATATAACTCGGGCACGTCCACCATCCAGAAACGTGCTGCCTATGCCTTGCCACAGGCGCCTCCCAGCCGGCCGCTGCTCCCTTTTTCTCATCGTCCGCTGTAATCTGACTCTCTGCTCTGCTCCGCTTTCCTTCCTGTTGGTTTACGTGAACCCTGAACTTTGGCAGCCGACTCGGTACACACTTAACAAATATGCATGCTCCTTTTTCATAAGTGTATATAGTCCATGGATTGGGACTTTGAGGTGATCAAAGCTTCCCGCATACTTGATGGTGGGCTTTTTTTTTTTTAAACCTGCATCTCCTGGAAGATGAACAGGGAATAATAATAAAAATGAAAGCTGCCATTTTTGGACACTGTGTGCCCAGCAATTGAACCAGGCGCTTACATACACACTGTGTAAAATTTGCATCCCCAGGTGGTATAATTATTACTCTATAAAATAGAATAACATACACTTCTTCCACATCAGAGAAATCTGAATTGAGGGGCATTCTGCAGCCCCATGAGATAGGGGTTTTTCCTTTCTCATTTTATAAATCAGGAAGCTTAGTCTCAGAGAAACCAAAGAACTTCTAAAGATTCAAAACTAGAAAATTGCTGAATTAGAATTTTGAGCCCCCAATTCTCAGAAGCCCAAGGCTCATGTTGTGTCCAGGGCTCACAGGATGTGGGATATAGGAGTAGGGTAGAAAAAGACAAGTATCATTAGCTAGATGTTACAGAAAACAGGAAAGGAGGAAACAAAATATTTGGAAAGATATCTGGTTAAGGATAACTTTCTATGCTTGTCAATGTATGGGGGTTTAGTTTCAACCTCACTATCTTTCTTTTGTTTCTAAATAGGGTTAAGTCAATTTTATCTTTTAAATGTCATTTACACACGTGTAACAGAAATATTTCTTATTATGAACGACAGTGAACGCTCACCTACTAGGGGGGAAAAAAGGAAAAATGGGTCTTTACCTGCTGGTGCTATTGAGAAATGTTAATTAGAAGTAGATGAAGAGAAGTCAAATGCTTGGATAATGATGCCATTTGAGATGTGATTTTTGTGATCCATAAAAACAACTTATCCATGAGTGAACTTCCATTAAGTTTCATGTTCAAGGCAAAGCACTGGGAATGGAAACCATCTCCATTGTACTTTAGCTAATTTTTAATAGGTAACAAGAATACAAATAATTGACCAGGAAATCAAAACAGCTTATATGAAAGACTGCCACTGTGGTGACTTTCTAAATGTTAAATACAGTATGCACAGTAAAAATGATTGGAATACTAGATTGATAAATCTTTAGGTTTTTGAAATGTGGCGATGGCTGTTAAAAGACGCATAAAATAGTTGCTTCATTCCTAATTTTTTTTTTTTTTTCCAGATCTCAGGATAGGTTTTTTTCTGGGCTCCAGTTATGAAATGGGTAAGTCTTGAATTTTTACAGAAGTTACTGAAAAAATATCTTTAATAAGAACTCATTAATTTGAAGTAAGTTTCATGAAGGATGTACTTTTAAATGTTCCCGGTATACTTCTAAATTATTTCATGCAAGTATTTTCAGGTGGGTCATTTTTACTGTCTAAAGCACCACTTTAGTTTTTTCCTGAACTCCTTAGGTCAGAAGCCTTCTGGGAACAAATTTGTTGTAAAAAAAGATTACCATTGTGAGCCCCCGGGACATGGAACATTCTAAAACTTTGTGGCTAAGTATAACATTAAACTAGCTAGAAACCCCCAACTAACTTTTATTATAACTTAGTACTAGAACTGAAGATACTAGCACCAAAATAGAGGCAAGGAAAGTTACCCTCAGAAAGTAGAAGGATTTATCCAAGCGTGCATATTAACCTCTGATAAATGGCGGTGTCTTGGAGTTCTGACTCCAGGACCAATGCTTTTACCCTATGTCAGTGTTTTCGTTCCTAAAGTTCTCATTTTGCTGACGCTCTCCCTGAATTACTTGATTCTACTCTCAAGGTTGGTGGGCATCCTTATGACCATTTTTTTGAACTCTTTATCTGACAAATTCTCTCGGTTTCACTGGCTTTAGTTTCCGGGGATTTTGTTTTTTTGTTTTGTTTCTTCAGCTGAGAGATAATTCTCCTGTCTTTCGTTTTGTTTGACTTTCCACATTTGTTTACATGAATTAGACAAAACAGCTCTCTCTCACAGTCTTGAAAACAGGGGCTGTGTAGAAGTGACCTCTGTGTAAACTGGGTACCAGGTGGTCTTGGCAGGGCTGTTTGAGCCAGGCGGGCACTCACTGTGCCAGGCCGGAGTGGCCAGTTGTGTGTTGTGACATCCTGTTGGCTCTGCTTGCTCCCTTTGGGCTCCCGGCCAACGTGGGCTCCAGGCAGTTTGGCTGGGAAAGCGCTGCTGCAATCTTGCAGGTAGGCCAGAGCCTAGGAATAGAGCCACGCTTATCCTGTCCAGCGGTAAACATTAGTGTTTACCAGTAGCTCCAATCCTCCATCCCCACAGAGTTCGGAGAGCTCTCATGATTTCCTGACCTTTTCCATTCACTTTGCTTGTTGTGCAGAAGCTGTTCAATGAGCCTTTGGTTGTCTCAGGAGGAAATGCTATATGTATATAGTTGTATATTTTTGTGTGCTCGTCAGGGGGCGAGTTCAGGGTCCTTCTGTGCTGCTACCATCTTGAACTTCCTCACGTGTGGCTCTATCCCTCCTGTTTCACTGGTCAGAATTGAGGTGTATGCTCCTGCCATAGCTGCAGACATAGTTTTCTTGCTGAGGTCTTTTTTTAAAAAAAAATTTATTTTTCAATTTCAGCAGACATACACTATTATATTAGTTTCAGATATACAAGCCAGTGACTAGACATTTATATAACTTACCAAGTGATCACCCCAATAAATCTAGTACCCATGTGACACCATACATAGTTATTATTGACTGTACTGATATTCCGTATGATGAACTTGATCTCCCATGACTGTTCTGTAACTAGCAATTTGGTACTTCTTAGTATCTTCACCTTCTTAACCCATCTTCCCAACTCCTCTTCCTTTTGGCAACCGTCAGCATGTTCTCTGTATCTATGAGTGTTTCTGGTCTGCTTGTTTGCTTATTTTGTTTGGATTCCACATATAAGTGAAATCATATGATATTTGTCTTTCTCTGTTTGACTTCTCTCACTCAGCACAATGCCCTTTAGGTCCATCCATGTGGTTGCAAATGGCAAGATTTCATCCTCTTATTTTTCACGTATCTATAGATACAAAAGGCTGATATGCAAAGTGTCCCCTCGGGGGTTCAACAGGGAGACCAGAGTTCGATCGCTCGCTATGACGTGCGCTGACCACCAGGGGGTGGTGCGGAATGAAGGAAGGCCCCAGCCAGCAGCTGGAAGGCCCCCAATCAGCCGATCGCCGGCCAGGCCTAGGGACCCTACCCGTGCATGAATTTCGTGCACTGAGCCTCAAGTATTTTATAAACTCTTTCATACAGATCTTGTAAATATTTTCCCACTGATTTTTTTTTAATGCCATCCTGACCAGGAGCAAAGTTACACATATGACTGAGTCTGTTCCTACACCCAAACTGCCTTGTTTGAATTCTTTAGCTTTAAAGTAATTTCTCAATAAGTCTTGTTATTTTATGGGGAATGTGTCCCCCACCCCAACTTTTGCAGGCTGTAGTTTGCTAACCTCTAAACAGTCATGATGCATGTTTGAATACAGACCCCAGAATGATATTTCTCAAGAAAGCATTAAAAAATAATCTTTTCAGCCAATATGTAGCTACAGAATTTTAAATTTCATTTAGATCTATCACAGCACTTTATTTATTCAAAAGTATTTATTTCCACAAATTTTTATTCATAGTTGAATATTACAGTGACTAGTACAAGCATTTTTCTATAAACAAAGGTATAGTTTACAGATTTGTTCAAAATGAAAAAATATTTTTATTATTGTTTCTTCTACAATGTCAGATTCACTCCTGAATATGTGCACCCTGTCAGAGAGGCAATCCTTCATCTAAACATCAGTTGGTGGCAAAGTGTTATATACAAATCTGGATTATTCTGATATGTGTCACCTTAGAAAGTAGCTTAAATTCATTTCTGATTGACCCCTTTATCTGAATTAGATTTTTTTTTTTTGAGGAAAAACTGTCTTTAGTATCTAGTGACCTTTATAATAAGAGAACAAAAGTCTTGTGTTTTATTATCATTGGCATAAACCACTATTTTTCTGATACCCCCTACTTTTCTAATTATGGCACCAATGTGTATAAAAAGTGAATTGTGGATATTTGGCTCATGCAGCAAATTAATTTGAGAAACAGACCACAGAGAAATACTCTATGAGGAAAAACTACAGGGTCCTGCCCCATGCTGTCACACTTTAATATCTGTTTAGTCATACAGGCATTATACAAGAGTTCAATTTAGGATAACCTTGCTGCCTTAGAATTAGGTCAACCATATGAAAACGATTAAATTTACTGTATGCCAAAGAAACGGATTCTAATTTATTTGTTACTATAATCTTAACACATTATTTAATGTTCTAAGTAAATATTTGATGAATTGATGGTAGCAGTGTTATTTTTCTAAATTTTCCAAGTTCCTAGTTTTGTCACTTTTTTTTTTTTTTTTTTTTTTTTTTTTACAAAAGCCTTAAAATTTAGTATAGGAAAATCAAGAGAAGAAACTCCTATTGACGTGCTCCATGAAAAGAGAATAAAAGTCTTTCCCTTTGGGTCTAATCTGCTTGCCAGGTACCATATGTGGAACTGCAGATATGGACAGGGAGAATGCATGTCAGTAATATGCTTGCCAACTTCAGCAACAAGTATCTACACTAATAAAAGAGAAAGATGCAAATTGATTGTACCTTTGCGACGCCCACCAGCCAATCAGGAGTATGCAAATTAACCCAACAAAGATGGCGGGTTAATTTGCATACACAGGCGCTGAGTGGCCAGGGGTGGTGTGGGACGCTTGCGTCGTCGCCATGGCGTTCTACACAGCCCCAGCCACTCCAGGCCTCTGGGCAGCGCGGAAAGGCGGCTCCGGGGCCGGAGTGGAGGCGGTGCCGGCAGCCAGGGGAAGGAAGGCCCATTCTTGCACGAATCTTTGTGCATTGGGCCTCTAGTTAACCTATAATAATGAAAGCGTAATATGCTAATTAGACCAGACGTTTGAACAGCAGAATAACCATTCCTGATGACCTTCCGGATGAAGCTGGGGCTGCGAGGGCCGAGCCCCTTGCACAAATTTCGTGCATCGGGCCTTTAGTATGTACATAACACACATTACTATAGGTAAACGGGTAGGTCCCATATAATACTTAAAGCACAACTTGTTTAATCTATAGATACTTGATTCTTAAATAATCTTTAAAATGCTTCTAATGTTTTAAAAGACAAAACTTCACCATGATGTTATGCCAGGCATTAAAGTTCTTCCCACAGCAACACTTAGTTCAGAGAACTAAGTGATAAGTCAGTTATCTTAGTAACTGCTAAAGGCACATAGTGAGAAGTGTCAAATAAATTATAAATATTAAAAAGTAAAGACACATCTAGAACAGAGTTCAAACCTTTATGTTGAATTAAGTTATTTAAACTAAAAATACTGATTTCATGAAGTTGGAAAAAGTTTGAGTTGAACTGACTTTTAAAAATGCAAAAAAATATAAATGCTAACAAAAGATTATAGTTTCTCTAAAGATGCTTATTCCAGTCTCTAAGTGTTAAGTTAAATAGGGCAGATCTAAACATTAGGTAACCAACTACTATATTGTTTTATTGTTAGTGGTCTATAAAAGGCTATTTGTTTTTAAGTATATATAAATTTAGTTTCAGTGAAACACCTTTATGTTTTGGAAGAAGAGAACTAAATCTGCCATTTCTTAGGCTAAGTAGAGGACTGTTCATACGTTTTCCATTTATTCTAATTGCCAAGCTTTCATTTAGTGAGTTGTTGGCACCTGGTGATTAACCAGTGACAGCAGAGAGGTAGTGACCCAAAGAGATGGAGAGAATGAGGGTGTAAGTCAGAATGTAAGGACAGTAAGCCATGGCGTTTATGGAGTCACTGCTTTCAAACTCCTTGACTCTCTGACAAGGCATTTTTGGTTATCTTGAAGAGTAAGGACAGTCCTTAAATGAGAGACTCAGTTTTAAACACATTGCAGTAAAAAGTAAATTATCCTAGATAATAAAAGGCTAATATGGAAATTGACAGAATGGCAGAAGGACTGGTCGCTATGACACACTGACCACCAGGGGACAGACGCTCAATGAGGAGCTGCCCCCTGGTGGTCAGTGTGCTCCCACAGGGGGAGCGCCACTCAGCCAGAAGCCCTGAGCTGGACTCATGGCTGGTGAGTGCAGCGGTGGTGGCGGGAGCCTCTCCCACCTCTGCGGCAGCGCCAAGGATGTCCGACTGCTGGGAGCGAGCCTAAACCATCAGGTGGACATCCCCCGAGGGTTCCTGGACTGCGAGAGGGCGCAGGCCAGGCTGAGGGACCCCCCTCCAGTGCACAAATTTTGTGCACCAGGCCTCTAATACTTAATAAACATTTTAAAAAAGGGAGCCATGGACCCAATTGGTTTTAGACTGGCCTTCCACACACAGTGTGTGTGTGTCAAAGGGTGTGTGTCATGGATGTCAGATGATGTCACTGGAATTGGGAAAGAGGCTCAGCTCTGCGTACCAGTAGACACCCAAGAGCAGCCAGGATGTTGAATGTGGCAGTAGAGGGGGTGAGGTCAGTGACAGATTTGGGCATGGTGGTCAGCAGTCTTTGCCCCGGTGCTATGCCTTGTTCTGCCCAGTGGGCAGGGAGAATGACCGAGGAAGCTGAGCTGTAAGAGCACAGTACTCAGATTGACTGGTTAGGGCTTGGTGTGTGTTGTGTTTCCAAGAGCCATTTAAGATGAGTGGCTGCATTAACGGTGGGTGTGTGGCAGGGTGTTCTATGTGTATTTCATGGAGAAATCTTATCTTGACTCAATATGGAGGCTCTATGATTTGTAAACAACATCTGTTCTTATCATGAAAACAGCATACTGTTCCCTACCAGAAGTATGGAACAAATAGTAAAAACACGGGTGTGAAGAATATATGTAGGGTTTTCTAACTGAATGCCTGATTTTGAAGAGATGACGACAAATTTGTGAAAGCAGCAAACATATAAAATCTGTTGTAATATCATCAAATACTCTTTTAATCTTTATTTCAGAGCAGAGATATTTATGATTTTTATGTGGCAAATTTGAAAATAACACGAAAAGAGAAAGTTGGCTTAAGTTATTCTCCCTTTTAAAAGAATACTTACAAAAAAAAAAAAAATACCCCCAAGATCTCTTGTATAACTTAATTCTTGAACTGATTTTTACAAAGGTTTTTCAAACAACTTGATCCTCGAGATGGTTTGCTTTCCTGTATTATTTGGGTTATCTGGAATCACCAGTGCATTCTGTGATGTTCTCATTGGAGGTTTCGTGGCAGAAAGGGATTAAAGGCTTTCATACTGACTTGTTTGGTTCTTAATCTGTAAATAAAAGAGTTGCTACTCTTTTCTAACTTTTCGCTTATATAGGTTTTTGTTGACTCAGTAAGTACATGGACTAGCATTGGGAACGTTTTTCCTCCTTGCTCTCATCCTTAGTTTGGGACAGCAGCCTTTTTAGCATAATTCCAATAGACTCAGGGCTGCACAAAAGCGGCTGAGCACGTGAGGAACTGCCTCATCTAATTTTGCTTCAGAAACCAATACTCAAAATGTCTGGTCTGGAGGTCAGTTACACCATTGTCTCTGCATCACCAGGCATTAAAAAATACCTTTGGGAAACTTCTCAGAAGGCCCAGGCCTGTATTCCTGTTCTCAAAACATTTCCCCACAAGCTCATCCATACCTATAGTTTGTCACCCTGGGGAGACGTCACGCTATATGACAGTGTCAGGCGCCTCTGAAGGCAATTTATGTGACTCACGTAGTTTTAATATTTTATTTTGGACATTCTCCAGTTATATGCAGAGATCAAAAGAAGGCAGTTTCCATTTTGTAACTTGGCACCTTTTTTATGGCCACGGGGACTGCTTTGCTTGGTGGTATAAATGCTAATGTGAACTTTATTCTGAAATCGTACTTCAAAAACTCTCCCATACTTCAAGTGTTTTTATTCTGAGCAGTAGGTACAAAAAATAATGACAGCTGTGTTCTCCTTCTTATGGCTCAGCACTCGGCGCATCCTCTCCGTGTCTGATCTGATCCACTTTTAAAGCCTGGACAGACCCTTAAAGCCACTTGACCGTAGACGTCTTGTTCTCGCTGCCAATCCAGCCAGGCTGGCAATGCGCGTTGTTCAGACTTCAGTGAGGAACTCAAGATTGAGACACGCTGGGATGTGGATGGAGTCCATAGTCAGAGCGGACGGATTAAAGGGGAACAAAACGGGAAACATGTGCTTGTAGTCCAGCAGCAGTTGCTGAGGGTCATTCCGATCTTGTAGTTGTGCCTGAGGGAAAGGACAAGACCATGTAAAATACTTACGACACCTACAAATATTTCCCCCCTTTAGTCAGATGTATCAGTAGGCTCTGCTATGAAAGGGCTTGAAGAAATTGTGAAGGTGTGAGAGGACAGTATAAAAATGGGACAAAGTTAACGTATGTAAGTTATTACAACTCAGCAGCAAAAGGTGTGTATACATTTAATTATTTAAAATTCACAAAGTACCTGTAGTCATTTCACAGGAACCCTTTTGTGAATCCTTTATGAGTTTAACAAGCCCCTCAAATTAACATTTTCAAAGGTTTACATAGTCTACCCATACTGCCCTAGCAAATGGTTTGCTTTAATGACAACTTGTGTTTATCCTACCTAAGGTATGCACAAACATAGAAGGATAGCGTGGATTAGTCCACCATTTCCTCTGAGTACTGTCTAGGGAGCAATAAAACATAAAACTATAGCTGGAAAAACAAACACATTTTTAAATCCTCACCAGCGGATATGCTTTTATTGATGAGAGAGAGAGAGGGGGAGAGGGAGAGGGGGAGAGAGAGAGAGAGAGAGAGAGAGAGAGAGAGAGAGACATCAGTTGCCTCCAGTACGCACCCTGACTGGGGATTGAACCTGCAACCTTTTGGTGGATAGGACAATGCTCAAACCAACCGAGCCACCTGGTCAGGGCACAGAATTTGTTTCTGATAGAATTGCCAAATACTGAACTTGACTGCTGAGGAAGACTCGCAATCTGAGTGCATATATCTTTCAGAGAATATCCGACCAACCTCCAGTTACCTTTCTCCTCCGTCCTTCATTCAAACCCGAAGTCTGACTTGGCACATAATCTTTTACCTTTGGTCTGAATTCTGTTCTCGTAAACGGGGCCCTTGTAAGTTTATAAGCAGTTCCTTTCAAAACAGTGAAGACTTTCTAACCTTGCACTTTGGTTTGTGTAAAGTGTAAAAATCAGTAGCGGGCCAGATATTTCAGTGGCTTCTTCTCTGTCATCCAACTCCTCCTCCCCTTTCAGCAGTGACCTGCACATTTGTCCTAATAACGGGACTCACCATCAGTGCCCCTGCCTGCTGGCGTGGCCACGTTGGCGAGTCTCTGCCCGCTTCTCTCTGTGCCCGGATCTTTACTAACCCACTGCCTTTTCCCCACTGCACGTGGGGAACAACCTTTGATCTGACTTGGCCTCCTTCCCTTGACCTTCAGCCTCTATCCTCCACTCAGACACCATGCTAAAAGTCATTCATCCGTCTTCCCTGTCCCTGCCCTGACCACTTTCCCCATTTCTCTTTATCCTTGTTTCGTGTTGCCATGAATTCACTGGCTGAAGGGTGTTTTCCCACAGACAGCGGAGAAGTGTTCACTGTGTAATCTTGATATGAGTCATCATTCGGATGCTATCAGCTACAGTCACACCACAGGTTAGGCGCTCAGCCAGAATCACCCAGGGCTCAGCTTTAGGAAGCTCGTCTTTACGTGAGAAATCCCATCATTTAAAGGCCGATTAAATAACCATTTCCCTGGTGTTTTCTTTCGAGCATATTCCTAAGGGCAAATATTATAAGTCTTACAGGAAAGACTTAAGAGCTCAAATTGTCCTCTTAAAAGATCATTTCTAGTTCCATTCGTGAATAAGCTGATAGCCTTCTGCTTACTTTGTTCATGCCATTTGGCACTGTGGCTCGGAAACATGCTGCTGGCGAATGAAAGAATGCTTGGACTGTGTCTAAAATCTGAGAGGCAGAGATTATAAAAGTTCAGTCTTCTGTGTATATAATAAGTTATTCATGAGTGATGTGGTTCATGTTTATATTTACCTAAAGAACGTAAGGCCTTTTATCATATAATGTAACCAGTATTTTATTAATAAAGGGAAGGTTAAAAATCTGAACTTTCAATTTCCTTTATTAGTTTTAGACTAAGAGTTTATAAAATTGATTATTTAAAAACTCACCTGGATCGTGCGTATGAAGCCCACTGTTACTCGTTCTTCAAATTCATTCAAGGGAGTATAAAGGTTTAGAATTTTGACAATCTGTTGGAATAAAAAAAGGTTAGTGGAGAGCTAAATGAACATAAGGAAACTTGAATGTTAAGGACCGTGACATTGACACGAGTCCAGTCCTCTGTAGACAGGCCCACAACAGAGCGGGGCCGGAGTCACCGTTAGTAAAGGGGTTCCGAGCCTTGCCTGGTAGGTCTGAGCCTTCTCACCACATTCCTATCTCCTCCAGCCCCTCCCCCCCTGCTCTATGGCTTATAACATGAGGATTTTCGGAAACCTGAAATCCTCAGCCTCTTATCTACTCATAATTTAAGGGTTTTTTCAAAAGAGTACTGGGGATCTTACCTTAGGAAACAAAGGTCTTGTTTAGCCACCCCTCTCTCCCCCTCACCCTCCAAATCACTTATAAAGGAACAGATTTTTTCCTTATTTGAATGGAGGATAACCTTTGGCTGCCTATCAATTGTTTGGTCGTAGTAGCATGTCCCAATGCCAATCAATGGCAGTTGCATTCTGGAAATAAACTTAATATATTTAAAAGGGGGGAAAAAAGTTTGAAAAATTTCAGTGCATTTATAGAAGGGAAGCAGTTTTCTGAAGAGCTTGCTATTTCATCTTTTAGTAGTTCATGGAAGAGGTAAGGGAATTGTTTACTTAGTTTGGATTTTGCTGTTCTTTCGGTGCTGAGCAGGGAGAAGGTACATGATTTAATTCAGAAAGTCCCATTTTCTTGGTCTCATTTTGAGAAAGGGTGGGGTCCCCCTGTGTGTGGACAGGACTTATCTTTTCATACACTAGTAATAGCTCTGCAACCCTGTCCTAGAATAAATACAATTTTTTGGGGAGAGGGGGGAAGGAAAGGAACACTTAAATGCCTCTGGGTTCTTAATGATTTTATTTAAAACATGTAAATGGATTCTAAATGAAAGCATGAGCATAATGAGATTATAACTTGTAAGAAAACAATTTATTTAATGCCAAATGCCTGATGCTGCCAATTTAAAAATAAATTAAATTTCTAGGTGAGAAACATCCCAGACTTCAGTGTGAGTGTTTTTAAAAAGTTTGTACTTCAGATTAATGTTTGTGCAATTACTACCTCATCTAAGTGTGCAAGAGGAAGCAGACAGTCAGTGGGAAGCAGTGACACCTCCTTTCACAGACCAAAGTACTCTTTGGCTCCCCGAGGGATGGTATCATTAGGGGATAGAAAGACTGGAAGTGCAACCCTGAAAAACAGCTACCCACTGGCAAGAACAGACTTGGCACGCAGCTGGGCAGGCTCTGAGTGGCTGGCTGACGGGTGTGCGGGGGTGGGGTGGGGGCACTGGGGGGAGAGCAGTGGCCATACCTGCTGGGTGCTGAGGGAGGTGCTCAGGGAGCAGATGGCCTCAGCGTCCTCAGGCGTTTTCTTCTTTAACTGCAAGAGCTGGGCTGCTTGGATCAGGGGTTCCATGGTTTGAACGGCTCCACTCTGGTGAAGGTTTCTCCCTCGAAGCCACTCCTCCAGCTGACTTATGTTGTACCTTGGAGGTAAAAGGGGGTGCGGTGAGCTAAGCGGCCCTCCTCATTCAGGATGAGCACACCTGCAGTGTGTACTCTGCAGCCTCGGCACTACCCACTACGGTTATCGGTCTCCTCACTTTAATTGTCCCACATGGGCCAAAGCTTGAAAAGCGCCTGGCACTCTAACTGTGTTGAATGGATAGGTGCCTAAAACAAAACATGAAGTACCTAGAGGGGCTGTATAAGTTAATGGGGAAAAGAGCATTAAATATACTGAATTAAAACAACTAATCTATATACTAAAGGCCTAAGCGACCATTATGGTGGAATGACCAGAACAACCAGTTGCTATGATGGGCACTGACCACCAGGTGGCAGACACTCAATGCAGGAGCTGCCCCCTGGTGGTCAGTGCGCTCCCACAGGGGGAGCGCTGCTCAGCCAGAAGCCGGGCTGATGGCTGGCGAGCGCAGCGGCAGTGGCAGGAGCCTCTCCCGCCTCTGCGGCAGCACTAAAGAGCAGGGAGCTGGCGGGTGGTAAGGAGCGAGGAGTCCAGGACTGTGAGAGGGATGTCCACCTGCTGGCTTAGGCCCAATTGGGGTCCTCGACTGCGAGAGGACACAGGCTGGGCTGAGGGACCCTCTCTCCCCCAGTGTACGAATTTCATGCACAGGGCCTTTAGTATTTAATATTAACAAACTCACAGGGTGGAGCAAAAGGAGGTTTACAGTTGTGAGTACCTGAAACACAGAGTTTATTCTTGTATTACTATTTACTAGTTACTGTGTTTTCCACACGAACCACTGTAGACCTACTTTTGGACCACGGTGTTACACTTCTGTGTGAACCTTCCTGGCACTTGCCGCATTGATTTTTCTTTCGGACCTACCCACACTGTCTTTAGTCTTTCAATGAGAGTATGTAAATGTCTTTAAGCTTTGAACCAATTTGTTTACCAAGTCACCATCTCAGTGTTTGATGAATTTCACCAGCACATGAGAGGCGAGGGGTGTGAGGTGCACGCTGACTGGGACAGGACTGCCCGGTGGACGTGGGTTTCACTTGCAGAGAGGAGTCTCGGCTCTGACCCCGGGCCGGCTCCTACCTGAGCTGCATGCCCGTGCTCCAGGAGCACACGTCCTTCCGCAGGAGCAGGTTGTTGAGCGTCACGGCCGTGATCATGTAGAAGAGCTGCTTGAACACCTGCAGGATGATCTCGGGGTCCAGGCCCTGGTCGCACATGACCGTGTGGAAGGAGCTCATCTGGCGGATGACGGCTTCCAGGCAGTAGGCGTGGTCCCCGTCCGCCATGCTGGACGAGCGCTTCCGGTAGCCCGTGGGCTTCACCCCGGACAGGCCCTGGATGCTCTCGTTTTCCAACATGGCCGAAACTGCAAGGAGAGCACATGACAGAGGCCGGCACGCCCCCCGAGGTCCCCCAAGATCTGGCGCCCGGGCCATTCAGCCCTCTAGCACCCAGGCCCGTGGCAGTGGTACCAGCCAGAGGGTACAGTGGCCACATGCCCACAACTCACAGCATCAGCACAGACATTTCTAAGGCATTGGTCTCTCTGGAATAAGGGAGCTGTTGACCATTGGGGATGGGACAGAGGGGATGGGCATGTACCAACTCGCTTCTGTTTCTGCACTGGGTTCTGTGTGAAGGGTCCCAGGTTTGAGAAGTGAGCAACAGGGGTGTCATCCTGGCCCTGGACCCAGGGATCCTGCCGGTGGTCAAACAGCTCCTCCACCTGAGCCACTGACACGCAAACCGTAGGGTCCTGTCTACTGCGCAGCACTCGACTGCGAGCCGGGTACTTGAGGTTCAGGATTTCTCTTCATCTCCCAGCAACCTATTTGCTGAGGAAACCGAAGTGTACGGAGGCCACACTGCTAGGAAGTGGCAGGGCCAGGGGTTGAAGCCAGGCCTGTCCGACTCCAGAACTGGTGCTGCTGGCCGTCACGTTACCCTGAGTCATGAGGTATTCCCGTTCTCCCAGTGTCCGGTGAGAACACACTGTGCCTCACGGGCAGATCTCAGACAGGAGGGCGAACTCAGAGTGACCTTATCCAGGGATATACTTCTGGACGGCATGGACTCTGTCCTACTTGGAATTCTCCTCGGACCTACTTATGTTGTAAGAACCTGGGGAAAGCATGACATGTAGGTCCCGGGGACCATTTCCACCCCAGCCGCATGGGACAGCGAGTGTCATTCTTTTACCTTAAAGAACTGCCTTTTGTTTTTTGTTTTTAATTCGGGTGTCATGTTAAATGCCCAGGTGCACTGCCCTGGACAGAGTGGGCGCTCAGTCGCAGTTGCTGCATGAGCGCTCACCATTGCTTGCTTTCACACGAACACAGTTAATGCTTCCCTTTTCCCATACATGAAGCATCTCTACGGGCAAGAGGATTCTATATCTTTACGGCATATGTATTTGTGCCTTTGAACTTATATTTATGACCTATGGAAATTAGTTTGTTTGGGGAAGAATAACACCATGTGCTACAGAAGAAGAGATAAGGGGAAACGATGTATATTCTCCACCCCGGCACTATGGACTCCGATGGGAAGGCGTTGGAAATGTCGTAGCTCCTCTCGAGCGCTCAGCACACTGCTCGCAGCTGCCCTCACTGGGCGGTCCTGGGTTCTGGGGGCTGTGCCCAGTAGACCCAGTTCCCTAAGGGTAGGCAGGGCTCCCCACACCTCCCCCTCCCCTCAGACCCGTGGTGAGGCCGGGAGAGCAGCTGCCAGCTTACCGATCATGGGCTGCAGCACGCCCTCGGCGATTTTAATGAGCTGCTGGTAGATCTGGATGGAAAGGTCGCTCAGCACCTGGCGGTACTCGGTGAGGTCGAAGTTCTTAAGACAGTGCTCATTCTGCTTGGCGGTGTTCTGCGTCATGAAGCCCTGCAGCGGGAGAGGCTGGCTTTATTGAGGGGCTGGGGTCTGCCCGGCTTGGCAGGAGTCCTGATTGCTCTCTGTTTACCTGATGTGCTGTGAGTCCCTGCCATGTCACATGACAAAGGGGAACAGGGACAGAATATAGTCTGTTATCCCAGGCGGAAGAATGCGTCAATCAACCCTGTCCTGGCACAGACGGACTAGAGGGGAGCTTTGAACATTGTGCTATGCTGAGTGACACACACCTTGCCCTTGGGAAGGGTGGAGGCTGAGACGTGAAGGAAGGGGGACAGGAAAAGCGAGGGGACCCGTAGGGAGGGGGCAGTGTCTGGCACAAGCTGGGTTCTCACAGGTGAGACTGGAGTGAAGACATGCAGTGTGTTACCGCCCCGGGCCGAGTGCAGTGCACGGGGCACCAGTGCTGGGAAGGGTGGACTCGGTCAGATAAGTCTGGGCCCGAGCAGGGCATGACACAGTGAGGTCAGATGGCCGCAAGCCAAGGAACCGCATGTGGCTAGAAGCCGAAGCTGGGCCTCAAGGTCAGCCTGTGCAAATGGACTGGCTGTGTTGTACCTCTTTCCTGTGGTTCTCTGTGTGCACTTGAACGTGGACACACTTTGTCAGCTGGCATAGCAGACAGTCTGACGCACCAGACGACTGACTGGGCTTTCTCCCAGCAGGCACTGCCAGGCAGGGCTCTTAGGAAATTCAGTCTCCAGGTGTCCCTGGAGAGTCCCAGGTGCTCTCAGACGGGGGTGGGTTATGCAAACTCATTTCCTAATGCTGCTTACGTCATCCAGGGAGGGGAGCCCTCGGGGGCCCTCGGATCAGGGGGCCTGCCTCATTCCTGCTTCTAGCTCCAGGGAGAGGAAGGCTGCCCAGGGCCTGGTCTCAGAGGGCACTCCCCACACCTCACCCCCTCCTTAGGGAGAGGCACGGGGACAGAGCAGGCTGCCCAGGGCCTGGTCTCTGAGGGCGCCCCCCACACCTCACCCCTCTCCTTAGGGAGAGGCACGGGGACAGAGCAGGCTGCCGGATCCAAGGTGCTCCCCACACCTCACCCCCTCCTTAGGGAGAAGCATGGGGACAGAGCAGGCTGCCCGGATCCGAGGTACTCCATGTTGCTGCCGGCCCGAGGAAACTGCTGGAGGGTTTGGGGCACCTGAGGAGCTTCAAGGTAGACGCGGGGGCTTGTCAGGCGGCACTCACCTCGTCCCCACTGTACTGCTTCAAACAGTGAAGCAGGCGGCAGGTGTTGGACAGCCAGAACGATGTCATCTCAAAGTCGTCGCTGTGCTTCTGAGGAAAGGAAAAGCCGTCCCTCCTCAGGAGTCAGGTTCCCATTCGGTCTCACGGTTCCCACTCTTACCCGCAGGCCCCCAGCAGCCTGATGACCGGTGGGCACTTGCCGGTCACAGAGGCCAGACCCACCTCTGGGCATGGCACACAGACCCTCCTCCTGGTCCCCTGACCAGTGGCGCACACACCGGACAGGCTGCTTTCCCAGCTGAACAAACAAAGCCAAGTGACACCGACGAGCTGGCACCCAGGGGCCCTGGGTGGGCGGTCCTGGCAGGTCTCTCAGTGACCCAATGCGAGAGAGGCAGGAGCAGCCGTGAACTAAATATTCTGGGATCCCATTCACCCAGAGGCCGCATGGCCCCCGTGGAACTCTCTGGAAAATGGCTACCAACCAGCCGCTGCGGTGCAGTTTCTGCACTAAAACTAATGAGTCCCCGCATCGCCTCTGCCAGGGACACTGGCTATTCAGCAGGAGATAGGGGTGCCTGTGGGACAGTAGGATAGGAAGCTGAGCAGAAGGTGACGGCGGGCTGGGCATGCTAAGGAGCCTGGGGGTTAGGAAGTGACCTCTGAGGTCAGTCCTGGACTCACCTAGACTGGCCCAGGCCCTCGTACAAGAGGTCAAGGCAGGAGACACCATCTGGGAGTCGCCTGCATATGTTTAGAGCCGGGAGTGGATGAACGTGCCTACGAAACCCATGGCAGAGGCGGGGGTGCACCTACTGATACGAAGCTGGCATGAAGCTGGGCGGGAAGGCGGCTATGGCGCGCTCTGGAGGCAACGGGGCAGCCCGGCCCAGCGGGTGGCAGGATGGGTCTGGGCGCGGTGCTGCGAGGATGGCTTGCATCCTGAAGTGGCAGCTCGGGTGAGAACTGGAGAAGATGGGCTCCCGGGGCAGCGCCTGGGCCTGGGCCTGGGCCTGGGCCTGCTGGGAGGTGTAAAGCACTTCCCCTCCCACCTGCTGGCCCCCCGTGTGGCCAGGCCTCACCTCCCTCTGCCGCCCCCTGGGAAGCGGGCACCAGCCCCTTGGGAACGTCAGGGAGAGAGAGGGTCTGTGTTCAGGTTGGTCCCCTGAACGTCACTTCAGGGCGGGGCAGCCACATGGCTGAGGATGGACAGCTTCCTAACGCTCTGGGCCCTGGGGCTCCTGCCGTCTCCAACCTGAGGACCTGAGCATCCTTCTCTGGGAACCGCCAGGTCTCCCAGTGACACGCGTGAGCTGCTGCCGCCCTCATGTCATTTACCGGCAGAGTGGAGCCTGGAGGACTCCCTGCTGCAGCATGCAGACGGGGAGAAGCAATGGGGAGAAGTGTGAGTCCACCGCCAGCGCCCCCTGGTGTGGGGCACGTACCTTGAGGACTTTCTTAATGCCGTTGATGGTGGAGGTCAGCAGGGAGTGCACCTTGAGGTCGTCGTTGACGTAATCCGCATGCCTGATGCACATGTAGAGGATGTAGGCGGGAAGACAGGGCACTGTGCCCGCCAGCGCCTGGGGCTTCAGCTCTGAGCAACAGACACGAGGGTTAGACTTACAGCGATGCCTGGGGAGTGAGAATCATCTGCCTGCAGCTCACCTGAGAAGGACCGCGCACGGGACTGGAGGAGCAGGGAGAAGCTGCACCCAGGGACCCAGACTTCCCTCACCCTGACCACCAGCAGTTCCGGGAACTAGTTAAAACCCCTCGCAGCCCTGGCCAGTGTGGCTCAGCAGTAAGAGCATCGGCCTGCGCACCGAAGGGCTATGGGTTTGATTCCGGTCAAGGGCACGAACCCGGGTTGCAGGTTTGATCCCCGGTCAGTCAGGGCAACCAGTCAATATTTCTCCTCTCTCTCTCCCTCTCTCCTCCCTTCCCCTGACCCTTCCCCTCTCTCTAAAAATCAATGGAAAAAATATCCTCACTTCTCAGGTAAGGATTAAAAAAACAAAACAAAAACCCAGACACACACAGTGCTAATCACTCCGTCCATAACATTTGAACGGGCTCCATGCCTTGTCCTCACAACACGGGAGGAAAAGAGCCAGCAGCGGCTCCCGCCCGGATTCACACACCGTGGCCGAGGTCCTCGCCAAGGGGCCCAAGGGCAGAGGACAGCAGAGACTGGAGCGGCTCCCCCGCTGGGGAGGGTCCCACAGCACTGCTGTCATGGGCGCCAGCGCAGAGGAAAGATGCAGGAGAACGGTGCCTGGGTGTCAGACCCAGCTGTGCGGCTCCCCCGCTGGTGAGGGTCCCACAGCACTGCTGTCATGGGCGCCAGCGCAGAGGAAAGATGCAGGAGAATGGTACCTGGGCATCAGACCCAGCTGTGCTCACGGTGGCCCTCACCCTCCACTCTCATTACTTCCACCCCGATCTCCGCCCAGCCCGGGCCTCCCCAGGTACCTCCAGGCTTGGAATGACACTGAGGGAGGCCCCTCCTCTGCAGCTGCAGGTAGGCCACGGGGAGGAAGGGGCAACACCCTCAAGTCTTCTGCCAGGGCGATCCTGGAGGGGCTGGGATGTGCTGCCAGCATCTCCAGCTGGAACCTGGGCTCCTGTCCCCTCAGTACATCCCACCCTTCGGGCTAAATGCTAACTCTATGGGGCGGGAGGGCTAGAAGAGGTCAATGGGGGGAGAAAGAGGACGTATGTAATACTTTCAACAATAACAATAAAAAAAGAAAAAAGTGCTAACATAGGCCTAATGCTCTGGGTACATTTGGGCAGTTATAGGCTCAAGAGATGGCAGGGGCTTGGCCTGGCTTTAATGATAAGGCCAGTGACATTCATTGAGAAGAATGTATTTTAAAGCCCACACTTCCGACCCACAACTTCTCGCGTCGAGCCTGCCGCGTGCGGAGATGGCACCGCCTGTCCTGTCCAGCGAGCTCTGCCTGAGAGCGGGTGACCTCAGCCCGTTTCCCAGAGCTCGCCGGGTCTCCCGCGGAACACGAGGATCGGGAGCAGGGCATGGTCGCGCCCGCCTCTCGGTCCTCCACGGCAACCGGCCAAGGCCGGGCCTGAGGGGCGGTCGGACTGGCGTGGTGTTCGCCTGCATGGGGGTCTGTGGGGTGGAGGCGACGGGCTGCGCTCAGGCAGCTCACGGGCGGGGACCTGGCCTTGGCCACCTGAGCAGCGACCGTCTCCGTGATGGTGAGGATCTGTTATCTGTTACTCGGAGGCTGTGACCTTGAGTTTCAGTCACTAGAGATCAAAGGTTCATTCTTAGCAGCATTGGAACAACATGCAGCCTGTTTAAGGAAGTTTGAGATGAACTGGTGTCACACTGAGTTGTTGGACAACAGGGGGAATGTATCCTTTATGGAAAGAGCAAAATACTCTGCTGCGACCAAGGCAAAGAGCCGAAGTCACGCTCCCTTCCTCCTGTAGCCCTCGGCACAGTGGACCTTGATAAATTAAAATTTCTCTAAAACAACGCTTACCTCTTATTTGGGCTTCAAGTGCCCCCGCCAAAGCTACCTCTTCAGATTCCTCACATTACAGAGGGGCTCTGTGCGCTAACATTGCACGGTCACCTGTGCTATATTTCACGACCTGGGGGGGGGAGGGCAGTATCCTCATCCCCATTTCACAGGTGGGAGAACCGAGGCCCCGCAGAGAATGGAGCTGATGGCTCAGGGCCCAGAGGACCAGCCCACCAGCGTCCTTTTCTCATCCGGGACTCTCTCCTCTAAGATGCTCCCTCTGGCTCTGCGGGCGGCTGCTGCACTGGGCTGGGTGCCAGTTAGATGGGGAACAAGACGAGAGGAGAGGGAACCATACAGTTGACAGACCAGGCCCAGGGCATCTCAGCCCCCACACAAGCCACAGCCGCACCCCCAGAAACTCCCCAGCCACACAGCAGCTGGAGGCCAGGGGTGCGAGGGGGAGCAGAGAGGGGGCAGGGGTTGTGCAGGGGATTGGAGGACAGGGGCTGAGGAGGTGGAGGGTGACGGGAGAGGATGGTGGGTGCCACGGGCCTGACCTGTCACCAGGTTCCGGATGAGGAGGGCCTCGTCCTCCCGGTGGTACTCCAGCATGCCCTGGAAGTCCTTCTCCTTCCGCTGGACAGCGACCTGCCTGCTCAGCTCCTGGTGCCTCTTCCCGTTCTGGGCTAGCGTCTGGGCAGCTGAGGGGGAGGAGACAGCTGGTCACGGGGGTCGGGAGGGTGGACAGGGCACCCGAGGAGTCCCGGGTTCAAGATGGAGCGGCGACAGAGAGGAGCACCTTACTTATCAGAAAGCAGCAGCTGCCGCCGCCACCCGGGTGACCAGGAGAATGAAAGCTCAAGGAGTAGGAAGCAGGAACCCACAGACGGAGATGGGGGAGGGCAGAAATGGAGGGAGCTGGCCCGAGGCTGAGCAGGACAGACTGCCCTGCCCTCTTAGAGCCTCGCCGGGGGCAGCAGGCGGGCAGAGCGGGTGACGGAACACCTGTGACGGGCGCTGTGCCCCCTAGGCCCAGGGGCGGGACAGTGAGGGCTCAGCCCGCCCTGGGAGGCAGCTCCTGAGGAGGGTGGAAGGAGGGGAGCATCCAGGTGCTGAGGTGAGCAGGAGGGTGCCACGCGAGGTGCCATGTGCCAAGGGGTGGGGAGTGATACGGTTAGAGTTGCGGTAGAGAGTCAGAGGAAGAGAACGTTCTGGATGCTTCTAAAAGAGCAACTGAAACCTGCTTGACCTCTGTGGGCAGAAGCTGAGTCAGACCTCCCTCTCCTTGCTGACTAGCACGGCAGGCGTGAGGCCCTGGGGTGGGGACTTTGCATTATGTGGCTCCTTCCACACCAGGTCGTGCCTCCAGCTTCAAGCCCGTGGAGGGCAGGGCCACAGGCCACTGTCTGTCCGTCCCGCGCTCCAGCCCTCGGAGCTCAGAGTAAGCACCGAACACCTGCCGTGTCCGTGTCGTTAGCCCAGATTCTGGTAGGCGGGGTCAGGCGCAGCTCGCGGGTCTGAGCGATGCGGTTCCGTGGCTGGGCCCGCACAGGCACCAGGAGCAGGTGATGTGGACGGAGCGGCAGGGGAGGCGGGCGTGCGAGCACATCTGTGCCCCACAAAACCCGCACTCACATGCACCTACCTTCTAGGTCCTGGACTCTCTTCATGTGAATCTTCAGTTGTTTCTTGAGTTTCTTCTCATTCTTTTCCAGCTTTTCCACCAGTTCTTTCAAGTCCTAAAGCAGAAGGTGCAGAGGGAGAACAGAGGGCAGTGTGAGTGAGGAGCCGCCCGGGACGGGCTCTGTGCCTGGTCCGGAGGCCCGCCCTCGAGGCTCACTTCCCCCAGGTCTGGACCCAGGAAGTGGGAGGGAGGTCAGAGTTCATTCTCACAATCCAGATGGACCAACTCCTGCTTCAGCTCTGGCTGCCTGGTGCCCTGCTGAACCCCCTGGTTACCTAGGCCCAGCGTCTCCGGTTGCCATGCCAACCCCCCAGAGATACTCAGCCTGGGGGTCCCCAGCTGTGTGGGCAGCACCCTGGGAAGGGTGGACAGTGTGACGGTGGGGGAGGCACTCAGCTGGAAGAGCCACCAGGCTGGTGAATTACCTGGGGCCCAGGGTGAACGGGACACCGGCCCCTGCCCCCTGTGGCTACCAGTCCCTAGCAGCCATGGCCCTGGCAGCAGCAGCCCACTGGGGCAGGGAGCAGCATTAGCGTCACCCCTATTGTACGGGGCGAAGTCCTCTGGCCGGGGAGGCAGGGAGCCCCATCACCACCACGCCTCTGTGCCCAGGAGTGCATGGGAGACCAAAGCAAACATGCCCCCCGGAGCCCCAGCCACAGCTGGTGGCGCGTTTTTGAGGCCGATGTTCAACCGCAGTGCACGGCCTGACGAGCCACAGACCTCGAGGACGTCAACTATTTATCTTCATAAAAATCTTAAAAAGCTTGTCCACAGCACATTTGGGGTAAATGGAAGGGAACAAGTGCTGGCCCAGTGGGTGGTAAACGTGGGGAGCTACTGAGGCCCACAGTCCTCAGGGCCAGGATGAGGCTCAGGGAAGAGCGAGGGTGAGCCCCAGGCATCTTGGAAACGTGAGCACGCCTGGACCCCTCTCAGCTTTGCCAGCTGCCACCAGAAGAGACACCACCTCCTCCCTCCCGAGGCCTGTGAGTGTGTCCCTGTGGTGGCTCCGCAGGACCCGGGTGTGGTCCCAGGCACAGCCGCGCCCTCCACTGCGCTTCGCTGCTGGCACCAGGGAAGCACTATGTTTGCTCAGCCGGGAACCCTGCCCTGGAGCTCGGTGCTCGGCTTAAGGGCGCGGCCTCTCAGGCTCCTCCTGCTCCGGCCCCAGGGCCCAGGGCGGGGCCGAGAGGGGCCCCCAGTGCTGCCTCCTGAGCAGCACGGTTCCTCCATGGGGCACAGGCCTCCACACCGCTTGTCCGTATGGCGCCAGGGGATGGGCCGGCCAAGGCACTGCCCACACTGCCTCCTCCACCTGGACAAGCCAGTCCGACAACCTAGTACGTATATTCCTTCCCATACAGCTACCTATGTACACACCTGTGTGAGGCAGGTAGTGACACGCAGATGGGAGAGGGAGACTAATGGGGGGAGGGGGAAGGCAGTTCATTTGTATATGATCCTATTCAGGGACCTGTGGTCCAGGCCCACTGCACCCCTCGGACTCAGTGATCTGGCCACTGGCCACCCACCATAGGCCACCTGGCTGTACAGGGGAAAGGGCATGGGCCGACTGGCAGCTCTGCTGGAGGTGAGCCTGCAGGGCCGGTTTGGGCACTTCCTGCTGCTGCCCCATAGGCTGCTGGCCGTCCTGTGCCACCCCTCACCTCCCCACCCCTCTCGCCTGCCGAGCCTGTGTCCACAGCATCCCTCCTCTTCTCCACCAGCTACATGGCTGACACCCCTCCGTGCCTCCTGCCTCAGCTCCAGCCTCCTCTACAGGTTGGTCCTTTTCTGTTAATGATCCCGTGTAGAATCATGTTTTCAGAAACATGATATCTCCCTTTTTTATGTGTCTTATTTCCCCGAGTAACCTGCAAGCTCTCTGAGGACAGACTGCCTTTCCTTTCTCTGGCAGCTGCCAGGCTCCTTTGGTGACTGTCAGCAAGAAGGGCCACCAGCAGTTCCTCCCACGACTCCTGCTAGCAAGAGGGGTCTGCCCCCCCCCCCACATACTCACACACATATATACTCACACACCCATACACATATACTCACACTCCCCCACCACACTCACACCCACACCCCCATATTCCCCCATACCCCCACCCCATATACTCACACACCCATACCCCCATACACATATATTCACACTCCCCCTCCCCCCACACTCACACCCACACCCCCATACTCCCCCATACCCACACCCCATATACTCACATACCCATACCCCCATACACATATATTTACACTCCCCCTCCCCCCACACTCACACCCATACCCCTATACTCCCCCACCCTATACCCACACCCACACCCCCATATACTTACACACCCATACCCCCCGTACACATATACTCACACTCGCCCCCATACACACACTCACTCTCACACACACACACCCATACCCACACACACATATACTCACCCCCCCACCCCCCCTCTATCCGGCATAGCTTATTTTGATCAGTGAAAGTGGCAGAAGCGACGGGGGAGGGGGGGCATCTCGGGGACTGGGTCCTAAGAGGCCCCCTGCTGCTGTGTTCATCCTCCTGGAAGTCAGCTGCCACGCAAAGCAGCCCAGGGCAGACCAGAAGTGAGAGAGAGTGGAGAGAGACCCCACAGAGGGGACCAGCCGGCACCGCACCCAGGCCCAGGATGGGCTGCCTCAGGTCCTCCGGCCCAGCCACCGCCAGGGCAGCCGAGACAAGCCGTGCCCCTGCGCCCAGCCAGAAGTCCTGACCGCACACACGTGCTGCCCTAACTGCCACGCTTTGGGCGGTTGGTGACACGGTAGTAGATGACCGAGATATCCCCACAACCCTTGCCGGCTGGAGGCTTCTAGATCCTCTGTTCCTGCTACTGGGCCAAGGACATGCACCGTGTCCGTTTAGCTGAAGGCCATCCCTGATCCCACTGTCTCCTAAACCATCCCTGATCCCACTGGTCGGCAAACCGCAGCTCACGAGCCACATGCGGCTCTTTGGCCCCTTGAGTGTGGCTCTTCCACAAAATACCACGTGCGGGCGCACATGTACAGTGCGATCGAAACTTCGTGGCCCATGCGCCGAAGTCGGTATTTTGTGGAAGAGCCACACTCAAGGGGCCAAAGAGCCGCATGTGGCTCGCGAGCCGCAGTTTGCTGAGCCGCAGTTTGCCGACCACTGTCCTAGAACATGACCGCCCAGAGCTGGGATCTGCTGGGCACGGCTACTCACCAGGTTCTCGTTGGTCAGCCGGGACATCTCCTGCTGGACGCCAAATTCCACCTGGGCCTCCGGGGACAGCAGCAGTGTCTGGGAGAAGGTCTGCTGCTGCCTGTCCATCTCCTCCTTCAGGGCCTCCACCTGGGTCTTGAGGCACTCCACCTCCTCCTCATGGGCACGGCTCTGGGCCTGCAGCTGGGCCTCCAGCAACCTGCACCCGGGAGAGGCGTGCAGATGACGTGGGGCTGGGTCAGTGACCCCAAGTGAGGGCCCCGGGCGGACATGCAAGGGGAGCAGCCAAGCACGAGCAGCAAGTGCACGAGCCCAGCGGGCGGACGCTCAGGGGAAGGTCTATGCAGCTCACGGGGCCAGCAGGCCAGCCCTTCCTCTCGGAGGACTCGAACCCACAACCCTTCGGTGCACAGGATGATGGATGCCCAACCAGCTGAGCCATGCAGCCCGTGCCCTTGTTTGTCACTTGAGCACAGTCTGGTTGGCTTGGGGATGAGAGATTGTCTCCACGTCAAAATGTCACCAGCAGAAACGCATTTTGTACAGCATCTTCCAAACAAAAGCACCCACATTTGCCCCAAAGCTCAAGAGACTCTCCCTTAGATGACTCTGGCAGAGCGAACGAACCATTTGCACTTTCTCCCTATAGCAGATTCCCTGCTGGCTGCAGGAAGGCAGATCCTTAGCCCCTTTCCTTTTTATCTTCACCACTGCTACGCCCACTTTACCTCCAGCCGCACATAAACACCCCCAAGTCAAACAGAAACAGAGCCTCTGCAGATGACCTGGGGGAGGTGTGTCTCTGAGTCCAAAAGGCCCAGGGCCAGGGGCAAAGGTGGGAGAGCACCTTCTTCCATCGCAACCGAGGAGGCGCTTAGTGAAGGTCCCCAAGCAGCCCCCATGCAGGGAGTTAAACACCAGCACGGCGACGGTGCTCTGTGCCTGGACGGACCGCCTGCACACGCTTCCCGGCCCCGTCAACGCCACGTGAAGGGAGGTAGGAGGCTCTGGGTGAAAGCTTCCTGCCACGATCCCCCCATGGAAGGCTCACCCCGTCTTCCTGGGATGCAGATAAAGACTGTGTCCAGAGCCGGGCACAGCTGGCCCAGGGCAGGGAAAGGCTCCCCACGCCTGCCTGAGAGCAACACCAGCCTCTCTTCTCGGGAGAAGAGCGCCCAGGTCGCTGGCTCTTGGGAGAGTGTGTCTCCTGACTCTGGGTTCGGACGTGACCCACCACCTGTGAGCAAGGCAGCCTCTGGCTCCATTTCCTCGCGGGTAGAATAGAGCCGGCTTCGCTGGGTCCTCACAAGTCGTGGGGTGACACAGGACGAGCGTCCTGCGCATGGCAGGCATGTCGTAAGTGCAGAGTTTATTCTCTGCTATTATTCATTAATTACTGTATTACCTTCTATACAAACACTGTAACCCTGGTTTGCCCACCCCTGTATTAGCTGCTGTTTCTATTATAATGGTCAGATCCCTGACCCATCAAGAGGTTTGTTTTATTGGGGGGGGGGGGGGGGGAACGACTTCCTTGTGAAACCAGGGAGTTCCTCCTGGCCCTCTGTCCGCCCAGGGCCATTGGGTATTTATAGCATCATTCGCGGGCATACAGAATTATGAGCTTAAAAAGCAGCCTGCCACATCTGGTCAAACCTTGAATTACCTCACCCCTACTGCCATGGCCAAATGATTTCATGGGCCTTATATGGCCCGTGGGCCGGGCGTTCCCACCCCTGCTCTACTGGGGCCTCCACCGTGTCCTCCAGGCAGACCTCTGAGGAAGGTGCATGCGCCCGGCTCCCAGCTCCCGTTCTGAGCGCCCACCTCACGGAGCCTCCGCTTCCTCTGCGGGGAAGGAGCCTGCAGGCCCCGCCCACCCGTGAGACTCCGGTGCAGAGCTCTGCCTGGGCCCCACGAGCCGCGTGCTGGCAGCAAGCGTGTGACGTGGCCCGCGTGCTGTCACCGTCCATGTCTGACCCCCTCGCTAACCTGCTCACCACGCTGCAGGCCGTGGTTATGGATTCAGACTTCGGGATCAAGTAAAACCAGGGTCAAATTCTGGGCCTTCTGCTTAAGCTGCAAGCTCCCTAAACACTGCAGCCTTCGGTGTCCTCCCCCCACACACGTGCGGTGAGGGTCAGGCGTGACACATGCAGCATGCGTGGCCCAGGCTTGCCAGCTGTTGCCAGCTCCGGGCAGTCATGGGCGCAGCGGCCAGCAGGCGTGTGGAGGGACGCAGGCTCCCGGGAGCCCTGTGCCCGGAGCACAGCCAACAGCTCATTCCGGCCGGTGCTCGCAGCGGTCCTGCGGTCAGGTCCTGTGCCACGAATTAAATTCCCTTCTCTGCCTTGTTCTAAAGCAGCGGTTCTCAACCTGTGGGTCGCGACCCCTTTGGCAGTCGAACGACCCTTTCACAGGGGTCGCCTAAGACCATCCTGCATATCAGATATTTACATGACGATTCATCACAGTAGCAACATTACAGTTACGAAGTAGCAACGAAAATAATTTTATGGTTGGGTCACAACCTGAGGAACTGTATTTAAAGGGCCAGAAGGTTGAGAACCACTGTTCTAAAGGTAGCCGTGTGTCTGTGACGTTCCCCAGGCTGCTCCTTCAGACCCAGAGCCGTGCGTCGGACCGGGGGTGGGGGAGGGGAGCGGGGGGGGGGGTGGGGAGCGGGGTGGGGGGGAGGGTTTGAGCCATCAGGTGCTAACAGGCAGCTTCCCCACCTCATCCAGGCAGCCTGGACAGCCTGGACAGGGGCCGCTCCCACCCCGTGAACCGGGCCCCTCCCCCTGCACCCAGTCCAGCTGGCACACAAGCTCAGACACAGCAGGCAGGACAGACGAACAGACACAGGAGAAAGGCATGGATTCCACCTGGCAACTTGCTTTAGGCCTTGGTAGGCCAAGCCGAGTTCTCCGTCTTCATTCAAATAGCCCCAGTCCTCAGTCTTGCTAGAAATAAAGGACACAGAGACACAGGGCGTCCAGTGCAGAGGAAAGAAACAGGCAGAGAGCCCAGCAAAGCGAGGCGAGTCCGGCCGAGGGCTGGGAACCAGAAGGGGGAAGGCTCACCAAGTTGGGGCCCCGGTCCTTCCCCTGCTGTCTGCAGCGCGTGGGCGCCCGCAAAGGGCCACCTCTCCCCCAAGTCTCCTGTGGGACTCGCTATCCACACAGAAGGGAAAACCCGTGGCCGAGGAGCGAGCAGCGGGGCACCGGTGCGGGTAGTTCTGTGACCAGCAGGGGCTCGGGCTGGGCGGGCCTTACACGTTCTCACTCAGCGTCCTTTGCCCTTTCAGGGGGAGTCTTCAGGAGCAGAAAGGGAGGACCCGGGGATGCAAACAGGGAGGGGAGGCCCCAGCGCCCTGGGACCTGCGGGCACGCGGCGGGCCAGGGAAAGCAAGCAGACTGCATGCTCGCCTGCTTTCCAATGGCATTCCCTCTCACTACCTACGGGCAAAACAATGAACGCATCTCAACCCCAGCCCTCGCTGCAGTCTTGCAAAAAGCAGCAGCTAATGAAGACTTGTGATGAGAACTGATCTTCCCCCCTGGACCATGGGACTGGGGGTTGTTAGTCCTGTTTACTCCACTTGCAAATTCTTGTGCCCTCTCCAGATGCCAGCAGGCAGCGCCTGGAGGTCAGGCACATGTCACATGCACCTCTGCCATGTCCCTCTCCACCGCGGACAGCCTGGCACGCGGGAGACGGCCAGAGGCCAGCGGGCTGGGTGGCTCAGAGGCCAGCGGGAGGGGTGGGGGTTGCGGGCAAACCCCTCAGGATTCTGCCCCTTTGTCCCCTGTTCCTAGGGCCTCTGCTCCGGGGGAACCTCCTGCTGGTTGGAGCCCAACTTTCCTGGCAGGAGCTGCAGCCACGCTGCCTGTATAAGGACCAGCCCGCCCTTCCTAGCTCCCGGGGAAAAGCAGCCGTCCCCAGGAGGGTCTTGGCCGTGGTCAGCCTCTGTGCGGCCCGTCAGGCTGTGTGCGCCATCCAGGGGATGTAGCTACCATTCCCTCTCCCAGGGCTCAGCCGCCCGAGGAAGGGCCCACCCTCCAGGGCTCCCAGGCTGCTCACGTCAGCACCGGGCCCTCGGAGGAGCCTGCCTGGCAGGAGGAGGGAGGTGCGGCGAGCACAGCTCTAGGGCTACTTGAGGCCTCTGTCCCGGTCCTGCTGCTCACTGTCAGGCTTGTTCTCTCTCTGGTCAGGCCGTGGGGGAGGGCTGCCAACAGGCTTATCCTGGGCTCCCCTCCTACCCAGGGCTCCTGCCCACAGATGTCCAGAGCCCTCACTGGCCCCCAGACACTGCCTTTGCTTGAGGCTTTCTGCTGGCCCCTCCTGTGCCAGCTGCCTGTGTGTCCCCTTGATCCCTGCAAAACCCAGCAGTGACCGGGGCCATGGAAGAGGAGCTGACAGCTCAGCACCGCTCCCTGCGCAGGTACTGCCGCTTCCACTTCAGGAGGCAGGGCCTCTGAGTAGCCCGGGCTGTGACCCACCGCACTCTCTGGCGGGGCTGAAGGGACCCAGGGCGCCCTCACTCCCACACGCCAGCCCTCTAGCACACACGTGGGCACAGCAGGATGCAGATGACTTGCCTGATGCTGAGCTAGACCAGGTGGTGTCCGGTCCCTGGTCTAAAGCACCTTCCCTGCCGCCTCTCTTACAGCGTCCTCGCAACCCCGACGTTCCCAGGACAGCAGACGCTCCAGCCCTAACGCTCTCCAGGGAGGGGCAGGTGTGTGGCCGGGCTACCCAGGGAGAAGCCGGCACTAATCTCCCCGCCACCAGCCTCAGCGGGAGACACAGAGTTCCTCCTCCTGTAACGTGCCAGGTGTTGTGCACAGAGATGAGTAGAGAACCCTGCAGCCCCGGTGCAGCCCCGTCACCCCGCGGTGCTCGGGAAGTCAGGCGCCCGGGGAAATGAAAAACCAGTGGACCGACTGGCGTCCACCCTTTGTTCCCAGATGAGAGAGAACCAAATCCTCCACAGAGCGTCGCCCTCTCCCTCCTCCTCCCACACACCATTAGGGGCAAAGGCTGAGGAGGGAGCGCCACCTGGTGGCAGGAGAAGGAAGACCCCAGACAACTCAGCTCCTAGGAATCTGCTAAATGTTAAGTGATGTCAATCAATCAACAAATACTCATGGCCATACGCCCCTGTGCTAAGCCCATTCCCAACGAGACCACAGACACACTGTGAAAGTTACCAAGTGAAAACGGTTTTGAACTTGGGGACCATGGGCCCTTTAGAGAGGCTGAGGTTGGGTATGGGTCGTTTCGTATCCCTCTAGAAATATAATCAGAACCCACTGTATGTTTAAGCTCTTCCCAACCCCTCTTCCCCATCACCCCCACACGATACAATTTAGGTTTAAACCAGAACACCCTCCATTACAGGAAAACAGTAGGAGAGGAAAAGTGACTCTGTGCTCAGGGCAGCCCCCATGGTGACGAGATGTCCTCGCCAGCTGGACTCCAGGGGTCAGTCCGAGTCCTCCTGTCCAGCCTGGCAGGCCTACTCCCTGCTGGGATCCTGCTGGGATCCCCCAAACTGAAGACAAGCAAACCCTTGGGGTCACCCCAGGGCCAGCGGCCCCTTTCTGTGCTTGTCAGTTTCTCAGGCTGGCTCTTGGTTCCCTATCGCTCCCTGGGCTTGCTGCGAATGCGGTGATTTTAAGATATCAGAAAAGTTATTTTTATGTTATCACCATCATTACTGCTGCAAGGGAAGGCAAGTCCAGGGCATTAAGCAGCTCCTAGAAACCTATTTTGACAGCCACTGGGTGAAGAAAAAGGGAGCTGAAAACGGTGATGGTTCCCACGATCAGAAAGATGCTTACACTTGCTAGTCAGGGCCAGCCATGCCCGCTTCGCTCTCCCTTACATTTTAAGCACCCCCTGTGCTCTTTTTTCTCTTCGTCTCATTTCGTGTCGTCGCCCAAGATCATGTAAAATGACTAAATCTTGACTAGCTTTAGCACTGTGAGGTTCACCTGCCTTTTCTTCTCTCCCTCCTGAAGGGAAAAGAATTACATCTCTATTGAAATGAATTTAGTTTCCTCCTGGGGTCCTTCCAGTTACCTACACAGTGGGCTGGAGGCAGGCCAGCCTGGAAGCCAGGCCTCCTGGATGCTACCTTAACGCGGCTACAGGACGCTCAACCCCCCCGGGCCTCAGTTTCCCCTCTGCAGAAAGGGGTGAGATGAAAAGCTGTGGAAATCAGGCCACAGAGTCAGCGATCCTGGGCCATGCCTGCAGGCTGCACGTTGCTCTCGAGCGCCACCTGCTGGCATTTCCTGGAAGTGCGTGCTGTTCTCAGCAATCCCGAACAAATGCTTAGGGGTTGCTCCGCATTCTGTACATTGAGGTTGGGAGAGACAGGCAGCCCGGGCAAAGGCCAGCCGCCAGTGCCCACAGAGGCACAGAGGCACAGGTGGTGATAACGGGGACGACCACACGCTCACCACGTGCAGCGAGTGCTTCTAACTCGCGGAATCTCAATCACCATCGGAAGCATGCGGCTCTGATTGCCCCCAACTCGCAGGGGAGGACAAGGAGGCACTGAGCGGCCAGGAAGCAGTTACTGCGCAGTAAGCGGCTGGGCGGGGGAGTGCACATTCCCCAGCGTCCGCCACAGCCCGGGCCCTGCTGCTCCTGCAGGCAGTCACTCCTGCCTGGTAGCTCATCCTTGAGGAGGGCCCGGAGGTGGTTGGTAACTAAAACCCAGGGCAGTCTCATTCTAGCCGACATGGTAGCGGCCAAGTTCTCCGGCCCAACCTCTGGAGTGCCTGGCGTGGGTTCTAGGGGTGGTATTGCAGCCAAGAGCTGGGCAGGCCCCACCTCCTGCTTAGTGGACCACATGTGCAACTTCCCTCTCAGTGAGAAAAGCCGCTCTTTCCCTCTCCTCAGCCCCCAGGGAAGCTCCCTTCCCCAGTGCTTGCAGGGACCTGGCTCCTGCCGCTCCAGGTGCCACTGGAGTCCCGCCGAAGCAGCAGCAGGCTTCCTAGGGTGATGGCTCACTGCCTGCTCCTCCTCACTCATCTCCCAGAACAGAGGAGACACCCTGAGGAGAGCACAGTCAGGAGCGTGCAGTCAGTGCATGAGGAGCGCACAGTCAGTGCACGAGGAGATGAGGTTGGGCAGGACCCCTTTGCCAGTGACGGCTCCAGGTACAGACCGCGAGGCGGGACCTACCTGTTCGTCTGGCAGACCCCGTGATAGGCCTCGATGGCATCTTCCTGATCCACGTGCTTTTCACTGTTGGGCCAACTGGTCCTGGCATTAATGTTCGGCTCCTACAGGTCCCGGGGGAAATAAAGAAATAACTCCGGTTATACAAATAGCTGTCACGAAATGACTTCATATCCCCGGAGAAATTCAAAACACGAATCCAAGAAGACACGCAGCCTCTGTTCCCTGCAGCGTCACTGACCACAGCCACGACCTGGAGGCGGACACGTGCCCGCCAGTGGACGAGTGGACAAAGGACATGTGGTGTCTGTATGCGGTGGCATGCTGGCCACGAACAAGAATGAAGCCTGACAATTTGTGACAACGTGGATGGACCAAGAGGGTGCTGTGCTGAGTGAAACGAGTCAGACAGAGAAAGAGAAATTCCATATAATTTCACGTATTTGTGGAATCTAACGAGCAAAGGAAACATCCCCTGTGCTCCTTTTTCTCTTCGTCTCATTTCGTGTCGTCGCCCACGATCATGTAAAATGACTAAATCTTGACTAGCGTTAGCACTGTAAGGGTCACCTGCCTTTCTTCTCTCCCTCCTGAAGGGAAAAGAATGACGTCTCTGTTGAAATAAACTAAACAGAAACAGACTCAGAGATGCAGAGAGCAAAGTGAGGGTGGCCAGCTAGGAGCGTGGTGGGGGGCTGGGTGGAAAAGGTGTGGGACGAAGAAATACAAGTTGGCGGTGAGAGAACCGTCGCGGGGATGTGAAGTGCCACCCAGGGAACACAGTCAACGATAACGTGATGCCTATGGTGCCAGGTGAGTCCTAGAATTATCGGGATCACTTCATAAGTTATATAATTTTCTAACCACCATGCTGCACACCCGAAACTAATGCAAAATAACACTGAATGTCAACTGTAATAGGAAAAAAAAAAAAAAGGAATGACTTTCTACCCAGAGGATAAAGCGAATCTTTGGGGAGTGGCGCGAGCCCAGGACCACCTCAGGTCCCAGCAGTTAGCCGGGCAGGGACGTGACTTTAGGTCCCGTTGGAAGAATGGCGAGGCCTGGCTGGGGAAGGCACGGGGTGGGGGTGTGGGGTACGATGCGAGGACAGTGTCCCTGGAGGAGAAAGCACTCCAGGCCCAGAGGACGAGACCCAGATCTGTCTGCTTGGAATCCTCCACACCAGTGGTTCTCAACCTTGGCTGCACATTAGAATCACCTGGGAATCTTTTTAAAATCCTGATTTCTGGGCCTCATCCTCTGGAAATTCTGTTTCTTTGTTACTAATGTTGTGGCCCCACCCCCATAACAAAGAAACAGAATTTCCGGAGGATGAGGCCCAGAACTCAGGATTTTAAAAAGATTCCCAGGTGATTCTAATGTGCAGCCAAGGTTGAGAACAACTGCTACACACCCATTCCTGCCACCCTACCCCACCCCATCCTCCCGGCTCCGAAGCCACCAGCCTGACCCGGTGGCCTCTGCCCTTCCCTCCGCTCCACACTCTGTCCCAGACGCTGAAACATGGGGAACAAATGCTGAGTTGGACTTGTCACCCTGAGAGGACCAAGAAAGAGCAAAGACTTTCACCTCAAAATTTAAGTAAAGAGCAAGGGGCAAAGCACGAGGTGAAACACCAGGCGAGGGGGGGAGGGGGGGAGACGATCTGCTGGGACCCTAGTTCCTTCTGGACATGCTCGTATTGAGAAATGTTTTGAGGATTCTAGAAACTTGTCCCAACACACCCACCCACCGAGGCCGCCCTGCTGTTACCGCGCTCTTGCCCGCCAGGCGGCGCTGGTCGGCACTGACGATCTGGGTCCTCAGGATGAGCACCTCCTCCTTGCGGACCTCGAGTTCCTCGTTGGCCAGTCGGAGCTGGTTCAGCAGGAGGCCGTAGCCGTCGGGGGAGCCGGGGGCGGCGTTGTTCTGGGTGGCCTGGTCGGCCACGGCCTTCCTCAGCTCGTTCAGGTCATTCTTCAGCTTCTTGTTTTCTGACTCCAGCTCCTGCCTCTGGAAGACGGCCGAGCGACAGGCTCCGTCACTCCTGAGCCCACAGCGCTCTCCCCACGCGGGTCCCCCTCCGCCTCCCTCACCCAACCTGCCCATCCTCCCGAGGAACCGAGAGCAACTCGGTCGGTCGGGATCAGGGCGTGACCCGGGGCTGTTCTGGGCAACGCAATGGTTCCCAGAGTTATGTGTGGTCCCATCACACTAACCGACCCTGGGAGATGGGAGACGTTCCCAATGACGAGGCTCGGGGAATGGGAACGGGGGTGGGGCAGCTCTGATGCCCCTTTCTGCACACGCCCCCCTGCAGGGGGCCCACTCCCCCATCACAGCAGGAACGCAGGCCCCTGTGCCCTGGGCCTCTGGCCTCCCTCCCTCTACCTCCCCACCTCTCCCGGGCCAGCACTGGACACAGCGGGATCCCTGCCTCACATCTCTCCCTGAAAATCCTGATGGTTTGTTCAAAGTGGTTTTATCCCACTGGCCACATTTTATTAGAACTGAAACCGAATCCGGCAGGTAAGACATGTGACATAAGAAACGCGTGTTAATGCCCTAGCTGGTTTGGCTCAGTGGATAGAGTGTCGGCCTGTGGACCCAAGGGTCCCGGGTTCGATTCTGGTTAAGGGCACGTGTCTGGGTTGCCGGCTCAGTCCGCAGTGGGGGGCGTGCAGGAGGCTGAAAATTGGTGATTCTCTCTCATCATTGATGTTTCTCTCTCTCTCCCTCTCCCCGCCTCTCTGAAGTCAATAAAAATATTTTTTTAAAAAAGAAAAAGGAATACGTATTGAGTCTCTGGCCCCAGTTCCTGGCACAGAGCCTCTAAAATTCTTTTGTCACATCCTGAGTGTGTATGCTAATGAGGTGACTCTTGGAGGATGCGGATTGGCTGCCAGAGGAGCCAACCTTGTGATTAGAAAGCCCCACCCACTGACCTCCAGAAAGGGAGGGGGAGGGCCTGGAGATTGCCTTAAATGCCAATAAACTGATCAATGGGGCCTATGCGATGGAAGCACCATGTAAACCTTAAATGATGGAGAGCTTGGGGCTGTGAGCACACGAGGTGCTGGCAGGGCTGGGCCTGCAGAGGCCGCGGAGGCGCCCATCTCCCCTCATACCCGTCCTCTGCCCCCTTCCATCGGCCACAGCATCCTTATGCGAAACCAGCAAAGGGCTTTCCTGGTTTCTGTGAGCTGTTCTCACAAACGACCGAACCTGGAAGGGGGGGGGGGGGCGCTGATTTGTAGGCAAGATGGACGGAAGCGTGGGCAACCTGGGAGCTGCAAATGTGATGGCGTCTGAAGTGGGGACAGTCCTGTGGGACTGAGCCCCCAGCCTGGGGTCTGTGCTGACTCAGGTAGTCAGGGCCAGAGAGGAGGTCAGTGGCAGGACACCTGGGCGTCCACAGAGACGTGGACAATTGCTTGGTGTGGAAAACCCCAGGTTTGGGGTCAGAAGGAGGGAACAGTTTCCTGTTAACATATATGACAGCTCCTCGTAGTAAAAACAAAATTCCCTTCATTTCGAGGACATGGTGTGGGTATGGCCCTGCTTATTAGCAGCCTTATGGGAACCTCCCCGGCGGGAGTCTGAGCCTCACCTTCAGCGTATTGTAGGCTAGATCTGTGTCCTGGTCCAGGTCGATGTCGTTCTTTGGTGGCTCCACCTGCCCAGACAGAGGCAGAACGGTGAGCACAGACGCCCAGCTGTGGTCAAACTGTTTCCCCCACACACGTGTGCTCCCTCCCCACCTGCCACACGCAGCTCGCCACTTCAGGCCACCAGGAGGCGCTCCATAAGCATCTTCCCCAGCCCCCCAACTTTACTCCTTGAGGCTCACAGGCACCTGAATACGTGTAACACCCTGTTAGGGGTTCAGTCCCCCCAACAGATAGGATGAAATCCCAACCCCTGTTGAATGTCACCTAGTCTGGAAACCAGGTCTTTGCAGATGTTATCCAGTTAAGATGCAGGCATTAGGATGGGCCTCATCCACTAGGGCTGTCCTTTAAGGAAGGGAGGACAGACAGATGCCAGGATGCCAGAGGTGAGCTGCCACAGCTCAGACAGAGCGCGGAACAGGCTCCCCGAAGCCTACAGGGAACACGGCCCCGCGGACACCTTCATTCCTGACCTCCGGCCTCCGGAACTCGAGACAGGAAGTTCCTGTTGTGGTGCTTTGTTTCGGCAGCCCCGGGAACCTAGCACTGTGAGACTCAGGTCCTTGTTTAAGAGGTTAATTAACGCATCATAATGATGTAATTATTAATGAGGTGAAACCCGAGCTACTCAGGTGAAGGGGGCATGTGTGCACATGTGTATTCTGTTTTCCCAGTTACATCTCTGAGCCCTTGGGGAGGAGCCCAATTCCTCATCCACCCCACAGCAGACAGGGTGGCAGGCGCCCCCCCCCCCCCCCAGCTCAGCCAGTGCTGTGTGACACCAGAACTCGGGGCTGGTGGGTGTGGCCCAGGTGACTACCAGGCCTAGGAAAGGGAGCCGGGCAGATGGGAAAGGGACAGCCTGGCTGGCTGTCACCGCGGCCCCTCCTCAGGGCAGGCGCAGTCAATCCCACACAGAGGTACATCTCAGACGTCCCGGCATCCCTTCTGCAAAGGCTGGGCTCTGTAGCCGAGACCCCGGCCATCTCTCTCCAGAACAAAGACCCTCAGGGTTCTTGGGACCCAGGGCAGGTCCAAGGGCACGTCCTCAGAAAGCCTGGTCTCGGGGTGCTGCAGAGGGATCCATCACCCCGCCCCCCGCCCCCTCTTACTAAGCCCCGTGGGAGACAAGGCCGCTCCCCTTGAAGAGAGACCCTCGGTGCATCCACAGGGCTATGGGCCACACCTTCAGCTCCGACTCTTGCCGGGTCAAAGAGATGCCCTTTCTCATTTGGTATCCAGACAAACAAAAGATGTAAAGCCAGGATTTCAGAATGACGAGGCCTTTCCGTGGTGGGGACCGGGGAGCGAGTCCTAGGGGCAGCCGGGTGGGCCGGAAACCTGTGAGCCAGGCACCGTCCGCTGCCGTCCGTGCAGTTTTGAATATATCTGATCTGTGCTCACCTGTCAGGGCAGCTTTGCTTCTAACTGAGCGAGTCATTTATAAACCTAATCTTTTCCCTTGTCATTCGGAATCCAGCCCCCCCGAGACATTTAAATCCATCAAGCAAGATTTGCCTCCCCTCCCCACTTATGGCTCAGAAACCCCAGGAATAAACTAGCATCGGTGACACATCCGATCGGGAAGGGAAGTCAGGTGTTGCAGAAGGAGACTGTGTAGGGGAAGCAGGGGGAGGCAGGGCTGGGGGGGGGGAGAACGGTTGAACCCCCACAATGGGTAATTCGGATCTGAGAACAGGCCAGAGGCCCTGGACAAACCCACTGTGAGGTCAGCTAAGGATATGACCCGTGTCGGAAACGGTCTTGCATCGCTTCGAGGGTCCCTATCCCTCCCCAGCAATAGCAGACCGCTCTCCCCCATGTCACCCTCAGCTCCCATCTGTACCCACCCATAGTTACTTCAGCACGACAATGCTATTTCCTATTCCCCCTGCTTTACCCGGTCCTCCCGAACTAGCTTACAAATTCCTCATGGCTGGGGCTTCCTCTTACACCTTTATCTCCTCTCACTCAGTGAACATTTCAAATATGCATTCAGGTGCCCAGCGGGGCCTTGCTTTGGAGCGAGTGGCATGTCTGGGGACGCTAAGGCTTCCACACAAGCCACTGAGATAACAGGGCTGTGGTGAGGGTGGTCGTGGGAAGGAGGGGGGTGATGCAAGCTGGGCTGCCCGCCCAATGGGGCTGGACGCAGCCGGGAAGGGGCACTCGATGTTCTCTGCTCTGATTTCACTTCTCGTATTTATACTTTGACCCCACACCCTGCTCCACTTCCCAAGTGGGTGACGGACGGCTCGCTGGCCTCGCCAGTGGAACCCTTTGCCCTGGGGGCACTGTAACCCTTACTTCCGTCCATCCAGGGTGATGTGGGTGGCACACGTGCAATGATGACGTCAACACAAGACAAAGTTCCTCTCTGAGACCCACAGGGCGACACCCCCGCTGAGCCCCGGGCGAGCGGGCTCTGCGGCCGCAACCTCCGCACCTGGACTTTCCTGCCGTCCTGCTGCTCTCTCCTCTCCAGCTGCGCCTGCAGCTTCCTCCGCTCCTGCTCCAGCTCCCGCACGCGCTTCTGCAGCTTCAGGAAGACCGTCATGTCCAGGGCCGCCTTCTCCAGGCCGGTTTCCTTCGGAGGAGGGTGGGGCAGGGAAGAGGAGGCCTTAGGAGAAGTGCCCCGGGGGACGCACAGCACCTCACTGCCTCCCGCCACCTCGCTGTCCCCCCTCTCCTCCCAAACATCAAATCACGTCTTGGGTACAAAGACAGCCCCAACCGGCCATCACTTCTCATGTGAACATCGTGCTCCGGGCGCATTTCTGTCTGCGTAACATCTGAGTCTCAGCCATTTACATTCCTCCTGTGTGAGCCACGTAAGATGACTGATCATATATCCAAGAACAAACAGATGAAGACACAGCCATTTCATTTGGAAATTAAAAGAGCTCCCTTCTGGAAAACAGTCTCATCCCAGAGGAACGGTAAAACGCGGGACGTCTGCTTCCTGATGAGGGACCAGCGTGGTTACCAATCACGGCAGGTGGGCTGCCACCCCCACAACCGCGCCTGGAAACCGCCAGCAGGCACCCTGCCCCGGACCCCCTGCTCCTGCAGCTCTCACAGCTCCAGTCCCCACATTTCCCCTTAGATCCACACCCGGGGTTGCCCTCCTGAGCTCTGTCACATGTGGGGTGTATCTGGATGAGCCTATCCATGTGGATCTTTTAAGCACACGTATGGACATATGTGACAATGGAATTTGGTTTGCCCAGCATTTAATGAGGGCTTAGTGCACAGCCAGGACTGTGCCTGCTGCTCTGGCCATACAGCCACACGGAAGTGCTCCTGTCTGCATGTGATGGCCACACACACACACACATACCCATGGGTGGTGCGTCTAGAGTCCAGGCTGACTGCGAGTGCAGTGGCAAAACCAAGGCCTGAAGCCAGCGTTTATAAAATGCCTACTAAGTGCAGATGGCAAACAACAAACTGCACTTTTATTCCAAGGCCCTCCTTTTCTATCCTCCTATTCTTTTTTATTTTAAATCATTTTTTAAGTATTTTTATTGATTTCAGAGAGGACGTGAGAGGGAGAGATAGAAACATCAATGATGAGAGAGAATCATTGACTGGCTGCCTCCTGCACTCCCCTGCCCCCCCCCCCAATGGTGATTGAGCCCGCAACCTGGGCATGTGCCCCGACCAGGAATCAAACTGTGACCTCCTGGTTCATGGGTCGACACTTAACCACTGAGCCACGCTGGCCGGGCTCTCCTATTCTTTACTCCATCACTCACTCTCGTAACCTTTATTTTTCCTGACAGCACTGTTGTGCCTGCAATTATATCACAGACTTCCTCCATCAGCTCATTCCCGTCCATTCCCCATCAGACGAGCTCCATGTGCCCAGGACCTTCGCACTCTGTCACCGCTGTTTCCCCAGCACCTGCCAGCAACACCCAGCACAGGCGTGCTACACACACACACACACACACACACACGCACACGCTGCTATAACTGCCCCTCCCCCACACCCACCTTCACCTACTCCCTACGGTTCATACGCTCTCGGTTTTCTCCTTTTCAAAGGCCAGAGGAAAAACTGTGTCTTTGTACCTCTGACAAAATTACACATCGACTGATAAATCCACGGTGTGTACATTATGTAGCGACTCTAAGAGGCCATTACTGACAAAAATACAGTCAAAATGACTAGTATGTGTTGTCCTTCGAGTGTTACCCAGCCTCTGAGTCAGGGAGGAAAACGTTCTTGCGCATTTATGAGACTACTGTATGCACTGAGTGGGAACAACCAATTACACCCATTCTAATGGCTGAGCTGTTCCTTCTGTGCCACTTCACGTCTCTGCAGTCACTCCTCAGCTTTGCAAGAGGCACCCGGCCCTACCTCCTTCCTTCCTTCCTGGAGGGCGGGCAAGGCGAACGGCTGTGCGTCCAACAGCAATGCACTGTTTTGCACGGCCTGCTCACTCCAGAGTATTGCCTGTACGTCACTGCAGCCCAAGGGCCTGCTGTCGGGAACGAGCCCCCTGGGACTCTGGTCACCACCAACCGAAGAGGAAATCCCTGTGGGGCTCCCCGCCTGGGCACAGGGCGAGGCCTGCCGCTCACCTCCACCTGCTGCAGGGCGTCCTCCGTGTCTCCCACCTCAGACGTGGAGATGGAGGGGTAGTTGGAGTCCGATTCTAAGCTACTTTGGTTTGACGGGTTCCGCTTGTGGCCTGGGGTTTGCTGTTTCAGGAGACAAATGTGAAAATGAGCTCATGTGCTAAGAACTGTGACTTTCCACGAAAGGAGGCGCTGGAGGTGGACTCTGCCTCGCTGGTGAGCGCTGGGTTCCCTGGTCTCTTAACGAAATACACCCCCACCGAGGCCAGTCTCTCCGGGGAGGTCTCCCTTCCCCCCGTCCTGCGGAAAGAGCACAGTCCTGTCCCGGGACCCCGCTCCCACACCTGCCCTCAGGCCCCACGTCAACCTGCCTCCACCAACCGGCTTATGAAAACCGTCATCTTGTTAGAAATAGAGGCTACCGTCTATACTGTTCATTGAAAAATGCCTCCCCGCCCCTCCACCCCCTGCATCTGATTTGGAAACTGGTCTTGGTAGCAACATCTTAGATTTCTATATTCCTATGCAGCTTCTCTTCATGGTTTCTACGCAATTAACTAGTCCAGTGGTCGGCAAACTCATTAGTCAACAGAGCCAAATATCAACAGGACAACGACTGAAATTTCTTTTGAGAGCTAAAGTTTTTAAACTTAAACTATATAGGTAGGTACATTGTTATTAACTTAATTAGGGTACTCCTAAGGCTTAGGAAGAGCCACACTCAAGGGGCCAAAGAACCCCATGTTTGGCCGACCACGGAACTAGTCAGTCTTGCTTGAATGTGCATTTCTGGAGGGAGTGTTTGTAGGTGGTGAGAAACCATGACAAGTCGTGAAATATGACATTGCCACGTGGAGAGCATTTCGTCAACGATTAGGGAAAACGACCAGACGCCGGGACCTCTCAGTGTGCACACAACTGCAGCCGCGGTCAGAACTCCCCGCTCTGTTACTAAGGCAACATGGATGCTCCCCCAACAGGAAACGAAAGAGAACACATCCACTGACACTCCTGAGATCTCGGCGAGATCCCAGAGCCGGGAAAGGCCCCGTCCTGGGGCGTGACAGCCGGCCCAGCTCTCCTCTGTGATGCCTCCCAGGAAAGGCCGGGACACGGACACCACACAGATGCCCGAGCCTCGCGTGTCGGACGCTGCCCGGGGCTGGAGCTGCCCGAGACCAGGCGGGGAAGCCGGAGGGGCAGCAGGACCGCCCGCCCTCCTCGCCTTTATAATGGTCATCTCGTCCCGGAGGTTGTCGTATCTCTGCTCCAGCCGGGAGTACTCCTTCACAAGGTTCTGGTACCGGGACCGCTCCTCCTCCAGCTCCTTCTTCACCAGCAGGTTCTCCTGGGCGGAGCCGCGCGCCAAGTCATCTGGAAGCAAGACACGCATCCTTCAGAACACCCCGACATCCCCACGCGTGTTCTGACTCATGCTTTATGGTCGGCCCCTTGTCAAAGGCTGCCCACGCCAGCCCCTGGCACAGACACGGCGAGCTGACCCAGCGCCCTCACCTGCCTCCCAGCCCGGGAAAGCTTGCTCTAGCGGCTTACGCTTTAAGGGGGGAGAAAGCCGACCTGCCAGTGGGGCGTGGGGGGCAGACCAGGCAGCACACGGGTCAGCTCCCTGGCTGGACACACCAGCGGCTGCTGGAGCATCCCTGCAAGAACCTGGGCTTTGTTCCTGATTTCTCTCCTGTTCCGGGTCTTTCTAGTTCCTGGAGTTCAGGGAGGTTCAAGGCAATAAGGCAATGAGGCCAAAGGTTAGGGGGCTTTTCTCACACCAAAACGTATTACTGGGGGACGGGGGGTGGGCAGGAGGGCGACAGGGGGAAGAGTGATCTGCTGGAGGCCACACTGAGTCAGGCGAGAACCGGGGCTGGGACCCCACGGCTCCTCTGTGGCCAAGCAGGATGTGGGGGTGACAGCACCAGAGGGGCTGGTGGGTGCTTGAGACAGGTGACCTGGATGTGACCCACAACCCTCTCCTCAGCAAACGGAAACAGATGACCCCCCGGTAGAAGGAAGCACGGCAGGAACGGTGATGCTAACGAGGAATTTAACAGCAGCAGCCACTGGCCCCTGAGTGCTCGCTGCGTGTCCATCACCAGCGTAAGCGGCCGGCGCAGTCTCTACTCCTCCCTGAGCCCCGCAGCTCTGTGCCCGGATGCCCATTCTGCAGACGGAGAGGCCGAGGACGGCACTGCTCAAGGCCCGCAGGAGGGACCCCTGACTCCAAGCCCCAGGCACTACACTGTCCGTTACCCGTGTGTCTCCACGTGAAACGGAGGGCCCTCCTCCTGCACCTCCCGTCGACAGAAGCCCCTTCCCCACGGCAGCCCTGATGAACCCACGCTGGCTGGGCCCCTGGGGAGATCGCCGCGGGAAAGAGATGAAAGCTCAACGTGAAGACTCGAGCTCTTTGGAGCTTACCTTTCGACTGGCTCAGGATTTGGTGGTTAAGCTGTTCTTTCTCATCTTTCAAGAGAGCGTTTTCCTGCTCCAGGTCTGCGACGCGCTGAAAGAGAGGATCACAGAGCACGTGTTTCCCCAGAAGCTGGCAAAGGCGAGGCTCCTTTTGTGGGGTCTGACTTTTAGCTGGTTGAGTTCAAATGCTCTTTTGATGTAAGAAAATGGAACCAGGGAAAGGTGCTTTCCTTTCCAGGGAAAATGTGCAATGAAAGACAAAGTCCATTAACCATCTGTATACCATAAGCGTCTACAGACGCAAGCGGAGGACTTTTTAAATTAAATTCAAAATATCGTGGCAGCTAACTGGTTAAAACAAGACAGTCGAGCTCGTCACAGTTTAGGGTCTCCCGGTGCCCACAAAACCCCAAGCTCCCCTGCCTTGCTCAGGCCCTAGGCAAGATCCCAGTTGGCTTTACTGCAAAAACTGACAAGCTGATCTGAATAATCACATGGAATATCTAGGGATCCAGAACAGGCAAAATAATCTTGAAAAAGCACTAGAGAATTCATACTTATAATTTTAAAACTTACTACAAAACTATAGTAATAAGATAGTGTGGAGCTAGCATAAGAAGAGACACAGGGATCAATGGCAAGAACTGAAATCCAGAAATAAAGCCCCCATTATAAGTCAATAAAGAAAGAAAATTTTTTTTCAACAAACGTGGCTGGGACAACTGGATTTTCACAAACAAAAGAATGAAATCGAACTCCTACCTCACACCACATACAAAAATAAGCTTAAAATGTTTCAAAGGCCTAAAGGTAAGCGTTAAAACTATAAAAATCTGAAGGAAACATAGAAGCAAATCTTTGTAATCCACCAGGAGGCACATACTACATAGGAAAATCATTCTTTAAGTGCATCTAATTTGCTATTATTGGAGGCAGTTCACCCCCAATGGCTTCATGAGCGCCTTCAAATTAGTTTGGCAAATCATCGGAATAGCTTGCATTTTCCTTTCCTAGATGCCCAAGCCAAGTCATGGAGAACAGTGACAGAAGCATCCACGTGGGGGGTGCCTTCCACATGGAGCCTAGAGTGGGGCCTGAAGGTCAGGCGGCCAGGAACAGGCTGTCCCCCTGTCCTGGCTGACCTTGGGGCTGGGGGTGATGTCACAGCAGGCTGGGAAGGACGCGACCACGGAACTGGGACTCTGCTTCCCCTAACCGCGCTCTGAGCAGGCAGACGGCTCACCAGGCAGGTGTCACCCGAGAAGGCTCCCCAGGCCCCCCCGTCCTCGTCACTGTCTTCTGGGCACCCCGAGGACAGTCACATCCCTTGGAACTGGAACACGTCCTCGGACCAGTCAGAGCCAATGCCTCACCACTGGGTGGGACACGAAGCTCCATTCCTCCCAGCGCACCCGGCATCACCTCACTTCCCTGCAGCCGCTGTGGTCCAAGACCTCCGCCCGGACTGCCGTCGGGAGACCCAGGTGAGCGCACGCCCCAGGAGTCCTCTGTGTGCGGGAGCCTCATGTCCTCCCCCACCTCCTGCCAGGCTTGATGCGAGGAGGCTGGCGGCCAAGGCGCTGGCACTGCTGTTCTGAGCCATACATCAAAGTGGCACGGGCAGCGTTGCCGTTCCTCCTGCCTGAGCGGTTCTGGAGGTGGGCCCAGCGGTTCTGGAGCGGTCCGGCAGACAGACAGCAGGAGGGACGGTCCCCCCCCTCGCCTCCGCGTCCGCCTCCGCGTCCCGGGGGGCAGACAATGCTTCCCCAGTCACACCTCCCGAGCACTGGCCACCCTGCCTTCCCAGCTGCCTGGCGTGGGGAGTGTGCTGGCAGACAGGGCAGGCGACAGACTTCTGCAGCCAAACGGCCCCCCTTTGCGAGCTGTCAGGGATGCAGACGGCAGAAAAGGACACTTAACAAGAACCAGGAGCGTTCCCCTCAGCAGGATGGGGGGGGGGGGACCTTGACTCTCACAGGCAGTATTCCTGGGAGTGTCTCCTCTCAAAGGTGACCTGGGACAGACCGCCAGAGCCAACGCCGGGCAAACCTGCTCCTGTCAGGCTCACGGCGCCCGGGGAAGTGAAATGAAACGAATGTCCCGCCTCTCCCAGCTCATCTCTGGGGACACAGATGTAGCGCTGGGCTTTTGTTTCTCTCGACTTAATCTTTTCAAGTTCGGTGTTTGCACTGGAGAGCGAGCCAGATGCAAAGGAGCTGGTAGACGCTGTGGAACGAACGGCTGGATGCTGATGGTCAGGAAGGCTCACCGGCTACGGTTGTGACCGCGTCTTAGATGCCGCGCACCTACCACCCAGCAGACAGGACAGGCCCAGGGGCCCTGGGCTCCCGCAGCCACGGCAGGGCAGCCGCAGCCTGACAATGAGGACTGTCACGGTGGGGAGCCCCAAGTTCCCGGATGCCGGTTCTGACACAACATGTGCCGACAGAAATTCCAAATCCATCCGTTAAACATCCCCCGGCAGTCGGCTCGCTCAGCGCCGAGCAGGCCCTGGACAAGCCGGGGGAACCGCTGTCTGGTTACTCAGCGTTTGCCAGGATCGGACTCCGTGCCTTTGACTAGGCCCCGAAGGTGGAGGGGAAAACGCCAGCCGCCCCCTCACACCCCCGGCCTCAGAAATAAAGAGGCTCTGGAGGCCCTAGAGAAGGGATACATTTTGCTTCCACGTTTTTCTCTTCCTGGAGAGAGGCGGACATTGCACTTAATGAATCGTCTTATGCCCGTTGTGCTCCCGGTACCAGCTTGGGGCCTGCACGTTTGGGGTCAGGGAAGGTGCCGTGCTGGTTCTGCCTCGGCATCGACTGTTCCCATGCTCTCAGCGTCCTCGAATTTCCTCTTCCTGCCAGTTCCAGACTCTCATCGTCTGTAAGACCTAGCTCAACGCACTCCTAGGACACAGTAACACCTTTTTTAAAGGAGAGGGGCAGGGTGTCCATTTCTCCATTTTGCTCTGCCCAGGGAGATTTTTGTAAGAAACCGCAGGCTCCCCTGGATGGAGATGTGGATGTTTAAAAGTGTGCTGAGCCCTGGCTGGTTTGGCTCAGTGGATAGAGCGTCAGCTTGCAGACTGAGGGGTTCCGGGTTTGATTCTGGTCATGGGCTCGATCTCCAGTAGGGGGCGTGCAGGAGGCAGCTGATCAATGACTCTCAATATTGTGTTTCTCTCTCCCTCTCTGTTCCTCTCTGAAAGCAATAAAAATATATTTTTTAAGAGCAGTGTGCTGAACCCCCAGTCACAGTGCCCTGGGGCAGCCAGGCAGGAGGCTGGGGGTTGAGTCAGGGCTCTCTGTGGGGTGGAAACGGGAGACCCATATTGTGGATCTGCTGGGTAAAAGGATGTCCTGTGTCTTATCTGACTGGTCCCCTGAGGGAACCCCCTTTTCCGTTTCTCCCAGTGGCACCAGTCTCAAGTCTCCAGTTCTAACCTGGCCCTTCTCCTGCCTCAGACGCCCCTTCTTATTTTTATCCACGTGGAAGGGTTACCATCCACCAGTTCCTAAGGGTCAATGGACAACAGGTGCCATGGTTGGCAGGTGACGGGCTGTGGTCCCGTGTTCCCAGCACAACACACTTCACCCCAAAGGATGGAGTGGTGCGGCAGTCCCGTCACTGTGGAGTGTGGGAGAGAGGGGCAGGGTCCCGGGTCCGTGGAAGCCTCCCGCGGCAATCGGGGCAGCCCTGGTCTGAACAGCTCCCCTGGGAGTGGAGACCGGAGTGTTCGCATCCTGACTTTGGAGATGGGTGTGGGGGTCCATCCCAGGAAGATCTATCTTCTGGGGCGAGCACCCCGACCAGAGTGGGCGAGTCAGACGGAAACCATCAACACTGAGACGCGGCAAACTCCCCAGTGACGAGGACTGAGCACGAACAGGGGCGCGTGGAGGCTGCCTGTCAGCCCTGCAGGCCACGTGGAGAAGAAAGTCGCTACGTCTGCAGGTCCCCCTGCCAGCGAGGACTCAGGCCGCGGGGCGGACGCGGAGACCCCAAAGCCAGCGTGTGCACCCCTCAGCTCATGGCAGAAACTCACCCAGGCCTGAGGGTGCCTGACATCGAGCACAGAGAGACAGTCAGCAGGCGGACGGCCCCCAGGAGGCCACCCACAGCGTGAAGGAGCATCACCTGGAGGGGACGTGCGCGGCCAGCCCCCGTCCGCCGGCCGCCCCTCGGCCCGCCGCCGCCGTACCTTCCGCAGCTCGTCGTTCTCCCGGCTGTGGGCGTCCTCCAGGATCTTGCGCTCGGAGTGGGCCCTCTGCAGCTCCGTCCGCAGGCTCTCCACCTCCTCCTGCAGCCGCAGGCCCACGTCCCCGCCGGGGCTCTGCTGGTAGTGGGCCAGCTCCTTCCTCAGCTTCGTCACCTCCATGGCGTGGGCGGAGGCGGCCGCAGACAGCTGCTCCGACAGCGTCTTGAACTCTTTGTTCTGAGGGGAGACACAGGGAGAGGGGGGAAGAGGCGGAGAGCAGCGTTATCTGGCCGGAAAATACATGAAGGCGATTAGAAATAAAAAGGACGGTTCAAGGTGGAACTAAACCTCACAGTCCCTGCATGCTCGTGTGCCTCCTGGCAAGTCCCTGACGAAACTCTTTGTGGGGCGGGGAGAGCGAGAGGGAAACAGAAGTCACCAGCACGGATGCTCAGGGGGCGCCCCGGGCAGTGGGGCGCTGAGCCGGCGGCAGTTGGCTTTCCCCGGCCGCGGGGCAGACCCTGGGCCTGGTGTTCAGGTGGTGGGAACAGCGCAGCTGCTTCCCGGTCCTTCGCGGCTCTGCAGGACTCCCTGCTGTCACCCTGCCCTCCTACCCTGGGGCTCACGGCACAAAGAGCTGCAACCTAATCTCTGGCTATGAGACAAAGGACCCCTTCCCGCCCTCTCCCAAGGAGGCCCCAGGACCCCTCACCACCTGTCAGCTCGCCCTGCAGGGCTCCAGCTCAGAGACCGAGGCCCTGACAGAACCTTCCAGGCCGCACCCCATGGGTCACGTGTCCCCTCAGTGAGAAGCACTCGCCCCCATGGGCCTGGTGCAGGTGTGGGGGGCCGGGGACATGGACGCTGGCTGAGCTCACATGGAGGGAGCACTGAGGGCCCAGGCCAGTGTCGTGCACCCGTGTAAACATGGGCAAATCGGTGCTGCAGGAGCCGAGTGTCAGTGGGCAACGTGGAGAGAGAAGGGGGGCTCCCCACACACTCAGCAAATAGTCACAATGACCGCCCGCGGAGCTCCACGGAGAACAGAACTACTGGCTAAAACACCAATAAGCTGGCCATCAGGAATCAATGCTCATTGACGCCAGAAATTAAGCTCCATGGAAAGCAGTGAGGAGCAGAACAGCTGTTGGACCCATTCGCTGCCACGCCCGCCATGGGACCTCACGCCTGAGACACCCCTTCCTCAGGGCAGCGCTGCACCCGGGCTGCCGGGCAGGTGAGTTGGACTGGAGCGCTCTTGTGCCCACAGCCAGCTACCCTGTGCCATGCTCAACCCGACAAGCTATACACAAGAGCTTCGTGGTCCCCAGCCGGGGGGGAAGGAGGAAAACCATCACAAGACAGTATGCAATATGACAGTATGCACACATTCCATACACAGCACCAGCACTCAGTGGGGCGCTTGCTATGGGGCAGGCTCTGTACTACGTGAGTTCATGTATTAACTCATTCACTCCTCAAAAAACCCCTATGTAGTAAGGCTGACTCACAGTCCCATTTCACAGTTGAGAAAACCAAGGCACAGGAGGCCAAAAGCTGTGACTTATAACACACTGTTTTTCAAATGTAGATGGATGCTTTTGTAAGTCACAAACATTAGCTAATTTAACATATTTACTGAGTGCATGCTACGTGTACTGAATCAAATTGATTCACAAGGCTACTGACTGAATCCATGTTTGTGGGGTTGTTTTTTTTTCAGATAAAATATATTTAAATATAGCCATATATTCATAAGGTCTAAGAAACTTGACCTATAAAAAATTATAGGTGTGTGCTGGCCAGTGTTGCTCAGTGGGTTGGGTGTCATCCTGTGCCCCAAAAGGTTGCCAGTTTGATCACCAGTCAGGGCACATGCCCAGGTTGGGGGCTCAATCCCCATTAGGGGGCATGCAGGAGGTATTCGATCAATGTTTCTCTCTCCCTTTCTCCCTCTCCCTTCCTCTCCTTCTCCTTTCCTCTCTCTCTAAAAATCAATAACAATAGTTTAGAAAATAATTATAGGTGCAACTGGCCTAGTCACTCTACATGTTGTGCGTAAAGCAAAGCCGGAGTGATAGAAAGCCGAGTTCATAGGTTACAACATTTTGGCTGAAAAATGTCACACCACAGGCTTCAACCAGGGCTGCTGCAAAAAATGGTGGTAGAAACGGTCACTGTATTCATTGCTGAAGGATACTGCGAAGGATGTGGCTCATTTACTTCACGTGCCATAAAAACCCACAGGAAGCGTCAGCACCAAGGACAGCGCCAGCCCTCCTCCTCCTCCTCCTCCTCCCTCCCCTCCTCCCTCCTCCCTCCCCCTCCTCCCTCCTCCTCCTCCTCCTCCTCCTCCTCCTCCTCCTCCTCCGCCTCCTCCTCCCTCCTCCTCCTCCTCCTCCTCTTTCAACAACCCCCAGGTGACCCCACTTCCCTCTCACTGTTGTTTCCTTGGAGCTCAGCACCAATGTTGTGTTTTCCTAGTTGAGACATGAGCTTTGGGTGCCAGCCTTGCCCTGGGTTTACTTTTCAGTTTGCTCCCTTGCTGGCGTCTTGGCGGTGGGGATATGGTTTGAAAGTGTCCCCTCCCCCAAGAGTGGGAATCACTCCTTTAGCCACATCCTGGCATCATGCATCGCTGAGATCTAGGCCGATCCCCCTAATGAACTCAGGGCTCAACTAGAGATTGGCCATGACCCCAAGCTGTCAGCTCTGGGTGCAGGTATAACAGACAGAACTCAGGCCTCCCTCCATCCAGCTGGGAGTTCGTCCACGACCCTGTGCTGCTGTGAAAAGTACTTTGAGACGCTTCGCCTAAGTCAGTGATGGCGAACCTATGACATGCGTGTCAGAGGTGACACACGAACTCATTTTTTTGGTTGATTTTTCTTTGTTAAATGGCATTTAAATATAGAAAATAAATATCAAAAATATAAGTCTTTGTTTTACTATGGTTGCAAATATCAAAAAATTTCTCTATGTGACACGGCACCAGAGTTAAGTTAGGGTTTTTCAAAATGCTGACACGCCGAGCTCAAAAGGTTCGCCATCACTGGCCTAAGTCATCCCCAGCACACGTGTGTCCTCTCCTCTGCCTTGGGAACCCTGTGTATCGGGGGGGGGGGGGGCAGCCTGAGTTGTTCCAGGCATCACGGAAGGAATAAGAGCCTGTCCATTCCAAACGGCTGGCCCTTCTGCTAAGAGGCTGTGATAACTCACGAACCTCTGAAGAGCTGGTGCCACGGATTACACGGATGCCCCTCCCACAACAGGGGGCCACGCGTGTTCTGTGACGCCGGGTCACACACCCGCTGTGAAGGCCAGCCAGCCCAAGGACAGTACTGTCTGCGCTGGTCGGAGGCGGCAGAACATGCCGTGGGACTAGGTGGCCAAAGTTTAGTGCCAGTCGTGCTACTTACTCGCTGTGTGACCTTGGGCAGGCTATGTAACCACCCTGTGCCTCAGTTTACCATGTGAACAATATTAACATTATCTCACAGGGTTATGGTGAGGACTTAATGCGTTCATATATGAGGACAGCGACTGGCGCACAGTCGGGCAACATGGGGAGGGGTACAGGGAAGCAAGATCCCATCCACCCTACCCCTCTCCTCCGACCACCCTCTGCACACAGGCACCCTGCCAGGGAGGTAACACCTGCCACCACTCGCAGATGCTTGCCAAGCAGGAATCGCAAGGCAAAAGCTCTGTTTAAAAATAGGCCTTTTAAATCTGCTTCCCTTGGATGTTCAAGCACGTGAACTGTAAAATACCAGCTCTATTTTTAACCGCTCAAGTCGACTCTGGAAATCAGCAACGCCAGTGCAGGGCTGGCTCCTGGAAACCCAGGGGGAGGTGGCTGGCGGTGCCCAGGGCTCCTGGCAGGGTGCGGCCGCGCCAGCAAAGCCTGCTTGTCCCCCGGACTATACTTTGCTCAGAAGGTTCACTGGCAAAATCTGACCCAATTATCTCTTCTGGTCAGAGATTAACACACAATAGCAATCATGGAAAATGTGGTCAACGATGAGAGACGGGGTCTTCTCTGCGCAGGCATTTTCCCAATGGCCTGTCCCAGGGACCTGCCCTCTCCTGTCCACCTGTCCCTCCAGGTGGAGGCGCTTCTCCCGACCTGGCACATCGCGGCAGGCAGGTGCCGAGTGTCCTCTACCCACGTGAGCTTTCTGTCTTGCTTGCCAATCCAGACACCCAGTGAAACTCACACAGAACAGAAACATACAGTCTCTTGTCAGATTTTTTTTTTTTTTTTGCAAGCAGAGAAGCAAGCCCGTTTTACTGCTCTCTGCACTGCTTCTGGGCTCTTATTCTGGGCAGCTGACTATGGTGTAAATGGCTCATTTATTTTCTTGCCCTATTGGGGTCATGAGAAGCTTAAAAATACTTACTGTAGAGAAGGTACAATAAAACCAAGTGGCCTCCCAAGCAATGCCCGGTGACCCCAGCTCTAACTCCCCCTCTTCCTCCACACCCCACACCATGCGCACTCGTTGGTTCTCTCCCTCTCCCTTCTCGGGGGAACTGCGGGAGCCTGGTCCTGTGGTCGCCCTAACACCCCGCACGAGCACAGTAACATTGAGCCCACTTTCACTGCCACCGGGAAGGCCTGAAGCTGAGTGACGTTTGGGGTGAAAACATCAGCCTCACCCTTGCAGCTGTGGGATCCGACCAACCTGGGTCGAGATGCTGGTTCTACAACTTGCTAATTCTGTGACCCTGGCAAGGGACTCGATGTCCCTGATTCACAGTTTCCTCATCTGTAAAATGACCTCACGGAGTTGTGTGAGGACCAGATGAGAGGGAACATAAAACACCCATCCCAGGGCCTGGCACGTGGGAGGCGGCCAGAGAGTTCCGAGGGCAATGGGGGCTGTTGGCCCCATCGGCACAAGACTGCTCCCTCATAACCCAGCATCCAACGTGTCCAAGTCACCCTCTGTTCACCGAGCCGACGAAGTATGAGAAACAGTCCATAAAGCTGCTCTGAAGAGAGAACGAGGAAGACTGGCCACTCGGACACCAGAAGGGGGGTGCATGGGTGTGTGCGCACCCTTCCACGCCTCATCTTTCGCTCTGTAAGGCGACATAGGCTCTGGGGATTAGGACGTGGATATCCCCGGGGCTGCTAGTCTGCCTGCCATAGTCGTAGCCACTCTTGCGGAGAGGGTGACGACCTGGGGACACATGCCCGCTCTTGGGTCCTCCCCTGGCATGTGGTTCCCTGAGGGAGCCGTGGGTCCCGGTCACACCTGCCCCCGGAGCACCCACCACCCGCACCCCTGGGCGGGAGCTCGCGGCACCCACCTGGTCGTCGATCTTCCGCTGCAGCTGGACCACCTTGTTCTCCATGCCCACGTTGAGGCGCTTCAGGTGCTCTGCTGAGCGAGCCTCGATCTTGAGGGCCTTCAGCTCCTGCCTGGCCTTGAGCCTCCGGAAGGCGCACTGGATGACGATGGCCGCGCCCCGCAGCCGCAGGAAGTGCCTGCGCGCCGCCCAGCCCCGCACATGCTTCTGGATGACGGTGGCCTTGTGCTCCCGGAGGACCTGGCAGGGGACAAGCACACACCTGTGGGTTCCCACTGCAGGACGGGAGCGAGAGAGGCTCACACAGAACCCGGGCAGGTGGGGTGGAGCCGTGGTCAGCCTAGGTTTTAGGAGGCACAGAGAACAGGCCTCCCTCAGGCTCAAGCTTTCACGGCTGTTTGTTTTATGAACAGGTCCGCAGCTTGCAAGCCTGCAGGGAGGTGGCTGTCAAACCACAGGTGTGGGGGTGAGTTGGTGGACGGATACGCTCGGACTTGGGGCCACCTAGCCAGGTAGCTCAGCCTCTCTGGGTCATGGCCTGGCGGGGAGGAGGTCAGGGTCCCTCTCCTGACGGTGCCTTGCTGGGTTTAAGGCTCCTGGTCTGTTAATAAAGGATCTAGACCTGATGATGCCTATCACCCCGCTCTCATCTGAGCGAGCCCAAGATGGGCCACCAGGCTCTGCTGCAGGCTGAGTGTCCCGGGAGCGGGGGTGGGGTGGGGTGGGGGGGGGGGGAGGGTGGAATCAGCTTCTCCAAGCATCTTGGCTGTCGGAGGGGAGGGGTACACAGGTGTGCACCCTTCCTGGCTGTGGCAGTTCATCTTGTGTCAACTGGCCGTGGGAGCCCAGGTTAAGCACTGTTTCTGGGTGTGTCTGCGAGGGTGTATCCAAAGAGGTGAGCATTTGAGAAGGTGGGCTCAGCAGACTGCCTCCCAGTGTGGGTGGGCACCCCCAATCCACAAGGGCCGAATGGAACATAAGGCAGAGGATGGAGAATTTGTTCCTTTTTCACTGTTGAGCTGGGACATCTCACCTTCTCCTGCCCCAGAGGGGGGTTTGCACCAGGGCTCCGCTGGTTCTCAGGCCTTCACACCTGGCTGAATGCCGCACCAGGGCTCCCCTGGGTCTCAGCTGAAGTGAGACGCCGGCCTCCACAATCACTGAGCTTTGGCTCAAACACACACACACACGCACGCGCGCACACACGCACATGCGCACACGCATGCACACACATGTACACACATGTACACATGCACACACATACACACACACATGCACATATCTCCTATTGGTTCTATTTCTCTGGAGAACCCTGGCCAGTGCACCTCCTCATGGGACTCTGGGTAGGGCTCCATGAGGACAGAGTTGTGAAATTACTTAGGTAAACCAACATTCATGGTGGTGACAACTCATCTGCTGGGGCTGAGGGCTGGGGTCACGCCCCGCGTGCACACACCTGGCGGTAGATCCTCCGCACCAGCATGCCCCGTGTGCAGGCCTGGATGACAATGGCCGCTCTGCGGACCTTCCGGTGGGCCAGGCGGGCCCTCCGCATGCGGTACTGCTTCTGGAACACCACGGCCGCCCGTGTCCTCCGCAGATGCTCGGCCAGCCTGGGGAGGGAGAGGGTGGGCCTGCTGACAGGGCGCCTGAGCTGGTTCTGAACGGAGCCCCTCCCCCTGGGTCAAGGTCACCCCAGGTCAAGCCGGGTCTCCTCCTCTGACTGATGGTAGCAATGCCTTGGGCCCTGGACGTGCAGGCTCAGAACAGAATTAGCCTCTTCCTTGTAACTCCAAGTCTTCCCACAAGCCCCAAACTGTCAGCCTGACCACCTGTGCCCTTCCCCTGCCCACTCCTCACCTGCAAGCCCCTCACTGCCACCTGGGCACATCACGTGTTCGCATGTCTGTCTGTCTCTCTGTGCCCTGGGCTCACCAGGACTGGAGATATCAGGGGCCATGTCTCAATCGTCCTTGCACCCCCTGCATCTAGTGCAGGGCCTGGCCTGGCTGCCACTTGGGAAAGGTTTGCTGAGTGGACAGGACCCTCTCAGGCTTCCCGTTTCCTGTCCCCCAGCCCTTTCTGCCTGGGTCGCACGGCACGTGGACACTGACTTTGCTGTTGCATTTCCGCTCCCCTCTACCACCCTCCCCCACCCTCCCGCCAAAAGACAGAACATCAGTCTAAGGCGGTGGTTCTCAACTTTCCTAATGCCGTGACCCTTTAATACAGTTCCTCATGTTGTGGTAACCCCCAACCATAAAATTATTTTTGTTGCTACTTCATAACTGTAATTTTGCTACTGTTATGAATCGTCATGTAAATGTCTGATATGCAGGATGTATTTTCATTGTTACAAATTGAATATAATTAAGCATAGTGATTAATCACAAAAACAATATGTAATTATATATTCAATATGTGTTTTCCGATGGTCTTAGGCGACCCCTGTGAAAGGGTCGTTCGACCCCCAAAGAGGTCGCGACCCACAGGTTGAGAACCGCTGGTCTAAGGCTTCTTACCTCCTGAAGGGCTTGGGGACAGACTCACAGCCAGCCCTCAGCCGGAGACTCAGAATATTAGAGCTGGAGGGACTTGGACTTACCTAATGCAGCCCCATGGCCCGAGGTGCGCCTGACTCCCAGCTCCCCCAGGTTCCCCGCGTGGCTGGGCCTGCGTGTCCACTAGCACGGAGTCCCCACAGCGAGCTCAGAGCCACGCAGGCCTGTCCGTGAGGACGGTGGCACAGGTGGCTGTGGTCACTCATTGTTGCTACCACGGACAGTCCTCCCATTCTACAGCTTTGTCCCCGAGGTCGTCCCCAGCTGTCTGGAGGTCCCAGAGGCCTCACCGACTCTGGTTATGCTCAAATACACAGCCCCTGCCGGACCGGAGGGTGAGCAGCAGCGAGCCTCCGGGGGTACGATACAAAGGACCCCGCTCTGGGCGTGTGACTCAGGGGCTCATCATGTTCATAGTCCAGCAGAGGAGAGCCCGTTGCATTGGCTTCCAACACAAGACCTACGGCAATTACTGCCACTTCCCCAGGGGGATCCCGAGGGCAGAGGTCACTGGCTGCTCCTGCGAGTTCGTGTCAGTGAGACGCCCAGACCCTCGCCCAGTGACACCATCACGGGGGGAGCATTTCAGAGCGGGAGGCTCCTTGGCAGGGCAGCTTCTTAGCTGGGCAGCCTTTGGTTATAGTCACCCTCCGATGCTGACTCAGCGCAGCAACTCAAAGGGGCCCCCAGGACTTGCCAGCCCGACTTTTAAACTCCCAGGGGAGTCTGAAACTGTGAGTGTAAACCTGAATCGGAGTGTAAGCCAACTGACAGAAAGGCTAAATTTATCACTGTTTCTAAAAGAAGATCATTTCACTTTGGAGCTTAAGCAAAAGGAAAGTGGTGGTTTTGGGGGCACAACCAGCCAGTCCTAGGCTAGCAATGGGGGGATGGCTAGGCCGGGGGGGGGGGGGGAGGCAGGAGACCTGGGAACTAGACCTACTCCCTCAGGCGGGAGGGGCATGGAAGAGGGAGGCCCAACTCCTGGGAAGAAGTCAGGGTGTGGTCCGGGCCCAGCAGGAACCTCTCTAAGGACAGAGGCCAAGAGAGGCCACCCAGTTAAGAGAGCCGGTCCCGGGCCCCTGCCGCTCACCCACAAGCCGCTGCCCAGAGGGGCCCCAGCATGGCTCACCTGCGGGCCAGGTGTCCTCGGCAGTACCTCTGCAGCGTCAAGGTCGCCCCCTTCAACCTGCGGTATTTCACCCTTTGCAGCCAGCCCCGGACGGTCTTCTGGATCGTGATGGTGGCTGCCCGGAACTTGTCGGCCCGAAGCTTCTCCAGGTAGGCTACCTGGCCTGCCCGGAAGAAGATCTTGGTGCGGCCAAACTGGAACTTGTCCGGGTCCTTTACAAGGCAAGGAGGGCAGCGGGCTCGCCATCAGGGAGCAATGAGGTGACGTGCCCACCACTGCCCTCCCGTGCAGAATTCTCGGGCGGAGCTCACGGGCCCTGCTCCGTAGGCCCACAGCCACTCAGCGCTCACGTAACCCACGGCCGGGCCCTGCTCCGTAGGCCCACAGTCACTCAGCGCTCACGTAACCCACGGCCGGGCCCTGCTCCGTAGGCCCACAGTCACTCACATAACCCACGGCCGGGCCCTGCTCCGTAGGCCCACAGTCACTCAGCGCTCACGTAACCCACGGCCGGGCCCTGCTCCGTAGGCCCACAGTCACTCACATAACCCACGGCCGGCCCTGCTCCGTAGGCCCACAGTCACTCACATAACCCACGGCCGGCCCTGCTCCGTAGGCCCACAGTCACTCACATAACCACGGCGGCCCTGCTCCGAGGCCCACAGTCACTCACGTACCCACCCACGGCCGAGCCCTGCTCCGTAGGCCCACAGTCACTCACGTAACCACAGGCCGAGACCCTGCTCCGTAAGCCCACAGTCACTACACGTAACCCACGCCGGGCCCTGCTCCGGAGGCCCACAGTCACTCACAGTAACCCACGGCGGGCCCTGCTCGTAGGCCCACAGTCACTCACCTAACCCACGGGCATGGAGGCCAGTCAAGCGAGCCCTGCTCCGTAGGCCCACAGTCACTCACGTAACCCACGGCCGGGCCCTGCTCCGTAAGCCCACAGTCACTCAGCACTCACATATCCCACAGCCGGGCCCTGGCCGAGGGTCCAGGATGACTGAACAAGACGCCTGCCCCTTGAGCAACTGGCATGTGAGGGCAGACGGACAAAGACCAGGTATGTGTTCAGGTGAGGATGGGAAAGACAGAGCTGGGGTTGGGAGGGTGGGATGGGGGCTGTTTAAACAGGGTCACCAAGTCAGCCATCTTGACAGAGGGGGCTGTTTAAACAGGGTCACCAAGTCAGCCATGTCAACAGAGGTGACCTTGGAGCAAAGACCTGAAGGAACCGAGGAAGGCAGCCTGGAGGAGAGAGTTTGGGAGGGCAGAGCTGATGCAAATGTCTGTGGTGGCAACAAGTTGTGCATGGTGGAGGGACGGGAGAGCTGGCGTGACTGAGTGGGGAGTGAGGGTGGGTGGTGGGAGGAGCCAACCACCAAAGGCCAGAGCACTGGCGGGGGGGGGGGGGGCATGGGGGGCTCTGAGCAAGGGAAGGACCCGATCTGGTTGACATTTTATAAAGATTAGCTCCAAATGGCCAGTCAACTGAATAATTTCAGATTGCACATAACTCCCCAAGTCAATTTTATTTGGTTTCAAACTATGTTATGGAATGCTGGGGGGACAGGACGTGTAATTACTGTCTTAACTGCATCTATTTACGTTAAAATCAGTCACCCTTCCCTGTGCTCGCCCAGGGGGATGAGGGACACTGTGCTGAGCTGTGAACAAAGCCAGGATGTACCCCGGGCAGGAAGGTGAGGGGGCTTTTCCTTAGTCACTGATGTATGAAAAGGGACTCACCTCTTGAAATCAGTTCCAATGAGAAGGATGAAAACCCAAAAAGGCAGGTAACCCCCACCCCACCCTCCGCATCTCGCGGCGTCCCATTTCCCCCGGAGCCCGGCCGCCCGGCCGCCCGGCTCACCTTGATGAGGCTCTCCAGCACAGACCTGCAGATGGCCTTCTTGTCCCCGCCGGCGAGCTCTCTCTTCTTGATCAGCATCCGATAGCGGTTGAAGAAATCATGGTAGGTCCACCTGGAGGGACACAGGTGTATCAGGTGACAGGCCCTGCCTCTCGGCCACAGGAGGGCCAGGGGGTCCCCAACAGTGCCCCAGGGGGTCAGCATTTCTGAGGGCACTTCCCACATCCGGTATCATGGTTATTAGTGTCCTCACTTGTCTTATTTTTCCTTATGAGCTTGTAATTTCTCTGGGAAAATCATTAGAGCAGCATTCCACAGGGCTGAAAACATCAAATGCTCTTCATTAGAAAATTTCCCACTGCTGACGGTCCTATAACCCAGGGAGGCCACAGGCTAAGGAAATGACAAGAGAGCAGGGCCCTGTGACCACAGACAGACACCGCGGCGGGTACCGGAGAAGCTGGGGTAGAGAAGGAGAGGGGCCCGGCTCAGACAGTGGCCAGCCGTGTGACGTTCGGCGAGTCACGGCTGCACGCCTCACCTCCGCTGCCTGCAACATCCAGAGGCCGTCACCCACCTCCCACAGCGCCTCCCAGAGCGCCAGTAGCCAGGGGGTTCGTGGATGTGCAGTGTTTGGAAAGATGCAAAGCTTCCTGAAGACCGAAATTACACTCCCTTCCCGCCCAGCCACCCCCTCCTCCCGCCCCACTTCTCTAGGGTCCCAGTCAGGGCCCGACACTGGACGTAACCATCACCTGTGGGAACGCTGTGCCCGAGCCGCCCAGTGCCCAGTGCGGGCGGACGGAGGATCTGCATGTGCCGCCTCCCCTCTTGGGTAGGTCTCAGGAGGGCACTGCCTGGATGGGACCAACTCTGAGAGTCCTGCAGGACCTCACAGCCTCTCAGACCATGTGCACGACATCAGGCCACAGAGAAAGTCCCTGAGGTGGCGATCCAGGTGCTCACAGGCCCCTTAGAAAATGGTGAGGATCCTTCAGTTTGTCAGGTCAGGGTGAGGTGGGCAGCCCAGCACCCACTGCCCTGTCACACTCGACTTGGGCCCTAGATTCCTAGTGCAGAGGTTTCCCGAGACCACACCCACACGGACGTGAGGGGCGTGCTTTCCTTTTGGTCCGAGACACTTCGGGAGCCCGCCAGCCTTGCCAAAGGTGTGGGGGGCCATGTGCCCGGTCTGAGGGGGAGGGCCTGGCTTCTGAAATGGTCAGCCCCTTCCAGGTGACCACCAGGAGCCACCCAGGTGAAAACCCTGTGCCTGACTCAAGTGCAAGGACAGGAGCACAGCTCTCAGGCCAAGGAGCCAGAACTGGAGGCTGCAAGACCCCGAGTAAAGAATGACCACACTCCAAACATGTGTGACATCGTCCTTCCCTGTGGACCTTCAATAGCAGGGCTGGGACCCTGTGCGAGTTTAATCATGACTCAGCAGGAAAGCCAATCAGGCGTTTCTCGGGCCTCCTTCTCCGTCTACAGCCCTGAGCCACTCAGTTCATGGGGCGGGGATGGGAGGTGTGTGTGTGTGGCGGGGGGGAGCATCTTTCCAGAAAGCACACGGAGGTTGTTGTTGTTGTTTTATGTAAATGAGAGGAGATAAATGAAGTGAAGGAGAACTGAAGATGTAGGAAAAGGTGCTTTTGAAACTAATGATATATATTTTATTGATTTCAGAGAGAAGAGAGAGAGAAACATCAATGATGAGAGAGAATCATTGATCGGCTGCCTCCTGCACACCCCTACTGAGGATTGAACCCAAAACCCGGCATGTGCCCTGACCAGGAATTGAACCAGGGACCTCCTGGTTCAGCTGTATCTGGAACGACAGCTACTGAGCCCACCAGCCGGGCAGAAAAGGTGCTTTTAAAAAACACACTAAACACTGTCCTGGGTGAGTGGCATTTGCTTCACGATTCCTCCGGGACACAGAGCTGCTCTGAGCCCCCCACGAGGAGACGGATGACTGTGCGGGCCCAAGACAGAGGGGGGCGGGAACCGTGACGGCGGACCAGCCCCTCCCGGACAGAGCATTCATCACGGTGCTTTATGTACACGATAATGGACATATTTCTTAGCCTCTGCTGCACAGTTCCAGCTGAATGATTCATTTCCATTCTAAATAAGACTCACAGAGAGCACATGTCCTCAGAGGATAAAAATAGACAGGTGTACGGAGTCCGGGCGGGCGGGGAGCGCAGAGCGCTGCTGGCCGCGGGCTGCGTCCGCCCTCTCCGGTGGGGGCGGTGGGGCACTGAGCGCTGTTCATGGCAGAACAGGCTGAGCGCTGTGCCCAGGCCTCGGCGCTGAGCGCAGGGACTGCGCCTGGCAGCCCAGCAGGAAGCGTGGCCCTCGCCTGGGCTCCTGGGCGAGCCCCCGGGACCGGTTCACCCACAGCCTGCAACCCAGGACTGCATTTTCTTCCCTTTGCCCTTTTCCTCGTGGCAAAGGATATTTCCCTTTGGCCATGGAAGTGGGAGAAAAGCAGGAAAACGGTGAAAGTTATAATTCCCCTCATCGAGGAAGCCGCGAGGTTTCCTTTGGGAACAACTGCAGAATTGTGCGGTAACTTGACAAGCGAAAGCAAGCGCCATCGCTCTGCTGTGCCGGTCTCAGCCGCCAGGGGATGACCCACCCACTCAGGCCCCTCTGGTCCCAGACGTTCTCTCCACTCCAGGCCCCAAGTCAGCACACATGATGGGTGTTACCAGCTCGATGGAACCGGGTTCTGTAGAACCTCTGGCTGCATCTCCAGATACGGCCCACCTGCCAATTTCCTGGAGGAAGCAGGCGGGCAGGCAGCACTTTTTTAAAAAACCCAGTGATGCTACTCCAAGATCCAGCACGGTTACCATGGCTGGCAGGGGGCGGAGAGGGAGTCAGCTATCACAGGGTGGGAGCCGCCCACAGCTGCCCCTCACCACTCATCTTCACAGACAGATCACGCTGGGTGCCGTGGCCTGGAAGTGGGGAGGGGCGAAAAGGGACTGGGACCTACATGAGATACTATGGATGATTCCACTCTGCCTCAGTACTAGCAACAGTGCCACAAAACCACGGTGCCTCTTCCCAAAAGCTAGCTTTCAAAAGGTGGTTTGGGAGGGAAATCCTCTCTTTGAGCCTTTCGCAAAGCCTGCTAAGAACGTGAACGTGAGGAGGAGGTGCAAGGCAGCGTCCTGGATCCGAGCCTAAACCTCGAGACCACAGCTCCAAGGAACATCTTCTGTGATATCCTATAGTCCTCCCTTCCTTCCCTACGCTTTCCACAACGCCAGCCATTACAGAAACAAAAGGTACAGGTGCCCTTGTAACTATCTGCTGGGAAGAAGCCGGAGGCAATTAGGGAGGCAGAGAAAGGCATCCATCACGTCCCTACACGAGGCCGGCGAGTGGGTGGGCACCCCGGCTTTGCTGGAAACTCTGCCGGCAGCCAGATGGAGTGAGGAGTCGGAGGAGCCACTACCTACCGGGGCCTCAGGGCCTGCAGGAAATGCGCCCTCCCAGCTGCCACGCCCTCCCAGCTGCCACGCCAGAGGCGGTCTGATGAAGCGGAAAGCACACCTGGCCCCCAGGATGCTTCGCCGGAGGGTTGGGGTGGGGGGCTGGACTGCAGGACTGGGGCCTCTTCCCGAATCACTGGACGGGAAAAGCAGGTCTGGCTCCTTCCACCCCAGGACCTGGCCCTGCCCTCATTCCTCTGACGAGCCTGAGCTTGGACGCCAGCGCCTCGCCGATGTGGGGCCGTAAGGTGCTTGGCAAGGACCACCCAGCGGGCAGAGGAAGGTGGTCCAGCCACCCGGTGGCCTTGAGCAGCTCCCTTCCTTCTCTGGGTCTCGCGTGGGAAAGTCCATTTACATCAGGACGTGCCCACACCTGTATACAAACTGATGCCAGGTCAGGCCACGGCGCCCTTTCTGCCACCAACGGCTACCTTCTATCTTCCACCCGTTATTTCATTAAAAACCAAGATGCTGGTCACGACCCATTAAACTGATTTCTGACCCACCCACGGGTTGCGATGGGTTTTGAGGGACGCTGGATGGAAGGTGGGGGCTAAGGAAACCTTCCTGGGAGCGGGGACAGAAGAGCCAGGGGCAGGAGGGGGAGGGGGGCCGCGGCCTGTGGTGCACACTCAGAAATAGTAAATATGATGTGTGTTTTACCACAATAAGAGGGAAGAAGGTAGGGGGACAAGGTGGGAGCTGAGTAAAGGAGAAATCTCCTTTGCAAGCGGCCAGTGCATCACCCAGACCAATGCCAGGTTGAAATCTGAAAGTTGCCCCGAGGATGTCACGGGCGACCCCCACACTTTTCAGACCCGACGGGAACACTCGTTTCCGCCAGCACCCTGCCTGGCCCTCAGTGCTCGGGAACAGTTTTGAGGACCTGTTTCTGGCGGACAGCCCACGAGAGGGCCCCTGGGTGCACCAGGGCGTGGCCGGCGGCACGTACCTGGACGGGTAGCCGGCTGCGCTGATTCGGATCGTCTCCAGCACCCCGCACGCTCGGAGCTGCTGCACCGCTCTCTTCGGGTCAAAACTGCGGAACCACGAGACAAGCAGTGAGTGGCCGTCGGGCGAAGCAGAACCAGCGCCGGAGAGGGCAGCCCACCTCCTCCCGCCCTGAGCTGCCGGCCCTCCAGCCACTGAGCACAGCCAGGTGAGAAGCAGAGCGAGGACGCGGATGGGCAGCCTCACGAGCCATTTCAGCATCTCCGCTCTGCACGCATTCTTCTTTAAATATATTTTTACTGATTTCAAAGAGAGGAAGGGAGAGGGAGCGAGAGAGATGGAAACATCAATGGTGAGCAAGAATCAATGATGGGCTGCCTCCTGCATGCCCCCCTACTGGGGATGGAACGCGACCTAGGCATCTGGCAAAGGATTTTTAGACACAGCTCGAATCTTCGTCCCTGTGTCTGGATGACCTGGAGAAGGGACCCTCTATGTCCCTTCCCTCCCTGTGGGGAGGGTGCAGGAGGGCACCGGCCCTGGAGCTGCCAGGGTCATGTGGGCAGAGCACTCTCTCCAGCTCCGTCTCCTCCTTACTCAATGGAGTGAGGATATCTGCCAACTAAAATCCACTGGCTGCTGTGATGATCAGGGGACGTAAAAGGGGGATGCCATTAGGAGAATGAAGACACGATACAAAGAAGTTACTGTCATCATCGTTCTCTGTTCACCCTCCTCCACCCCCCGTAACCCACCCTCCGGGGACGTGTAAAGACAAACAGGCTTCTGTGTCTTCATCTTATCTCCCCGACAACCAGGCAAACTCCCTGCCAAATGCTTCTCGCATTCTACGAGCGTGACTAGGTGACTGGGAGGGAAAACAGCCCTGCTGGTGAACACCCGTTTCCTGGTGAACACCTGGTCAACGTGGGAGGCCCACGTGTGCTCAAGCAGCACTGAGTCTGGACTGAACAACTGCCCAAGATGCACAGGCCCACCTGCTGAACCGCGGGGCGACACTGTCCTCCGGTACAACGCGCAGGCTCCCAGAGCCGGGCTCGCGGGATGCAGAGCGAGACTCCGGGTGTCCGATCGGTTCCACCCCGGCAGCCATGCGCCACTTCCCCGATCTTGGCACGGCCGCAGGCTCCCCCGCCCCCCTCACCGGGCTCTGCGGCCTTCGGGGTCACACTGCAGGGCCCTGAGACTCTCAGCACTGCTCGCCTCTGCGACCAGGGGACTGGCCTCCGGAAAACCTGGCGGCTCCTCTGAGGAGCCGTCCCAGATGGCCACCCTCGCTCGGGGCCGCCGCCTCCTGGACGCAGCCATCTCTCCCCTCCCGCTCCTGCCCTTTAGGAGGCAGTCACGGCTATGCCATCGCCAGGTGACTCCTGAAGGATAAGGGATGGATCTTCTTCGCTGTCACTCCACCTGTCCGAGCCCAGTGCCCAGGGAGCCACAGGGGTGAGAGATGTTTGTTGTTGTTTAAATAAAGGAGGCAGCAGAGGGGAAAGGACTTGTACACAGGAGACACAGAGGCGGCTCTCCATTGGGGGGTGGCTCGGTCCTCAGGCAGCATTTGGCAACGTCTTAAAACACTGCAGTGTCACACGGTGGGGGTGCTACGAGCATTGAACGGATAGAGACAGGGGTGCCGAGCTCCCCACAGCGCGCACGGCAGCCCACAACCAAGAATTCCCTGGCCCCACGTCAGTGGCATCAGGGCTGAGAGAGCCTGGCGGTGCGGGACGGGTGGAGGGACACGGCACTCTCCTGCGAGGGTAGCGTCAATAACGCTACATTTTCATCATATAAATAACGTAAGTTATCTTCTTGAAGTCATTTATAATTGTTGTTTAACCTCGACTAACAGACGACGAAATGAGACGGAGTAAAGGACTCGCTTGTGAGTGGCCGAACCGCTGGGGCAGAGCCCGGACTGGAGTCCAGGTTCTGCATTGGTTCAGTCCTCTCCCCGCTTTCTTTACTGGGGGAAGATTTTTTTGGTCCAAAGGAAGGTCTCAGACAAATGGGGTGTTTGGACCAGAAAGTCCCTTTCCAAGTCCCCAACTTCTCTCCTTGGGAAGAGGAGGCCCAGCAGGAACACAGCACAAGGTGGGCGCCAGGCTCTGCGGGAGCTGCCCAAGGTCACGGCTGCGGGGCCCACGCTGTCTGCTGCCCGGCCTCCTCCCCTGCTCCTGCCCTTCACACATAATCTGTCTTTCACACACGCCGCTCTGCTAGCCGCCCCTTTCTTCCCGCGTCAGCTGGTAAACAGATGCCAGGAGGGCGGGGGGCCCTGAGCGTGTCTCAGACGCTGGGGGAAGGGAAGACAGGGCCCAATCGGCGCCCGTCACGGAAGGCTGGCTCAGTCCTGCCTCCCAGCCTTTCCAGCACGAGGCCCGTCGAGTGCCAGTCGGGCTTTATCGAGTGAGAGGAGCAGAGGCAGCTCAGGCATTCACTCCGAGAGTCAGAGTTGCCAAAATAAATGACTTCACACAAAGTGATTATGCGAGGACCCAAAGGAAATCAGAAAGATGGGAAGAAAGTGCTTAACATTTTTTAAAGAATGTGTGTTTCTGGCCAGAGGAAATAGCATGTGAGGAGGCTCAGGTGATGGAAGAAGAGGCTGCAGAGGTGGGACCATCAAGGGCTTTGGGCAGCCCTCCAGGCAAGAGAGGAAGAGGGTCTGAGACAAGGTGATGCAGGAAGGGAGGCAAGAGGGAGACCTGTTGGCCTCCGTGGGATTCTAACAATGACTGCACACTGGGAGGAAGGCAGGAGGAAGACCCAGGGGTGATGCTGTCCCATATGGCAGCCACTAGCCACCAATGAGCATCTGAACGTCACTGAAATGAAATTAAGAATGAAATTCAGGCCGGAACCGGTTTGGCTCAGTGGATAGAGCGTCGGCTTGCGGACTGAAGGGTCCCAGGTTCGATTCCGGTCAAGGGCATGTACCTGGGTTGCGGGCACATCCCCAGTGGGAGGTGTGCAGGAGGCAGCTGATCGATGTTCCTCTCTCATCGATGTTTCTAACTCTCTATCTCTCTCCCTTCCTCTCTGTAAAAAAATCAATAAAATATATTTTAAAAAAAAGAAAAAAAAAAAAGAATGAAATTCAGCTTCTTGCCTGGCCGGTGTGGCTCAGTGATTGAGTGTCAACCCATGAACCAAGAGGTCACTGGTTCAATTCCTAGTCAGGGCCCATGCCCGGGTTGTGGGCTCGATCCCCAGTAGGGGGCGTGCTGGAGGCAGACCGATAATGTTTCTCTCTCTCCCTCTCTCTCTCTCTAAAGTCAATAAAAACGTATTTTAAAAAGAAGGATTCAGTTTCTCAATCACACTAGCCACATTCTCAGCACCCAAGAGCCGCACGTGACCAGTGCTACCGCGAGGACAATGCCGATGACAGGGCGGTCCCGTCATCACAGGAAGCGCTAGTGGCCACACTGGTCCAGAGCGACTCTCGGGTTTCTAGTTTGCAAGACTGTCTGGTGGGTGGGTGAGACGTCAGGAAGCGGTTATGCATTCACCCCGACAGAGACCACATGAAGAGGAACCTGGCGGGGAAAAGGTGGGGTTTCAGACAGGCTGAGGGGAGGTGGCCCTGGGGCTGCCGTAGGCCTGCAGAAAAGACGGTCTGGGATTTGGCAGAAACCAGAGAGGGACAACAATCTTTAAGTATCGCGGTTCTCCAGATTCGGGTAGAATCCACCGTGTGAGAGTGGACAGAACTGGAAGGAAACGTTCAAGGTCGGCACAGAGGCCGGGTCTGGACCGGAGAAGGCTGGGGAGTGAGGGAAGGCGAGCGAGTGTGGACGGCCCCGGAAGCTCAGCGGCAGCAGGTGAGAGGAACAGGACCACCCGGTGTGTCAGCACTCCACAGGTCACCTGAGGCCAAGCTGCCTCAATGCCAGGAGCCTTCCCCACCACGCCAGCGAACCTCCGTGTCTGAGCTGGACATTCACCTGCATTCAAGGCGCACTTCCACGTGGTTCTCTATCGGATTCGAGTATGCACCCTCCGTGACACCACTGTGAGCGCCCCGGGGGGTGGGTGGGGGACTGTATCTTCTGACCCCCTGTCTGGGCAGCAGACAGGTGACCCTGGGAAATGTCTGAGGGCCTGCACTCAGCACAGAAACCATGTGGGGGGCGGGAGGCCAGCCACTCACCCCAGTGGAGACTGCAGACCCCGTGCGGCTGTGCCTGCGGCTCCCTGTTCCTCCCGAGCCCCTAACCCCTAAGGAGGCGTGAGGAGGCCGGGCTGGCCGACCCTGACGGCACAGAGCGGCCGCACACTCACTGGAAGGGGAGCTTCTCGTCGTTGGGCTTGACGCAGCGGACGTAGTGCGGCGTGGTGGCGTTCAGCGTCTCCATGAGCAGCTGCAGGGAGGTGCGGAACTGCGGGGAAGAGCAGAGCCTGGTCATCGACGCGCCTTTCACGCGATGCATAATAAGCATCCAGGCGCGCCCACAGCAGCGGCCGTCACTGTTACTGCTTTGATTATGACTGCGAACCCCGGGGACAGGAAGAAACTCGGAGCCCTGGGTCCGACTCTAGCTCGGACCCTCCTCCCACCGGGATGACTAAAACCAGTCCCTCCTGTATTTTGGCCTCAGGGTTCCCGGAACCAAACGGGGAGAGGCCACCCCCGCTGTGTCTAACTCAGGGTCGCGGATCAGAGGAGATGACGGGCGACCAAGTGCTAGGAGAGATGATCACAGTGCCTGGAGGCCTCGGACCCCTGGTCTGGGCCCCGGGGCCTGCACAACGGTGCCCGGCCGCTGGGAATGGCTGCATTTATATGAAAGTCCATAATAGGCAACTCCGGTGAAACAGGAAGCTTAGTGTGGCCAGGGCTTGGCAGGCACTCCCGTCGCTTCTCTTGGGAGACACGCTGGACGTGACATCCCATGAAGACTGAATGCCCCGCCTGGGGCTACAGCCACCCTTTCCCTCTCCTGCTCGCTCCCTGTAGAGAAGGTTCCGCAGTTTCCTTCTTCAAACAGCACAGAAAGACTGAGCCGGTGGCGGGCTGGGACACCGGGCCCCCTGGCCTCCCTCTGACCTGGTGGCTCCCTCCTCTCCACAGGCCACCCTGCCCGGCCGGCCCACAGCGTCCTGCCCCCCGCGGGCTGACCTGGTGGCCCACGGTCTTCTTGTGCTCCTTGTTGGAGGCTTTCAGCAGGGGCCTGGAGGAGCGGACCTGGATCTTGGAGCCCTTTGCAGAAGTGGAGGGGGCAGGAACAGAGTCCTTGTCGTCGTGAAACAAGTCAGCCACCAGGGGGCACTAGAAACAAACACAGGGAGGGCACTGCAAACAAGGCGGCTTGGACTTGAACTTTGCTCAAACTCGTTCAGAGAAGCTCCCCAGTATATACCCCAGAGGCGCGAAAACACGTCAAAACTTGTCCGCCACTGTTCGCAGCGGCCAGCCCCCAAGGGAAAGCAGCTCCGACGATGTCCACCGGCGGAGAAACGGTGCACAGAATGTGGTATGTCCATGCGGCGGACTGTTACTCAACAACATAAAGGAGTGGGGCCCCGACACACGAGACAGTATTATTGGATCCTGTAAAGCTATGGCACGTCCCTGAGCCCTAACTCATGAAGTCACCACACGAAGGCTTTGCAGAGCATAAAGCCCGAGCCGGGCGTAGCCTGGAGGCGCTGGGATGAGCGTAGAGGGGCGGGGGCTTCCCTGCCACCTGCCGGCTGAGTGAGCAGGAGCGGGCACTGTGGGCGTGTTGGTGAAAAACGGGGGTAACTGGCCTGACCCGAGGGAGGAAACCCCTTCAGCTTTGTCCCATGAGCTGGGGCATTCTGGAGAATTTGTATTTTCGTTTAAGAGCAACATGTGCTGCAGGTCCCTGCTATTGAGACTGCGTTTGAAAGGGCGGGACCTCCGGGAGGGAGAGGGAGAGGGGTGGGTCGGGACATTAACTCTAAGAAAGAAGGGGTAGGCTATGCATTCTACTCAGAATGCGCTTTATAAACTCAGTGAACGTAGAAAGGCATCTCGTCTGACCACAGGGCTGAAAGACCGTGTTTGACCTGGGGCTGTAGGCAGCAGTACAAGACCACGCAAGAAATAGCAATTACTGCACCACCCACCCCATCCACCACCTGGATGAGGGGCTGGGCCAGACAGGCACCTGAGGGGCCCACCTGTGAACCAACCTCCAGTCTCCATGAAAAGCAGCCGCCTTGACTAAGGATTCACGCAAAAGAACACACTTCTGAGTGAGGGAGACGATGCTTTTTCTTTAATTGACAAACTGCACGCAGGCCTTTTCAGAGCTATTGCCAAGTCTGTGTATACGCTGGCTCACTGGCAATGGACCTAATATAATTCCTCTTAAGCCATAAAAAACAGCATCCACCTGGGCCTTTAAAAAAATGTTCCCCCTTCAACCTTGGAAACACTCAGATGATACTTTCAAACCAGCCCAGCAGGTCCCTAATACTTTGCCACTATTTGCTTGTCCACAGGAACTGGCTTTGGCGTTCTCTGCTATTCAAGTTTGTATAGAGATTGTAAAAGCCTGAGGCAAACCTATTGGGAAGGGATTAAAAATATGAAAACACTTTCTAAAGACCATTTGACAGTTTAAGAACATTGTCAATTACAGCTATTCACATAGCTGTTACCTTGGAAATCGCATGGATTCACCGTTCACTTCTGTTTATAAGAACATAAAACATATTCCCCTTAAAACAGACATGTGAAACTAAAACAATACACTGTAGTAACCATTTGGTTGGGATCTCTCACCTAGCATCTTCTTTAAAATTTTAGTAAGCATAGTAAAAAAATAAATTTTCTTTTCAATCAATTATTTTACAAGGTACCCCTTTGGGGGAAAAAAAAATCTACACTTTTAAAGAAAGAAATATTTGCACGCAAAAGGGTTTTAAATGGACTTTGGAGAAAAAGTCTTAGCATTTCATCTTCCTACATTGGAAAGGGAATGGTCTGTTTATTCCAAATATCATTAGAAGCTTTTCAACTACCAGCACAAACTGATTTTATTTTACTTTGTTTTTTTAAGTTTTTTGGTTTTTTTTATTGCCCGGCTGACATGGCTCAGTGGTTGAGCATCAACCTATGAACCAGGAGGTCATGGTTTGATTCCTGGTCAGGGTACATGCCCAGGTTGTGAGCTCAATCCCCAGTGGGGGATGTGCAGGAGGCAGCCAATCAAATGATTCTCTCTCATCACTGATGTTTCTATCTACTCTTTCCCTTCCTCTCTGTAATCAATAAAAAAAAAATTTTTTAAAAGAAAGAAAAGCTTTAAAATTGATTTTTAGAGAGAGAGGGGGAAGACAGTGGAGGGGGAGAGAGGGAGGGGGGGAGAGAGAGAGAGAGAGATCAATTTGTTGTTCCACTTATTTATGCATTCATTGGTTGCTTCTCGTATGTGCCCTGACTGGAGATTGAACCAGAAACCTTGGCAATGCTCTAACCAATTGAGCTACTCAGCCCGGCACAAACTGATCTTAAACAGAAAGCAAATTAAATCAAATGCCTTTAAAAGCAAGTGTTTTATAGTATGTCGAATATATCTCAATAAAGCCATTATATAAAAATTAATTAAAAATTAAAAATAACGAAAAAAACATTAAAAATAAAAAGCAAACATATTTGCTCAAAATGGAATGTGGGTGTCACCTGTAAGGAACATGCCAGTATAGGAAGCAGCAGGTCTCCTTCCTGGGTGAGACGCAGAAAGGAGCCGGCCCTCTGAGCCCCACCGTGACTCTTGGACCCCAGGGCTGGTCACTGCCCACACGGTTCACCCGGCCTCTGGGCCATGCTGGCCTCGAGCTCCCTCTACTGAGATGGAGCAGAGAGATGGCACCTGGACTGTGTGCCAGGAAACTGCCCAGGACGACCCTTGTCACCTGGCACTTACTGGCAAACACTCGATCCACCGCTCGGCCCTCTGACCTATACTCAGTGCTGCCCTGGAATCGGAAATCTTCAGAGGAAAAATATTCTCGTTTGAGGTTTAATATTTCGTAAGCCAAAGCTGGGAGGGAAAGCCTCCATCCCCTACTGTCTAAAACACATCAGGCTGGAAGAGGCATTTCTTTACTAAGTATTCACCGCTCTCTGACGGCTGAGAAAGCAACTAGCTACACTGTGGCCTCTTAGGCCGGCATCGGGCTTCACTAGTTACATCCTCATCATCTCAGGTCTTGAAGGCCCTGGCTGTGGACACTGGCTGTCCCCTGGCTGTGGACACTGGCTGTCCCCTGCTTCTCCCGCGTTACCTTGCTGGCCTTCAGGATGTTGATCTGCTCCTCATACACCGTGTCTCTGTTTTTCTCCAGGAAGCCATCTGAGAGGTACTCCACCTGGGCCACAGGGAAGCACGCAGGAGTCAGTGCTGCGCTGGTCAGCTTCCCTGGGCAGTGTCGTCGGGCCCAGGCCCACACCGTGTGAACGGGGACCCCCCAGCTGCTCCCATTTAAAATGCAAACCAAGACGTGGTCGGGAGCTATGCAGAGGGAACTGGGCATCCCTTCTGTGGAAAAACAAACTGTTTGCAAAAGAAATTCTTTTTCTGAGGAGGCTTCCTTTTGGGGGTGTAAACGCAGCTGTCGGCCACACTCCAGACCTGCTGAATTAGAACCTGCGTGTGAACAAGACGGCAGGCACCTTCGTGCACATGGGATCTGAGCAGCACTGGGCCAGTGCATTCGGAACAGAAATCTATGGAGAAAAATCCCGTCTCCACCAGCTCCTGGGGAAGGAGGCTCCTGGGAATAGCGGCTCCGTTTCCCCTTCCGCTTCTCTCTCAAGCTCCAGGAGGGCCGACTCGGGCTCTGTTACGCTGCCGTATTCCCAGGAGAGACCTCAGCAAAGGTTTGTCAGGCGTACACCTGGGAAACCACGGCCACCCACTGGGTTCTGCCAGGTGGTGACGAGGTGGCGCACACACAGTTGGCGTGGGGAGGGAGGGGGGTGGGAGGGCACCCCACCTAAGAGACTTTAGGCTGCAGCAGCTCCCTCACAGGCCAGAACCCCGAGTCTGGGGCAGGGAGCAGACCCACCTTGTCGGCGAAGTGTGCCACGATGAAGGCCGTGTTGGACATGCGGGGTTTCTGGAAGTGCTGGCAGCCCCCGTGCCGGTCGTACAGCTTCTGGGCCCAGTTCTGGTCAGTTCCTTTGGGGACCTGCAGAACCACAAAACCAGGGGCTCCGTGAAGAGGACAAAGGAAGCCAAGGGCTGAGGCCGGGGGATGGAGTCCTCCAGGAAGTGGACCTCACGACCCTACGTGGACATGGAAAACAAGAGTCAACCGCAGACACGTAGGATCCTGCCACGGTATGTTCCCACACTGAGCCCGGAAGACCCTGCTGGCTGGTAGACGCTGGAAGGGTTAGAAGAGCTTGAAGATGGAGGCCAAGGTCACGGAGGAAAGTCACAACTCAAGGAACAAATCTGAAGAGGCTTCCTCCCTCCGGGCAGGCCAGGAACCAGTGTCACCAACACGCCCGGCCACCCGCAGCGCCCGCTCTGCTCACGCAGGCCGACAGGTGGCAGGAAAGCCCTCTCCGCTCTCCGCTCATCTCAGCGCCGCTGCCCGGCCCGGCTCCAGGCTGTCCTTCTCCCCAAGCCTTTCCTGACCGCTCCAGCTCACTCTGGAATTCCTCCCAGTTAAGCTCTCTCATACATACACCACCTAACACGGCTCATCGCTGGTTTTTGCATATTGTCTTGTCACTACAAACTGTAAGCTGGCTGAGTTCCGGCCGCACTTTGGGTGCTAAGTACCTAGTGATTAAGCTACTTGGTCCTGATCTCTGCTCCCCCAAATTTAAATGTAGATGCAGAAGTTCCACTACATTAGGGATGCTGCCCCTCTCACTACATTTAGAGGTGGCTTCAAAATGGCACAGCGGCTTGCTTTGTTGAAAATGTAAGAGTCACTGTAACCACCATTCCAACAGTCAAGGAAGATGGGAACCCTGGCGACGAGAAGGTGCCCCTCCTCTGTCACCCCGAACACCGTCGCACACCCCCGCACCCCAGGTAGGGGTGACCTATGGACTTGCCCGCCCTTCATTAGTTTAGGTTGCGTATTTGGACCAGGCAGGACTGAAGGTGACCCTTGCACTAGCTCTTGAAAAAGAGCTTTGTTTAGTAAATTAATGCAATCTGTGCCACATGGAAAATGCTTACACAGATGAGAACGAATTTCTCAAATACTTTGTAAGCAAAGAGATTTTTCTCAGTGTTCAATGTGGTATAGCTAGTATTGAACATCCAGGGCTAAGTGCCGTAGGAAATTCAAGCAAACTTTCTCTTGAAGGAGGCTACAAATTGTGGTAGGCAGACAAAATAAAATGTATAGAATTCAGCATTTTATATATATACTGTTTGATATTTAGAACCACCAGGTATGGGGGGCGGAGGGGGGCGGCCAGGGGATGAGCGCTGGTAGGCTGGGGTCGACAGGAAGGGCAGCACTGTGATGAGCAGCCCCACCTAAGTCAACACTTGTATTTGCTGGGATCAAAATCATGGTGCCTGGCCAGTGTGGCTCAGTGGTTGAGCATCAACCCATGAACCAAGAGGTCACTGGCTTGATTCCCAGTCAGGGCACATACCCGGGTTGCATGCTTGATCCCCAGTAGGGGGCGTGCAGGAGGCAGCCAATCAAGGATGTTCCTCTCTCATTGATGTTTCTATCTCTCTATCCCTCTCCCTTCCTCTCTCTCTAAAAAGCCAATAAAAACATATTAAAATCACCTTGTCTTGACAACGAAACTGGACTTCATAATCCTACATATGCACTAATTCAGACGGGCCTGAACCAATGAGCAAGGTCATGCGCACACATATTTCCTGATGAGGGTCAGTCTCTCTGCTCACGCCCCATCCTCAACTAAAAATGCAGGGCAGCAAGAATTCCAGAGAATACTAACAGCGAATGCCCACAATGCTGATTATTTGCCGGGCGACTTTCCTATAGCTTTTGGACATAGCAACTCATTTAATCCTCACCATAATCCTATGAGCTAGGCACTATGTTTAGACACATTCTATAGACAAGGGAGCTGAAACAGAGAGGGCAGGTAACTTGCCCAGGGACACACAGCTGGGAAGCGGCAGAGCTGGGTTCAGTCCAGGACAGGCTGCCTCCGGAGCCGTGTTCTTCCCTCTTATGCTCTCCTGTCTGACAACAGAGTTTTGAAGGCAGCCCAAAGGCAGGGTTAGATGGAATGAAGGCACTTATCTCCAAAAATCTGCCCATAGCAGTAGATTTAAAATGGGCACAGGAGAAAGAAAGCCAGACTTGTGTTCTGATAAAATCTAGACCGCGGCTATCAGCAACTCTGGAATATGCAGCAAATCGAATCCTTTAAAAAAGAAGGTACAACCAACTATATTTTACCACTGATTTCTGAATGGTGAGATGGGTCTTCTTGAATGGTTAGGGGTTTTTTTGAAGTAGAGTTTTTTTCATGTTTAATTTGTATTTGTAAGATACACACACACACACACACACACACACACACACACACACACACACACACTATCCAAATAGCAAAACTGTCGTGCCTTTTATTTATCTCTGATTCCAGTCTTGGCAATCGTTTTAAAGAAAAATACTTTTTAAAAGCCTAGCGGGGGTTAGGGGGGGTGTAAATGTACACGTGGCTTCATACAAATGCCTACACTCTCCTGTCAAGGTCCCAGGAAGAGGGCCCCGGTCAGGAGGGAGCCTGGGTCCCAGCTCTGCCCTCATCTGGGCAGGACCTGTCCCTCCGCCCCAACAGGTGGAGTCCACAGGAGCCCACAAAAGCTCAGCGGGGAAATCATGGGTCTCACCTGCCACCAGGCCAAGCCTCTCTGCCCCTCACAAGCCACCTGGCACAGCTACGGAGACCCCTACCCTCTCTCTGAGCCTAGGACACTAGGGCATCGAAGCCATGCCACCGTCATATCGTGACTTTCATGCCACCCAGTATTTGCCAAAAGGGGCAGCATACTTGCCAGTCACAGGACCTACTGGTACCTTCTGGTGTGCAGAACCGACAGTGCTTCTCTCGGCAAACTCCAGCTCTGGGACCCCACACTGCCCCGCACCATCCAGCTGCCCTGTCCCACCCCAGCCTGGAGCTGACCTAATGCAATGACAGCACCAGCAGCTTTACCTTACACTCCTCATCCAACAGGTCTAGGATGCCCAGCTTGGCTTCTATGAGATCGATACAAGGCTGGTTGTCGTAAAAGTCAATCAAGGTCCAAGGGATCTGCTCCTTCATGTACTCTTCTTGCTCCAGTTTGAAGACATGCTAGGGTGGGAGCGAAGGTCAGGGTCAGGGAGCTGCATGCAGGCCTTCACATCCGCCTGCCCTGAGCTGCAGCCACGGGGTCTCAGTCAGTCATGACTGCAGGGAAGAAAGCTCGGCGGAGGCCCGCCCTCCCAGGTGATCCCCTCTCCTCGACGTTCGAATCACCACCTGCAACGCCACACCCCAACCAGCCACAAGAAGCCTCATGCTGCTTGCAATTCTCAAATGGCCCAGACACCCAGGCTCAGGAGGGCTGGGTCGAAGCCATCACCCCGCTGCCCCATCCAGACCTCCTCTTGAGCAGCGGGGAGCACCTTCGTAAAGCGGGGGTGCCATCAGGAACCCTAGGAAGGTCAGGGCAGAGCCAGAGCCCCTGGCCCTGATGGAGAAGTGGCCGGGCCGTCGCTCTCGGGAAAACAGAGCCCCCACCCCGAAACCCCAGGTCCAGACACCGAGCCCACCGAGTTGAACTGCTGCTGCAGCTTCTCATTCGCGTAGTTGATGCAGAACTGCTCAAAGCTGTTCACCTCGAAGGTCTCGAACCTGCAAGGGAAAGAGGAGAGGACACAGTGAGAGCCGCTTCCTGTGACTGAAGGAATCCCTGGGCAAAGCTGCACTCTCCCTCCCCTCCCACCCATCCACCCTGAGTGCCGGCTCCAAGGCAGGGTCCTGCTCTTGAGCCTGGAGACCGCTGGTGCAGGTGCTGGCAGGGCAGAGTCCTGCTCAATCAGGAGAGTAAGGATGCAGAAAATTCAGGAAGGGCAGATATAACAGAGAAATCACCCGGGAGTCCACCACTCCCTCTGGCCACCAGTTACATTTCGGTAGGTTTCCCTTCACCGATTTTACGTTTTTCAGCACATTGGGATTACATGTAAAATGAGACCGATTTTTATCACTTAACTCTCCACGGCATGTTCCTCAGAGGCATCTGTCTTAGCATCTGCCCCATCGACCACTGCACGGATTGCCCCGAGGAGTGCACCGGGCGCCCAGGTGAGGGGGCAGGAGGCGTGGAAATGTAGCTGGTGGACCCCCTACGAGCTGGGAGAGGTCGTTCCACCCAGAGGCGAGCCTTTCCCCAGGTCACACAGAGGCTCGTCAAGGGCTGGCCGTGCCCCCCCGCAGACGCATCACAGTTTAACCATCTCCTGTTGAGGAACATTCTAATTCTTTTCCCACTTTTCAGCAGTAGCGACGCCGTGACAAATACTGCAGGTACATCTTTGACTTCGCGATTCTCTCCATAGGATGTGATCCTAGATGGAGACACACACTTCGGAGCACCGTTTCTTAAAAGGCAGAAGCAAAGTAACTTCCGGAAAGGAGGGACCAGCTCATGTTATCACCCACCCCCGGCCCAGCCTCCCAGTGCACAGCCGTGTCCTGTTCTCTCAATCCTGGGTGAGCACGATTTTTACTTTTTAACTACGTTCATGGTCACTGGCTTAGAGTTTACATACAATAAGATGCAGCAAATTGAAGGGTGTACTTCTATGAGGTTTTTGTTGTTGTTGTTGTTAATCCTCCCCAGAGGACATTTTTTCCCATTGATTTTTAGAGAGAGTGGAAGGGAAGGAGGGAGAGGGGAAAAGAGAGGAGAGAGAGAAACATCGATGTGAGAGAGACACTGTTTGCCTCCTGCACGCAGCCGGGGATCAAGGCTGCAACCCAGATACGTGCTCTTGACTGGGAATTGAACCGGAGTCCCTTCAGGGTGCAAGGGCCGGCCCTCGAACCACTGAGCACACCAGCCAGAGCTACGTGGATGGGTTCTTGACAAATGTACAGTGTGTGACGACCTCCACAACTCAGCTATCGGACAAGTTCCCTTGTGTTCCCTGGTCCTCCCTCACTGGGAATGTTCATGCATCACAGCTCTCTGGCTTTCAACTTCTAAAAGCCTCTGGTGACTTGGCACATGAATAATGTTTTTGTTGGAATTTTAATCTCTGGTCCCTAATGGAGCTCAACCTTCTTCTGTGTGCGGGTTCCAGTCATCTCACTCTGTGAACTGTCTTGTATCGTCGCTGACGTCTCTGCTGGGTTTTAACTTTAAAAAATGGATGTGTTTGAACTATTAATACTTCATCAACTCTGTCGTTTGCTCATCAGCTCAAATGTTTGCAAACAGCTGGATCCCTGGGAGGAGGGGGAAGGCGGAGCAGCAGGAGGCAGAAGAACCAGTACTTGGACCCAGAGAGTGATTCCCGAGGCCACATTCTTACTTTAGAGAAGAGTGAACGGGTCACTGGGAAGAGAAGGAAGCAATGGCCCGGAAGGGCTGTGAACAGGAAGAGCTTCCAGAAGAGGAGGTACTTGAGATGGAGAGTGGTGATGACTGAGGGCCCGGGGCTGGGGCACAGGCTTCCGCCTTCTCCGTGACCTTAAATCTTCACCTCGCTCATTCTTCAGTGTGGACACGGCACTTCCTCAGTCTTACGTAAAAGGATGCCAGTCCTTCCAATGGGCTCTGCAAGGACCACCCCAAACATAAATGTCGGTGCAGCCCTGGCAGGGGTTGGAGACGGTGCTGGTGGAGGGGAAGTGCCCCACGCAGAGGGACCAATAAAATAAATGCATCAACACCCAGCGGGCGGGCCAGTGCCCAGAACACCTCTGGCTTCCCTTCCTCCCCAGGGCCCACCTCCTGCTCCAAAGAGTAAGACCTGGAGACACAGAAAGTCACTTGGGGGTCAAAGGAGTCAACTGCTTGCCGGCAACCGCCTTAAAGAACAGCCCCGGTTGTGCCTGGAGGAGGCGTCAGTCTGGGTCAGTGGTCGACAAACTCATTAGTCAACAGAGCCAAATAGCAACAGTACAGCGATTGAAATTTCTTCTGAGAGCCAAATTTTTAAACTTAAACTATATAGGTAGGTACATTGTTAATAACTTAATTAGGGTACTCCTAAGGCTTAGGAAGAGCCATACTCAAGGGGCCAAAGAGCCGCATGTGGCTCGCGAGCCGCAGTTTGCCGACCACTGGTCTGGGTTAATGAGACAAGATCAAGGACGCAAAGTGCACGCAGGGGCTGCAGTCCGCGCCTCCAGAGCAAGCAGGGGGAGGCACTGGGTGGGCAGGCGTTGCCCTGGTCTGCGGCCCTCGCAGCCCGGATGGTGGTCCTAAGACCTGGTCATGTCACTTAGAACCTCACTTCCTCCCCGCCCCCACACGCACCCCACGAGAGGCTGCCAATGCCAACCAAGCCCCAGCAGAAATTTAATTAATAAAGCCGAGAAGGAAGATAAAAGAGCCACCCTAGCAACTGGCCAGATAATAGCAATTGTGTGTGCTTTGCAGGGTTTCTACGGAGCTCCACAGATAAAGGAATTAAATATCTCCCACTTATCACTTTTTAAAGGTTTACAGCGATAGCACTCCACAAAGAACATGCTCATTAATTTGCGATGGCCTGAAATTAGCTCCTAATTCCCCATTTCTAAGGATATTATCTGGGAACAATTCCTCTGCCATCCAGGATAATTACTGCAATGCTGAAGGGCCAGAGATGAACGAGGGGCCTGGGGAGCCCGGAAAATGTCTAAGATGACTGATCTCAGGAAGCCAGGGGGACAGGGCACCTTCTCCTCGACGGCGGAATTCTATGGGGAGTAACTCTTCCCACCGACAGAGATGACTTTTTAAAATAAACACAATGAATCAATGTATAATTCACAACATTAACACGTCACACAGACATTTCTATACCAGAGGGAACTGGATTTCCCCGGTAAAATCAACGTTGATGTTATTTAGGCCGATGCCTCGGGTGGGAGGAAGGTCAGAACAGGGACTAAGACCTGAGGCTGAGACCCGAGATCTGTCCTTGTGGGGGTCCGCGTCTCACCCCAGTTCGGTCTCCTCCTCGCTCCCGAAAGCAGGCGAAAAATCATTTCCTTCTCATTCCGCCCCTTGCGGAGCGTGGCAGGGGTCACGCATGCCTCTAGAAAGAAGGCAGTGTTTGCTGGAAAGTGAAACTGCAATAAAAAAAAATAAGCAGACCAGCCACTCCAACCACCACGAACCTCGCACCCCGGGCGGAGAGGCAAGGAGGTGCTGGGCAGTCGGGGAAACAGTCCTTCCTGGAGCCCGGGGCAAAGGAACAGCCATCTCTTAGCTCAGCCTCGTCTGTGTTTTACTAAGATCGCCCTCGACCATCTACTGTGAGAACACACTGTATGAGTCCGTACCTGTGAAGTATCGATTCCACTCACATGGAGGATCTAAAGTAGCGGACTCAGAAACAGAAGCAGAGTGGCGGGTTCCGGGGCGGCAGGAGGGAGGACGGGAGCGGCTCAACGCTCTGGAGACCCACTGCACAACCGCGTGCATGAACCTAACCCTCCTGAACTGTACACGGGACGATGGTGAAGATGGTGAATTTTATGATAAAGGTTTTTTTTAAGCACAATTAAAAAAATTAAAAACACATCATTCAAAAGCACTGAAGAGGGCTGGATGCTAATTTTAAAGTTAGGAAATACTGCAAGAGGCACAGAAAGTCACAGGAGGGCGGAGAGGACTGTGAAATACCAGCCAGCCCCACTTCCGGCTTCCTGGGGCCCATGCACCCCTCTCCCTGCTCCGCCCCCTGCCCCCACCTCAGCGTCAGGCACGAGTCTGTATCCTGCCTTGCTCCAAGTCTCCTCGGCCAAGTCCTCTCCCAGAACAGGCTGAGCACAGGCAAAGTCCCTGCTACCATGGCATGTTGAAGGCTCAGGTCAAAGACAAATAAATGTGTATTTTTTCCCCAAATTGAAGCCATTTCTTTCTTGTTGCCTTGAGGAGTGAGAGCAATGAAGGATATGGCTGCAATTAATCAGGCCCGTAGAGGCAAGCGCTGGCTAATGCAACATGAAAAGGGGACCCAGCCAAGCTGCCTGGCGCCTTCCTGTTCATCTCCACCCCCGGCTTGGTCAGGAATCCCCTGCAGCACCGTCACGGACCCTTCGCTAAGGGGGGACCTCGGCTTGGGTCGGCTAAATCGCTGAGGGTGCCGCTTGCTCTGCACTGTTTTGGAGCCGGGGCAGGGGAGCAAGGTGCAGGGAAGCCACCTTCTACTGGGCACTGGGTGTCTGGAAATAAATGCTGGGGAGCACCTGGGGGAAGGGCCTCTCGCCGGGGGCTCCTCGGAGGGTGGTGGGGGCAGCTGTGGCCCATGCACCGTATTCAGCGTTCAGAGCCCTTTCTGCCATCTGACCTAACCGCCGGCTAGAACGGCACGGCGGGAGGCGTGTGGGTGGCGATGCTGGCCCGTGCACTCTTTGCTTCCGTGTGTACAGACGGGAGTGTTTATTCACTCTGGCTGCCGCTTCTATAGTAGGAGGGTAAGCATTTGTAGAAAGAGCTGGAGTGGCTCATCTACCCGGCCAAGCTCTCTCCAGCTGTCTGCAGAGCGAGCTTGACTGCAGGGCCAACAACGCCACAGACAGGGCTACAGTTCACCCGGGGACAGTCGTGGTCTGTGGACGCAGCCAGTGCCTGCCTGTGGCGAGGGCAGCAGCTCCACTCTGTCTTTGCTCATTTCTGGCCTGAGAGAGAGCGCCAATCCCTTTTCAATACGCCACTTCTTTATGACATGGTTTGACAGCGTCAATTAGCTTCTGAGAAGGCACAGGGATGTAAAAAGGAGAAAAGAAAACAGCATGGCACCTCTGGAAGGAGGCCAGAAGGTTAGGAGAATTCCCAAGAGGGCTGGCGGGTGGCCCCATGCTGCTGGGCCCCCAGGACAGCTGTCAGGTGTCCCCAAAGGAACCCAGGCCGCTCTCGGACGAGCGAGATGCACGGGTCAGGGGTCGGCACTGGAACCAGGAGGCGGCATCCTCAGGGTCCCCACCCTCCCCAAGGACGAGTCCACCTGTGAGACCACAGACAAGCCCCCTGCCGTCTGCTTCTCCCCTTCGGGCAGCCACAAGCCTTAAAGAAAAGGAACTCGGCTGTAAAAATTAACAGGCAAATGCAAGCACGAAACCCAGCTGCATGGGATGAGCCCCACTCCCAGAGGCCCCTCAACCACAAGCAACGCCTCTTCCCGGGGGTCCCGGAGAGGGGACGCTGTCCATCAGCCATGAGGCCCAGCTGGGACGTGTGTGACCAGAACAGAACTGGCCTTTCAGACTTTACACATCGGGAGCACTGAAGTCAAGATATTTCACCCTGGCCAGTTTTGCTCAGTGGATAGAGCCTCAGCCTGCGGAATGAAGGGTCCCAGGTTCGATTCCGGTCAAGGGCATAGGCCCGGGTTGCGCGCTTGATTCCCAGTAGGGGGCGTGCAGGAGGCAGCCAATTGGTGATTCTCTCTCATCATTGATGTTTCTATCTCTCTCTCCCTCTCCTGCCCTTTCTGGAATCAATAAAAATTTTTTAAAAAGCTATTTTTACATATAATGAGTCTGTATGATAATCTTCCCCAGTCGAAAGCTCAGTAAAATGAGAATCTGCCCAGGTAGATGAAGGGATTGCTGCAGCCCTTTCTCTGGGGCCTACTGCAGAAGGTAACCCCAAAGGTCAGTGTTTGGGGAAATCCAATTAACCTGGAGATGCTCACGGCGGAGGGAATGGTGCAGAGCTAATTACTGCCAGTCGGGCAGCATGTCCCCGGGGCACAGGCCGTGCTGTGCTGTCCCGGAGCCACCAGGGGGCTGCGCACAAGGGCAGGCACTCGGCTGAGCGGGAGCAGGGACCTGCCCAGGGTCGCGCAGCTGAGAGCCCACACTGGCGACTCTCCATCCCCGGGAGGTCTCCTCTCACACTTTCTCCTGCTGCTCTGACTGTGCTCCTATTCCTAGAGGCGTGTCCCCGTCCCCTCCATGCTTTCACAAGATCCAGGTCAAACCTCCCCTCCCACAAAGCTTTCCTGGCTGTGCCCACCAGCGTGCTCTCTCCTGCCTCACAGCTCGTCCAGCGCTAAGTGTCTGGACCTCGGCCGGCCCGGCACAGCTTCTCCTGCGGTCTCCTGTGTGGCGTGGCCTGTGCACAGGCCTCTGCGACGCCAGAAAGCCGCGTCCTTCTGCCGTTATCTCCACTGCACGCGGCGAGGCTGGATGTGAAACCCAAGGATGGACAGAGCAGAGGAGGTGCCACGAGGGCCGGGTGGGCGGGGAAGTGGCCACTTTGAGAGGAGACGCTCCTTAACTACGGCCTCAGCGTCAGGGGGGTCTGGCCGATCAGCCCCCAGAGCAGCCGTTTCCACGAGAGCATCGCTGTCCTCACGCCGCTCTGCTCTGTGGGTCCGAGTTTCTATGTTAAGACAGAAGCCGTGGCTCCTACGATATGAAGACCCCCGAGGACTTTCTGTTACTAGCTCAGAGGGGGCAGGGCCCGGATCATAGAAGTGCACGGGGTGAATGGGGGGTGCGACCCAGCACATCTCCCTTCCCACAATTCCACGGGGACCAGAAAGAACCTCAGACTGGCTCAAAACTTCATGCCACGCTACGAGGACTACAGCGCAGACGGGCTGTCATCTGCAGTCACCCAGCGAGCTGTGGCAGCAAGGAATCCACGCGTCTCCCCAGGCCTTGCCACCACACGTCTGCTGTGCCTCTCCCTGCAGAACAGGCTGCTGTGAGTAACAACGGCCCTTCCCACCGGGTTAGAATTCTGATGGGAAGAGAAACCTCCCAGAATGAACACACAGCCCAGACCTGCCCGGTGCTGGGCACGATCACGGCATCAACATGACCACCGTGACTGGTGACCTGGGGAAGGAAGTCGGGTGGTAGATGTAAATGAAATAAACTGAAGACACGAAACCTGGATTTAAGTTCACAGTAACTTCCAGGCTGAGTTGGGTGAGACACTTCCCCCTCTGGCTGTTTCCTGGTTGTAGAAACGTATCTACAGGGTTCCCAGTCGGGGAGCTACTGGTGTTAGGACAGGCTCTGCTCCCCCTCAGGACTGTCCTCCATACTGTGGGACACCTGGCGCGCTGGCCTCGGGCCACCCCAGTCACCGTGACAACCAGAAACGCCACCCCCCACTTCACACTCCCCCACTGAGAACGGCCTGGGGGTCTCCAGGCCGGGCGGCCATAAAGCTCCAGCAGGAAGACACCCGGCCCCGGGAGGCCAGGGCAGGCGCGGGCGACACCCACCCGTAGATGTCTAGGACGCCGATGAAGGAGTGCTGCTTGAGGGCGGTGTGCAGCGCCTTGTTGACCTGCTCCACGATCCAGCCGAACAGCTGCGCGTAGATGTGCTTGGCCAGCGCGTTGCGGGCGTTGACCACCTGCTGCAGGGACATGGTCTTCACGTAGGTCTCCGCCGTGGTGACCAGCTTGCGGTGGCACAGCCAGTGCTCCATCTGGCTGTGCTCCACCCCCAGCAGGCGGCAGAAGGCGCTGAGGTGCTCATCCTGCGGCTGGAAGATGCACAGGGGTGGGGTCAGGGCGGGGATGGGGTTCCGGAGGGGCGTGGCGGACAAGCACCCCTGCGTGCCCTCTCCCCCCTGCCCAGGGGAGCATGGGCCCCAATGCTCCAGTCTCACCAACACTCCGCTAAGTGGAGAGGACAGCTAGGGCCCGAAGAGTGTCATTCAAGCTGATCATGACCCCTGCCACTGACCAAATGATCAGGGCGTTAGCCAACAAAACTCCCCCCTTTCCTGTCCCCTCCTCCACCGCCAGCTGGCTGCAGAGGGACTGGTTGAGAGGACACCCCGACTGCAGCGAGCGGGTAAACCATTAGGAGTGAGGAGCTGGGGGCCAGCAGGACCCAGGGGAGGCCGTGCCACCTGCAGAGCTCCATGCGCAGGGCCTGCCCTCAGCCAGAAAGAATCCGCACTGACCAGCGAGGCTCTGAGCGGCACTGGCACGGGTCTCAGCGCCGTGCCAGCAGCGAGCCCCAAGCCGAGCCTGCACGGACGGCACCTGTCCGGTCTTCCAAGCAGATGTTCTCTCATCGTAGCGCCAGGGCCACTAAATCACATGCCACTGAACTTTACAGTCTTAAAGCTCAGGGGAAAGTGAATCCAGGCGGGAAGCTGGACAAGTGGCTAAAGTATGGGACTGGTTTTGACCTGAAATATCACCCGGAACACGGCCTGCTAACGTCACAAGCTGAGAGCTGGGAAAACAGGACTTCCTCCAGCCTAAGTCCCTTCCCCCCACCCCCCACCCCGAGAAGCCCAGCCCTGCAGCAGTGCAAGGTCTCACCCAGGAGCCCAGGGCCCAGTGACCCAGAGAACCCAGCTGCTCCGTTGGCTGCACTTTATCCCGACCCTCCCTTCCCCCAGCCCCAACCACACCACCGGCCTCTGAGTCACTGAAACCAGATGTCCCACAGGAACTTGTCTCATTTCACCCAAGGTGCATGTTTCTTGGGCACTCGGGGACCCCCGGAAACCCCGCTTTTCCTCAGAGGTGCCCCATTATTCATCCCCCACCTCACTCCACACGGGAAGTGACCGCCTAGCCATGAAAGGGCGGCCGTGAAAACATGCCGGCCGCCTCCTAATGGCCCTGCATTGCTGGTGGAACTCCTTTTCGGACGAGGCTGACTAGCAGGCTTTGCATGAGGGCTACCACTTCCCTCTCAACACTCCATCCCCAGGCTGTGCTGTTTCTCCTAGGGATATTTAAAATCTAAACGGAATAAACACAATTACAAAGCAACAGAATGCCAGAGGAGGAGAGAACCTCCCCAAATCATTAAGGCCCAAAGCATGTTCTATGGAGCAGTAGTTACAATAGTTAATTGGCTTTTAACAAAAGGGGGGTGGTGACATCAGGTCGAACACAGCTGTGCTGGTTTGTGAACCTGTAAGCACCAAGAGGCAGACCCTGCACCACGCACTTCCTGGACGCTTAGAACCCAAAGAGCCCTCGCTTTCCCACGAAATGGCCTAGAGCAGTGATGGCGAACCTATGACACGCGTGTCAGAGGTGACACACGAACTCATTTTTTTGGTTGATTTTTCTTTGTTAAATGGCATTTAAATATATAAAATAAATATCAAAAATATAAGTCTTTGTTTTACTATGGTTGCAAAGATCAAATATTTCTAAATGTGACACGGCACCAGAGTTAAGTTAGGGTTTTTCAAAATGCTGACATGCCGAGCTCAAAAGGTTCGCCATCACTGGCCTAGTCACTGGCCTAGAGCCAGTGGTCGGCAAACTCATTAGTCAACAGAGCCAAATATCAACAGTACAACGATTGAAATTTCTTTTGAGAGCCAATTTTTTTAAACTTAAACTATATAGGTAGGTACATTGTATATAGGTATATAGGTAGGTACAAAGAGCTGCATGTGGCTCTCGAGCCGCAGTATGCCAACCACAGTGGTCGTGAGCCACATGCGGCTCTTTGGCCCCTTGAATGTGGCTCTTCCTAAGCCTTAGGAGTACCCTCATTAAGTTAATAACAATGTACCTACCTACATAGTTTAAGTTTAAAAAATTTGGCTCTCAAAAGAAATTTCAATCGTTGTCCTGTTGATATTTGGCTCTGTTGACTAATGAGTTTGCCGACCACTGGCTAGGATTAAGGTTCCCAGGAAAACACCTTGGGAATGGTCATTCTAACCCAATCCTCCTCCTTTCTCGGATGTGGCCCAGAGCGCCTCACCCAGCCTCGCGAATCGGCGTGGGCTGGTGGGTGTGGAGAGCCCCGTCTTTTCACTCTCTCAGCAAGTGGGGTTGCCATGGCCACTCTGCACGGACCCCCCATCTGCTCGCTCCCTCCCCCAAACAGAAAGCCATCCGTGGCAAAGGGAGGTGCCTGGGGGCTGCCTGGCAGGCAACAGGTTCTGAGGGGGCAAGTGTCCGACTTACTCATCGGACCTATTTCCAAGAAATTCTTCATTGCCGGGCACAGCACGGCAGCTGGATTCCGACATGCAGACGGCCTGCTACAGCCACGTCGCCGCCCACGCCTGCCCTCAGGTCCCTCCCCTCCCCGGCAGCTCCCAGGGGCACACGGTGGAGAAAATGCCGAGCATCACCTGGGACGGGATGGGTTCCCACCCACCACGGGGGGGGGGGGGGGGGGGTGGCTCCCCCTGCGTGACCCTCTGCTGACTGTTGATTACAGGTGCTAACTGAAGCTGATGTAACATCATGCAATTACATTTAGGCTTAATTAAATGATGCTAAATCCATTAACCAGAGCCAGCAGCACAGATCGCAGATTAGGTTTTTGGGCCGATGTGGCCAAATTCAAAAAAGCAAATCGCCTCTGGCGTCCAAGTCACTGCAAGCGGCTGCATCTCCCAGGCAGCTCTGGTGGTCGAGGACCACGGTTCCTGCTGTAATTAAAGATGAAAGCCAGCGAGCAGAAGGCACACTGCGCATGGATGGCAGCGTTTCCCTGGGAGGCCCACCCCCCACCCCGCGGAATAGACCACAACGCATCTGAGAGGGGACCCTCCCTGCATCCTCTTGGTGAGGCGTTTCTCGGGCACACGCTGCGTGCCAGCACTGTGCCAGGCACCAGCGGGGGCCGTGAGGCCAGGGGAAGGCGGCCCAGGCCCAGGAATGGGCAGTGTGCAGGGGAAGTTCGCTGGCTGGGCCTGGACTTGGCTTTGTGACCTTAGAAAGGAGCGTCCTCCCTCTGGGCCTGTGAAATGAGGAGGATGCCCCTGGGGTCCACTCTGGCTCTAACCACATGATGATGGTCGTTGAGAACTGAACCGTGGGCCCTGTGGTAAGGCAGGTGCATCACCCCCTTTGCAGACGAGGAAGAGACCAGGAAGGTTAAGGAACGATCAGTAAGAGTCAGATCCAGGATTTGAACCCTGGCGGTCCTGACTCCCAGGTCTCAGCTCAATAAGTTCTCTCCATGGCCTCTAGTTGGAGAATAATCCAAGACTCGCCAGACCCATGGTCGGCAAGCTGCGGCTCGCGAGCCACATGTGGCTCTTTGGCCCCTTGAGTGTGGCTCTTCCTAAGCCTTAGGAGTACCCTAATTAAGTTAATAACAATGTACCTACCTATATAGTTTAAGTTTAAAAAATCTGGCTCTCAAAAGAAATTTCAATCGTTGTCCTGTTGATATTTGCTCTGTTGACTAATGAGTTTGCCAACCACTGCGCCAGACCATGGGCCTGCGCTCAGAAGCCTCCGACTTGCAGGTACCTCCAAGGGCAAGGGCCTGCTGTGCCACGTGGTACCCAGACCTCTGTCTGTCAGGGGTCCTGCCCCCTCCTCACACTTGGCACCTCCCAGGACTTGGCGACAGCTGGGCCTAGGAGAGGCCTGTGATGACCCCACACAGAGTCACTGAGTCACGGCAGGACATCGGTCTTGTCAGCACAGCCCAACGAGATACCTGTGAGCACAGCACGGGGCTGTCCGTTCTGCTCCGGCACCCGCTCCACCAGCGGCCCAATAGACATGTTGTTATGGCCGCACATCGGGTACCACGCTGGGCACCAGGAAAGTAACAGTCATCGTGAGTGTGTATCAAGCGCCTTGCAGTGTGCAATGCCGTCACACGGATGTCTCAATATCCCGCCCCTGCTCTCAGGATCTCGGCAAGTGTGGTCAGCTGTCCTATCTCCCCAATTAGCTTGTGAAGCTCCTTGCAGACGGTCATGAGTGTGGAGCCTAACACGCCTTCACAGCCTTCCAGAATGGTCTGCAGGCGGGAGCTCCTCGCACTCATGGGCTGATCACATGGGTAGCATTCCAGGGACCTCAGGGCACTTGCAAACCAAACCATCAAAAATATTGAGGTCCGGCCCATGGGCTCGGTCGGTTAGAGTGCTGTCCCCATACGCCAAGACGGTGGGTACACTCCCCGGTCAGGGCACATATAAGAATCAACCAGTGAAGGCACCAACCCAATGCCTGTCTGTCTAGCTCTCTCTCCCTCTCTCGAAAGTCAATTAAATGTACTGAAGAGCCACTACATTCCCTGCCCTCCGTGATAGACATTTGATGGCAGCTGATTTGGAAAAGGATTTGTTCTTTCAAAACACTATCAGCAAGGGACCAGAAACCATTTCTGGGAAGAATAAATAACCTACGCGTGCCCTCTAAACGCACAGACGCGTTTCGGTCGTGGGGAACTGCGAGAACAGGGGGAGCTGCGGACATCTGCCTCCGCGCTGGCATGCGACTTACTGATACGCTACAGGAGTCATCCTGGCGCTCGGCCTGAATCTCCACGTTTCCCAGGTGCAGGATGGAAGCGATTATCTTAAAAATGCTTATCTGGTGGGACTCTCTCACTCCTGGGGGAAAAAAGAACAAATGACACTCAATCTCCACAGCAGGATAGAAAGGGCATTTCACCTTTTTAAGGGCCTTTTCGTGTTTTTTTTTTTAAAGGTTTGATTTGCCTTTCTGGGGCAGTGACTCCTAAAACGATTCCAGCTCCTCACCAAGTAATTGCCACTCACAGCACAGCTCCGAGGGCACCGGGCTCCCCGACTGAACGGGCGTGCCTCCGCTCTGACCGTCGTGATCAGACCAGAGGGGTCACGGCACCGTCTTCCCGTCTCCAGGAGCAAAGGAGGGGCAGCAATCTGCAGGCTCATTTTGGACTCAGATTTCCACCACACGCTTCATGGGTGTCGTGATGAGTTTAATAAGAATGGTCGTTTATCTGCCGCCATTTTCCTCCCAACACAATCTCCCACAAACATCTGCGGCACCCATCCAAAGTGCCGACGGGGGAGGGGGAGGAGAAACGCCCGGGAGAGCCGCGACGGCCGGGCGGCCAGGGAGCCGCTGCTGCCCCCCACGCCATATGCTCCCTCGCAGGGACAGGCACGCACGCCTTCCCCGAGCCACTGTGGCAGCAAACGCCCTGTCACATTTGTGTACGTGACTAAGTTGCCAAAGACATGGATAATCTCTTACAATGTTCACTTCGCTGTCAGGCATTATCCCGTCTCCTTAAATTGCAAAATATTTCAGAAGCAAAATAAAAGTTACGGAATAATGCAATGAACACCAGTCAGCCTACCACACTGTTGAGGAAATAATACAGTTGTTCCCACATATTCCTCCCCAGCTGCAATTAATTTTAAGGCAATCATTTATCAGACTAAAAATAAGTCAGTGACACCTATGTTCGTGGGAGTAAACACGTGTCCTGCCAGGATGGAAACCTTTGCTCATTTAGCCCAGAGAGCAGTGCACCCTCAAGTTCCCACTTTGAGGACAGGTCAACAAGAAGTGTGGACACCTGAAAGCTGGGGCGGGAGAAGAGCGAGGAAAGACTCGCTGAGGACAAGAGGCCTCCCCGTCCGCTGACGAGGGTGGACAAGCCAAGTGGGAGTGGCCATGCTTTTCTCCTCCCCATGAAAGGAACCCTGCCGGCCTCCCCCGCTCCCCCCAAGCTCCTTACCAAGGAGCGTGAAGGCTTGTCGAGTCTTCTCAAAGTCCTCCGCGTCGTCCACGCCCTCGATGGACGTGTCTCCTCCCTGGGACGTGTAGAAAAAGTCCTCGGCACAGGCTGTGGAAGGAAGGAGCGAGGCATCAGACATGGGGATGGGGGGAAGCACTGAGGGAGGAGAGCTTCACCCCCAGTTTACCCGCAGACAGTGATGCGTGGGGAGTCCTGCTCCCTTAGTAAGCCACCCCAGACCCGGTGACATCCCCAGTCCACATGGAACCCTCTCCCACATTATCTGACCTGACAATGGCAAGTGGAGAGAAAACTTAAATAAGGAAAGACAGACAATGACACCCACAGCCAGGATGAGGTGTCATGTTTGTGTAAAACGGTTCTGTGGCGATCAGGGGAAGGGACAAGATGAGCGAGGCAGGGCCATTCACCCCGGAGTAGAATTTGCCCAAGACTTGTTTCTAAAAGGGGCCTAATCCACACAGGCAGGTAAGATGTGCGCACACCTAGAATCCCAGGCTCCCATGACCTTCAACGACCTTCGCCTGAGCATCTTGTCTGATAAAGGAGGGGCAGCGATATGCCCAAGGGGACATGCATCTTTGGTTCATTTGTTTTACTAAGTTGAAGCACCCTTGAGCCACTGGGCACATGGACAAGGCTGGGACCCTCGCTGTTTGCTCTCAGCCCCCCACTTCATTCCTCTTCAGTCCGGCCTTGGGGGCAGCCGGGGCGGCAGGTGAGGGCCAGGCTCGGTACTAGAGCTCAGAGCCTGCCTTGGCAGAAGGAGTAACGGACACCGCCCGGGAGCATTTGCACTGTGGGGCCAGGAAGCTAGCATTTAAGGCCACAAACACACATGATCCAAACCACCCCGAAAAGCACTCACGTTTCCCACACTCTATGTAGCACCTTTGGGTGGTACAACCCTGCCTGGGACTTAGTATCTCCATGTGTATAACGTCTGATGTCGACATTGGCTGGTTTTCCTCCTCCTCTGAGCATGTGCCGTGGAGCACGCATCAGTGGAACATGCCTAGACGCCCCAGTCCTTCCTCAACACGACTTTCCAGTTTGACCTCCTAGCCACTTCTGAGTCTCCCTCCTTCCTCCACTCTGACTGGGTCTAACCTTCAGCGCCTGCTGGCTGAGGCCTGTTGCAAAAGCTTAGCCAGTCTCCTGCTTCTGCCCCGTGCCTGGAACAGCCAGCAACGCGCTCTCCGTTAAAGCGCACAGAGACCCCTCCTGCCCCGCTGCCCTCAAGGCAGAGGTCAAAGGCCCTCGAAGAGCCTGCTGGGCCTTTCTTCATGAAGTGGCCTCCCCTGTCCCACACTCGGGCCTGTCCTTCCCCACCTCTCCGTCCCAGCTTCCTGCTGCCATTCCTCACCTCACCCGTCAGCCCCTTAAATGGCCCTGCTCACCTCTCCCTCCTGGCCGCTCCCCATTTCCCACTTTGCACCCCGTGCTCCACGCCACTGAGCTTTGCCAGTGCCTCCGCCGGTCAAGCCCACAGTGCCAGGCCCAGCTAGGAAGCAAACAGCTCAGTCCCCAGCCCCCGCCTCACACAGCCTGAGCCGGAAGCATCAGGCGACACCTCTGCCCAGGAACGAGCGCCTAAGCCAGGCGTAGGGTAGGAAGGAGGGCTCCCTGGAGGAGCCGCTCACACGCTGGTGCCTGGAGGCGCTCCAACGGGAGAGGAAAACGTGGACCCTGAACTCACCACAGGCTCAGCAAAGGGAGAGCCTATGGAGGAAGGCACTTCAGGCCTCTGTGCAGGGACATGCTCAGCCCCCTCACATCTCACCGCGCTGAGGGCTCTGGCACAGAGCGAGCGTGCCAAAGGCTTGGTGAAAGCACCAGGTCTCATTTCCCTGTAGGCTCGCCTTTCAGAGCACCTCCTGTGAGGCCTACGTGGAGGCAACTGAAGGTGCATGCACCTGCAGCGCAGCCCCCACCACCACCACCAGGGCGGCGACGTGGTGCACTCACTCAGGGCGAGCTCCTTCAGTTCCGGGAGGCTGGCCGCCGCGCAGAGCTGGTAGAAGATGTGGTAGTTCCTCTCGTCGTCTGCCTGGAGGAGGACAAAGGTCAGCAGTTTTAGGCTGGTCACCCCCAGGAGCGCCCCCTCCCCATCCTAACCCCAGGGTGCTCCGGTGTCAGAGGTCAAGACTTCTCCACACCTGCCCCTCAACCCCACCTCCGATCTTCCAGCCACTCAAGTGGGGCCTTCTTCCAACCCAGGGGGTTTCCCCTCTGAAATGAAAACGTTATTTCCTTTCCCTTCTATGAACATCATTGCTATTCCGCACACGGCGTGTCCGCCATCAGCACCCACTCAGCCAGCCGTGCTGCCGGCTCCAGCTGCATAGACACACCTCCCGCTGTGGGCTCCTGTCTCCTCGGGAGGCCTGGGGCTGAGGAAGAGCCCGCTCTGGCCCACCGCCAGGCTGGGCAGCAGGAAAGGTCCCTGAGTGAGGCAGGGCTGAGGGCACATTCGGGCCAGACCTGCCCTAAGTTGGCACTGGTGTTGGCATCAGGTTGTTGGGGGGGGGGGGGAGGCCCGAATGAAGGGAGCCGGGGGGAGGAAAGCTCCCGGGTGCTGAGGGGAGTCTGGCAGAGCCTGGGCAGCACCTTACCCGCACCCCGTGCAGCGGGCTGTGTGCTTGGCTGCAGGGAAACGAAGACCGTGGGGCTGTCTAGTCAAACCTGGGAGGTGGAGAAGCAGCCTCAGCAACACAGGGAAAGAAAAACGACCAAGCTGGCTAAGGAGATCGTGAAGCCATTGCCAAGAGTCAGCACGGAGACGGGTGCCACGAGACACGAACACCTGAGGCCTCTTTTGATGTCCCCTCTGGAGGCGGCTGAAATGCCAGGGCAGGAAGCCATTCGCCGGGGGAGAGTGTGCGGCCGGCTCACACCCGGGCACAGACCAGCGTCTCGGTCCCGGGATGGGACATCGAAAGGAGCTGGAGGAGGCCCGTTCTCCTGCTGGGAGCCGACTGACCTCCACCAGAGGCCGGGAGGAGGCAGAGGGGGCCATCAAGAAGCCGAAGAGCAGTGGGAAGAAGGGAACGGAAGGCGAGCACAGAAATGAGGAACCGAGTCTGGGGAGAAGCGGGAACCCCATTAATTTGAAAAGAAAACTGGGTTGGTTTTTGCCTTTTTTATAACCTGCCAAGTAGGAAGGTTCCCGGGAGAGCTCAGCCCCATAGACGCCGTGTGGCATCCCCTGGCCATGCCGCTGAAACCCACGGAGGACTCCTTCCTCACGGCCCCTTCAGGGTCGAGCACCGGCTCGCACCTAACAGGCACTCAGTATGTGTGTGTTGACTGAATCTGAAAACAATACTCACTGGGAAATAACTGGTACCATGTTTTCCAGGCATGATGCCTACAGCACTTGAATGCATACTTAACGATGGAAGGAGAGAAATAAAACCAAAAGAACAAGCGTCTCCCATTCCAGGCTCAGAGGGTGAGTTGCTCTTCGGATGCAGGGCGTGGGGTCGGGGAGCAAGTCTCAGCGTCCATGGGGGGAAACATACAGAACGCGCCCCGTCGCCCCCTCACCTGGAAGACCACCCTGGACTTCTCCAGCAGGTAGGTCCTCATGTTGGCCCCGATGATGTGGTACCTCTTGTCAAAGCCAATCTGAATATACTTCCCAAAGCGGCTGCTGTTGTCATTGCGGGTGGTTTTGGCATTTCCGATGGCCTGTTCAGAACAAACAAACGAAAGATGTGCAAGACGAGGAGGGCTTGCCCGACGTCTGGGGATCGCCGCTGAGGGACACGCCCGCTTTACCTCACCAGGCTGCGTCAGGGAGTGACAGGATGGATCTACACGTGCTTTTAAAGTATAAAATGGTACCCACACAGGGAAGAGGTCGTATTATTACTACCAAACCCATAATCCCTACTGTGGGAATGAAGAACTTTCAATGTCTGTGTGTGTGAAGAACTTGCATGTCATTCTCTGGCTTTTAAACCCAGGCTGGGTTTTTCTGGTGACTGACCTAGGAAACATGTTGATGCAGGAGGGAAGCCAGTCCAATTGCTATGAATGATACAAATCCAAGCTTTGACCATCACTGAGTCCAGAGTCCAACAAAAGAGGCGGATACGATGCAAGTAGTTAAAACTTGGAAAAGGAGCAAATGATAGAAGCAGGAAATTACAGAAGAAACTCACATGACTGATGAACATCAGAAAAAGACACACGGCCTCAGCAGTAATCAGGGAGCGGCAGGCTAAACGGACAGACCAGAGTGGCAGTAACCAAGGGCTTTGAGACTATGAAATGAGGATGAGGCTGTACAGAAAAGGAGACTCGCACACGGCTGGTTCAATGTAAATGGGGACAACCATCTGGGCACATCAATAAAACTGAACACCCATGCCCCTAACAACTCATCACCGCTACTTCTAGACAGTACCTAGAGGCTGCATGTGGCAATACAAATATATAACCTAAATGTCCACCAATAGGGGGAAGAGACACATAAAATGTGGAACAGTCATACAATGGATACCATAAAGCTGTTCAACAAAGTACATTGGAGCATGATTCATGGATAAATAAAAAGACGTTGAGTGGCAAGCATTCACGAGATGGTGGATAGCATGTGGCTCCATGCATGGGGAACATCACGGAATAGGCTTCTTATTTGCATGCACACATATGGAGTAAAATAAAAGTGGACTGGAACGTGTCATTTCAACGTAACTGAGATTATTCAATAACCAGGTACCTCCTGTGCAGCATGGAAACAGAAGGAAGGGAGCCATTAGCTGGGCCCTGCAGACTGAAAGCAGCTTCACGTGTCTAATGAAGTGGATGTTAGAGGGCGACAGACTTTTACCCCCAGGGGAGGACGGGGTTCTGACTATAAATACAGCGTGGGCAAAGGGGCAGGGGCATGTGAGAGCACGGACACGTGTGAAGTGGGTAGAGTATGTGGACACATGAGAGAAGCCAAGAGGAGATGGGATCAGCAAGGGATGTTGAGGCAGATTCTTATACAGGTGAATAGTTATAGGCTTTCTTGTTTTTTTATCTTTGAAAAGAAAATTCAAGCCCTGAGAATGTGCATAGTAACTGGTCTTAGTTTCTATCCATTTCCCTAACTGAAACCCTGGCCTCCTTTCTTTCTCCCAGGATTTTTTTTTGGGGGGGGGTAGGTACCCTCTGAGGCTCCCACAGTTGTATGCCAGCAGACTCGTCACCCCAACAAGCCACGGGACCCCGTTGGCCTGAGCTGGGGTTCTGCCCCGACTCTAGCTGTCTCCTGATTACCAACGGCCCTTTAATCAGTGCTGACTGTGAGCGAGTCGCTGCCGGGCTGCTGATAAGCTCTTACACAGAACGGGGTCAGAGAGCTCTGCGCTGACACCGAATCAGGCCAATCCGTCCTCGAATCACTTTTAATTCGAACAACTGCCACTTGGCGCAGCCCCAGGGGAACTCGGCCTCCTCACACCCGCTCTCTCCCAGTCTCCCCCGGAGGCGCTGCCGTCGCTGGGCTGTAGACATCATGAGATGAAGACAGAACCATAGCCCGCTGCTTCGTGGGGAGGAGCACTCCTTCCCCGGGAGGGGCAGAGCCATCAGCAGTCGGCTGCCCCCTGATTAAGACGGGCCTGGCTTGGCCATGACCCTCTGAGGAGCCACTGGGCTCCCTGGACACAAGGACCCGGCTAGACTCTAGACTTATGACAAGTTGGCGACACTCTGACCCCACCCAGAGTTCTTCCTGCCCAAGTTCATATCCAGGATCTCGTATTAGTCTAACACTTAATAACAGCTCAAGGATGGTAAAATTCTACATTTGACAGAATGAGCCTTCGGGACTTACACAATTTCCCAAGTCCCAACTCTACAAGGCAGAAATTTAATGTTTTGAGCCCAAATGACTGTAGCATTTATTTGCACGACATCATGCAAGATTAGGCTGGTTCATGTACACACTCCTTCCTCCTTTAGACCTTAGCAACTGAACCCCATCTGTGTATTTGGGGAGCATATTGCACTCACATGTCTCCCATGCTACAGCACCCTGCCTGCCCAGCCATCCACTCACCTACCCAGGCCATAACGGATACTGAAGACAGAATTTAGATCACTGCCATTTAAAAATCATTCCCAGAACAGGAACTCAGGGAGATGCTCGCGTGCCCACGGTCACAGGAGCATTAGTCACAGTAGCCAAAATAATGGAAGCGATTTCTCCCTCGGCAGTGGACAGCAGGCTCTCGGTGAGAGACGTGAATGCTGACCGCCTGGGGTGCTCCCAAGGGTTCTTGTGAGCAGCCACCCAAGGTGGGCACCCAGCAGTCCTGCTGCCGGCGGAAGGGACTCCAACCAGGAAGGCCAAGGGCGCTGGAAGGCTTTACCTCCATGATGGGACTGGATGCCAGGACCTTCTCTTCGATGTTGGTGTCACTGGCTGAGCCGCCCACCGTGGCGAAATAGCGCATGGCGTACTTGGCGGACACCGTCTTGCCGGCTCCGGACTCCCCGCTGACGATGATGGACTGGTTCTTCTCGTCTCTGGAAGGGAAAGCACTGGTCAGGTGCTGGCCATGGAAGGCGCTGCTGCCTGCGGCCTGAGCCCGACCGGGAGCATCTCTGTCTCTTAGGGACGAAGGTAAGGGACAGGATCGGCAAAGTGGGAGCAGGAAAGGAGTTCTGAAAGGGCTTGCGAATGACACACACCCTTCTTTATGACACACAGGAAGGGGCGCAGCCCGCCGGTCACTCGGCCAGGCTCTCTCTGGATGCAACGCCCCTTAGGTCACCGCCATGTACAGATAAATCTCCCCTGAGAACGTACAGATGCATAGTCTCACCCTTATTTCTGTAATAGGCCCACCTTGTGCTGCTGGGTAAGTTACCATATTTTCAAGAACAAGGATCCTTTCTTCTCCCCTGGTAGCTGAGCCTAGCGTGCCAGCGGACAGTTTTGAACACTTCTGTCCGTATGTATGTATCACAAAGGGCAGCCATTCGCCACCGGGCAGGTCTCGCCTCAAGTTTCCCAGAAATGAGATAAACAGCTATCAATTACAATAAGAGGGATTTCAGTCGGACTAAATGGAAGGTAGAAAGAACTCTATGTCAGATAGAAATGTATCTATATTTATCCCTTTAAAACAGCAGGAAGACAGATGAGTGATGGAAAGAGCAGGCGATGAGGTTCAAGGAACATAGATGGTCAAGCAGAGAGTTGAGAACAAATGTTTGGGCCACGGGTTGGGAGGTGAGTTGCTTGTAAGGGCTACACTCAGCCATCTGCCTCCAGTTCACACGCGCACTGCCAGGAGGCAAACACTTCACTTTCCATCTCCAGTGCTTGGCACAAAATAGATCCTCAATATATACAGTTGGACTAGCAGCTTCTTAGGGATCAACCAGCCCCTCTTTTCCAGATGAAGAAACTGAGACGTGGGAAGGTGGGTTTAGAACTCAGGGCTCCTGGCACCAGCCGAAAACTCTTCACACCAGCCCCGTGGCTTGCTGGGCAGAGCGGGTTATAGGAGAATGAGCAGAGCAGCCACCACCTCACCTGGCTAATAACCCACACAGGTAGGCTGCAGTTTATCCGCACAGAGGGCTGGGCCAATGGCCAAGAAGCTGGGAAAGTGGTGCCCTGGGGTTGATGTTAACTGGAGATGGATGAGAAAGACAGAAAGGAGCTGGGAGCACCGGGGAGATGCAGGTGAGCTAACTGGGCTGAGGAAGCCTTAACCTTCAGCCACTCTTCAAGGTCAGCAAAGAGCTGTGTGGTCCGTACTCACACAAACCATCATCAATGGGGAGGGGCCTGAGTGAATACAGGTGAATGATAGACTCTGTTGAACAGATGAAAATGGAAAAAAAAAAGTGGATCTTGCACAACTGGCTATACAACCAATTGACTGAAAATGTACTTAGAACCCGAGACCTGTTAATTGGAGAACGGAATAAGCAGCAGCTTTCTGAGACCTCTTGTATTTCCAGGATGTCGCTGTTGTCATCAGTGTCTGCTGTGGATGCCTGTATTTCCAATCCTCGTCTACTTTGTTATCTTAATTTTATTTAACGTTCTCGGGACCCTGGGGACCATGACAGGTGCCATCTCTCTTCTCAATGCCTTCAAAGTCCATTCCTGAGAGAACTGTGCAGACACGCGGCCATCCCAGGCGGCCAGGCAGCTGACAAGCTGAGCACAGGCCTCTGCCACAGGCCCGAGTCTCACCTTAAGTCTCTCTACCTGCAACAAGGAGGACTGGATCGCAGAGTCACACCCAAATGTGTGGAGTTCTGCCTAAAGTCTGTATGTTTAACCTAAAATTAATGGATGAGCCCAGGATGTGCTCTTATGTTGATGTCAATTTCACAAGTTTTGGTTATTTTGGGCTGGCTGTGGGGAAGATATTTATAAGGAAGGAATTCTACCCAACGTCCTTCAAAAACATAACCCAGCCCTGGCCAGGTGGCTCAGCTGGTTGGAGCGTCGTCCCAATACACCAAGGTCACAGGTTCAATCTCTGTTCAGGGCACATACAAGAAGCAGTCAAGGAATGCATAAATGGGTGGAGCAACAAATCAATGTGTGTGTTTTTCTCTCTCTCTAAAATAATCAATAAAATAAAAATTTTATCCTATATAATAAAAGGCTAATATGCAAATCAACCGAACAGCAAAACGACCGGTCGCTATGAAGCACACTGACCACCAGGGGGCAGACGCTCAACACAGGAGCTGCCCCTTGGTGATTCAGCCAGAAGCCAGGCTCATGGCTGGCGAGTGCAGTGGCGTGGCAGGAACCTCTCCCACCTCTGCGGCAGCACTAAGGACCCCTAGGTGGACATCCCCCAAGGGGTCCTGGACTGCAAGAGGGCGCAGGCCAGGCTAAGGGGAGCCGCCCGCCCCCGTACACGAATGTCGTGCACCAGGCCTGTAATATATATATATATACATACACACACACACACACACACACACACCACACACACCCATGTGTGACTCCATCCATTCAGCCCAATACATGACTTAGCTGGCAACTGAGATCAAACTGCTTTTCTCCTGTGCCCAGGAATTTCATATCCAGCTTGGCTCAGGCTGCTGTCAGGAAGGTACCACTACCCCAAACAGGAACAGCCCCTTGAAGGTCTGTGCCTCAGGCAGGAAACAGAATTCTGCGTAAGGAGCCCAGCCATCGCCAGCTTCCAGGAAAGACTCAGCCAGCAGCACCTGCACGTACAGGTACTCCCGGTTCACACGGCATCCCCATCTGTGACACCCAGGAGGCAAGATCTAATTGCTCTAAACCCCTTCTCCTGCAAAAATGTCCCATCAAACCACAGTGGCATCTCCCCTCCCCATTCTGGCAGGACCCCCGGGGCTTCTTTCTTTATTCTTTCTGACTTTGCAGGGGCCTGAAGCTAGCCCAGCTCACCGATCTTCTCTTCCTTGATCTCACAACTCAGTTCCTGCTACTCAATCATCTTCTGCCTTAAGGAGGCTCGTCGTTGACTGTTTTTCAATGTAATTAATCACCTATTTACATCCTGGTCGAATGGTGTACAAAACCCTTAGCCATGTGTCTCTTGCTTGGGATTCATAGCTCTTCCCATTTTAAAGAAGCCAAACCTGCAAGTTGGAAAGCCAGGTGACATGCCCAATGCGACCCCAGCCCACACGCGAACATGGGCTCCCGTCTGCTGCGCGATTTCCATCTGGGCTGGGCTGTGACATCCCTATCATCCTTATACCCTTTGCTGAATAATAAAGCACCCCTGAGTGAACTCCCCTAACAAACCTGGCCTCGTCGAAGAGACAGACACGAACCAGGTGTCCTCAGCTTCCTCACTGAAACGTCACTTCGGAAGCCCTTCCCTCACCACCTACCTTCACAGCATTCACCATACAACTTGACTGGTCTCCCCTCCAGAACAGAAGCTCATGGTGGTCCATCTCAGAGGCAGGGGCTTGGATGGGCCGGCCAGCACCTGGCGTGTGTCAAGAGGACAGCCCAGCAATGGCTAGCACAGAGACTCACATAGAGTGGTCCATACAGCTGAGCCCAGGGTCTGGTGTGCAATTTACTGCCCACAAATCGGCCGTGGTGGTCTCTGCCCTGTGCCAGTCTCTGGGGCCTTCCCAGGAGAAGGGGCCCGAGCACAGGGGTCCCACGCCTCAGACAGGCAAACTCTACTTCCCTGAACGGGGCACTCCCGAGAGAGGACAGAGAGTGGGGGACCATTCACGCTGAAGCCCCTACCCACAGCGCGGTCTCCAAACAAGAGGGAGGGGCAGTGTGGCTCAGACCCAGTAGGAAGGATGCCCTCTCTGCACACACCATTAAGTCCCTCCGCCGTTTCCTCCTCCAGTGACAAAGCATCCGAAAATTTGGGTGTGTCAGTAGAATACATTCGGTTCCCTAATGGGATCATCAATCTACTGTTTCTTGCCTGTCTGTGCCTGCCTAGCCTCTAATTATATTTTCAACACCCTCTCACAACCCAGATCACCTACTACCGTTGTGTTTTTAACTAAGCTAGAGGATGGGGACACCAAGGATTTTTAATTGAGAATTTGTTCAACCAAAATGTTTGTGTCAGGACCATGGACAGAGTTAATAACTAGGCGACAGGCTAGGCAGAATAATGAAAAAGAATCTTGGATGCAACGCTAAAAAAAAAAAGAATGAAAATACTTTAGTGGGATGATACCATCTTTAAAAAATCTGAAAAAGAAATAACGCCGAAATTAAGGATACACAGACAGAACTCTATGAATACAAAATGGTATCAAAACCTTTTTAGAGTGGGGAAGTTAGGTCAAGTCAGTGGGGGGGGGGGGGGCAGATAAGACTGGGGAAACAACTTTGGATTCTGTAGGGGAAAGAGTAAGGCTGGGGGCCAGAGAGAGGTTAGGATGGAGGCTGAGTTAGGGGAGAGGGATACACGAAATTACGGTAAGGCACCCCGAGGCTGGGACGGAGCCCACGGCCACAGTGACTCTAAAGTCAAATGCTTCCTCCCAAGGCGGGAGTCACTAAAGGGCACTTCTGCTGTGAGCAGGGGCTGGGCCAGAACGCTCCAAGCACGAGATCCTATGGACCCTGCCAACAAGAAAGCCCAGCCTCAAGGAGACACATCCTGGCACCTGGAGGGGGGTGCCTGGGTGAGGGTCCTGCAGGCCCTGGGTTCCAGGCCTGTGGGAGGTGGACCAGTGTCCCCGAGTCCTCTGCCGTCAGACACTGATGTCCGACCCCCCTCACCCTCCCTCGGGAAGGGCTGTGCGCGCAGGCACAGCTCAGAATTCAAACCATCGGGCAGGCTGTCATGGTCACTGGAAACAACTTGATTGACAGTGGTCAGAGTCCTAAGGGTCTACTCGGAAAAAAGAAATTAAAGCTCTGACCGCGTAGGAGCTGAGTACTCAGCGCATGTAATATCCAAGGATCATGTTCCCACTCCAGTTCCACGGCGGCCCCTGGAGAGCCGAGTTCTATTTATAAGCCGCCATGTGGAGTGCGGGGCAGGTAGCGCCATGGGTCCAGCCCTTCCCTTCCTTGCGTTCCCAGAGAGGCTTCTCCTCTCGGATGTGCTGGCGTCGCAGGAAGAAGCCCGGGGCGCCCCAAGCCCACCCCCTGGCAGACAAGCAGGGGCGACAGACTGTATGATTCCAACTACATGGCACCCGGAAAAGGCAAAACTGTGGAGTCAGTCAGCAGACCAGTGGTTGCCAGGGGAGAGATGAAGCACAGAGGACGTTCAGGGCTGTGATGACCCATAGTGATGGGCACATGTCATTATGTATGAGACAAATGTATAAGGACATGAACGTACACCAAGTATAAACCCGATGTAAACTGCAGACTTTGGGTGACTATGAGGTGTTAATGTGGGCTGATCAATTGTAACCAACGTACTGTTCGGACAGGGGGATGTGGACACTGAGAGAGGCTATTTGTATGAGGCCGGAGTATGTGGGAACTCTCTGTGCCTCCCTTTCAATCTTGCTGTAAACCTAAAACTGCTAAAAAAAATTGTCCTAATGTAAAAACAGAGATATGTTGAGGAAGATCTTAACTACTTAGATGGGCCATTCTTTGCATGCTGTAGACCTCGTAAAAACGTGTGAAGACACATTTGAAATCCTTTAACATGTCAATGTAAAGATACTGTTTGAATTGGATGAACAGTCCATTATGGAATGCTTTACCCAGATTATAATAGCTAACTCATACAGCACCTTCCGCATGCCAGGCATTTTCCATGTGCCCAACAACAGAGTCACAGACCAGTCCTAGGAATGAGGTCCTATTGTGATCATTGCCACATGACAGGTGAGGAGACAGACTCAGAGAGTGTAGGTGCCCTGTCTGAGGCCACACAGCTAGGCAGTGGCAGCATGAGACTCAGCCTCTGGCAGCTGGCTCCAGCATCCATGCTCCGGACCACTGCACCGCACGGCCGCCTCTGAGAGGAGGAGGTTGTCATGGTAACCCAGCATCCTAACACAACCGTGTTAGAGTGTAACCATTTCAACTACCACCCTCAGGCTAATACATGGTGTATTTCACAAGCAGTTTTAAAGAATCACAAGGAAAGAAGGGAGGGGGGGAGGGAAGCAGACAGACAGATAACCCAAACGAATGAAAGAGGCAGCACACTTCTCTCCGGGGGAGCTCAGATGAAGATCTATCCCCCCGTCTCTGGGATCGCCCAGCCTGCACTGTTGCACTTCACTTGTCTAAAGTAAGAATAATGTGAGACCGTGTTACACTCCAGAGCCATTTATTCTCTACTTGGGAGAGAAGACAGTAAATCAAACACAAACACAACAGACCTCCACATCAAGCCTGGCTGGCGTGTGAGAAATGAAAAGTTCCTAAACACACTTTTAAAATACACTATTATCCTTTTTTTAAATGTATTGTTGGCAGTATTACAGATGTCCCCATTTCCCCCCTCTTTGTCCTCCTCCACCCAGCCCCGCCCCACCCCAGGCCTCCCTCCCCAAGTTAGTGGAGGAATTCCAACCTATTACACAACACGAAGTGGTAGAAGTCACAGTTTTTCTTAATATTTTCCTCTATGACGTTTAAAAGGTGGGCCGAAGGGTTGTTATTAAACTACAAATGACAGGACACAAACTAACCAGGGCTCGAGACTGCCTCCACTGCCCTTCTGCTGAATCCACCCACACCCCTTTCTTGTGTCGGCCACTCTGGATCTAGCCTCTCACTCAAGCCCATGTGTTCTTGGTCCAGGCTGTTAGGGGCCAGTGTTCAAGCTAGCCACGTCTTTGACAAATGGCCTCACAAACTAGTCATCCATCACTTAGTCTGAGAAATCCGTCGTTAGGTGACACCACTGGGAATACTAAAAAAGGAATCCCTATCATAAAAGATTTGACCTCGAAAGCCTTCCAGTTCCACGTGAGGGAATCTTAGTCGTTCTAGGCATTTCATGAACACATACCCTGCGAAATAAAGCAAGGGGCTCTACCAATACAAGGATGTCAAATGAACGGAACTGTCAAAATAACAATCGCACGCAAACGGGAAAAGAAATCTCGGCGTTGGACCGCTGTGCTAGAGTTCATTCACATGAACTCCAATCGTGACGGGTCATCTGGGCAATGACATAAGGAATAAAACTTCAGGGGCCCAGGGACCCAGTGGGGAAGCAGAACAAACCAGAGAGGGAATCCAGGGTGGGGAAAAGCAGGCTTACAGTGTGAGTACGCAAAACATAACTTATCCTTGTATTCGTATTCATTAATTATAGTCTTATTTTCCAAATGAACAATTATACAACTACTTTTACCCCACCCTCTAGATCTTCAATATCCTAAATAAAGATTGGTACTAGAAATTTAAACTAAATTCAGCTAGACTCTCACTAGTTCCTACACCTATATTCGTCTGTTCTCAATACCCTCTCAGCACACGTGACGTGGGGCACAGCTGTTATTAGCTGGCAAGGGTGACTAGTCAGAGAAGTTGCTGGGTGCGAGGGCTTCCCCCTGCTCTTTCTCGCCCTGCCGCTAGGTGTAAGGCACTTTCTGAAAAGACATCCCATCACTCTAAGGACTCTTGGTATTGCTTTTCTCAAGAAGTTAATTCCCCTTTTAACTACAAAGGACATCTTTCCTAAGCAGGCTATTGATCCTGCAGCGTTGTGTTCTCTGGTTCTGGGAATAGAGGGGACTGAATTAATTTCTGTCATCTTTTGGCCGTACCTGCCCCTCCTCTGGCTTCCCACACCATCGATCCCCAGGCAGGCTCAGAAAGCATTTGGTTTTAAATGCGCCCCCTGCGGTCCTACAGGAGGCAGAGGCGGGCTCTCTCCAGGATGGGCCGCTAGCCGCAGGCTTCCTCACAGAAGAGGCCCTCGCTTCCCAAGGCCCTGCTCCTGGCAAAGACCAGGTGCATTTCCTGGGTCACACGGGTGGTTTCAGCGAAGTTCTCTCTCTGCCTCACACAGACAGCATCTGGGAGTGAATACGTATCAGCACCTGAGCCCCATCGGATGAGCTCAGCCCCTGCGGGGAGCCTGGATGTGGGCAGCCAGGGTTGAGAATCATCTACTGACACTGAAGGAACTCCCCCTTCTAAACACACTTTCAACTTCCGGGCTTCTTTCCTTGATCAAAACCTCTCTCTGCTCCTCACTGGTTTCTGCATCGGACAATGAGTGATTTTAAACATAATAGAGTCGATGCTATGTTCCCTCCAGATAGACTGGCAACCATCTCCCAGCCTCTATAATTCTCCTCTACAAAGACCTGTAAAACAGCCGGGGGAACCTGCCAGCCGCGTGAAGCTGCCTTCCTTACACATTCGCGTGCCCCGGACTGTCCTTGGAGGGCGGCCTGTACAGGGACCCCACTCCGTGTTGGGTTCTTCTTCCAGCACAACTTCCTTCCTCCCTTCCTTCCTTCCTCCCTTCCTTCCTTCCTTCCTTCCTTCCTTCCTTCCTTCCTTCCTTCCTTCCTTCCTTCTCTCTCTCTCTCTCTCTCTCTCTTCCTTTCTTTTCTTTCTTTCTTTATTTTTTAAATATTCTTTTTTTTAATTTTATTGATTTTTTTACAGAGAGGAAGGGAGAGGAATAGAGAGCCAGAAACATCGATGAGAGAGAAACATCGATCAGCTGCCTCCTGCACACCTCCCACTGGGGACGTGCCCACAACCAACGTACATGCCCTTGACCGGAATCGAACCTGGGACCCTTCAGTCCGCAGGCCGACGCTCCATCCACTGAGCCAAACCGGTTAGGGCCCAGCACATCTTTCTTGGGGGCCCTGTGACTCCGTGATAAACATCACCTATGACTGACCATCAGTGTTACCACTCCCACCACCACGGTATTAGACACTTAACTGAACAGCTGCTCTGTACCAGTCCTCATCCTGAGCATTTTCATTCATCAGCTCGCTGAATTCTAACCATCTGACGAGTCAGACTGTATCTGCCCCATTTCACAGCTGCAGACACTGGTGCAGAGTGGGGTTGAGATCTGGAACTTGCCAAGGTCACGGAGCCGTGTCCTGAGAACCCAGGTTGTCCTGTCCCTGGGCACCAACCCGCCCCATCTCCTCGCATCCTCCTTCCCCACTAAACTTAGGCACCATGTCGGACCGTTCACAGCCGCTGTCTTCCAGCGTCTAAATATAAACACACGCAGTTAAAACAGGAAGAGTGGGTAAGGTGGCGTGAAAGGATGTAACCAGAAATGCCAGCTCACCCTGCCAGGCTTCACATTTTATTAGCTTTTTCCGCTGAAAATTACTTCAGACACCTTGAAAAACGAAACCTTACTCACATGTCACCATCGCTATGAATTCCAAACGAAACCCACATGGGGTGACAAGTCTGACTCTGACATCAGCACAAGGTTGTGTACGGGGAACGGCGGGTGGTCCCCTGGGCACTGCCCAGCGCGGGCTCTCCGCCTGGCGCCTCGCACACTTGAACCTGTTTATCTCTTACCATAACCTGAGGAGGGAAGGGGGTACATGCATCTTCGTTTCATTTGAGGACATGGAGGTGTCTTCAGTGAAAGAACTTGACCAGGGGGGAACAGGAGGGAAGCGGTGGGGCTGGGGTCTGTGCAGGCCACCTCCTCAGAATGGGCCCCCGAAAACCAGGGCTGACAACCCAGTGTGCACGGGTTTCAACAAGGCTGCACAATACAGGCAAGTGCCTGACTACGTTTTTAGTTCTATCAGGTTAAGCTGTTAGTACCTGGGGAAAGAACTGTGCTGACATGTTACCAAAATCCATCCAGACGAACACTTCTTCATGGATAAGACAGGCAACAGATTTGTTAAATGTGCATGAGTAACGATGGTTAAAGGTGCAAACTGCATCAAACCGGGGGGACCTGATACATCAGATACAAAAATCAGGACTCAAAAAGATACACTTGCCGCCCTGATGGAACACAGGGACAAAGGGTGAGATTTAACGCCGATACCTGTCAGTCCCGCCCAGCACGTAAAGAAATCCATGTGCAAGCGCAGAAGGAGGGCAATACGTCTTAAAGCAGCTCGAACTTACAGCGACAGAAAGCAGATCAGCGGTTACCTGGTGTGGGGTAGGGGGCGGGGATTTCAGAGAAACAGGGAAACGTGGGGGCGTTCATGAAACATTCACTTCCTGCGCTGTGCGGGGGTCTCACAGGTGTGTACATACAGCAAAGCGTGTCCAACTGTATGTGCCATCTAATGCGTGTCCGTGCAGTTTAAACACGCACAGTTGATTGCTGGTATATTAAACCTCATTAAAGTTGCAGTAAATAGTTCTTGTGCATATGGGGGTGGGGGTAAGGGGAGCAGAAATTTAACAGCTTGCAAATTTGGTAAAAGTCAACAATATGAAATGACTGCCAGAAATCAGTGCAATTATAGGCTCTGCTCACAGAAGTCCTGCATGAGAACGTCACTCTTCACCTCACCGGGCAGACCTACGTGCGGAGACCCCCGAAATCAGAGAGAAAGACCAGCTGGGTGACCGCATGGGACAGGTCTGAAAACCCCCCTCAGAAGGAGGGCAGCCAGGATGCTGGGCCCAGTGCTGGGGAGAGGAGGACCCAGGCGGGCGAGGCCACCGTGTGTGAGAAGACGCCCAGGGCCCAGGTTCTGTACGGCTGTGCCAGGCGGGGCACAGACCCGCGGGTGAGAGCACGCGGAGACCTCGCAGAGCACCTGTAACAGAGAAGCTCCCGACCATGGAAGCTGCTAAAAAGGGAACCCATTTGCAGGAGTTACCTGTCCTGGGGATGGCCAGGCAGCCCCCAAAGGACCAGTGGCCGGGGCGCGGTCTCCCCGCATTCTTACGGCGCACTCAACCTCTACCAGGGGACTGCAGGCTTCCTCCGTCCTAACAGGCTGTGGCTCCCCAGGTACGAGAGAGTCACTGAATACACTGAAGCCTCCTCCATCCTGTGACTGTGCTGCGGGACCTCACACCACGCTGGGTGCACTGCAGAGAAGCAATTCTTAGCGACACTCACGACCTCTGCAGTGTCAGAGAGGTTAGACCAGCGGTTCTCAACCTGTGGGCCGCGACCCCTTTGGCTGTCGAACGACCCTTTCACAGGGGTTGCCTAAGACAATCCTGCATATCAGATATTTACATTACAATTCATAACAGTAGCAACATTACAGTTATGAAGTAGCAACGAAAATAATGTTATGGTTGGGTCATAGCATGAGGAACTGTATTTAAAGGGCCAGAAGGTTGAGAACTACTGGGTTAGACCAAGGCCATGGTCCAGGCCTATTCCTTTCTGACCTCAGTTTTAAAGGATGACAACATATACGTATCAGTGTCTTTTAACATAGGGATGCCACGAGTGTCATTCACTGCACAATTAAACAACTTTCCGCTACACTCAGAAAATTAAACGATGAAACTAGAATTTTAGCCCTGGACAGTGTGGGTCAGTGGATAGAGTGCCAGCCTTCAACCAAAGGGTCAAGCGTTTGATTCCCGGTCAGGGGTGCATACCTGGGTTTTGGGTCCGATCCCTGGCCCTGGTCGGGGTGTGTGCCAGAGCCAACCAATCGATGTGTTTCCCTCACATGGATGTTTCTGTCTTTCTCTCCCTCTCATTCCCTCCCTTCCTTTCCAATCTAAGAATCAATGAAAAATATATCCTCAGGTGAAAATTAACAAACAAACAAACAAAAAACCCAAAACTAGAATTTTAAACATAATGGGTAGAAATATAGAGAATGCTCTATAAAGGATCTAAGAGCTTATAAAGGATCAAAATGACGCCACAGACCTCAGCACTAGGGGCCACTGAGGAGGGTGACGGGCGGGTGCTGGCACGGCCGGGCGAGAGGGCAGGGGGAGGAGAGCGAGGTGGGCAGGGACCAGGAGGCACAGGTGGCGAGCACAGTGAGCCTGCACCCCTGGGAGCCACTCGGGACAGGTTGTAGGAATGAGAGATGAAGACCATGTCAGAGCGGAAATGAGAGGCCGTCCCGTGTACAGATATCTCAAGCATCTCCTGTCCCGCGTCCTAAAGCGACCTGGTCCTGACTTGAAATCACAATGAACAGAAAGGAAAACAGAACTTCACCGGAAAGTCAGGGATGACTGAAGCCATGGTTTCAGAATCGACTGTAAACATTCAGCAAATTGCTGCTCCCCGATTCCTGACCTCACCAGTGATCCTATCGTTCAGCCAATGACACCCCATGGAGCAACTGGCTTTCCCATTCGCCCTAAACTTTCACTGTGCTCCAGGCTTTCCTCCCTCATGTGAAGAGAGTAAATGGATGAAGATGGAATCAGACTGTCTGCTGAGAAGCAACACTGCCTCCTTCAGTGGCTGCTGCCAGGTCCAGATCGTCTTCCCGAGAACAGAGTGGCCCGGGGTCCTCGGGGCACCCAGCAGCAGACCTTTCCCCTCCGTGGTGGAAAGTGTCTCAGATTCCACGGTGAGGATAGAGTGTTGGTGCATTTTTCTAGCCTCGCGAGTGGGACTGAGCCATCTTACTGGGCTGGCCAGGTCTGGTTCCTTTTGTGAGCTGTTTGTTTTTCTTGAAAGAGAGTGAGGATGCTGCAAAGCAAATTTATTTACTCAGGCAGTCAAGGTAATTGCACACACACATTTCCATCTGGCTCTGTTGTGCTGCAAAGCTGTGACTAATAGTGGAAGATGGGGCTGTGGTTGCCTGGGAAACGGGGGAAGGGCATGCAGCTAGGCACACCTGGGGCAATGGGCCCGCAGGTGACAGAAAGACCTGTGTGGGTGGCCCCTTCCTGGGATGGGGAGGGGTGACTGGAGGGAAAGCCTGTGGGGAGGGTGTGTAATTCATGAACCCTGGTTGGGTCCCCCCGAGTGTGTAGTTTGGAGAGAATTTGAAGGCCTTCCGGGGAGCAGCATGGAAACGAGATTCATAGTGGGAAAGGGGCTCCCCAAAACACTAGAAGCATTTCACTTGCATATACAGGCGGAAGAGAGTCTGAGGCTGAGGGAATGAGTGGAAGAGAGGGGCCGGCCTCTGTTGCCATTGACAACCCGAACGAATTGTTCGACATCCTTAAGTCTCTAGACCAGGGGTGGGCAAACTTTTTGACTCGAGGGCCACAATGGGTTCTTAAACTGGACCGGAGGGCTGGAACAAAAGCATGGATGGAGTGTTTGTGTGAACTAATATAAATTCAAAGTAAACATCATTACATAAAAGGGTACGGTCTTTTTTTTTTTTTAGTTTTATTCATTTTAAACGGGCGGGATCCAGCCCACGGGCCGTAGTTTGCCCACGGCTGCTCTAGACTCTAGAGTCTATCCTCACCTGTAGGGTGGGGCTAACCAACCTCACCTGGTGGTTTTAAAAACTAAAAGCACTAATGTGCTGAGCCTTTCTACTCTTCCTGGAATGCCGATCAGGTGCCCCGGGTACAGTGCTGGTGATACAGGCACGGCACATCCCACGCACCACCTGGCTTCAAGCTTGATCCCTCACTCCCTCTCATTCATTACACAGACCTTGTCTACAACAGACGAGGTGTTTCCTCAAGCATCTATGCTTCTCCTGAGATGTCCTCATCCTGTAAACCAGTGGTTCTCAACCTTGACTGCACATTAGAATCACCTGGGAATCTTTTTTTAAAAATATATTTTATTGATTTTTTACAGAGAGGAAAGGAGAGGGATAGAGAGTTAGAAACATCGATGAGAGAGAAATATCAACCAGCTGCCCCCTGCACACCCCCTACTGGGGATGTGCCCGCAACCAAGGTACATGCCCCTGACCAGAATCAAACCTGGGACCTTACAGTCTGCAGGCCGATGCTCTATCCACTGAACCACACCGGTTACGGCACTTGGGAATCTTTTTAAAATCCTGATTTCTGGGCCTCATCCTCCGGAAATTCTGTTTCTTTGTTATGGGGTGGGGCCACAACATTAGTAACAAAGAAACAGAATTTCCGGAGGATGAGGCCCAGAAATCAGGATTTTAAAAAGATTCCCAGGTGATGCTAATGTGCAGCCAAGGTTGAGAACCACTGATGTTTCCATTCCTCCCGGCCAGCGTTTCCCAGGGAACATCCGCCCCTGGAGATGATCCCTGGACACAGTTTGTGTAGAAATATGATCTGCAAACCCGGCATAATGCACCCGCTCCTTGGAGACTCAGACCGCACGTCCACACGCCTGCTTGGAGAGGCCCTGCCTGAAGGAAGATGTTTCATCTGACTAACCCAGGGTCTCCTGAACTCGTTGGCCATCTTTGTACCCTGTTAACAGGACATACTTTTCTCCCAAAGTTCACCCCACCCTTCACAGGCTTCCACAGTCTGGCCACTGGGTCTCTCACTGCACATCCAGGACTCTCCGACAGACCCCTCCCCTCAGAGTTAAGCTCCCCTGGGTGCTGTCCCCTGACCATGCCCTTCTGGGCACAATAGCTTCTTTGGGCTCTAATTCACAGAACACACACTTCTCCCATTTTAAAGCATGCAATTCAAAGGGTGTTTGCACATTTGCAGAGCTGCACAGCCATCAGCCCAATCAGTTTTAGAACCCTTTCATCATCCCCTTCCCTCCAAAAACAACATGTCCATAAACGATCACTCAAACCTCCAGCCTAGGCAGCCACTAGTCCACCTTCTGTCTGTGCAGATTTGCTTGTTCTGTACATTTCCTATCCATGGAATCTTACCAGACAGGGGGTGGACAAAAGTAGGCTTACAGTTGTAAACTGTACAAATACTACAATAATGAAAAAAATAATACCAAGAATAAACTGTACTCACAACTGTACCCTACTTTTGGGGTATTCACAACTGTACCCTACTTTTGCCCACACCTGTAAGTGTTCTTTTGTGTCTGGTTTCTTTCACTTAGCACAGTGTTTCTTTCCAAGGTCCGTCCATGGGAAGCACGTATCAGCACTGTGTTCTTTTTTTATAGCCAAGCAATATTCCACTGCATGAGCACACCATTCGTTGTTTATGCATTCAATACTTGGATATTTAGATTGTTTTCACCTTTTGGTTACTGTGAACAATGGTGCTATGAATATCTGTGAATAAGTTTTTGCCCGAAAATATGTTTTCATTTCTCTTGGGTACATATTTAAGCGTGGAATTGCTGGGTCGTGTGGTGGAAATATGTTTAACCTTTTGAAGAACTGCCAGGCTACTTTACAAAGCAGCTGCACCACTTTACACTTCCACGGGCCAGTGTATGAGCTTTCTGATGTGTCTGCATCCTTGCCAACACTTGTTTTTCTCTCTTTTCCATGACAGACATCCCAGTGAACACAAAGCGGTCTGGCCATGCCTTCTGATCCTGATGCTAGGGTCATGACCACTATTCCACCTACGCCTTCTTCTCCCTCTATGCATCTAACCAATTCGCCGAGGTCCAGCTGAATGCCTACAGTTTTCTTGGACCATCTGTGACAGTCACATCTCCAAACTCAATTCAAATGACCCGGGGCCTGGCTTCTATGTACAATCCCTGCAGGTCCAGCTTCTGGGTCTACTCATGTTTTCTCTCTCCAGCCAGACTGTGAGCTCCTTAAGACGTGGGAGGGTCTTACATTTCCCAGTGTTCATTCAGTAAGGCGCCTACCAGGTGACTGATGCTTCACAAGGGTTCACTGATAGCAGTTTATGTAGGAGCTGAGGCTGGAGGTAGGGCAGGTAAAAATGAGGGAGAGAGCGTTTCGGATCTCAGACTGGGAGGGAGGAGCAGAGTCCAGAGCCAAGCAGGGGAGGTCAGCCTCCTGTCTCACAAGGAACTATGTACAGGTTCTTATGCAAAGGACAGATTCACGGATTTGATGTTTCCTTCTTCTTCACTATGGATACCATTTTCTTCTTGTCTAGACTTGGTGAGTTCAACAGGGATATGGACAGTGAGCACATCCTCCTATGACATGCCCTCTTCCTTGCCTCCAGCACAGCGGGACCTGTGTGAACTCTCAGGATGGGGAGGAAGGCCTGTATCCCCTTGAGCTCCAGAGTCCCACCCCCCCACACCCACATTCAGATGGAGAGTCCCCTGTGAGCATATCGAGAAAGAAAAGCCAGTCCCCAGTGAATCAAGAGAAAGAATTGCTGAGTCCAAGGCCAATTGAGTTATAGCCTCCAGAGACAGGAAATCATTAGCTTTTGTTTCTCACACCCTTTATTTCACCCAGCTGTTCCAGAGGCTCAGATTCAAAGTGCACTGTGCTGGGCTATGGCTACTCAAATCACATAATTATTTCAATAACTACTGATGAGTCAGGAAGGCACAACACACAGTCGGCAAGTCCTGCTAAATGAATGTGGCCTACTATTCGACATTGCCAGAGAAGGCCCATGCTGGAAATGCAGCAAGAACTTTCCCTGCGTCTGAGTGTTGGTCTCCTCTTTCTTTGCACAGCAAGGATTCTCCTAAAGGCATCTCTCAGATCAATAACAGAAGCCCTGAGCTGCTGACAACAGAACATTCAAAAATAGCTCTCTCCTGTGGCCACGTGTGCTGGCCTTACACTTCCAATGCACATTCGTGAGCAAAAACTGCTCAAGAATTTCAGCAAAATTATTTGGCTACACCCTGGGACCCAGCAGGTAAAATGAGTATAAACTTTAAAACCTTAAAGAAAACCCATAAGGAGCAAATCCTGCTCCAACTTTAACGTTCAAACCCCTTAATCATCAACGCATTGCCCTAAGCAAGACCAGATCACCACCACCCTGGATGCCAACGCCCCCTTCCTTCTAATGGGTGTGAATAAGGACCCAAAAAAGTGAAGTAGCCCAAGTGTAGAGTAACCATGGCCCCAGCTTCACACATGGAAGGGAAGAATGGGGCCATCTAGTCGAGAGGACCTATGATGTGAATTAAGCTGGAGGTACAGAGATTCTCAAAGCTATAGGGGAATCTCAAGAGGTCTTTGATGAAGAAAGGCAACTTCTGATACATCTAAGTGCAACTGGCTAAGAAATGAGGATGGGTTGAAAGCAATCAAATATCGATAGCATCCATGAGAGGACAAGTCTCAGAGAGCTGCCAGAGCATTAGCATGGTAGAAAGTCATGAGAACCAAGCCACACTCGCCTTCTGTTTCAGATAAAAAACCATCCCGTAAAGGAGGGGAGATAGGTGTCTTCACAAGAAGCAAATGGAGACTCAGCTTAAGTGATTCTCCCAAAGCACAGAAGCCCGTCCAGACCCCGGGTCTCCCTCCGCTGTGCCACACACTTGACCTCCAACAGTAAAACACGGCCTGGGCTGTGGGCTACAACACACTAAGACTCGTTCTTCTCTCTGCAGGCTCTGACCTTGAACCAACCTTTCCGTTAGGAGGCGTGCATCAGTAGGTTACACCAAGCTAAGTGGCTCCTAGTCAAGCCCTGATAGCACATTCATATGCTTCTCATGGTATTCAAGGGGCCAACAGTTGCAACTGTTTTAGCTCCACAGTCTCTTACCACATTGTGGAGAAATGAAATGGTTACAGATCATTGTATTTATTAAATTGTTTAGTTCCCTAATCACAGATTATTTTGAATATGGTCACTGTATAACTAAAAGCCAACTTTTTATACACTAATCTTCACAGTCAGCAATAAAACATTACAAATCAGTAAGAAAGCCTATGAAACAATCTTCCCTCATGGGAACTTTCATTAGGATGAAAATTATACTTGAAAACCCGCTGGATAAACAGACCACCTTAAATGGGATTCTCCTGTCACTCCTCTCCCTAAATTAGCCTAAGCGAACCCCCAGCTCCCTCCCAAGATCTTGCCTATGAATGCTGCTGGCTCCACAGGTATTCTCCAGAGGTGGAAAGGAAGATTTGGCTGAAAGGATACAGCATTTTAGTGTTAACTGGAATATGCATTTCCACTGAACCTTCCATAAAACTGTCTTTCCCTACATTATGCCTGAAGAGTTCAAAGACCAACACTGTGGTAGTGAATTTTGTGTGTCAACTTGGCTAGGACATGGTACCCAGGCATTTGGTCAAACATTAGTCCAGATACTGCTGTGAAGGGATTTTTAGATGAGATTAACATTTAAATCAGTAGACTTTGAGTAAAGCAGATTTCCTTCCATAATGTGGGCGAGCCTCATCCAATCAGTTGAAGGTCATATGAGAAAAAATTTCACTTCTTCCAAAGAGAGAACTCTGCCGGTAGATTGCCTTCAGTCTCAAAATGCAACATCAACTCTTTTCTCTAACCTGCAAGCCTTGAGCCAATTCCTTGACATAAAAATCCTCACTCTCTCTCTCCATGCACACACACTTCACATTGGTTCTGTTTCCCTAGAGAACCCTAACAACAACCACCTAGCCCATCTTCTGAGGAAATAACCTGCACCTATCCTTCAAAGATAGGGGGGAAAAAAGAGCAAAAGTGAGGTCTACTTAAATGGCTAAACAGAACTCCACTTCCAGGTGAAAAACCCAAAACCACTATGCATGACTATTAATCTGAAATTTCTATTTCAGCCCCAAATGCTTGTCATCTCAAGAATTTGCCAAAAGTCCTGGTTCCTTTGAGAGAGGCCTCAGTGAGATCTGTCAAGGGAATGGTGATGCTATAACAGGGATTCATCACAGCAGGAGCGGAGGAGAGAGGGCCAAAGGGAAATCAAAGAGACGAAATGCCAGGCATTTACTGCATTGCTCAATGAGATCAGTCTCAGGAGCCACCGCCCTCCAAGCCGAGGTTCGGGCTCACAAGAATACAATGAAGACATGAGGAGACATGGTAAGAAGCAGGACCTGGGCTGGTTTTGTTTCGAAGATGTTTCCTCAGCTCTGGAACCACCCTTCCCAGCCTTGAGCTAAAGCAGCAAAGTCTGCCCCCACCTCCCCAGCGACCCAGGAAGACTTCTGGGCTGAGGTGGCTCTTACCTGGCCATCTGCTTGTAGGCTTCTTCTGCCACAGCAAAGATGTGGGGGTCCATATCACCCATGTTTTGGCCGCTGTAGGCATAGATGACATCTTGTCCATAGATTGGCAGCTGCTCATAAGGATTAATGGCAACAAGCACAATACCTGCAAACAGGCAGAGCAATCAGATTCCGGAGCACAAGGGCCCCCAGCACCCGCTCATGAAGGCCCCTGCTCATAGGGTAACAGAATGGTCCTAACCAATCACTCAACTAAGTCAAGACGCATGTGTGTATTTACCAGGCACTGGCTAGCAGAGTTGTATAAAACCCTCACTCGTGTGTATTCAGCTCAGATTCTGGTATGACACGCTGAGGTCACACATTGTCCTAAAATGTCTCAGCTCCCTCCAGGGCAGAAATGAGTGCCTCTTACTGAGTTGAATTCTGTGCTGCACCAGCCACTCTCAGAGCCGAAGCATCTGGGTAGATACGTACAGACACCAGGACTTCTCTTAGAGGATGCTTTTAAAAAATGAAGCTGATCAAAGAACTTATATGCACATGTGCAGAGCCCAAGGACACAATAGTGTAGCGAAGGCCTGGGGTGGGGCAGGGGCTGGGTGAAGGGGGGAAAGAGGAGGGTAGAAAGGGGGACGTCTGTAATACTGTCAATAATTTCAATAATAAAAATAAAAAGTGAAGCTGATGGTCATTTGTCATGTTCTCCTAAAAGGAGAGATTTTAAAAATCTTGTTAATAAGAACACTTATGGAAGGCTCTAGTAATGGATGGTTTCTTTCAAATAAACTCCCACTTGCAATTCGGATGAAGGAGCTTTTGCAAAACTACCTCACAAGTGCCGAAATAAACCCGCTATTAGCTACTTCTCAAAGCTGGCAGGAAAGCTCACTCTAACTTAGAAGCTAAGGGATCGATTCCAGACCAACGTGGAATATCAGGGTGAGCAGGTCCCTCGTGCCCTACAGCCCCACCCATGGTCACAGACACCAGGCTCTCAGGCCCACGAGGCAGCTCTCAGCCTGACGCCTCAGCCTCCTAAAATAAAACGTCCCTCCAGCAACAGCGTACAGGGCTCCTGTTTCCACCACACCACTGAACGATACTCTGCAAAGAGGAACCAACATTTAGAATGGGAAACTGAGAAATTTCTAGAAAAACAAGTATGAGAGAATTCCAGGGCTTTTAGGTGGAAGCATTTGTCATGGCTTCTGTTTATGAACTTGACAAATGTTTGTCATGCACCATGTTGGTACCTGGGCCAGCGAGAGGGTCAGAGAAAAAGGTGGTCCTTTCACTGAAAAATAAGCCAGGTATAGACACGGGAGTGCGCTCGGAGGCGAGAGAGACGCCCGAGCTAGGACAACGTTCTCCTAAGACTCCAGGCTGTGCCCAAGCCAGTCAAGCCACACAGTGTGGGCCCTGCTCCCTGGGAGAGCTGGGGGTAACACAGGTCACCCCACAGAGGAGTCAGGCAGCCGAATGAAGCCCCATCCACTGTCCGCAAACCTTCACAGGGTCTCAGATGGGAGGTGCTTATTATACAAATGAGAGTGAAAGCAGGATTCTTAACCACGGGAGTTTCACACGGAAAATCTGAAGGTTGTAAGCACGTTCAAAGGCATGCGCCCAAGAGACGCCCCCACTTACCACAGTACGTGTAGATATGGTTGGACTCCAGGAAACGGACCTTTAAGTTATGCAAAACGGCAGGCTCGTGGAGATAGCTAAGGGCAGTGAGGTCATTTTCTCCCACCAAGATATCTGGGTTCCGCAGGAAGGGCAGCTGCTTGCTTTGGGCATCGATGGGGTATTCCTGAATCTAAATGTAAGAACAGACGCAAAAAGGCAGGGTGATGAAGCATGCAGCCTGCGTTCCATTCCTGTCTTGCTGGCTGGGACCACTATCCTAGGGTGATTACAAGTGATGAAGATAAATAACATGTTTTAAAGAAAGGCACACTGAACAAAATACCTGTGTTGGACAAGACACCAGCCCAGGTGGAAAATCTGCTGATAACATAATCCCAGGGTATCAGGTAAGAGACCCAATGACACGAGAAATTCAGGAAGCACAACCAGATGGAGTAAAGCGCTCTGCTTCTCAACGGAAAAAAATACTTACTGAGCCTTTAATTCTGGTTGCAATAGGAAGACTGCTGTCTCTCCCACCCAGGAATTGCCCCACTGCATGCTGGTGTCTCTGTATTCTCTCTCCCATCAACCAACACATTCACTGTTTACTTGGATTACCTTGCAACTGACACACTGCCCTCCGTAAGTGTCCGCAAGATGTACATATATTTTCCACAACCTAACTGCAAGCTACTCTAGGGCAATCATTGCACTTTGACCTGAAGTATAATAGGAGCTTGAGTGTGTGTGTGTTTGTGTGTGTGTGTGTGTAAAATCAGGAAGTGTGAGTACACATCTTAAGTTCAAATCTCAAGGGCAGGGTGTACCCTTGTGCTCTTAGCACATGGACTACATAAGTTGACTGACAGGATATAATTATAACTCTGATTACATGTGCACCAATATATACATATAATTACTAAAAAATGGTGGTGGTGTTTTTAAACATTGAAACAGGAAGAATTTGACTACTGTTTTATCTAAGTGTACGTTTCTTATAAGGCTCTCAAGAATCATCTGAGAGCTTATAAAAACAGTTTCCCAAATACAACTTACGTTCAGGAATTCTGGGTGGGGCCCAGGAAGCTGAATTTTTAAAAATCCCCAAATAGTTCGAATACAGGTGGTTCATTATTTTAAGAATCACTATTCTGTACAAGCCTTTCATGACATTCTATGGACATAGCCTCAAGTTGCTGAGATAACAGTCAAATTCGGAGAGAATATACAGATCAATGCCCCGTCCTATCCCACTCTTAGAGGGGCTTGGGTCACCAGATCCTAAGGTATATTAATAAAGCCCACAATTGAAGTGCTATCATACTAGCGCTAATATAGGCAAATGAGTGAAATGGAATAGCAGATCCGGAAATAAATGCAAGCACTTATGGAAAATTTGTTCATGATAGCATCAAAATTGCAAATAAATGATTAAAAGGACTTTTTCAAATAAGAGTAGTAAACTAGCAGCCACTGAGGAAAAACATTGGGCCAGCGTTCTAGTCTCACTCCCTTACGCCAAAATAAATTTCAGAGAGAACACATGAAAATTAAAAACCAAAAAGAAAAACAAACCAGTAAGAAAATATGGGCAAATATCTGTAAAAGTTTTAGAAGGAATTGCAACTTTTAAAGATCAATGCAAAAGCTAGACTATAATTTGACTATAATATAGAACTTTAAAGCCATCATAAAACATGCCATAAGCAGAATAAAATGGGAGAAGGGGACAGCAATTCTGCATTATATGACAAAATTAATACTCCTAAAATCCAAAATGTTTTAGGAAATCAGAGAGAAAACCAACACCCCAACAGAAAATTGTGCATAGAATACAACACACACACACAGTACTGCCCCCCCCTCCCCCGGCAAATGTATACACACTTTAATAGCTGATAACTCACTTAATTTTCACTCCTTTTCAGGTTTAACTGATTTGAAATAATGGGTGACGCCAGACTAAGCTTTGAACAAAGAAAATTTATCCACTAGACTTTTTTATGGGGATACATAAAAGATAAAGTTTACAGCACAAAACCAGCAACAGTTGACAAATTGAGGGTGCACAAATACCAAATGAAATGATTCTTGATGTTTGCGATTCTGTTGCTTCGTGTTATCGGCAGTGCCTGGACCAGAACGGTTATCAGTTTGAAAACAGGCATTGACAAAAAAAAAAAAAAATGCTCATTTGTATAGATTCTCCTAAATTTTGAAAATAAACACTGACTTTATAAGCATTCAAACTGTGTATACATTTTTTTGGGACACCCAATAGATATTAATCAAGGCTCCTTTCTGCCGGGGTTCTTGTCCCGGCATCAAGAAGGGTTCAGGAATCTGGAGAAGGCTGTGGGTAGATGTTAAATAGGAATCCAGAGACTAATAGAGTCTGGAGACGAAATATAATTTTGAAAGGCATTGGGGGTCAGAGGAGCTTAGCTAAAGGAGCTAAGATCTAAGGTCTTAAGTCTAAGGCCTTAGGTTCTCTCCGTCCCCAGGACCTCATGCTTTTTATTAACACAACTTGTCCTGAGGCGAAGCAGAGATATACACTTCAAAGGGTCAGGATTTGGTACAGAGTCCATTGTCAGAATGGGGGAATTAGCCCACGGCTGTTCAGGTGTTTGGCCAGTAGGAGGCAATAACACGTAGATTAAGATGCCCTTTAACTGTCTGGCAGCCAAGAATCCATTTAATGTATCCTATTCAGGTTTGGGGAAATGCCTTTAGCCATTAACAATGGGTGACTACATGTGTGACTCAACCCAGCTGAGTCCCCAAGTCTCATCAACCTTTTGATGAAGCTCTTGAAATGATGACCTGCTGGAATTGGTCTCCGGCACCTTTCTTCCTGGGCAAAGCTCCTTTACTTATATCAACCTTACTCCACACAGGAGACAAGTAAACACTATATGAACATGATGCAGACAAAACTTCCAAAAGGCGGGAAACTAGGGGAAATGAAGGCTTGATCTTTATCTCAATAAATTCTAGAGGGGCTGGCCCCCTTCACCTCCTGCTGAGCAGTGGTACCCCTGGGACCCTAAGCAGACCTCCCTGAGCCACTGCAGAGTTCCCAATGGACCGTTCCTTCCTCAACCTGCTCCCCGCTAGGAGCCCATCTGCTCCCCAACTCCTCCCACCCCACCCCTCCACCCCCGTGGGGAAGAGGCACAGGGAACAGCCAATAGCAGGGCCCCAGAGGTCACCCAGCCAACTCCAGCTTTCAGATTCGAAAGCCGGGCCCTGAGCCCAGAGCCTGTAAACCCTGAAGCAGAAATGCTGGCATCCCATCTTTTGTCAGATGAATCTCCCCTCAAAATACTCTCCAGCAAGTATGCAGAGGGACACGCATATGCATGAAAACACGGCCCACAAATAAGCGAGTGGTATTGGTTACAGGAAAATTGATAAGGAGCAAAAATGCCCAGAGCAGCAGAAAAGGGGCAGAAGTGCAAGCTCAGCATGCAAAGCCACAGACTCCTGGGCCTGCGCACACCGCACACCAAGAGGGGCGGCGGGGCCTGAGACGCAGCGGATCTTTTTCTTTAACAGGAATTTGATTCTAACGCTGCCACAAGTGTCGAGCATGGACCACTAACAAGGTTTTATTCGAAATCTAAGTGTTTATGATGTGATCAGGGATCATGAACTTTTTGGCACAAAAGACTGCACTACATAATAACTGGGCCTTTGGAGGTGGGAAAAAAGACTGGATGTTAACAACACATCACAAAATTAATGCTCAGCCACCCACTTGGAATGGACCCCAGCCTCCGCCCGAGACCAGGATCATGAACGCAGCAGGGAACAGGCCGATGACAGACATGCACCTGGAGACGGACGGTGGTGATGGCTGCACTGCAATGTCAACGCCCTTGGTGCACTGACCTGGGCGCTTAGACACGGCTGGGATATGCCAAGACCTGGGTAGAGCACGTCCCCCTTTTTAAAGTTCGTGTGTTCCCGTCTTTCTCTCACTAAGTCTGGGCCCTTGCATACAGGGGGCCCTCGCCATCCAGGTGGCTGTTGGATAGTGGGTACAGAATTGAAATGCAAAACCATGGAAAGGGGGAAGTTATTCCGGCCACCAGAGGGCAGAGCCCGGCAGTTTGTAGGGGGCTGGGGCAGGAGAGAGGTGGCCTGCTGGGCAGAGTTCCACTCCCCTCCTGGCAAAGAACGAGGAAGCTACACTTATCTCCACGCTATGCATTCACGGAGCTGCAAGAGCCAGTTCGAAAACAGAGACCTGTGCTAAGGCTAGCACACCTCGAGGCTGTGCAGCTGGGAGAGAAAGAGAAGACACTGTCCACGCAGGGCAGGACTCGCTCGCAGCTGGGGAGGCACACATCGGCTCGGTTTTGGCCACGCGGATCACTCCTCACTACCTCCGGGCAACTCTTTCAAAACACCCACCCACTTAAAAGATCAACTGAAATGAAATCTGTTGGCGAGGACAAACCATTCGAGTGGGTGAACTAATTTCACTTTTGTCTCAGGCGGGGCGTGGGGTGGGAAGTGTTCAACGTGGTAAACACGGTTCCATCTGCTGGGAATTTTGTTTCTCGCTTCCAAACGAAGGGGAGGCTGGCAGAGCCGCCTGCCAGGAAGGGAAGGGAGCATGCACACCTCGGAGTCAGCATCTCCCACAAACTCCCTGGTCCGGCTTCATGAGGCACGTGCTCAGGTGGGTACAAATCCAAGTGAGTGGGGGAAGGACGGTCACGCTTCCCACTAACCAACGAGTTAATCACCAACCTCAGCAGATGCCATGTCAGCAAAGCCCAAGACACGGGCCATTTCTCAAGGGGGGTCATTAACGAACTAGAAAGACAAGACCAAAATGCTTGAAAGAAGGAAAAACAGTGAGAGGGAATGGTCAAGGGCTAAGGACAGGCACAAACTTGGTGCTCCTGCAGCTCAGACGGAGGCAAATGCCCCTCCTGCCGTCCTCCAAGCAATGCCTGCTCCGCAGCCCCTCACACTCAACCCCCCGTTCCGCCACCTCACTCAAAACCTGCTTCCTCCCAGGCTCCCCCACTGCAGACCTTGCACGGTGACCTCTCCTGCACCCTCCCCACCGCTGGCCCTTTCTCACTGGTCCCACCAGGGGCATTGGCCCTTCCTTCCCTTCATCACACCTAAGGGACACAGGGAGGCCTCTGGGCTTTGGCACACACACCTGCCCGGGCCCACGGCACCTGAATCATCAATGGCTGGCTCCCCCCCACTCCTCCCTCAACATCCCCACTCAGCAGGCTCCCTCCTTTAGGTTCCCTCCCACACCTCGCCCACGCCTCTGTGACTCCTGCCACTTGGCCACACCGTGTGCTCATGCTCACTGTGGCCTCGGGCACTGAGCTGCTCCCCCGAAGGGCAGGCCCACAACCACTCCCCCATGCACCCCCGAACCCAGCACAGAGCGAGCTTTCAAATAGTTGTGAAACGCACACATACAGAGGCGGCTGGTCACAAAGGCCCATGGAAAGAGAAACTGAAGCAGACGCAGGAGAACAGGACTTCACGGTTACTACCTGTCTTCCTTTCCAGCGAAGCCACCCGAAAGCCAGCTCATGAGAAAGAAATCTCGCTGCACAGCTAACACATGCCGAGTCCCAGGCTCCAGGCTCCACCCCGGGTCACACTGTAACTCCTCTCATCCTCAGAGTGCCCGAGGCGAAGTAACAGGCACAGAAAGTGCTGATCTGCACCAGGCACAGAGCTAAGGATGGCCACGCCGGGATCCCAACCCAGGCAGGGGCGTCCAGCCGGTGCTCCCACCACAGCACCATGCACTGTCTCCGTGCAGCAGCTACCCCGTCACCTCCCGGGATTGCCTCCCCACGGTGGACACCCCCATTCCCTCCACTCCACTGAGAAGAGTCTGGCCTCGGCAGGTTAAGCTGAGAGTCCATGAAGTAGGATGGACCTCCCAGCTGCTGACACCCAGAGGCACGTATGTTATGTGACATCCACGGAGCAGTTTCACGGTTTGGCACTGCCACACACATTATCAACAGCGACAGGAAAGATGCCCGGGGTTCAGAAGCCGCTCCTGCAGGAGAAATCCAAACCCACCGGTACCGCCCAGTCCTGCTCAGCAGACCCGGCAGGCCTGCCCCTCGACCCGCACTTACAGTGTCATCTTCCAGTCTGAGCTGGAGGCTCCTGTCCCCCTCCTTGTAGTCCCTGGTTAACTCGGCCGGGCGCCACACGTCCTCGGGGTCAGGGATCCAGACCCTGGTGTTCTGAAAGATTCAAACAGAAGGAACTTAGACACACAAGGCAGCTTCCAGGTTTCTAATCACCGCCGCTGTCTAAGGGGCCCCAGGAGAACTGAAGCCGCAGACACATTTCCCCCCCTCCTTTCAGGACCCACGGAGACCCAGCGCTGTGGTAACAGTGAAACACTCACAGGGAGCAGAGGGCAACCTCTGGGTCTAAGAGGATTTCACACATCAGTGACAGCAGAATTCTACCAGGGAGACTGCAAGCCTGCCTTTGGCTTTGATTTTATCCAGAGGTTTACGCCATCATCTCCAACGGCCGTACAAAATAGCAGTGTGCCGCAAACCACCAAACAACATGTGCAAAACCCAACAAGCCCGCAAATCTCCAATCTTCCAGATTCTTGGGACCCTCTGCTCTGATACTCAGAGGAATCAGTGAGGAGAGTGGGCATCGCTGGACACCCGGTGTACACATAAAACATACTGTGATAAGCACCCTGTAATCCAATACAAACATGGAGCTCTGTCCTCTGACCTTAAGGCACATGTAACCTAGTTGGGCAGGTAATTCACATAAAAATGTACCCTGAGGGGTGATGTGTCTGTTTCCTCAAGAGAGAGCAGTAGCTCCTCAGTGGGGGAGGGCAAGACGAGAGAGGGGAGGCAACAACAGTTAATGGCGACTTAGAAAGAGAGGAAGTGGACGGCCAAATTCTCCTATAAGTTTTTAAACGGTGGCGTATAACAGATCTGACTGAGCAAGCTTTAGACTCAGTCGGCATCTAACATGTGCCCCTCTGTGCCAGCTGCTGCCTCGTCGCCTCCGTCTCCACCATAGAGACGCACGTGGCTGCGTGCTGAGATGACAGCAGCGCGTTGTTTCTCGAGAACAAAGTAAACGCTGTGCTGTGAGAGCACCCATGGGTGACGTCCGCAGGCAGGTCCCCTCGGCTTCCTGTCTCCTCCATGCCTCCCACCTTCATCCTACTTCATGGACTCTCAGCTTAACGTGCCTACGAATTACTCAGCAGAGCTGTTTACCCAACATCACGCAGGCCACACTTGATGAGCAATTTACAGGACTTCCAAGGGCAATTCTAACCATAATCAAATTTTGCTTTACGTGCTGCCTTTGCAAACAACCCCCACCGCCTCTTTCCTCCTCCTCCACCAACCACCCCACAAAGATGCATGGCCTCTGGAACCCAGCACCAGGGGGGACATGATCAGTGCAAGGTAAGCAGCCGAGAGAACCGATTGAGAGAGGGGCGGGGCGGCACCACAGCCCCAGCGAAGACTGGGGGAAGCAAGGCGCGATCTGCACGGTGGAGATGGAAAGAGCTTGGAGGGGAGGGATTCCCTTGGGGTCATGAAAATGTTTTTAACTAGATAAAGGGGGTGGGTACACAACACTCTTTTAAAGGCCAATGAACTGTTCACTTTAAATAGTCAACTTTGTGTTATGGGAATTTCACCTATTTTTTTAAATTTTTTGTTTTGGCTGCAGACGAAGCCCACGCTCCCTGTACACTGTCTGCGGGCACGGGAAGGCGATGAGACAAAATGTATGCTTCCAACAGAAAGCCATCCTTTCTGAGAGCCAAGCAGATACGCTCTAGATAAACCAAGGTTCTTTGTTGCCTCTTCACGTTCTCATCTTTGAGGAATTCCTCCGAACAAATCCGACGTCTCGCAGCTTTCCTGGCGGCGGCAGGCTGTAGGGAAGACAAGCTCGCGCACAGCACTCATTCCAGTGCCATCTGTCCCTGCGGGACCTGGCATGGCCTTAAGGGATGGGCATGTTTGCTTTCATCATATCGAAGCAGAGTAACAAGTCAGCTCAGCTCACTTCCTCCCTCTCTGCAGGGCCCACAGAGGCAGCTCTCGGACCCACGGCTGCAGGGACTGGCCACCTGTGGCCACAGTGCTCCACCTTGGAGGCACGTCACATCCCCGGGAGCTGTGCCAGCTTCCCGAGTCAGGCAACCCTCAGGCCCACGGCATCCGTCTCCGGGTGGGAATCAGGCCGTGTTTTCAAGCTCCCCGATGCATTCAATGTGTGAGCAAGTTTGAGAACCACAGGCCATGTGGTTTGATTGGGTAACTGTGGCTCCCAGGGCACCACGGGCCCTAGAGGCTCCTCCCACCAGCCGGTGGTGGACCGAGAAGTCCAGCCCTGGAGTCTTTCTCCCGAGCTAACGCACTGGCTTCAGAAAGCCCCAGCTGAGATGAGAATTCGATGTCGAGGAGCGGAGAGCACTTCCCCGTGCACACTAATCACCACGCAGCGGGGTGGGGGGTGGGGGGGTGATGGAGCGGGTGGGCTCAGGGCCAAGCAGCCGGGTGGGAATTCCACCCCCACCAACACGTGGGCAGGTTGCTGAACGGGTCTGAGCCTCGGTTTCCTCGGCTGTGCATCGGTGAAAGGCAGACGCTCAGGAGGCTCTGAGAATGAGATGAGATCCCACGCCTCAGAGTACGTGATGCAGTGCGAGCAGGAGTGACAGAGATGCGGGTCCGGGTCCTGTTCCGCCTGGAAGGCAGGATCCGGACGGGAGCTTGCACAGGGTGGAGGGGTGGGAATGGGAAAGTGACCAGCCTCAGGTGTCCCACACGCGGGGCCCCTCTGGACATCCCACAAGTGACAGGGCACAGGTGGCCACGCCTTGCCTCTGACCGGTTCCTGGATGTAGCCTTCTTCCACTCCACCCTGCGAGACTCGGTTCTCAGTGCGGACTGGCATTTAAGAGCTACCTGCACATCTGAAAAAGAGACCAGCAGCCCCGGGTCCCACGCTCGAATAATGAAGATGAAAACTTTGGGAGTAGGGCCCAGCACTGTGGTTTTTGTTTTGTTTTGTCTTATTTTAAGCTTCGCAAGTGAAGGGTGTACCGTCCACGTTGAAACCACTCTTCCAGAGTGGGCCTCAGAGCCACAGGGAAGAGAGCCCTGGGCACCTGCTCCCTGGAATGACGGATGCCCCCTCCATAACCTTACACTAACGTGAGTAATTTCAGGCACTTTAATCACTCACGTTACTTTTAACACTAAGGTAAGGTAAGCAGGGTTATGGCTAATATTTCAGAGGAAAAAACCGTGGGTGCAAAGTACTAATTTGCCCAAGTTCACGGTGAAGAGGGAGTTTGGAGCAGGAGCAATATTTCTCCGTCTCCCCCTCATGGAGAAATACTGACTTTCTGATAGCAGCCCAGGGCCACCGCGTATACATTTCACAGAGTACAGTGTCTTGTAATTACACATGAGCAAGCAGTGCCGGTGCCCGCTTAGAATGACACTCCGAGGGAAGCCACCAGGCGGCTCCAGCGTGAATGACTGGGCAGATGGAAGTTTGGGTTGCAACCTCCCTTGCCTTGAGGCACGGGAGTCGGGGCAGAGTCCCCTGGAAATGGACGAGAGGGGACCCCCGCAGCTAATCCAGCTGCTGAGTGGGTAACTGCCTGTCCGTTCCCACTGTGTTTGGGGGACAAGGACAGGCCCACCTTGTTCATGGCTGTGCCCTCACACGAACGTGAGGCCAGGGTTTCGCGGGCGCTCACCTCTCTGCTCTGTAATTAAAATCCGGGCTCTGAGGGGGTGGGGGGAAAGGGAAGTCTTTTTGATAAAACAGAGGAAACAGTTGATAGCATTTGCTCAGGACATGAGTTTTGTTCTAGAACCCGGTGGGAAAGGTGCAAGACCTTGTTGACCAGCTTCCATCGCTCACGGAGCACAGAAGCCACCACATGTCTCCATACGGGACCAGTCTGAGGTCCATCCCAGAGGTTCGGGGAGGGAAGGAGACCTGGAAGGCTCCCTCCAGGGGCTCAGACACAGATGATCCCTACAGAACCTGTGCACACAGCCTCCCAGAGCGCAGGCCCTCCTCCCTCCCATCTGCTGGGGAGTCAGTCCATCCTCCTCCTGCAGCGGCAGGTCCAGCTTCCTGGTTTCCCTGTTTACTCATCCATTAAAGGCTTCCTGGACCATAATACCTTCCCTTTTCCCTGAATGCCAGAGGAATTAGATGTCACACTACATTAAAGATGCATAAGTACATTGTTTATCCAGAACTAAGTCACTGAAAATCCACGAGTAATTTCTGGGCTACTCAGGTGGGTTCCTGAGATCCAACCCAGGTCCCTTCAGAACTTGCTCCTGACTCTACTCCAGGTGAAGAGGAGCTGAAACTTAATGCGGAGATGGGGAGCAAAACCACGCAGCCTCCTTAGGTCAAGGAGGATGCAAAAAAAGCAGAGAAGCAAGCTTCGTTCTGTGACGTATGAAATGCATGGCTAAATGGCAACATTGTACTAAAACCCAATGCTTCCTTTTACTTAAATGAAACAAGAGTCAAACATGCCGAAGGCAGGGCCATCTCCATGTCTCTGGCACGGGCCAGCCCACACAATCATATCTTTGATATTTGCTACCTTACATACCAGACGTCGTGCTAAATGTGTTATATTCATCATTATATACCTGTCTTCAAGGGTGTCAGACACATCATGTAATTCATCTACCAGAAAGGGCCTAACTGCTTGGCCAGCACGGATATCCACAGCACGTGAAGGGACCTAACCTCGTCCGGGTCATCAGGACAGGCATTGCTGCAAAAGCAAGATTCCAGCTGAGCCTGGATGGACAAGGAGGAGGTGGACACGGCAGGGAGAGAAGAATGGCCTAGGCTGAGAGGGTATCAGTGGGACAAGCCCGGGGCGGGAAGGCGTAGGGCTCACAGATGAGCTGAAAGCGGCCAGTGTGGGTGGGACAGAGGCGGAGCAAAGGGCTCGGACTGACACAGGCGAGACCTGCAGGGGGTCCCCGGAGCCACGTGGCAGGTGTTTCATGTGACTGCATGGCTGATGGGAATGTCTGCACGGGCTTTAACCACGAGGAGAGAGACATGGTCCAAACCACACAGTTCAGGGATCGGTACTTTCAGATCAATGGGTGAGGGACAGAAGCCGGTCTCTGGGTTCAGCTAACTCTTCCAATGTTCGTGCTCCAGGCCTCCACCTCTGTCCTCCTGTGCACGCACACACACACACACCACCCCCGAAGCAGGGGGTGTCTCTGTAGTTTTGCCCCGAGTGTTCCTCTGACTGCACCACTAGGTACTTCATCATTCCAGACAGCTAAGCGCCATTCCCACGATACGTCACAGTGACACGCTTCCACAGGCCGATCCTCTTCACCCACGTCTCATTTTATTTCATCCTCAACCAGGTCTCCCTGCTTTTTCCCACGGTACTTTGTCCCCTGGGGCTTATTTGGAGTTTCATAGAGTTAAGCGGAAACATTGACCATGAAGAATGAATGTCGGGTCTGGGTACACTGGCAAACAGGCCCAGGAATAGCGTCTGAGGTTCCGGGGCCTCAGGGAAAAGGGGGGAAAAAGGCTCCACAAGCAACACGCACGCTGAGCAGCAGCCACGAACCTGACTGTGACTTTAGAGCTAAGACGTTCAGTGAGCGCCTCCTGATAAAACCATCGCTCACCAAAGCCCTTAAAGCTCTGCTTCTGGGTTCCTCCTGGTGCTGAGGATGACTGGGCAGCCATCATCACTAACGCAGCCCTCCGGTGTGGAACGGAATCATTCTTTGGAGAGCTCTCCCCAGCGTTAACATCAAGCAAATGTGCTGTCCGGGAGCCACAGATTTTCTCGGACGATCACGGCTAACGCGTCTTCTTCACGCCAGGTGATCATGTGTTAGCGACCAATTCAGATGTAGGTTTACGCTGAAGTGTCGCTTCAGGTCCTGTTGGAAAGTGACTCTGTGGTTTGAAAGAACTGCTGACCGACCCTCTAGGTCACTAACCAGGAAAGACTTGGGTTTTAGAAAAGAGGGAAGGACATGTGGCTGGTGTCGCATGGGCCCTTTAAGCTCTTTCCTGGAGGATGTGGTGGGAAAGGGAAGGACTCCGCTCAAGGAGACAAGCTAAAGTGAGAGGATGTGGGTTCATCTTCTCAGCCTAAAACTTCCCTCCCCCGAGCAGTTACCATGAAGACCCCTGGAAGAGGGGGTACAGAATGAGTGGGGGTCCCCTGCACCTCCTGTTGAACTTGTTCATGGCAGGCCCTTGCCGGAGCTCATTTTGGATGTGGAGATGGAGGCCTCTGCTTGCTGCCTCCCCCACTCACCTGAGCAGCATCAGCACCAGGTGAGCGAGCTGCTCTGAAAGGCATCAGGCTCTCCTTGCTCCTGTTAACACAGGGACCCAGGAGGGGAGGTGGCAAAGGAGGGCTCAGTCTTCCTTACCCAGTAAAGCACAGCACGTTCTAGGAAAGATATAACACTTTTTAAAATATATATATTTTATTGATTTCAGACAGGAAGGGAGAGGGAGAGTTAGAAACATCAATGATGAGAGAGAATCACTCATCGGGCCCACTGATTGACTGCCTCCTGCACACCCTCTCCTGGGGATCGAGCCTGAAATCCAGACATGTGCCCTTGACCAGAATCAAACCCAGGACCCTTCAGTCCGCAGACCAACACTCTATCCACTGAGCCAAACCACCTAGGGCTATAAAACACTTATAAACTGGAAACATTTTAAGTACAGAGGAACTAAAAACTCGGAGGCAACTTGAGTAAGACCCATTCTCCAAAAAATTCTCACTTTCATACAACTGGCTGACATGCTAGATCACCAATAAGCTCTTGGCAAACGCTTTAGTGGATTAATGGTGGGTATGGAAATAGATGTCATTCCAGGTCTTACACAGGCAAGGTGTTCAACCACTCAGATTCTCGGGCAGAGCCTGAGTAACACTGCACCCTTCCAGAACCACAGGTGCTAAAACAGGGATGCGCCCGGGCCCACAGCTCTGTCCCCGGGCCTGTGCTGGGGCCCAGCGCCGCGTGGATGGGAGCCTGGGGAGACATCCCACAGCGGCAGCTGCAACACCTCCTGCGAAGGTGGGTGGTCCAGGCAGGGCCCACCGTAAAGTGAAAACATACGAAAGGAAGAAAAGCTATCACCCCGCTTTGGTGCAGACGGAGTCACATTCACGCTTTCCACGATGATCGAGAACGTGGACCTGGGACGGTCCAGCAGGGGCGGCTGCGTCTTGGTGTGCAAGGTGTGCTGGTCTGGTAAGCAGGTTACCAGGGGCACGACCGCCCTCGGCGTCTAAATCACAGAACGACCATGAATTTCAAAGCATTCACATTCTCCAGGCCTTGGCTTCCCCAGTGAGTAGGCTGAACTAATGAAGCTCTGAACGCTACGTCTGCATTTATCACTCAGTCACCTCTACCCTTTAGCAGGTGAGGGAAACAGTGCCCAGAGCTCACTGCTCTCCAGAGTTAAACAGTGGCCTGGCCGGTGTGGCTCAGTGGTTGAGCGTTGACCTATGAACCAGGAGGTCACGGTGCGATTCCTGGTCAGGGCAAATGGCCAGGTTTTGGGCTTGATCCCCAGTCGGGGGTGTGCAGGAGGCAGCCGACCAATGATTATCTAAGTGCCCTGAGAACCAGTAGGGAATGGGTGAAAGGACAGAGTTCCCTGGTAATAAATACATGCTTAAAACAGACCACTTATGGGTCCCCTCTCCTGCTGTACCGACCATCTGCTTGTGTTTAACATGGCACCTTCATATTTTGGTATGAAGCCTGTTTTTACTGCTGACAGAAGGATGAAGAACAGCATCACGTTACGACAGCTTTCCACCCCTCACAGCTGAGATGTTAATCAGCAAAATGCCTGCAAATTTCTCCCTGCCGCGTCCTGACACCCCACCCCCACACTCAAGGGCTTCACAGGAGCTGGTGCTGTCCAGCCTCCCGTCCGCTAGCCCACAGCTGGACAAGGCACATGGCCCCTACTCCCCTGTGTCCCCACTAGAAACCCAGGAGGTCTCCTAGGCACCAGCAGGCCCTGTCAATCCTGTAGCGACTCCCTCCCCTCCTCTCCACGGGCCCCAGCAAACCCTGCTCTCAGCCCCGTGGAACTGATGCCACGAAGGAGAGCCGCGCCGATCGCCCAGGCAAAACGTGGCTACACTCCATCTGCGCTTTTCTAACCGGAGACCATCAGAGAAAGAATGAAGGCTGAATGGCCCTGAGCATTGGCCTGTGGCGGCTGAGGAAGAGGCCACAGTCCAGCGCAGGCTCCTCCAGGTCCCAGGGATCCAGTCCAAAGTCTGGAGAGCATCACACGCTGACGACAGCACAGTTCAGGGAGGTGACAGGAAACCACGCACGGTCGTGTGTTCAGGGAGGACGGGCTGAGCAAACGTCAGGAACGGGAGTGGGTGGTCTGCAGGCTGGTCCCCGTCGCGTCACTAACTGCTGCGGGACCAGGACAAGCCCCGAGCTCATGGAGGAAGGCCCGCTTCCTTCCCCAGTTTCCTCTTGTAGGAGCTGCCGGTCCTACCTCACAAGGGCACCAGAGGAGAAACACTCCAACCAGACATGCTACCCCTCCCAGGGGCAGAAGACGACACTGTGGCGGGAAGTCTTCTAAGACATGGTTTGCCCTGGGGGAGCTAGCAGCAGAGGTAAGCGAAGCATGAAGAAGCAAACGTGAATTAAACATCAGTTAAAGGTAAGTGGCAGACAGGACACGGAGTTAACGGACATGGGCACAGAATTAAATCCAGTGAGTGGCACCAGCCCTCAGCGACGCCAAATGGGAGCGCTCTCGGCCGGAAGTCCAGGAGGAGTCCCCAAAGAGGACCTGACCCGCGTGACCCGAAGCACGTGCAGGACAAGGGCTAATACTCCAGGCGGGAACGGGCGAGGCCACCTGGGCTGAAGCCAGGGACTCTGGGCAGGTGTGCTGGGCTAAGTTCAAAAGGCAGGTCGACGTCCCATCACAGCCGAGGACTTAATTCCTCGCCAAGGGATCCTCACCTGGTCCTTTACCCAGAAGAAGCCAGAGAAAACGGATGAGCAGCCGGGTGGTGAGTACAAAGTGTGTTTATAGCTTCTGAGCATCACACAAATGCTTTGTCACCGCTGCTATTCTCGGCACCTACCCCTGCAGCCCAGCACCGTGTACAGCAAGCATGTCAAACTCAAGGCTAACACGGGCCAAATAAACAAGGCATGCGGCCCGAGGGCTGCGAGTTTGACATGCTTGGTCTAAAGGGTACCCAGATGGCAGAATAAACACATTCAAAGACAAGACAGACCAGTGGATAGTTTATATCAATTTAATCACTGAACAGGACTCTGCACCAGATGGAGCAGGCAAGGTAAGAAAAGCCCAGAACCTCTAGCAGCGGTTCTCAACCTGTGGGTCACGACCCCTGAAAATACACCCTGCATATCAGATATTTACATTACGATTCATAACAGTAGCAAAATTACAGTTACGAAGTAGCAACTAAAATAATTTTACGGTTGGGGGTCACCACAACATGAGGAGCTGTATTAAAGGGTCGCGGCACTAGGAAGGTTGAGAACCACTAGAACATAAGCAACTGAACTCAAACAACCTGAGTTTAGAATGCAGGCTTTCTCTACGTGAATGTACCCTTAGAAGCCAGGGTTCTAAAACAACTTTTTTTTTTTTTAACTGTTTTTTTAAAATATATTTTTATTGATCTCAGGCAGGAAAGGCGAGGGAGAGGGAGACAGAACCATCAATGATGAGAATCATTGATTGGCTGCCTCCTGCACGATTGGGGATTGAGTCCACAGCCCGAGCACATGCTCTGACCAGGAATCGAACCGTGACCTCCTGGTTCTTAGGTCAATGCTCAACCACTGAGCCACCACAGCTGGGCTAATACAACTTTCTTGACCACATTCTTGGTCCTCCTCCTTCCCTGGCCACGTCACTGCTTAGATCACTGCCTCAGCCCCAGGACTAAGGTGCAGACTGGAGAGAGTCTCTGGATTCCGTGGGTCTGGGAGACGTCACAGAAAGAGACAGGCTGGTATCTCAGGTGCAGGCCAAGGCACGGAAGAATCCCAGTGTCCAGTGTCTACTGGACAGTGACGAGTGGGAGTGGGGAAGGCTGAGCCGGAGAGCAGAAGCACCAATTCCACGGCCTGAATCGGGCTATCGTTTCCCCCCTTCACAGCAGGTTAAAGGAAGGGACTGGCTTTCTGAGCAGCACTGTGAGTCGGCCATCACACCAGGTGTTCTCTGTTCAGTCCCACCTAATGCTCACAACTCCCCCCGTGGAGCACTACGCCCCTTGTTTCTATCGATGCTGGGGCTGCAGCCCATAGCAGGCAGGTCTCTCTGCCCAGGGCCATGCAGCCAGGGCAGAGCAAGCCCGGGTTCCAGCAGGCTCGAGGTCCTTCCCTCCCCATCCACGCCATGTGCGCTCCCCAAGAAAGACCAGGAGCTCTAGGCTTCTGGATTCCAGGAAACAGGCACCAAAAGGTCGGAGGGAGCACAGGACAGGAAGCCCAAGTCCCCCATAAACAAGCTGTGACGGGTGGAGAACAGCTTTCTGTCCCTCACATGAGCTTGAAGCCAGAAACCTGGGCCAATGCCTTCCAGCTCCGGCTCTCCTTCCTGCCACCACAGCCCCATTTCCAAAGACAAACATCAGTGGCAATCGGAAGCCCTACCAGTAAGCGTGCCTCGGGCCAGGGCGTGCCAGGCTGCGGAGTGACCAGAAGGCCGGACTTTGTTTCAGCGAGTCCCACGGTTCAGCGAGTCCTACCTCAAACTGCAATCCGCATCTAAGAATGCCTCAAGGATAACCCTGTTAACCTCCCCCACATCTCCTGCGTGAGCTCATTGCTTGAAAAATCGTCTCCAATGAAGCCACAGCTGTGGAAGCAAGAAGGTGGGACTGGCAGGGTGTTTTCCTTCTTTAATTGCAAACGATGGATGTGCCAACGAGCAGCCTTTAGCCAGAGGCAGAGCCCGTCCCTGCGAAGGGAGAAGGCAGAGGCTGGGGGTGAAGTCCAGACCCGTCAGGCTGTGGGAACGGAGTGGAAAGTGAGCCCAATTGTAAGCTCACACACTCGAGGCGGCAGCATGGGCCCACCCCACCCTGTTCCCTCCCAACACCCTCAGGGTGAGGCACTAGGGCGGTGATGGCGAACCTTTTGAGCTCAGTGTGTCAGCATTTTGATAAACCCTAACTTAAATCTGGTGCCGTGTCACATATAGAAATTTTTTGATATTTGCAACCATAGTTGCAAATATATTTTATATATTTAAATGCCATTTAACAAAGAAAAATCAACCAAAAAAATGAGTTCGCACCGAAACCGGTTTGGCTCAGTGGATAGAGCGTCGGCCTGCGGACTGAAAGGTCCCAGGTTCGATTCCGGTCAAGGGCATGTACCTGGGTTGCGGGCACATCCCCAGTAGGAGATGTGCAGGAGGCAGCTGATCGATGTTTCTCTCTCATCGATGTTTCTAACTCTCTATCTCTCTCCCTTCCTCTCTGTAAAAAATCAATAAAATATATTAAAAAAAAAAAATGAGTTCACGTGTCACCTCTGACACGTGTGTCATAGGTTCGCCATCACTGCACTAGTGATGGAGGGGTAGGACTTGCCTCCATAGGATGGAGCCAGAAAGAAGAACGCTCTCGATGCCCGTTGCTCCAAAGTGGACATTTTTATATGATGTGGGGGGAGCCAGTGGTGACGTGCCACCCAGAGTCGTGGTTCGACAAGAGGCCAGCAGACCTCCACGTGCGTCAGGATAAGGCAGTGGGAGGAGGGGCAAACGGAAAAATTGCTACGTCATCAAAATCCCCATGGAATCGTGCTGAATGATAAACCTATGGAGCATGTGCTACGTACAAAGCCCTGTGTGAATCATTAGGAGGAGCCGGGTTCCCACGTGAGGAGCACGTCACAACAGGCGGGGGGGGACGGGGGGGGAACGGGGAACCCCCATCCAATGTCCTGAGGCTTCCCTTGGGCAGGGAGGAGAGTGTCTGAAAAGCCTTGGGTCACCTGAGTCACTAGCCTGCCCATCCCACTCTGTCCAAGGAAAGAGCATTTCAAAGTAGGTGTTTCTTTAAAACCCTGAATTTGATCATGAACCCTAAAAATGACCAGGAAGTGGGAGCTAAGAAAAATATTTTCATGCGTCTGGTAGCAGCCAGACCTGGGGGAAAGTTATGAGTCACCTGAGACTCGAACATGCCTTCCAAGAAAGCATCCGCTCTCTGTTCTCCAGGCTCGGCCGGCAGGCCCTCCCTCCTGCTCCACCCTCCACAGGCCCACAAAGCCTGCATTCAGGTCAGCCTCCACAGGGGCGCCCTCCAGGGGCCAGCAGCCCTCAGGATGAATCATCCTAACCTAACTCACCAGGGATTGGCGGGCAGCTCTTCCCAGAGCCTCAGGGACCCCCCCCCCCCCCGCTGCCCCCGCCCATCCTCCCAAATGGATGATCCTCAACTCGTAGGAAAACCAACACCTGCTCCTTTTAAATAACTCGCTAACAGCCAACAAAAGCTAACCAGTGGCTCAGGACGCTGCCAGCTGATTCACATCCGCCACACACAGGTGACTGGTCCCCCAGCTCCTGCAGAGGGGGCGGAGGACAGACATCCTCCTGGGGAAGGTGTAAACACGCTCTCTCCCGGCTGGCTCAGGACCTTTGTTTGTCAGCCTACAAATCAGGTGCTGGGCGTAATGACTCACATGAAAAAAAAATTCTATTTCTGGGCGAATTTTTCAGTGCAAGTAACACTGAGTATTCTGATGTAAACATGCAGCCTTCTTCCCCTCCCCTCTGGTGCGTAAGCTTTGTTAGGAAATAAAACTGAAACCTGGAAAGTCACAACTTCCCACACAGAAGCACACAGAGGGGAAGCGAGAGGGTTTGAAGCTGGTCGAAGGACCCTTTGTGCCCCATTAACTCTTATGTCACATTTCCCAAATTCTTGGTTAAGACAGCTTGAAATTTTACCAAAAAGTGATTCGTTTGGTTTAACAATATTCTTTTCTAAAAAATGCAAATATACCTCTAATAGAAACATGGTATATTGGTGATTCACAACCCCTCTAACAAATCAGTTCAGTGCAGTGGTTCTCAACCTTGGCTGCACATTAGAATCACCTGGGAATCTTTTTAAAATCCTGATTTCTGGGCCTCATCCTCCGGAAATTCTGTTTCTTTATATGGGGTGAGGCCACAACATTAGTAACAAAGAAACAGAATTTCCGGAGGATGAGGCCCAGATATGAGGATTTTAAAAAGATTCCCAGGTGATTCTAATGTGCAGCCAAGGTTGCGAACCACTGGTTCAGTGCCATTTGGAGAAAAAAGAGTTGAGAGCAGCTGGGAGGGAGGGAGGTACCCCCCTAGTGGTAACACCCTGATTCCCAAGACCATCAGGGGTCTCTGACTCGCTCATCCTCAGGCATATCACCCCAGTCCACTCTGAGGGAGACGTACAAGTGAAAGTCCGTTACAAAATAGGACTCTGTCGTTTCCCTGAACAACTTCCATGGAGGTGTCACGTCAAACAGACCCGGAGCCAGGCTGCCTGCCACTGAGGAGCTGTGACTGGGCCAGCTGCTAACCTCCCTGGGCCAGCATATCATCGGATCCCCCGGAGGGTAGGCGGGGATTCCAGGACAGAAGATGCGGCGTTTTTAGAACAGCACCCGCACCTGTTAGCTGGCACTTAGCAACGCAGGTCACCCACTTGAGCTCAATTTCCTCACCTGTAAACAGGGGACAGAAACCAGAAGGCGTGTGCTCCTTTAGCCCTTAATCCAGGAGGAATCCGGTGGGGTTTATCCTCTCTTCGCTTTCTCTTTCCGGGTTGTATTCTTTTTTCTTTCTTGCTTGGGGTGTGTGTGTGTGTGTGTGTGTGTGTGTGTGTGTGTGTGTGTGTTTTGCCAGATGGTAGAATTTTATGGTTTTATTAACACAAGTGCAACGTGCACATCAGCTGTCTCTTCATTTTCTTTGCCGCGCAGCCTGGCACTGGGACTGGTGACTCGGGGCAGCTGGGCTGCCCTCTCGCAATGTGTGGTTCGGGGAGACACGGTGGGCAACCTCGGCACGTCAGCAGCACTTCAGGCTCCAGGATCTTCCAACGCCACGGGCAGCGTGTGCTTTGTTTTCCTGTTGCTCCCCGAGCCCGTGTTGGCCATCAGGATCGGCCTGGAATCCTGCTGGCCTTACCCCGGAGGAATCGGTGTGGAATCCGACAGAGTGGGGGTTTGTCTGCTCTTAGCTTTCTCCTTCTGGGTCACAGTCATTTTCTTAAAACTCTGCCTCAACCCCTTTTAGTTGTTCTACCCCTCGCCGTGGATTGGAAGGTAGAAGAGCACGTTCACAGGGAACGTAAGCTCCATCATCTGAGGGTGCAGCGGGCCCAGGAAAGGAACCTGCCACTCAACGTTCAATCCCTTCTCCCCGCGCTTCGGCAGAAAGATGGTTTGGGCTTAAAGACCCTCAGAGCCGGGGAACTCCTCACTCCCACAGCAGCTCTGCGCCCGCTGGAGACTCCCCGGTCCTTATGCTCCTCCCCTCTGCGAACATGCGGCCACATCTGTGCTGCCACAGACGCCTGATGCTTGTCGCCACGGTAATGGCCGCAGGCGGGTTACAGTTCGGAGGACTTTAAAACGTTATCGAGTTGGAACCTCACAACTTCTCTGAGATGTGTATTACTTTAATTAGGAAACCAAAGGCATAACAGGAAAGGTGTTCAGACAGCATGTTTCCTAGAACTTCACAAAATCCAACCTACAGCAATAATTAGCCGGTGACCAGCTCCGCCTCCACGCCCAGGCTAAACAGAATATTTTAGCCACTTACGTTCCCAGATGCCAGCAGCCACTCACCTCTCACCACCTCTGGAAATTACACATAACATAGAATTAAGATAACTCCACTGGTGAGAGCTCTGCATTATATGGTGATGTAATCAGCCACAGAAGCACAAAGATCATCTAACACGTGGAGGGCGTTTATGGCAGAGCTGTTATCGCCCACAGGGAAGGGCAATCCTTCACAATAGAGTATAATTTGCCTTGTTTTGCATTTCTGAGCGGCTGTATTTCCTATGTCAGCGTTGACCACAGCAGACACGTGAGGGGTTAGAGAGAGGACACAGTTACCTTACCCACCCATCCCCATACACTGCAATGTCCCAGGAAGGCTTTCGCCGCCTTGCTGTGGGGATGTGGTCCTTTTTAGTGCCAGAGACTGGGATGCTGCAGGCTGAGCTGACAGGAAGTGCTCCACATCCCAGTGGAGTGGGGAGGAGGAGGGGAGCCCGTGGCCAAGTCCGGCTGTCTCATGGTGCAAGGAAAGGGCTGTGGCCACCTGCGCTGGGGAGGCTGAGGAAGGCAGCCAGGCAGTGACTGCAAGCCCCCGGTCTCAGCTCAGAGCTCAGGGTCTCCTACCACGGAGCCTCCACAGCTGCTCCCGGGAAAGCCTGCCAGGCGGGGCCCCTTTCCAGGCTCTTTGTCAGTGTTTCCTACACCTAACGGATCATCTTTGACTCTCGGTACACAGGCAGGAGGTGTCCTCTGTCTTCACTAACAATGCCACATTAATAAAACATACTTGGATCCATTCATTCAAATAAATATTGAAGCGCCCGTGTGGCCGGTGCGAGGACAGATGCAGGAACGACTCAGGTGCAGTTCCTCTTCTCAGAGGCACCTCTGAGTTTGCACCCCAGTGTGTGGCCACCTCTCCTCAGCCCTCTGGGGTCACATCTGACGTGTCGTTGTGGGCATCAAACAACCGTGTGAGGCCCTCTGGGATGACAGGGGTGCCCACAGAGATTCTCCTTAAAGAGATGCCGGACACTGGCATAGCGAGTGGCCCTGAACACTCTCCGGCTGTCCTGTGCCCGGGAGACAGCTTCACACCCACGTGCAACAGGCAGTGAGTGTCATCGTGGCTGGGAAGTACACTGATTTATAAAACGTCCTAGGTCTGAGTGTGATCGGATGCCATGAGGGCGTGGAAAGGTGGGTGGGGCAGAGCCATGGCCTCGGGGTTCATCTGACACAGGACTGTGACCTCATCCAGTCCCTACTTCACTTCTCACTGAGGCTCACTAAACATACTTTTGCTGATCTATGACATATCACTGTCTTTTCTTTTTTAAAAAAATTGTAAAATATTAAAGACTATTTTTTAAGTACAGAGATATTAGAGCAGACATCCATATCCCCAACGCACATTTTTACATATTTTACAGCCTCCTCCTAGTTGCTTTATACATCTTTTAAACAAATTTATAGTTACTGTTGAGGGTTCCTTCCCCATTCCCTCTGCCTCGAAAGATAACCATTATCTTGACAATGGAAGGATTCCCTCACACCATGTGTGTGAGCCATGACCAAATATACATACATATCCCTCAATACACAATATTGTTTGACTGTCCACCTTAGATAAATGTAGCATGTCCCACATAGGCCATACTTCTGTTGTTCCCCACTCGCCACTGATATTCATCCTTGTTGATACATGTAGATCTGGTTCACTCATTTCAGTATTTCACTGCGCGTGTGAGTGTGTGTGCGTGTGTGTGTGTGTGTGTGTGCATACACGCGCTTGTACATTGTTTATCCACTCTCCCGTCAACGGGCCTCGACAAGTGTTCACTAACTTACTAATTCATCAAACATTACTCAGACTCTACTGTGTGTGCCATACACTATGCGGGCGCCAAAGACCTACAAAGAAACTATAAAATTCTTGCACTCAGGCCAAAGGTAAAAAGCTCCCTTGTGGCCATGCCACGGGTAGGGGAGGCCCGCGGACTGTGCCAGCGGTCAGCTGGGTGTTTCTGTCTAGAGCCCAGGAAGGGAGGGAAGGCTTAGCCATGAGCTTAGAGGTCTCGTGCTTCCAGGGGCAGGGGGAGGCCGCGAGAGCCTGCTAAGGGGAACTGACTAGCCCACCCACTGCAACATGCATAATAAAAACAGACTGTTGTTTTTATGCCACTACATGTTGGGGTGTTTGCTCGCAGCGACAGATAACCAAAACAGGAGGTCACTCCACCAAATCCCCAAATCGGACTGACGGCGAGGGTAGCCCTCCCAAGCAAGTCCCGTGGGCGGCCCCCATGATGGTGCGTCTGGCCCTGCTGGCATGTCTGACGGCTGCACAGAGTAACAGGCACGCTGACAGCTCCCATCAACATTTTGACACATCCTCTCACACAACCCACCCATTGTCTGGCCTTCAAGGACCAGCTCGAATCTGTATTTTAGACATTACCAGGTTTTTCTAATTGTCTGGATGATGTATTTGAGAATACTGCCATTTAAAATGTAATCATTCATGTATGTATAATTTATATCCCTCGTCTTTAAATAAAAATAAAAAATAAATACATCCCCCATCTTCCAAAAAAGATTGGTAGCAAAGCCATTCATTTTATACTGTCTTTCTCATCGTTTTGCATCTCTATCTTAGCTCCCCATCTGCAGGATACAATCCCTTGGAAGAAGGTTGTATATTATACATCTTTGGTTCTTCCAACATCTTCAGTGCAGGAGAAGGCTCACGCCAGTGCCTGACAGAGGCTTGTTGCTGGAGCTCTATCGCTCCCAGCCTTGGTAACATCCTTTGGGGGGAAATGTCTCTTTAAAATGTGTGTAATTCCTGGCCAGTCACCGGCCAAGGTATCCTTCCAGAAGCCAAGCCAGTTTCCTTTTTAAGTATCATTTTTTAAAGTTCATCTAAAGCTCAAGTGATGGGGACCCTTCCTGCAAGAACTGTAACTGTGCAAAGTAAGCAAACAGTTCCGGGAGGAGCTAACGAAGGCGTCCATGGGGGACAGACTCCAGGTCTGCGGTGAGAACGAAACCATGGCCGGCTGACAAGGTGCTGTGGACTGATTGCTGTGTCCCCCCCAAAATCACAGATGTTGAAGCCTAAGCCCCAGTGAGATGGTGTTTGGAGCTGAGGCCTTTGGGTCTGATTAGGTCACGAGGGTGGAACCCTGCTGAATAGGGGAGCGCCCTGAGGGCTGCAGAGAGCAGAGCTCCCTGCTTCCCCCAATGAGGACATGGTGAGAAGATAGCTGTCTAAGACCCAGGTAGCAGGCCTCCCCGAGGCTGAACCTGCCACAGCCCGGATCCTGGACATCCCAGCTCCACAGCCGTGACAAGTCAATGGCTGAGTTTATAAGCCACTCGGTCGATGGTAGTCGGTGGTAGCAGCCCACACGGACGAAGATGCAGGACTCCAGGAAATGACAGCTACAGGTTGTTAATGACTATCCCTCATTCATCACCACATCCCACTGGAATTCAACAACCAGCATTTATATGCTCTACAGTCAGCATTTATTCTAAACTGGGAAATCACCCCATCCCACTGCGGGTGGGTTTTCTGCTGCTGTTCCTGCTAATGCTATTGTACTCTCCCCCCCCCCCTTTTTTTTTTAATCCTTGGTTTAAAAAAAAATCACGCTCAGTGGTTGAAAGTCAACCTTTGAACCAGGAGGTCACGGTTCGATTCCCAGTCAGGGCACATGCTCGGGTTGCAGGCTCAGTCCCCAGTGTGGGGCCTGCAGGAGGCAGCTGATCGATGTTTCTCTCTCATCATTGATGTTTGTATCTCTCTCTCCCTCCCTCTTCCTCTCTGAAATCAATAAAATACACATTTTTTTTAATCACCAAGAAAATTTCAAAATATAATTTTAAAAATCAAGGCAGAGTAGCTCCCCAGCGTCTTATGCCCCAGACTCTTCCTACAACTGACCTGGTGCACGTTACAGTGCGACACAGGGGAGCGACTACCTCGCGGATCCATTGGGAGAGAGCCGCAGGGTCCCACCGCGTCCCGCTGCAGTACGGGGCGAGGGCTTTCTCATCCACGTGCAAGCGAGCTGTGTTCTGAGTTCTGAGTCTGGAACTCAGAATCCACTTTTTCCATAGGAACAGCCCTGCACACGATAGGCTCCCAGGACAGCCCACACAGCCGATAGGCCCAAAACAGGGTAAGCCTTTGTCTCTATGAGGAAGCGCCTTTCAGCACGTGTGCGCTGAGCATCCTGTGCCCCCTCCGCTGGGGCGGGGTGGGGGCCCTTGTGCATACAGACCTGATGCTTTGCAGCCACCACCCCCTGGTCCCAAGAAACCGGACAGCGTCCTCAACTGTCATTCAGATGCACTGGGGATTTATAAGGGACTTGTTAAAGCTCACAGCAGCTCATCTCACAGCGGTTTTGAGCCATCGATGTGCATTTAGGGATATAAATGCTGCACACTCCCCGCCTGTACCTGGTTGGTAGAAGTTCTCTCCTCTCGTGTTCTCTAGTGCTCTACCTGAAAAGTCTCCCAGGGGACTTACCCATTTTACTCACTTTCCACTTATTTGCATCCCTGTCCTTGCATTCTTAGACATTCAGTCACCACCACTGCGCGTACAAAAGCTATCATTACCATTTGGGGATGGCGCCTCATATTCTTAACAAACAAAACCCTCCACCCTCACAGCCCTCCCCTGAAGCAGGTACACTCAGCCAGTGGAGGGATGTACCCCAAACAACTGGTAGCCCCCAAACATCAACCTAAATCTGGCTACTCTCCGGCCTTCTTTCCCTGGCTGCAGGCTGCTTCTCTCCCCACACAGCAGGCTCTTGGGGACACGGGAAACCATTTGTTTATCAAATGAGCCACATGCTCCCCCCACACCTGACTTATTGCCACACCCTGTTTCACGCAGCTCAGTACCCCTGCCTTCTGTGTGGTGTCTGCTTGCTGCTTCCGCAGATTTAAACTGCCATTTACATACAGGTTTGTCCTGAAAATGTCCTAACCCTTTTTTAAAATATGTTTTTATTGATTTTTAAAGAGAGAGGAAGGGAAAGAGGGGGGGAGAGAGAGAGAGAAACATCTATGTGAGGGAGAAACGATTTGGAGGTGAGACCAAATCTGAAACCTGGGCATATACCCTGACCAGGAATCAAACCTGGGACCTTTTGGTGCATGGATGATGCTCGACCAACTGAGCCACCCTGGCCAGGGCAGTCCTAAAGCTTTTAATACCAACACGTTAAAAGGAAAAGCGGGTAAATGGGACTAGAAGGGCAAAGGTCTGGCCAAGGAATGATGATGCACTGAGGCCATCCTTAAAAGTATGAGAAATCGGGGACCAATATGACTGCCTAGTCAGGGCAGCCCTGTCACGAGCTGTCACAGGGATTACAGCCCAATGGTCTGGGCTATTTCAGGCTGCCTCTTCACCAGAGTCCAGCATCTGTTACGCCTCTAGGCTGCTAATTTCAGCGGCAGAGACAGAGTCCAGGAAACGAGGCAGACACATCTAAGGGCCTGCAGAAACAGAGAGAAGGTCCAAATAAATCACTGCCTGCCTCGAAGGGATTTCAAATGAGAGTCTCGAACGATGGAAAGACAAGATGAGAAGAGGAAAATGACAGACAAGAAAAGCATCGTAGCAGAGACAGCCCTAAGCCGAAATTCAGAAGAATCATGCAACAAGACACAGCGATGGCAGCGGCACTCAAAGGGCGGACTGGCTCTTGCACTAAATTAGTGTTTCTCAACCTTCCTAATGCCTCGACCCTTTAATGCAGTTCCTCATGTTGGGGTGACCCCCAACCATAAAATTATTTTCGTGGCTACTTCATCACTGTAATGTTGCTCCTGTTATGAATCGTCATGTAAATATCTGACATGCAGGGTGTATTTTCATTGTTCGTGACCCACAGGTTGAGAACCGCTGAGAGGAGCCGAGAGAGGTTAGGCGAGGAGCCCACGGCGTCACGGGGGAGGGAGGTGGCGGGCAGAGCTCCTGCTCGCGGGCACTGTCCTAACACAGCTCCGTGCAGCAGGGCGTGCTGGAAGCCCGTGACTTCGGCTAAGCGTCAGTTTTTAATGAAAAAGCGTCCAGTCTACGACGGAGCTATAACAGGGTCATGAAGGTGCCGCGGTGACCAGGAGGTTCCGGGAAGAGGTCGGTCAGATGCTGAGCTCAACCATAACTTGCGGGCTTTCCGACGGGATGACATTGGATTTCCTAGAGCCACCGTCCTGAACGACTGCCAGCCACACACTGGAGCTGAGAATGGAATTAAAGGGGCGAGGAAGTGATACTGTAATAAGGAGAAACAACACATTAAGTAGATAGGCCAATATTCGTTAACTTACGGAGTCACCGAATAAATGTCAAGACTGTTGGGCTCCAAAAATGATTTCAAGAATTGAAAGCCTGCGCTTGACATAAAATTCAGAATCCATAAAAAAGCAACGGACAGGTTTGACAGCACTCGTTTTTTAAAAGGCTCTCCGTAAACAAATTTATAAATGAATGACAGAAGATGGGAAGAAACACTCGCAAATGTACAGAGAAAGGTTTAATATCTTTTATTCCCGAAGCGCCTATACATCAGGAACAAGACACAAATGACCTGTCAATAGGCAATTCATCCCAGAGATACCCAGAGCCAACCAACAGAGAGAAAGATGCGCGGCCTCAGTCAGGATTCAAGAAATGGCCCATAAGCAATGAGACACCGTGTGTGAACCTACACGTTTTGCAAAATATCAAAAGACTGGTGGTACCAAGAGGTGAGGACAGAAAGGCCAACTAGATGAAACCTGGGAGGGCAGCTTGACCTAGTGAGGCCGAGTCTAGGCGTCTCCTCCCAAAGCAGCGGGCCTGATGAAGACGTAAACACACGGAGACGTGAGACCTGGCCTAAATTTCCACCAGCACGGGGCGGGGTGGGGGGTAGCATGTTGTTAGTGGTCACTAATGTGCAGTGGTAGACTAATATGGGTGATTTGGAAAGATAAACAAGGTGTGTTATATGCAAAACGTAAGTTACAAAACATTTTAAATAGTATGATACTTGTGTATTTTGTTTGTTTGTTTGTTTGTTTGTTTAAAATGGACCTATGATGACAAAGGGCTAGTGTGGAAAGTTTACACCAAAACCTAACAGTTTATCTCAAAGCAGAGCAGGCAGAATGAGAAGGAAGGAGATGTGTTACGTGAAAACCAGTGAGATTATGGATGATACTTTGTTTTCTGTGTCTTCTCGGTTTTCTAAAATATGAGCTCTTTTGTAGACAGGAAAACACTCAGTAAAGATACTAAAGATCTCATTATGAAATATGTAGAAAACGGCAGTTCGTTCTGTCCAGGGGAAACGTAGAGACAACCCTCACTCCCCACTATTCCCCCATGAGGACGTTCACCGAACGAAGAAATGAGTGTATGCAGACCAGGGCCGACTTTATCAGAGATGTAACACAGCCTGCGTCCTCTGGGGTTCCTGGAAGTCTCCGCCTGCACGCCTGATCACGTCACACATGATGCCGCTGGGCGTGGCACCGACTCTTTCTATAACTATTACGCCACTGAAAACTGAAGCAAGGACCCAGTGTCTGAGGCCCTGGATGGCTTACACATCCCACACCGGGGGGCTCTTGAATGCATACTCTGCAACCGAGTATCTCCCGCGGAACTGTCCCCCTGTCATGGTCTGCCTGACGAAGCCATTCATCCTTTGGGGACTGACACCTTGGCAGGGCCTGAAATTCTACCCATGAAACAGAAGCAGGAGCAGTTCCCTGCACTTCCCTCTCCAGCACACCAAGGCCATCGTTCACCCGTGGAATCAAGGAACTGAAGGAAGATCTTAGGAGTAGAAAGATGGACGCCTGCTTTACCACCGTGTGTTTCTGCTTCTCCACTGGATACATGGAACCTGCTTACATAGCGAAGCTGGCGTGCACTGGGCTCCAGGAGTGAGGACAGACACTGTGCCCCAACCAAACCTTTGATTCCCAGACCTCCTGCTCCCCGGCCCCTCAGAGGCCCTCAGGACAGACCCTGATACGTCATTGCACTGATGAAAAGTGTGTGGTCCACGTCTAACGTACAAAATGGCTTGAACGCAACTGTAAGAGAAGTCCCTGAACCACAGCGGTGTGGTCCGAGTAGCCCTATGTGGCTTTGCTCAACAGTAGAACTTATTTAGATGTGGACTTATTTAGTTCTGGTACGTTTGGGGGAAATCATTCGCCACTTCAGAGCAGCAGAAAGTAAGGATTATTTTCCAGGTGATAAGCCTGATGGATTCGTAGACACGACAGACAAAAGGCTTTAGGTTCTGAGGAAGGTGCCACCGAAGGACACAGCCAGCGGTCAGGGAGGGAGAGTAACTCCTGGTGCCAGCCCCGGACTTGCCAGGTCTAGAGGTGAAGCCCTGGCAGCTCACGAAGCAGCTGCAGGTGCCAAAGGCCCTGATGCCAACAGGGAAACCGGGGCAGCGATCACAGCCACTGGTGAAACCAGCATTCGAGCGAAACCAAGATACAGCGGCGAAACTGGAGACGGCAGTTTGGGGCTGACAAAGAAAAGTCCGCGGCCAGGGAACTGATCCTCGGCCCCAAACAAAGGTGAACTACACCTGTGTTGCCAGAGAGGCTGGTAGTGTGCGCCAGGAAAGGGCAAGACCGACCAGCCTCCCTGAAGTCCGGGCAGAGACCGCCTCTCAGGATGCGCGTAAACAATTCGCTGCAGGATAAAACACTGACTTTCACGGTGCCTCCACGATGCAAAGTGCTGACAGCTAACACTCTCCCTCGCGCAGGCCAATGCCTGTATTTACTCAGTGGTATTCATAGCAGTTAACGCTCCCAGATCCGTGGGGGTGCTATGCTGTCAGTCGTTTACCTCAGCCGTATATTGCTCCAATTGTTTAAGGGCCACGGTGTCCACCGGCAATTGTTGCCTTGGAGCTAATAGTTGCCATGTTCTCTGGATTCTGATTATAACGTTCATGGACGATGTCCCCAAGGTCCCCATCAAAACCAACACTAAATGCCCGTCAACTATGCCAAGCTGGTGGCTTCATGAAGAAAAGAGAGAAGAAACACAGCCCTTGCTGCACGGAGCTCGTGAGCGACAACTTGCCATGCGTGCTGCCGGAGCGCCCAGCGTGAACCATAACTGCGCTTCCAAAACAGCTGAGGGTCAGGAGAGGGGCACAGACGGCAAGCGCAGAAGCGTGGGGGCGGGGTCAACTGGGAGGGGCTGCCAGAGACAGTAGGATTTATTTTAGACAGAAGCAAGAGAAAGGCCAGAGGCTGAGGAACAGGAATAAACTAGTGCAGACAATGGTGATATAAGGTAGACAATGCACACGGTAAGCCCTCCTGTGCAGTCAATGCAGTGACTCGACTACCTGCTCGTGGAGCACAGGTACCTCGGGGAGCAGCAGCGACTGAGGGGTGGCTCGGGGAAGAGCGCTTCACCTGAGGGAGCAGTCAGACTGTGGAGCCTCAGGTCCGCGTGGCCTGCTGCTGTCTCCAGGAAGAAAACCCGAGGATGCCGAGGCCTTGGCCCCCTCTGGTCTCCTCCAGCACCCACCGCCTGCCCACAGCACCCACCGCCTGCCCCCAGCACCCACCGCCTGCCCCCAGCACCCACCGCCTGCCCACAGCACCCACCGCCTGCCCCCAGCACCCACCGCCTGCCCACAGCACACACCGCCTGCCCACAGCACACCTTCACACTCCCCCGGACGGAGCTGGAGACCAGACAGCAGTGGCCTCCATGTGAATGATCCAAGCACAACTGTAAGAGCAGAGTGGCCCTCAGCACCTGCTGTGAGACTTCAAGCACAAGGTCCCCGTGTAAGGAGTCAGTTATAGCCCTAGCCGGTTTGGCTCGATGGATAGAGCGTCGGCCTGAGGGTCCCAGGCTCAATTCCAGTCAAAGGCATGTACCTTGGTTGCAGGCTCCTCCCCGGCTCGGGCCCTAGTCAGGGCTCGTGCAGGAGGCAACCAATCGATGCGTTTCTCTCACATCGATGTTTCTCTCTGTCTCTCCCCCTCTCTTCCACTCTCCCTAAAAATCAATGGAAAAATATCCTCAGGTGAGGATTACCAAAAATAATAAAAAATAATAAATAAATAAATAGACTAATAGATAGGTAAAAAAAAATTTTTAAAGGAGTCAGTTATAACTAAGATCTATAATAGTCATTATAGTGCCTTCCATTGCTGTATGTTTGCAGGATGTTTTACAATTACCACCAGTAGTTATTAAGGTCCTTAAATTCTCTGCAGTTTATGCTGGCAAGTTCTCTCATTAAGGTAAAACTGTCAGGTGACTAACTGAACATGAGGGCTGGAGTTTCTAAGTCTTCGCCTTTTGGGTCATTCCTTTGATCTGCTGAAGGACTGCCTCTTACCAACTCATCCCCTCTTCCTGTGAGGCAATGTAAGCTTCACTAGAGTCACCGGGAGACCTTTATGTGATGCATCTATGGGGCACCTACTGTTTGCCAGGCAGGCTCTACACATTGGGGTGCAAGGGGAGGAATAAATAAGGTCGCTGCTCTCCTGGAGCTCACACATTCTAGCAGTGAAGGCAGACAAAATCAGACACACAGACGCCTGCCACACATAAAAGCAAGGCCTGGTAAGGGGCTCAGAAACAACCCAAGTGTGGGAATCAACAATGTTATTCAGACCGAGTGATCAAGGAAGGCCTCTCCACGGCAGTGACACTGAGAAAGGAAAGGACAGACATGTGGAACAAGGCGTGTGGACACCAAGCAGGGGAAAGTGTCATGAAGAAGACGGAAGCCCCTCAGAGAGGATCTGGGATGGGTCTACTAGACCCACTTTTACAAAACACAAGCAAAGCAACTCTATCACAGGTGCTCGAGGAGCCTTGTTAGAGAAACACTGCAATCAGATGAACAGGGAGTCCCTCTGTCCACAGCAGTGAGATAGTGACCCATCACAGAACGTACAGCATGAACACAGAGACGTCCCATCAAGATAAAGACAGGGCTCCTACTGAGCCAGCCAGCCACTTCCAGCCACCAGCTCCACAGGCAGACACGTGGTGGGGGCACCCATGTCCCTCGGCTCAGAAACACCACGGTGCCCAGACCAGCCACGCACCACCAGCTGTGTCTTCCTTTGAGCACCCACCAGGGTGATGCTGGACATGGCCACTCCCTATGAAGACCCTTTTTCTGTCCGCCCCAAGTAGGCGCAGACCCTTCTGGTTCTAAACACATACTCCCATCGTAGCAACGAACTCTCGTGGAAGGCTTCCAAACTGGCACGCAGCAGACACTCAATAGCCGGTCAGTGATAAATAACAGTGACTAATGACAGTGAAACGCCTACTGTCGAGACGCGTATGAACATGAACCCGTTTCTAACAGCACAACACCCAGCGCAGGGGCTTTCTGCTTTCCCTACAACACTGTACTGAAACGAACTGGGTCATTTAATTCAATAAGGTATTTGCTAATGCAACACAACCATCAAACCCCAAACACACAAGCCTATCGCCAACATTAAACGTTCAAATCGCCTCATTTAATTAAGGTTATGTGAGTGACTGCTTATGAATAATGCACTGTAGAGCCCTTTCCCATCACCAGGATTTAATGGCTGTTTCCCCGAAGAGACCGTTTCCACTGCCCCTCTCGCCCCCTGCCCTCCCCCGCTGCCCCGCCCGAGCTGCTGGATGTAAGTGGGCATTCTCTAAAGCTCCCAGCTCATTCTCCAAAAAAATGCCCGCTCAGCACCTCCGTGGCCAGCACTGCTTTCAGTACTGGGCGTGAACAGTGAACAAAACAGACACACCCATTAAACTGTTAATGACAACCCTAACTCATGAAGGAGGGGATCTGCCTATGTAACCACAGACAGGAAGGGGCGCGGGGGGGGTGGGGGGGCGGGCGGGGGGGGGTTGTGATAGAAAAGCCTAGAAAAAAGGATGGCAGGATAAGAAACGCTAAAGTTGAACTCTTACCAGGAGGAGGAGATTTGAATTTTATCATTTATCATGATGTGAATCCTAAATCTTTATTAAACTTTACTCTGAATATAAAAACAAAACGAAAATGGTCCCCGATGGCCCAGCATCACACAGGGCTGGACGTCCAACCAGAAGCCTGACCTGCTCTCCCAAGAGGCCCTGGTGCCTCCCTGCAGCTGTGACAGGTTTTGCCCACTTGCCGCCGGCTCACCAGGACTGGGAGGCAGATAACCACGCTGCACATCTGTGTAAAACTCAGGGGCAAGTGAACATCGGAGTAAAAGCTCATCGCCGGGCCTGGGACACGGCTCTGATACGGCTTAATTACTCAAGTCAGAGCAGCTATTTCCTTTTCTTCGTGTCTGAGCAGCAAGTGCGGCCTTGTAATTACTGGGTTCAGAGAGGGAGTTGCAATTCGTTTCTGCACATTAAAGAATGTCCAGCCCTAACCGGTTTGGCTCAGTGGATAGAGCGTCGGCCTGCGGACTCAAGGGTCCCAGGTTCGATTCCGGTCAAGGGCATGTACCTTGGTTGTGGGCACATCCCTGGTAGGGAGTGTGCAGGAGGCAGCTGATCGATGTTTCTCTCTCATCGATGTTTCTGGCTCTCTATCCCTCTCCCTTCCTCTCTGTAAAAAAAAAAATCAATAAAATATATTTTAAAAAATGTCCAAAAAAGCATCAACTGCCCGGAGATGGGCACTGCGCAGCCCGTGGGCTGAAGTCAGAGCAGGGGTTTGGCCATCGCCGCCTCCAGCAGGGGAGGCGGGGGGGAGGGGGGGGGGGACACACGCCTCCCAGCAGCCTCCCTCCCTTCCCACTCCCGTCCTGGCTTTCACTATTATCCTCCATGAGCAGCTCAACGACTGTTCTTATCCCCCAGGCATCTCGAATGCTATTTTGGCTTAAAGTACATGGGAGTTTAGCTTTTGTCCAAAGCTTCAAGAGCAGCTCCGCCGGTGGAAAAAGCGCACACAATTAATTTATTTCATTGATTTCCCAGGTTAAGTCCTGAGTCCGAACAAATGGGCTCAGATTGCAAAAGATTAAACTTCCATCTCGCAGCCCCATTGACAGCATTAAAACCTACCCACCACCTGAGCCTGACCTGGTGCTCCTTCCCCTCCTCTCTCTACAGCACCCAGCAGGCCAGGCTCTCGCTTCGCTGGGCCCGACGCCGGCTCTGCGAAGTGAGCAGGGGCCGTGGGCAGAGGAGTAACCCGAGGCACGGGTGTAAGAAGAAAAGGGTTGTGGGACTGGGCTTTCTTTTTAAAGCATCATACTGGTAGTATCATAATGAATGTAAGCCACGTGAAATTTGGAGACTGTACAAAAAGTCACGTCACAGCCGGCCAATAGGAAGCCCTCTCTCCACTATGGCCCAAGGCTTCAGCTGGTGGACGGGGAGGAGGCCTTCTGCCCGCTCGCCCACGCTCCGGTCATTCCCACCAGGCCTGGCCAGCTGCCCCATGTGCCCACCGAAGGAAGGAAGGGAAAAGTGCCAACCGCCCCCTTTTATATTGTATAGACGGGCACTTGCAATCCCAGAATCCATATCCACAAGGGTATTTCCCCAAAGCCTAGTGCTTGGCAGAGGGCATGACATGTGACTGAGAAACATGTGTTCAGTTAGAATGCATGGCAACTGCTGTCATTTAGACCAGCGGTCGCCAACCAGTGGTCCGCGGACAACCGGTGGTCTGTGAGGTCCGAAAGGTTGGCGACCACTGGTTTAGACCAAGAAATAGCCTTCTGCTCGCAGCACAAAACAGAGGAAGGGGAGGTGGGAGGAGGACAAGGGAAGGGTGTTAGAGAAATTCCTCCACCATGAAGTCATCCAGTGCAGGCTGAGGCCACAGCTCAGCACCGGGAACAGACCTGCTCACCGGTTCACTGTCGTCCGGGACCCGGACTGCACAGGGGTTCAGTGCAGCCCCCCCACCCCCCATGAGGGCAGCAGACCTGATGGCAGGCCCCCGCGTGCCATCTCCTCCCCCTTTGACTCTGGGTGGGTTATGGGTCCCGAGGCCCAGATCCCACATTTGCAAACAGGGATCCCAGACACTGGAGTGTCGCCTTGTAGGGTGATCATGAGGATTCATTACTATGTTGGAAGCAGTTCACATGAAGCCTAGCACAGAGCACGCGCTTTCTGTGTGTTAGCTGGTATCCTTGCTAAATCCCGAGTGAGGCTTTGGACGGCTGAAACCTCAAACGATCTACAGTGAAGTACCGTTGATGAAATTCCCAAACTGCCACAGACAGATGCTTTTGGAAATTACGATAAAAATGAATCACTAGAGAAGTCACAGCAACGTCAAAACGCCTAACTTCTAGGCACCTTCCAAGATGAACCACGGCCTCATGACTCCACTCAGGTCCAAGGGGTGCAAACGATCCTCAAAGACCCCCCAGGGCAACCCGCTGCCAAGGGCAGCTGGCTTCTAGTTAAGGGGTGACCGAGGCCTTGGGGGGATCAGGGTTATGTAATAAAGTTACATAACCCGTCCCCAGTTCAGACATTTGTGGAGCTGGGCAAGCGTGTTCAAGTGTCAGCTGACCCCCCGAAGCCTCAGCTCACACTGCCCCGGGGAACTTGGCGAAGAGCCACGGGACCAGGCATGGGAGCTCATCCCGGATCCCTCCACCTGAGGGTCAGTGCCCCTGCCCCGGGGAGCGAGCAGGCAATGGTCACGGGAGGCGGGGAGGTGCTGGGGGAGGGGGAGGCCTGGAAAGACCAGCGATGCAGGTGGAGCATGTGGTTGGGCGCTCACTCCTCAAAGAAGCCTTCTCTTCGGAGAAGATACACGCGGTTACCCACCTGCCCCCTTCCTCACCCGGAGGCTCCTTTCGCTCTGAAGAGCATTCTGCAAATCACAGATGGAACAGAGGGAGAGTGGGAAGCCAGGCACCAGGGTTCTACTCCGGCTCTATGACTAACAGGGGTTTGACCTTGGACATGTCACTTTCCTACTCCGAGCCTCAGATGCCTCCAGCACAGACTAGAAAGCTGAGGTGGCCATCAGGACCCCGCTGACTCCATGACCTGCTGGTCCGACCGGGGCTGCCCCTCAGTGTGCACTCCGGGGCTGCCCCTCAGTGTGCACTGGCCCATCACTTACACCTGACTCCTACCTGCGCCTCTGTCCTCGGCTCCATCCCGTTAGCGCCCACCGCGCCCACTGACCCTGATCCCGGGAGGGCGGGGAGTGGGGGCAGCAGCCTGAACTGCTTGCTCTCTCTCTGCATCTCTGCTCCCCACACACACTGCAGGGCCCGCTCTCTCCCGCAGGCCTCTTCCCCACACTCCTCACAATACTCGGGAGCGGGCCCTTGGCTGGTCTTCAAAAACGTCTGTGGAATTGCGTCTCAAGGCTAGACTCAGCCTTATGTAAGGGAGGCTGAGCATTATGTAACCGCTTCCCTTCAAAGAGAACGTCCACTCCCCATTCATCAAATGTGTATCGAGCACCTTCTGGGGCCAGGCCCTGTGCCAGGCTGTAGAGCAGCGATTTTCAACCGGGGTGTGCAATAATTTTTAAACAATACTTATTTATTAAATTGATTGGGGTGACAGTGGTCAACATGAACATATAGGTTCTAGATGTGGCATTGTTACAAGATCTGTATATTGTACTGTGTGCCCACCACCCAAAGTCAAATCTTCTCCTGTCACCTTATATTTTTAAAACATGCAATACCTGACGACTTAGCCAGGGGTACTGACCTCTTTTCCCTTCAATGATCAAATAAAAATAAAAATGGCAACAGCTAACACAACAACAGCCCTCCGGTGTGAACGAATCAAAATTATACCTGTTTTGGTTTTTTTGTCAGATCGGCAAAAAAATATTTTTTGGTGTGCCGCAGAATTTTAGTAATTAGTTCATGTGCCATGAGATGAAGAAGGTTGAAAGTCGCTGCTCTAGCAAGAGTGGTGAGGAAGCATGGGGCCTGTCCTCAGAGCTGAGGGGGCTGCTGGGGCTCAGGCAGCCACTGAGGAGGGAGTCTACGCACTAGCCTGGCTCCCAGTCTCATGGAACCACATCCTTGGGCCCCTCAGGAGCCTGCTCCAACGGTGAATGCCTGTTACCAGATCATCTGCTCTTAATGAGCGGCGGGGTTTTCAGGAGCAGTGAACAGGGTTTTCTGGTGAGGCGTGTGTGTGTGTGTGTGTGAGTGTGTATGTGAGTGTGTGAGTGAATGTGTGTGTGTGTGTGAGTGTGTGTGAGTGTGACTGTGTGTGTATGTGTGTGTGTGAGTGTGTGTGTGTGAGTGTGTATGTGAGTGTGAGTGTATGTGTGAGTGTGTGTGTGAGTGTGTATGTGAGTGTGAGTGTATGTGTGAGTGTGTGTGTGTGTATGTGTGTGAGTATGTGTGTGTGTGTATGTGTGTGTGTGTGTGTGAGAGTGTGTGTGTGTGAGAGTGTGTGTGAGTGTGTGTGAGTGTGTGTATGAGTGTGTGTGAGTGTGTGAGTGTGTGTGTGTGAGTGTGTATGTGAGTGTGAGTGTATGTGTGAGCGTGTGTGTGTGTATGTGTGTGAGTATGTGTGTGTGTGTATGTGTGTGTGTGTGTGTGAGAGTGTGTGTGTGTGAGAGTGTGTGTGAGTGTGTGTGAGTGTGTGTATGAGTGTGTGTGAGTGTGTGAGTGTGTGTGTGAGTGTGTATGTGAGTGTGAGTGTATGTGTGAGCGTGTGTGTGTGTATGTGTGTGTGTGAGTGTGTGTGAGAGTGTGTGTGTGTGTGAGAGTGTGTGTGAGTGTGTGTGAGTGTGTGTATGAGTGTGTGTGTGAGTGTGTGAGTGTGTGTGTGTGTGTGTGTGTAAAAGGGTGGCACTGCCTGAGGTGGGGGGATTTTGTTTATTTTTTAAAGGTAGGGGTTACCTGCTGCCCTTCCACTTTTGGAAACCCAGGCTTGGGATGTTTCCAGCTACAACTAGTAATAGATGACAAGAGAAAGACACAAATGATGCAACCTCATTCGCCCTGCCCACTCCTACCCGTCCCTTCCCAGCCTCCCCCTCTCGCCAGGACTCAGACATTGAACTAAAACATAGTGATGTTCCTAAGAAGTGGACTAATGTTTTCCTGGAAAATTCAAAATGGATCCAATAAACTTAAGAAAAACTGAAAGTGTAGGAGGGAATCCTCTGCCTAGTCGTGCCACACGTCCCTGCGGTCCTGAGAGGCCGCAGTTCTCAGGTGCTGGACATACAGCCATGGCCATCCCTCCATGCCAGGCGTGGCGGCTTTTCTCTCTCTCCATCCCCAGGGACACAAGGAGGGCTTCATCCCCCCAGCAGCTTTCTCTCTGCTTTTCGGATGGAGTACTTCAGGACCAGAGTGGCCTCGTCATTTATTTTCTAGTCCACAGCCATCCTCCAGGCGCTCTCCAATCAGTCTTTAGAAGTTCGCTTTCACTCAATGATTAAAAAGAGAACAGGGTGCTTGCTCCCCAAATCCAAGAGAGAAAAGCTCAGACATGAGTTAGGAAGCAGTTTTTCCAATAAAAGGACACAGGCTGGCTCTCGCTGACCCAAAGTGGGATCTGCAGCAAGAGACAAGGTCAGCTCTGACGCCAAAGAACACAGACCCGCTGAGTTCACTGAGAATAACGTGCTCAGCTAACGTGGTGGGAGACCAAGGCAGGCAAGACGGACCCCGGCCCCGGCGGCTGAGCCCTTGCTCTGGTTAGAAGGCAGCTCTCCGAGTGCGGTCCCTGGGTCCGCGGCATCACCTTCACCTGGGAGCTGGTTGGAAACGCACCGTTCAGGCCCCACCCTAGACCAGCTGAGTCAGAAGCTCCAGGGGTGGAACTTGGGAATCTGTTTCGCAAACTTCCCAGGTGACTCTGAAACACACCAAAATCTGAGGCCCACCGAGGAACAAACACAGAGCCCACGAAGCCAACGATACAGAGCGTCAGCGTCCATGACCGCCGTTACTTTATTTTTAATATGTTTTTCTTGATCTCAGACAGAAAACAAGAGGGAGAGATAGAAACATCAGAGAGAAACACTGACTGACTGCCTCCTGCACGCCCCCTACTGGGGATGGAGCCCACAGCCAACCGGGAATCGGACCATGACCTCCTGGTTCATAGGAGGACGCTCAACCACTGAGCAACACTGGCTGGGCCATGGCATCCTTTGGATAGGGACATGTTTCATACATAAGCCACGCTTACCAACCTTTCTGGCAACAACGCACCTGACTGCTGTAAGCGATTATTAAGTGCTATGAAGTACGTCCAGCAATTGCCATTCTGCTGTGAGGTACGCTACCATCCGCGCTGTTCTCTTTAACCATTTGTTCGCCGTAAGTGTCTACAGACGCAAGCGGCGGACCTTTTTAAATTAAATTCAAAATACTGTGGCAGTTAACTGGTTAATGATGAGCAAGCTCTGGATATTCGTTTGTATTTGGTAACTCTTTTCAAAAATGCCCTTTGCCAAGATATGATTGAATATATCCTTTGGTCCCGATTTGGGACTAAAAAAAAAGGACCTTAGGTGAAGATGATCATGACTAAGTTCCTTTATCAAAAAAGCAAGGGCAGCAGTAGGTTTCTACAAGTACGTCTGGGAGGAAATGCCAAATTCCGATAAAAAAAATTGTTCTGCGCATGAATCGTACGTTCTCGGGGATTTTTCTTCAAGGTCCTTCCAGGAAGAGTCAACATCTCAAAGGCCTGGGACAGCACCTCCAGCCCCATTCACACACCAGGGGAGCCTTCCACGATCTCTAACCACAGTGCAGACCCAGCAGACATCAGGGCGCAACCTGAAAAATGCATTGGATGATACAGCTCCACACACCATACCACTGCCCCTGCCTCCCAGGGACTGCGGTTTTCTTCCTCCCGAGAACAACCTATCCATAATAATAAAAGTGTAATATCCTAATTAGACCAGATGACCTTCCGGGCGAAGCCGGACCCTGGGTGCCAATGGGAAACCGGTGCCGGCAGCCAGGGAAAGGAAGGCCTACTCTTGCACGAATTTCAGGCCTCTAGTAATCTATAAAATGGGAGAATGAGCAATACCTAGTGGCTCCTTACATGCTCTGAAAAGCCCAGAAGGGAACACGAGCATGAAGGACACAGGGCCATTTCATTTTTTTTTTTTTAAATATATTTTATTGTTTTTTTTACAGAGAGGAAGGGAGAGGGATAGACAGTTAAAAACATTGATGAGAGAGAAACATCAATCAGCTGTCTCCTGCACACCTACTGGGGATGTGCCCACAACCAAGGTACATGCCCTTGACCGGAATCGAACCTGGGACCTTTTGTCCACAGGCTGACGCTCTATCCACTGAGCCAAACCAGCTAGGGCGACACAGGGCCATTTCTGCCTGTAGGCCCCGGCACACCCAGCAGAGCAGGAGGGAAAGTTACACGGGGCAGATGCTCAAAGAGCTTTCCAGCTTCAGCTCGTCAATGGAAATGCTGTTACTAAAAACATCCTTTCCTCTTTTGGACCCTCCCTGCCTCAGGCGTGAGCCCACAGAACAGGTCTCTCGGCTTATGCAATCTCCCGACCGCGTGGCACGCCGGGCTCGCATCCCAGGGGCTCGCACCCAGCATCGCACAGTGGCCACTCACGGCACAAAAGGAGCAGACGTCAGTGTGGGCCGTCTCACTCCCGCCGCTGTGCTCCCGCACTGGCCCGTCTCACAGGAGAAGAAAGGAAGGGAAGGGTAATGGACGCAAGCAGATGACAGCCATTCCTTACCCCAGGCTTAGGGAAAATTGCCCTTTTATTACCGCCTCAGCCTCCCACGCTCAGTGCCATCCAGGAAACGTTTGTCAAATGACTTCAACTTGGGCGGCTACAACCAACTTCCCTTTTTTGGGACCCTTCAATTCTCGGGCCAATGCTCTATCCACTGAACCAACCCGGCTGGGGCAGAAGAACCACTTTAGGGCAGTTCCCGGGCTCCTCGCACGGATCCAACAGGTGTGAGGTGGGCGCAGGAAGCGGGGCCTCCCTCCCAGGCTCCTCTCGGGGAGATGCTGATTCTGCAGCTGAGGGGACGCTCTCAGCAGCTGTTCTCCACCCGGCGCGGGGCCTTGGGCAGAGTTTATATCAACTGAACACGGAGCTGAGCAGCAATTACGCTGCAGGCTTTTCACATCGTTCAGCTTAATGTTTTTTTTAATCTTCAACAAATTCTATTTTCTCTCCTCACTCATTACACCAACAGCTGCATTCCGTGTCCCTCTGTCTGTGGATTCAGACTGCTGTCACTGCAGACAGAGTAATCTCACGGCTGGAGACGTTCCTGCTCAGTGGCTGCCCAGCTCCCGTGGCAGGTCGGCGAGAAACTCAGGCGGGAAGGACGCTCCTCACTCTGAAGCTGAGAGAGACTGGCACACGCAGTGGCTTCACCAAGTTCCAGTCAGTGAGTGGAAAGAATTCGTTCTCTTGACCTTCAACTAAAGTCTTTATACGTGTCTCCCATCCACCCCCGCTCCTCCCAAGGGAGGGTGTATTAAAGGGAAACAAGCCCAGCCAGCATGGCTCAGTGGTTGAACGTTGACCCATGAACCAGAAGGTCCCAGTTCGATTCCCGGTCAGAGCACAGGCCCGGGTTGCAGGCTCCACCTCTAGTGTGGTGCGTGCAGGAGGCAGCTGATCAATGATTCTCTCTTATCATTGATGTTTCTATCTCTCTCTCCCTCTCCCTGCCTCTCTGAAATCAATAAAAATATATTTAAAAATAAATAAAAATAAACAAATAACGGGAAACAAACCCACCAAGATAAATCAACCCAAGTTGTTAAGTCAGGCCAATCACTGAGTCTCCCTCCTGAGCTTTGTCAACTACTTCTCCCACAGCTTCTTGGAAAATTCTAAAAGAAAATAGGATTAGGTAGAGGGGAGGGTGCCAACAAAGGAAAAATGTCATTTGCTTTGGATCCTCCTAATGGCACAAACATTTCACATGAGCTAGTTAACTACTCCCTGTCCCAGAGTGGCCTGTAGGGGGGAGCTGGGAGGTGCAGCCTCCTGCTCATGGCTCCCGAGCTGACAGCTGAGTTTGCCAAGAACCTGATTCTCAACATACCTAGCTTCTACCCCGTGGGCATTCAGTCAGGTATTAAACAAGAGACCACTACCGACTCCACAGACGGGATGTTATTATGTGCACACGTTTGCTAAGTTTCTTAACCATCTCAGCAATCCTCTTCAACTTCTGTGGTCTAGAGGCAAGGTCACGGAGCACTGCTTTTCATTTTAATTTCTTTGGGAGACACAGCACGAAGTCTGAAACTGGTCAGCTTCCCGACCTTCACCGCCAGCCTTCTTCCTCTGCAGGGAACACTGAGTTTAAGTGTGGGAGAGGATCGAGTGGGTTTGCAGGGTAGGTCCGCTTGGGACAGGCCTCCTACAGAGCCCATGCCCCCTGGGCACAGGGCCTCCAACCAGAAGCCCTCCACCCTCCACCAGGAAGCAAGATTGTGTCTAGGTGTCTAGATTGTGTCTGTTTCCTGAGACCCTCCCCAGGTTCACTGAAGGTGTGACGTGGAAGAAGTTGGGGTGGCATGAGGGAGGCACCTCCCTTCTCAGGGCAGCCCTGACCTGCTGCTGGGACCCACAGAACCCTGAATGCGGTCCCCATGGGTCGTCCCAGGAGGCACTCCTGGAAAGTGGAGCTGTCCCAGCTGCCGGAGCACTGCTCTGCCGCCTGACTGGGAAAACAATCGGTGCCAGGGCGAGGGGCTGCGGCTGCTGGGGGGAGTCCACCCTGCTAGTTCACTCCTCGAGGCTGGTCCACCTTCAGAAGAGTAACCGATGGGCCCTGCGGCTTCCTGGTCGCTGGTGATGGAGAAAACTCACCCATGGGGTGTTTAAAAGCCTAGGAAGCCCTAGCGGGTTTAGCTCGGAGCGTCCGCCTGCGGGCTGAAGGGTCAGGATTCGATTCTGGTGAAGGGCACAGACCTCGGTTGCAGGTTCAATCCCGGTCTCGCTCAGGGAGCGTGCAGGAGGCAACCAGTCCGTGTGTCTCTCCCTGTCTGTCTCTCTAAAAATATCAATGAAAAAATATCCTCGAGTGAGGATTAACAATAAATAAATAAAAATAAAACATGTTTAAAAATAAATAAATGAAAGCCTATGAACCAGGAGGTCACCGTTCAATTCCCGGTCAGGGCACATGCCCGGGTTGCAGACTTGATCCCTGGTGCTTCTCTATCTCTCTCTCTCTCCTTCTCCCTTCCCCTCTGAAATCAATAAAAATATATTTTTAAAAATAAAAAGCCTTCACACATTCCAGGAGCTTGTAGGCCAGACTCAGCAACTGAGGGTCTCTTCTGCCCACCCCCAGCCTCTCTGCAGCCCAGGGCCGGCCAGGCCCGCAGCTTCCGGGCGCTCTTGCTGCCAGTCCTCTCCTCGGGGCCCCTGCAGACACCACTCCCCAGGCTCATCCTTCCGCAAAGCTGTCTGTCCTGAGAGTTCCCTTTCCTCCCTCCGAGAGCTTCCTGAAGCCTCCTCTGCACTCCCCAGCAGCACTGTGAGCCCCCGCTGCACCCCTAGTGGACCCACGGGGTCTTTATTTTACAGCCTGCACATCGCCCCCCTTCTAAGAGTTATAAGCATCTTAACACCCCAGTTCTTTCTTCACCCCCATGTCAATTAGCAAAGTGGCTTAAACACTGTTAGAATCCATGACCTAAGAGACCTCCACCCAGTTCCCGGGCAGGTCAGAGAGAAACGTCCCACCCTAACTGGGCTCCTCAGTAAGACAATTGCGCTATAGTACCAACGGCCTGTTTAAGTAAATGTCCTGTTTAAGTGCTGGTGTATTCACGCTAGACAAACTTAAAATGTAAAAATCCGATTTACCTGAGAGAACAAAGGGCTATTTATGTACAAGAGGACTCCCCGGAGAGCTGTTTTTTAAAACATCACCTGCCCATGCACTTAAAATAACATTCAGTCCGATAACTTTTCAGGTTCTGTACATTGTCACATGTAGCAGGTGGTCACTGTATTTGTGCAGGTAGCAGATAAGTGGTGTGTGTGTGTGTGTGTGTGTGTGTGTGTGTGTAGGGAGAGAGGGAGAGAGGGAGAGAGGGAGAGAGGGAGAGAGGGAGAGGAGGGAGGTTAGTTGATTGGCTGCATCCTGATGGGAGACCTCTTGCCCCTTTAAGAGGAGACTCTCACACTCCCTTTGACTTCATCAATAGCTCAGGGAGCAGTTCAAAACATAAAATATGTTTTAAAATAAGTAAAGGCCTAACAGCCCACAGAAAAGGCTGCCCGCCAGAGCCTGAGAATCTGAGGTCGTTGAACACGTCCTAACCCCTGCCTTCACCCCTCTGGCCTCAGTTTCCCTGCCCACGAAGTGGAGAACGACCGTGCCGTTACCTCAGGGAAGGCTTGCGAGGATGAAACGGGAGCCGGGAACGGACACTCAAGCAGAAGAGGCCCGGGCGGAGCAGGCACCCGGGAAACCGCCTTGGCGTGCCGTCTCCCAGGCCCGTGTCAGCCGGCAGCCCTGGGAGAGCGGCTTCCTATGGACACAACCGCCGAGGAGCCCTCCGTGGAGCACGCATGGGCCCTAATTCGTCACCGGAAACAGCCTGCTGATCTCAGCGGGACCTCGGCCTTGCACCTGCCTCCACACTAACGGGCTCAGCTGTGGGCAGGGGCCGGGCTGCTTGGGGAAGTCTTAGGACACGCCAGGTCGCGCCCCAGAGGTGAGGCTGATGGATGGGTGGCTTGGAGGTGCAGCCAGAGCAAGAGGGCGAGGACCTCAAGGAAAACAGTTCCTGCCACTGGTGCTGCGAACCCCTTGGTTACAAACCCATGGGCTGGGGCACACTCACTGCGAGCCCGGGGCACCCCCACCCCTCCAGGGACGATCGTGTCATTCTGTCCTGCAGACCACTGCCGGGAAGACCACAGACGCCCTTCACAGGGACAGGAAGGGAGACGGGAGATGTCAAACTCCGATAAAACAGAAAACTCAAAAAACTCGAGTCACGATTCTCCATTCAGCTTCAGGGAACACAGACCACTGAGCCGTGAGCAGGCTCACCGTGGAGATGGGATCCCAGCAGCTACACTGAGAGCTTACCGTGTGCAGGCCCTGCTTCCTGGGGCCTTTCCCACACTGGCTCCTTTCATGCTCACAGCCCTGAGAGATCGTATTTCACAGCCAGGAAACTGAAGCATGAAGAGGTGACTTCAGTTGCCCAGGGTCACTAGCAAGTAAGCTGGGATTCGAACCCGGGCAGGAGTCTGGCTCCCAAATCTGTGTCCTTTAGAGCAGCGGTCGCCAACCGGTGGTCCGTGAGGTCCAGAAGGTTGGCGATGCTGCTGTAGAGAGTGCCGGGTGCGGCCTAAATTCTCCGCCTTCCATCTCTAACGGGCAAGTAACGGGGCCACACATGCAGGGGCTTCTGCCCAACAAGAAAGGTCGGAGGAGCGGCTTCGTTTTGTCTGAACTTCCCTGAACTTCCTAACGTGAATGTGCTACGCTTCCTGCAGCACAAAAACCAAACCCACTGATTGGTTTTCAGCGGCTCCCCACCCTCCGTCAGACCCCCCCGTGGCCACCAGGAGACAGAGCAGCACAGCTGAACACTCAGCCACCTGCACACGGAACCAGCTCAACTAGCTCGTCACAAACAGGACCGCCCCTGCAGCCCCAGCGAGGCAGGGAGCAGCCCCAGCGACTCGGGGAGCCAGGCAGGCTGCACAGAGACTGGGCTGGGAGTGGCTGTCAGCTTCCTGGTGATCCGACTAGGAAATACTGGTTAGTGCTGGGAGTACAGTTAAAACTACATCAGCCCCATCTAAAACAAAAGCAAAAACCCTCCTGGGACTTTTTCCAAGAACTTACTCAAAATGCAAAAGGCTTTGCTGGTTAACGATTAGCCGGCAGAAGGAACTGGGATTTCTCATGAGGACTTTTTGGAAAACTCCCCAGCTGCCCCGCAGATCAATGGATGACAGTCAACAGAGAGGGCTTGTTCCCGAGAACACCCTCCCAGTTTCGAGGGAGAGTCTGGGCTAGCTCCATCGCCTCTGGAAGGTACACTGATAAGTGCACATGCTCGGTTCATTTTTGGGGGGAGGGGGCCACAGAAGGTCCTACTGGGCACTGGGAAGGCTCCTTCAAAGGAGACAAGAAGAATGAGCACCAGCCATGCCCAACTAGCGGGCGCTGACAGAAATCAGGAAGCAAAAGGCAGCCTCAGTGGTTACATGTTAATCAGGAACGCCGTGGAGGGCTTCTCTGTCCTGCGGAAGCACACAGGCTGTCATCTCTCCCACCCACTGGGAAAGGGCTCTGGGAGCCAGTGGAGGGGTGGCCCCGAGGAGCCAACAAGGCCCTCTGTATAGGGTGCCACCAGTCCTTCCCTGCACATATCCCATCTGCCCTCCCCTGAGCTCTATAGCACCCGGGGGCTCCAGCACCCTAACAGGGCTCCTCGGCCCCAGTCCATCTACTTCCAGTGCACTCTGCAGCCCTCCCTCTCGGGGCCTTTGAACTCTAGACGTCATGTATCCCAAGCTGAGCAGGTACACAGACAGGAGGAACGCTGGCCTGGCCCTAGGCCCATCGTGTCCCAGCTGGAGAGTGTGGGGCACACCTCTCCCTCCACCTCAAATTCTCCCAGCGATTGGACAAGGACCAGGTTCTTCTGCTCAGGACATGGCTTTCTGTGAGAACCGAGTGAGAGGAGTGTGTCATGGCACTTTAAAAACATCAAAGCCCCATGCTGGCCAATGTCAGTCATTGCTGCGTTGAGTCACAGAATAGCATGCATCCAGAGTCCTCGTGTTAAAACCACTTAATACGTAAGGACTTAATCGTTAACCAGCAAAGCCTTTTGCATTCTGAGTAAGTTCTTGGAAAAAGTCCCAGGAGGGTTTTTGGTTTTGTTTTAGATGGGGCTGATGTAGTTTTAACTGTACTCCCAGCATTAACCAGCATTTCCTAATCGGGTCACGAGGTAGCTGACAGCTGATCCCAGCCCAGTCTCTCCACAGCCTTTGAAGGAGAACTTAGTCCGTCACGCTGAGTGGAATCCAGTTCTCTCGTTAATGAGCAGAGAAGGAATAAGATGAACCTGTTGAGGGCCAACCCTTACAGGGGTTATAAGGAGCTTAGGCACCGCCCCTCTAAGAGGACACCCCACACAGGCGCTGCCTTCACCAGCAGGCTCTGGGCGACGTCTGCAAATGCGACTGCAACTCGAACATTCCGGGCAGAGAACTGAGCCTGTGCCCCTCTGGGTACCAGGCTTGCTAGGAGTGTGTTGTCACCAATGCCACAGATCAAAGGCAAAACCCTGGCCTTGCCTGGGACACACAGGAAGAAGACAGAACAAGCACCCAATGTTGTATTTCTATAAAAAGCGAACTTGAAATTAGAAGAAATAAAACATTGCTTTTTAGTGATCCCCAATAAGGTACAACTATTCCCGGCCTAAATCATTATTTCATGAAGGTATGATCAACCTAATTATATATTGATATGTCCTCGTTTTCCCTCCTCTGTCTTTGTTTCCACCACAAAGTCCTACTGAGAAAACCTGATTTGCTAAGGGTGACTCTGTTCTAAAGACTCAAGAAGGCCCTGGCCCGTCTGGCTCCGTGGAGAGAGCGTCAGCCTGTGGACTGAAGGGTCCTGGGTTTGATTCCGGTCAAGGGCATGTACCTCAGTTGCAGGCTCCAGCCCTGGTCGGGGGCAAGCAGGAGGCAACCAATCAATGTGTTTCTCTCAATCAGTGTTTCTCTGTCTCTTCCTCTCCCTTCCACTCTTTCTAAAAAATCAATGGAAAAATATCCTCGGGTGAGGATTAAAAAATAAAGCCAAAATCAGAGTCAAGAGAAAAGTAACAGGTGTAGGCCCCCTGCCCACCTGCCACCCCCTGTAAAGGCCCACCAGGTTAGCCTCCCTTCTGACACTGGCCCCAAGCATTTCAATACAGGGCACTTAGCGCGACCTTTGTACTCCCTGGAGCTAATTAGCATCATGCCTGTTACTATGCTTTGATAGCAAGGTGAGCGGAGTGGTGCTTTAAACACATTTGGAGCTCAAGAAGTATGGGGCGACAGGCAATTTGGAAGCATTTAGCTGGATACCGAGATTAGTGCAAAAGCCTATTTGTCACTGTGACAGGAGGTGATGATGTGACATTTCACAAGTTTCAAAACAGCAGGGGAAACCACCTCCCCTCTATTATTTGCAGCATTGCTGGGCTTCCCACTCCAAACACCCTCTCCGCGTGAACTATGAGTCACTCCAATTACTCAGCGGCCGAAGACCGAGCCAACCACGGTCCGCAATCAGATCCGTGCCCGAACCTTTTGTGACGAGAACATTTCTAGCTCCTGTGCCTGCAGGGTTCCCCACCAGCACCATTTTCCCAACGAATAATAATTTGCAGAATTCTTTATTGAAAGGGGCTCCTACTTCGACAGTGGGCACTGGCAAACACATTTCCTGTCTTCTCCCCTCCCCAACATGCCAATACTTTAAGAACATCAAGAACTGAGTATTTCTCACTAAATCAAGGACAGAAAATTATCCTGGGACACGGCCACGTTCTCTCTGCTTTGAAGCAGCGTCGCTGTGGTGCTTTGAGGGGCTCCCGGAAATTTAAGGACAGTGACCCTCAGAACGCGCTTGGCAGGGAAGAGTGTGGTATTTCTGTATCAGAGGCTCAAATCCTGGTTCTGCTGCTGCCTCGCTGTGTGATCTTATCAAAGTTACTAACCCTCTCTGGCCACAGTTTTCTCTGATGTAAAACAGAGATAATAGAAACACCCCTCCTTCCACGGTTGTAAGGACTGAATATGAGATTACTCTGTGTCGGGTACTGTGATATGATTCACATCATACCAGTTCAGTGTTAATTAACAACAGTAACTCTTTCTAGGACTAAGAGCCTAACCAATAGCAGGAAAGGCTGGGGAAGAAAATGCGCCTTAAGTGCTCGTTTCACTGTGGCAGGTAACATGCTTATCTCTGCCAAGCTCCCCCCTCTTCTCTACCATCTCTCTTCTTGAAACTAGGGCTGCCTGCTCAGAATTTATCCACTAATAGACGATGGTGGTTGTCACGGAGCAAACGGCAAGGGCAAACAGGCATTGGCTTAAGCTCCCATGTTTACAAACAGTTAAGGAGGGATGTGAAACTCAAGAACTTTAAGTCCCTCAACTGAAACGTAAAAGGCAAGGCAATTATACACAGAAACACTTCTGACCCCTTAAAATCCTTCCCATTTCTTGCCTCCACCTCTTCCTCATAGCACCTGGGTACACACATCCACTTAGAACGCATTCCCCTCCTCCCACTGAGGTAGGTTACGACGTTTAAAGACATCTGAAGTTGCATTTTTCATTCAAGGAGCCCCCTCTCTACTATCTGACAGACAGGTATTTAGATTTCTAAAAAGGCAAAGGATGAAATTATGAAATGTAAAAGTCTTAACCTAAATCAGTGTGGGGGGAGGGGGGGATGTTTTCTCACTAATTGATAGAGACCCGCTGTGCACAGTTATTTTCTGATAAGCCCTGAGGATGACTCTCCAAGACCAGCCTATGTTGCCGAATCCAAGATCTGATGGTTTCCTTCCTGTACGAGCAAAAACATCAGCAAGGAGGAGCGAGTCTCCGTCATTCTTTCATTCATGTCCCCTTAAAAGCACTTCCACATGAACCACCATAAGCCAGGCAGAAGCCCTAGCCTCCTCCTTTCTTCTCCTTGATTGGAAAGGTGACAATAGCGGCCAGGCGACACTCGAGGCCACGATGAGAGAGCTCCTGAGGAGGCTCACTGCTTTAGGGGAGACTATTGTTCTAGCAGAGGCGGGGACTCTGCCACAGAGCCATCGTCCTCACCGCCAGTAGCTTTAGGAGTCACTGAAAAGAACATGTCAGAGACCAAGGTGGGTTCCTGCAAGGGAAGTTCTGCAGGGAGAGCCCTGCCCAAGGTCCACGATGTTACTCACGTGCCTTTTTAGAAATTTAAATACTTCCTATCGGATATTGAAGAGGAGATTCCTTTCATGAAAAATGAAACTTCACAGGCCAAGATGACTTCTGAGATCCTGTCCAAGACTAACACTCAGTGATGACTGAAAAGCATTGTCCTAGTTCAGCCGGCCTAGCTCAGCGATTGAGCGTCACCCTATGAACCAGGGGGTCACGGTTCAATTCTCGGTCAGGGCACATGCCGGGGTTATGGGCTCCATCCCCAGTAGGGGCATGCAGGGGGCAGCTGATCAATGATTCTCTCTCATCATTGATGTTTCCCTCTCTCCCTCTCCCTTCCTCTCTGAAATCAATAAAAATATATTTAAAAAGAAAAAAAGCATCGTCCTACCTTCGCACCCCACGCCAGGCCTGCCCCGCTGCACACAGAGGGGTGCCGGGCGGCAGCAGGCCAGGGGCCCTGGGAGCTGGAGGGGGCAGTGCCAGGAGCACCAGCTGCTGGGAGCACAGCCCGCGGAACAGTCACCCAGGATGGACAGAGTGCTCAGCCCCAGCAAATCCCCTGACACCACGGCATTTAGGCACATGCCCCAAGTTTCACACACTTTTTAAGTAATTGCGGTCTTTTTCTATTTCCTACTTCCTACGGCCACACAAGAGCACCCGGTTGGGGGATTACAGCATTTCCCTCTGACCCTGCCCGGGAATAACGTTTCAGGCGTGTTTCAGGCAGTGGGGAGGGGAGCAGCATCCCTGGGGCACTGCTCAGAAAGGCTGACGGAAAGAATGGAGAACACGGACGAGAAGTGGAGAGAAAGGCTCGCAGTTCAAACGCGGAACCTCAGAAACAGGGAACCTCAGAGGCCAAGGCAGGTCAAACTGGAGATGCTGCCCGGGAATGGACAGCGAGTGACTGCTCCTCAGAACCAAGAGCCGGGAGGAGCTGCGCGAGGAACACGAGTCCCTACCCGCCCCCCCCCCGCCCCGGCTGCCTGCTGGGTCGCACCCCAGCTTCGGGAACCTGGGTTTCCAGACCATGGGGGACAGGCCGGTTTCCCCTCAGTCGGGGCTGGGTCACGTGTACGGCGTAGCCATCTGAGAGTATAGCCCAGAACAGCGGTCCTCGCCTCTGGTCCTTATCAGATTCACCTGGAGAACGTGGTCGGCATGCAAGGCCCGGCCCCGTCCTGCCCCACGAAGCCTCGCTCCCAGGGGAGTCTGTAGACAGCCCGGTTGAGAGCCCTGCCACACAACCATAAAAAAGAAATTCTTAAACCACCAAAGGGAACTGTGTTCAAAATCTGGTGCTAAGGAGAAGGAGCAATGGATGCACCACATTAACAGAACAACAGATAAAAATCACTTCAATCGATGCAAGAAAGCTTTTGACAAAATGTGACGTTTCAGGACTAGGAAGCATGATGCCAGCGCATGAGGGCGGGGTTTTGCTGGAAACTTGGTCACGAGGAACAAAGACTTGTTCTCTGCATCTTCCAGGTCAGCATGTGAATTTAAAGAGGGGAGGGGGGAGGGTACTATTGCCTAAGAGGAAAGTATATTTTATGTCCTTCCTCCCTGAAATCAATTTTAAAAAGCAAAAGAAGTGATTGGGGATAAATAAAAGTAGCAGGGAGTTCAGGCTCTCCTGCACACAAGCACCGTGAGCTGTGGCCCAGGGTCTTCCTCGTCCACGCCGGGGCTGCTGCGTGGGCTCCGGCAGTAAAGGCGGAGACGGGCCAGCCTCCTGTGAGGGAACAGCACCCTGACGCCGCTCAAGAGGCCCTCCTATGTCCTCTCGCTGAAATTTGTCTCCAAAGCCAACTCTAAACTCTTTGCAAGGAGAGACTATTCCTCAATCATCTTAATTATCTCCCTTGATGCCTAGAGTCAATGTCTGCCTCCAGCAAGTGACTCAGAGATCTCCCTTTCCCCGAGATAAAACTGTCATTGGGAAAACCCTGAGCTTTGGAATTAAGTTCCCAGCCGCTGTTATAAAGGCTGCTTTGAATTGCTCTGCCTGGGTGTAAGATATACTTCCCTCTATAACGACAATACCCTCCCCCTTTGCCTCTTTTTAAAAAATATTTTTATTGATTTCAGAGAGAGGAAGGGGGAAGAGAGAGATAGAAACATCAATGAGAGAGAATCATTGATCGGCTGCCTCCTGCACGCCCCCTACTGGGGATCAAGCCCGCAATCCGGGGATCGAACCTGGGACCCTTCAGTCCACAGGCCGACCCTCTATCCACTGAGCCAAACCAGTTAGGCCCCCCTTTTCCTCTTTAAATTCACATGCCAACCTGGAAAGTGCAGAGCACAAGTCTTTATTCCTCATGACCAAGTTTCCAGCAAAATCCTGCCCTCACATGTCAGCATCACAGTACTGAAACCATCTCCTAATTCTCATTCCCTCTGCTCCCTGGAGAGCTCCACGTGGCGACATTTCCCACCAGTTTCTCTGGTCCCTTCAAGGCAACCTGCTGAGATGTGAAGGCAGCTAGTGGATAGGTGAGTCCAAAAGACGACCTACAACTGCCGGGAGCCGGTCCATGCTTGCTGTTTCAAGGGACCTGGCATATATGGCATACTGTTCTTAATATGTTTGCTCACCTTCTTGGCACTATGTGTTTTAACCAAGGTCTCTGAGAAAGGTTGTTTCCCCAGATAGGGATTTTCCCCTGAAGTTAGGGAGGGAATAAAACCTCTTAACTAGTGCCAGGTGGGTAATTAATCACTTTAACTACAAACAGTCATGCTTAAGCTACATAATCTTTACTCCCTGGAATGAAGATAAGAAACGCCCTAACCTTTGTAATAGAGATTGATAGGATTGAATCAACTGGTATAAATACAGATGTAATAAGACAGCAAGTCAGAACTTAGAATACAGAGCTTAGAACACAGAACCTACAGACAGAAGAACTTCGCTGGAGAGAACATGGCAAAAGATCCTGGACTGAACCTGACTACAGAAATTGGCAAGAGAACCTGACTAGAACCTGGTGACTGAACCTGGCTGGAGAACCTGGACAGAACATGGCTACAGAACCTGGCTGGAGAACCTGGAGAACCTGGCTGGAGAACCTAGCAAGAGAACATGGACACAGAACCTGGCTGGAGATCCTAACCAGAACTTTGCTGGAGATCCAGACCAGAACTTGGCTAGAGATCCTGGCTAGGCTGCTGATCAACTGAACGCTGCCTCCGTGTCATTCCTTCTTCCCCGACTCCGTCCACACCTTTGGGGACCCCTGGACCTGCTGGGGTTGGACCCCAGCATCTGGCGCCCGAACAGGGTTCCCCTAGGTAAGCGCCCCACTCTCGGGATGGATAGGACTCCACCGTAGGAAGAGGGTGGATAGTCTTCGCCGACTCCGTCCACACCTTTGGGAACCCCTGGAACAGGATTCCCCTAGGTAAGCCCCCCCCCCATTGAAAACCCCCACACTCGGGACGGATAGGACTCCACCAGGGTGCTACAGACCCCCCTATAGAGGATAAGTAGGGTAAGAAGGTGGATAGTACAGAACTTAGATTGAGAAGATGTGCCATACTGAGTCCAAAGAAAGAAGACTCTGTATTGATCTTTTAACACATACGCTTGCTAGCAGAGGAATTAAGGTTACTCCCAGTCAGACAGAACGTTTTACACAAGAAGTATGTCCATGCTTTTCTGAGGAAGGAAAGGTAAATGTAAAGGCATGGGAGAAGGTAGGCCCAAGGAGCCTTATCCTTAACCCCACTGCAGCCTTTCCACCCCGGGAAAGTGCAGGATTGGCAAGCTCTCCCTGGGGTGATAGATCAGGACTCAGGTAATAGCGGAAAGCGCCAATCCTACTCTTAAAATGGATACAAGAGAGCATTTCGGGGTTTTCTTTTTAATGCCCGCTTTTAAAAAATAAAAAAGGGGGAATTTTCCGGGAGCCGGTCCATGCTTGCTGTTTCAAGGGACCTGGCATATATGGCATACTGTTCTTAATATGTTTGCTCACCTTCTTGGCACTATGTGTTTTAACCAAGGTCTCTGAGAAAGGTTGTTTCCCCAGGTAGGGATTTTCCCCTGAAGTTAGGGAGGGAATAAAACCTCTTAACTAGTGCCAGGTGGGTAATTAATCACTTTAACTACGAACAATCATGCTTAAGCTACATAATCTTTACTCCCTGGAATGGAGATAAGAAACGCCCTAACCTTTGAAATAGAGATTGATAGGATTGGAATCAACTGGTATAAATACAGATGTAAGAAGACAGAACGGAGAGAGACGGAACCTAGGCACAGAACCTACACAGAACGTTCTCTAGAGACAGAAGAACTTCGCTGGAGAGAACATGGCAAAAGATCTTGGACTGAACCTGACTACAGAAATTGGCAAGAGAACCTGACTAGAACCTGGTGACTGAACCTGGCTGGAGAACCTAGCGAGGGAACATGGCTACAGAACCTGGCTGGAGAACCTAGCAAGACAACATGGACACAGAACCTGGCTGGAGATCCAAAGCAGAACTTCGCTGGAGATCCAGACCAGAACTTGGCTGGAGATCCTGGCTAGAGATCCTGGCTAGGCTGCTGATCAACTGAACACTGTCTCCGTGTCCTTCCTTCTTCGCCGACTCCGTCCACACCTTTGGGGACCCCTGGACCTGCTGGGGTTGGACCCCGGCATACAACGAAGAGGACAAGCTCAGAGATGTCAAGAAGAAGACCTGCTCAAAGACATCAATTGTGTATTGACGAAAGGAGAATGGAGACTCCAACAAACCAAGAGTTGACGTATCTGTCTTTGCCAGAGTCAAAAATCCCCTTTAAAGCTTCCTTCACTCCCACGGGGACAGCCATACACACTTTTCTCTGGACAGCCCGGAACCCAGCAGGCAGGGGGATTCCAGGCCACCCAAAGCCACCTGCCTGCGCTTGAGTTAAAAACTCAATTGGAATTGATCATTCCCAGAGAGTAGGTGTATTGAATTGCTGAGATGGACAATTTTCTGTTTACTCCTTAAACACGGTGGGCGTGTTCCAAATAGCTGAGATTCCTTGCACGCTATCAGTCTCACTACCGTAAAAGTGGGCTTTCAAATGTCTCCAGCCTGCCCGACTGCTAGCAACTGTCACTACGGCATCATTCGGATTCCTTGGCCACGGACTGGGGAGGAAATCCTGCACATGCTGGGAACGTGCGCGTGTTTGTAAGTAGCTAACGGTTTTAGAGGACGCTGGAACTTACAAAGTGCCTTTCATGTCACCTCTCCTCACAAAACCCCCATGAGGCAGATAATGTTCATCATGGCCCCGTTTGACGGGAGAGGCGTCAAGAGGTGACTGGACTTGCCCAGGGTCACACAGCCGAACGCAGAAGATCCTCAAAGCTCACGGCGGAAATTAATTGTCCGTGGCACCACGCAGCCTCTCATGATCATGGCCTTCCAAGATCAGCCAAGGCAGGACGAAACGGACACCTCGGGGATGTCCCCAGGGTCACACAGCATGTCTGTGAAGCCTTCCTATGCTCTTGCCACTTAACTAGACTGGCCATTTCCTCTGGAACACCCCCATTTAGGGGCTAAGAAAGTTTTACACACGTATTCCTATCTACCTGCCTTTAGACTCCAAAAGGACTGCATCCACTGGTTTATAAGGGTATATATGGGGGGGGGGGTGTATCTTTGCAAATTAGCAAGAAAGAATCAAATGAGGTTGTGAATGTCATAGGACCGAGTGAGACAGAGTGTACTGACAAACAGAAAGCCTCTGTGTTGACGTCCCCTTACGCAGAAGGCCCTAACCCACTCTTCACTACCTGCCTCACAGAAATCTCTCCAAGGCTGAGCTCCAAGCTGACTTCCAAAAGGTCAGTGGGTGTACATGTGTGTGCACGTGTGTGTGCGGTGCAGTTCTGCGTGCAACCAGAGTAGGTGGGGTACAGGATGGAAAGAACACAGGCCTTGGAGTCTCACACATCTGGGTTCAAATCCCAGCCCTGCCACTTAGTTGCTCTTTTGGAAATACCCTCTTATTTCAAATCTCTCAAACGGAAACAGGAGACATCCTCCTTTCTTGGAAGATTACAGCAAAGGTCAAAGGAGATCATGGTTTAAGGCCCTAGTACAAGGCCCGGCGTGTAATAGGTGCTCAATAAATTACCATTAGGTCCATGAAGTATCCCCCAATGACCCAACTCTGCTGTAATCCCTCCATCTTCAATTGCCAAAGCATTCATAGGCCCTGTTGCCGGCACACGTGTGTTATAGCAACCGATGTCAACAGTTTATCTGCCCAAATAGATAAGAAAGACCTTGGGATGGGCACTGGGAGGAAGACTAATTCTTACCTTTCTTTCCCCGACAGCCACTTGTAAAATGCTGTTTACCCCAGGGGCTCCGTATGTTGGAATGAGCTAATTCAGGGAAAATGAGGTTCAAGCAGTTGCAAGGACGGTGGCCGCAGGGCAGTTTATTTACCAACCAAAAGGTTTTGCAGGTGGACATACCCCTGACACACCCCCTATCTACCCAAAGGGAGAGTCCCCACTCCATTTAGGTTTTCAACAAACATGATCTCATGGCCTCTGGCTGCCTGCCCTGTGCATGCCCTGGAGACCCAAAGGTCACTACAACACCGTGGGCAGAGGCCCTGGCAGCAGCAATCCCACCGGCCAGGGGCACAGGCAGGGTCCTGCGCTGCCGAGCTCCGCGGGGCCTCCGTTTCTCAGCTGGACATGAGAAAATTAGACGGCTGATCTCCACGGTCTATGGCAGCTCTGTCAATTAGTCTATTAACAGACCGCCTCTGGAGACCCGTTAAAAATATAAATGTGTATTTCTAAATGTAACTTCGTAATGCGTTAAGTGTTAAAAGGAGCATTTTCCATAATGAATCTAAATGAGTGCCACTTCGATGCCCAGAATAAAGAAATGTCGGTATTCAGCCATCTTTCCCACCCAGGAAACAGATTATTTATGGCAAAAAGTTATGAAAGAAAGGGACACAGGAAGTACACCCAGTGGGGAGGGGGCAGAAAAAGGGAGCCACGCTGCTTGGAGCAGGAACAGAGACGGGAGTTGGCAGCGGGCAATTGAGGAGACGACAAAATTCAAAGAAGGCCCAAGACAGAGGATTCATTTCTCTGGCTCCACTTAGAACGGGGATAGAAGGCCCAGCCCACCTCATCAGACCTGATGAAGGAATCTCACAGCTGCCGCACGGCAATGTTGGAGTCTTGTTGTGTGTGTTTGTTTGTTTGTTTTGTTTTTGGTGACTTCTAAGTCATCCAGAAAAGAGAGTGAAAGTATGCTCAGTAGCCTCTATTTGGTATCTCATGCTGTATCATTTCCAACTTTACTTTTGTTCCAACAACTAAGAAATTCTAAATAAATCCTTACACAAAAGTCCTGGCTCTTGACACCTGGCATTCTCAGAAATGGCGTTCTTCGTGGTCATAAGCTAGGCACAATCGAGTCACAAGCTGTCAAGGGAAAGGTGCAGGGGGGTGAAGGGAGCTCCTTAAAGAACAGTGGTGCCAGCATTTCCCCAGACCACGCTGCTGGCAGGCCACCCTGCAGGACCATGAAGGCCTGGAGTTCAGGGTGGATCCATGCAGGTCCCATCATGCACCTGTCCTCACTCTTCCCTGAGGAGGTGCCGCCCAGCAGGTGCACAGCCAGAGGCAGGGGGCTCAGCATGACCCTTGCTCCAGAGCTCCTTAACTACTTACATTTAAAAATCAACAAAAATTATACACATTTAATAAAAACCAATGTAACAAATGTATTAGACAAATGCCACAGTTGATGGGAGTGAATTCTTCAGCTTCTCATCAGAAAAGCATAATTTACAAAGGTCCGTTGTTTTTTTTTAAAGCTATAATAACCACCCAAGGGAGGAAAAGGCTTAAAATACTCCTTGGATGAACTACTAAGAAAGCAGCATAAGCATAGACTATTGGATGTAAACGTTTACCCTTGTATCTGCTCTGTGACATTTACATCACTCTTTAAAACTCACTATAATCAGAAGAGACCCCAAAAGTTCATGTTTGGTTCCAGACGTAACATTTAAGATGACATCACGCTGCTTGCTCTAGGCTATCTTCGTTGGTTAGTCAGCATTTTGGGAGAATGGGTGATTTTTTGCGTTTGCTATTTGCAAAAGGCACGAGGAAAGCATCACCCTATTGTCTTTTTAAAGCTAAAAATTAGCAGCTCTTCCCAAACAGGCTAAGTGGGTGAGTAGAGCAGAAAACCGAAGCGATGCCAGTGTGCACAGGGCGAACGGACAGGGGGAGGCCTAGGGTTATGGGGCAGTTGGACAAGATGGAGAGAAGCTGTTTCCCATATGGGGCTGGTGGCTCCACCTCAGAAGAACCACACCCACAGAGAAATACCCTCTCCTCCCTTCTGTCATCTACAATCAGAGCAGCAGGCAGCCTCCAAAGGAACAGAAGCCAATTCTTTCCATTCAGCAGAGAAGTAAAAATAGGATCGAATGAGCGGAGGGTGTGGAGCTCAGAACTGGGGCCAAATGTCCAGTTAGAGGCACAGCCCACATAATCTCCCTCACCTCTAAACCGCCTGCTGGGCAGGAGTCCTCGGGCTCAATGATTCACGAGGAGGACTGACGGAGAGCTGTTATCCTCACTGTTACGGTTTATTACACGGACAGGGTGCAGGCAGAATCAGCAAAGGCAGAGGCATGTGAGCAGAGTTCAGAGAAGTACCAGCTGCGTCCGATTCCTGGAATCCGTGTGAGATAACACATGCTGTCCCCCAGGGACGTGCACCCAAGCCTCAGGGTCAGAGTTTTATTGGGGCTCACTGTATAGCCATGATTGACTGCTGTGAAAGGAAGATAAATGTGGGTTTCTGCCACCAGCTCCTCATAGTTGGTCCTTGACCCTGGTTCCTGGGACAGAGCTCCTCAATCTCTTGGAATTTCCTGGTGACAGGAGCATCTCTGTCCTAACGGGTGGGCCTCCTGGATGGGTGGGAGCTGGGGGACAGGAAGATCAAACCATAATGATTATTTTTATTGATTTCAGAGAGTAAGAGAGAGGGAGAGAGAGAAAGAAATATCAATGATGAGAAAGAATCATTGATTGGCTGCCTCCTGCACACCCCGCACTGGGGATCGAGTATGCAACCCAGGCATGTGCCCTGACCGGGAATCAAACTGTGACCTCCTGGTTCATAGGTCAACACTCAATCACTGAGCCACACCGGCCAGGCTAAGCCATAATAATGAGAAGCTTAGAAATGTCGGTCCCATGCCCCATCTCTGGGAAGGGAGAGGGGCTGGAAACTGAGTTAGGTGTGCGTGCCAAGGCCTCCAGAAAACCCTTGAAGTTCAAAGAGCTGCCAGGTTGATGAGCACGTCCATGTCCGGGGGGCGGGGGGCACCCCCCAGCTCTCTGAGGTCAGGACCCTTCTGGGTCTCACTCTGTGCATCTCTTCATCTGGCTGCTCGTTGGCATCCTTTATAAGAAACCAATAAACATCCTTCTTTCCCCCAGTTCTGGGAGTCCTTCTAGCAAATTAGCAAACCCAAGGAGAGGGGTCACAGGAACTCCAGTTTACATGGGGGGGGGGGGGTCAGAAGTACAGGTCACAGCCTTGCCCTTGTGACTGGTGTCTGCAGTGGGGGGAGTCTTGTGAGACTGAGCCCCTAACCTGTGGGGTCTGACGCTAACTCCAGGTAGATAGTGTCAGAATTAAACTTAATCGTAGGACACCAACTGGAGCCTGAGATGTGGTCATTGTGTGTGTGTGGGGGGGGGGGGGGTGCGGGGGGAGAGTGAGTGTGGTGTCAGTGAGGAAGTAAAGGAACACTGTGTTTCCCAGACAACTGCCTACATGGCTGATCACATCATTAATCTTTCAGGCAAGGCTAAGGTGTGGCCAGTTCCCACCCAAAATCATATTGTTGGTCTTTCTAGAATGGCGAGTCCCCACCCTAAATCACATTATCAGCTCGTGACAAAGGCCAGACCTTGTTGCGGGCGAGGTTAGATTTTGTTAATATGCAGGAGGTAAAGGCTGTGCCAGGCATAAAGTTGGATACAGCACTAACCTCTTCACACAGGGCCGAGCAGTCAGGCCAGCCTCCTAGAGTTGAAGCCAGCCCCACTTCCTCCCTACAACACCTCTGTGGAAAGGGGGTGAAGAGCAAGGCAGTGACACCAGATGGAAGCTTAAAGGTAAAGCTGTCTACAGCCCACCTGGCCGGGTGGCTCAGTTGGTTGGAGTGTCATCCCAGACACCAAAAGGTTGAGGGTTCAACTGCCAGATGGGGCACATACCTAGTGTTCGGGTTCCATCTCTGGTTGGGGCTCGTACAAGGTGGCAATCAATCAATGTATCTCTACATTGATGTCTCTCTCTCCCCTCCTCCCCATCCTCTCTCTCTAAGTATCGGTGGAAACATTACTCAGGAGAAGATTGAAATAAAAGTCCCGTACACTCCCAGGAGGGAGGGGTAGTGAAGGGTCTGTTCAGTGAGTAATGTGGAGGGACCGGGCATGTTATTTCGCTTGGAGGGCCTTGGGAAGGCTGGGTCTCTGTCTACACCACCTACCAGCTATCGGCTAGGACACAGCAGGCTCTCCTGACCCCTGAGGCCAAGCAGCGTCACCAGGTGGGAGGCCGGAGGAAGCCCTCGGTGACAGGCAGAACCGCCTTCTAATCAGAAGCACAGCCTCCATCCATCGGGGGTGTCCGGTCAGACCTGGCCAAGGATTCTAGCTAACTTTGCATCAGTATTCACCTGGACACACGAAGGTTGGGAATAAGGAAGAATAAAAAAAGTTCTATAAGCTTAGGACACAGCAGTCAGAACTTAGTTTGCCACAGACTCTGTGTGTAGACACCCGACTGTTTCCTGTGCCCTCCCAACCCCTATGCTGGTCTGCACGGGACCTTCTGCCTTCCTGCTCCCAGAGGGCCCTGGTCAGGGCTGAGCGCCCAGCAGGCACTCAACAACCCACCAGCCACACAGTATCATCACCTTCTCACCCACAGGCCTTGGTTACAATAAGGAGCTGACGAGAGGCTCGGCTGTAGTGAGAACTCGGGCCTTGGTGATATCCACTCCCATTGTCCTACCCAGAAATAGGACTTAAGTGGAAAGTAAGAGAGAAACTTCTAGAAAATGCTCTCCGTGAGCTATACATGTGCAGGACGTAGCAAATAAACCCAGAAACCACCCTCAAGAGACCTGGAAGAGAGAATTTCATCCTTCGGTGATATAAGCACTGCTGGGGAGGGAAGGAGGAGCTGGCACCCGAACTGAGTGGAACATTAGTGAGACATCAACAAGGGTCCACAGGAAGAAGTGTAGGGATCACAAATTCCCCAGGCCCTTTGCCACAACCAAGAGAGCATGCACACCGTTCATCTAAACCAGGGGTGGGGGTGTCCAGCCCTCGGGCCGTACAGAACCCGTGAAATCATTTGGTCTGGCCCTGCCAAGGCGTTAGGGGTGAGTTCATTAAATGTTTGACCAGATATAGCACACTAATTTTTTAAGTTGATAATTTTGTATGACCAGAGGATCTATATATATAAAAGCTTAAGCGACCATCCGACCGTCCACTATGATGCACACTGACCACCAGGGGGCAGATGCTCAATGCAGGAGCTGCAGAACTGCGGTGACTTGGCAGCTGCAGTTCTCGGGTGACACAGAGGGAGCCCTGCCCTCTTGTAATCCAGAACCCCTCAGGGGATATTGGAGAGCCGGTTTCGGCCCTATCCCCACAGGCCTAGTGCTGTTATAAATATCCAAATGGCCCTTGGCGGAAAAAAGGTTCCCCACCCTGGCAAACAAGCCCCCCTCACATCACCAGGCCTCAGAAGACAGAGACCAGCTCCTTCCACCTACACGTGCCCAGGCCGGCGAGTCTACGTTCCGGGCACAGTTCTGGGCAGGACTCAGGCCCACACCCGTTCAAGCTCAGTACATGCTTCCAACCCTCCGTTAGTTACTCTGAGGACAGGGAGCGCAGGCAGCCATGAGCGCCCCCCCCCCCCCCCGCAGGAGGAGGTTCCGCCTGGAATTTCTGTGTCCTTCTCAGCACAGAGGGAGCTTGGAGCTCCCGCCAGGTTGTAAAAATTAGGGTGGCGACAGAGCGACCTACTTTCAATGTCTTTAAAAGTTTTGAGACCAGCCATCCCCCAGAGTGAGGTGTTTAAATAAAAAATGCTGATGAGGAGAACTTTAAAAATGTATTTCATTCATCACAAAAGTGTCTTTTTGCACTCGTTTAAAAAATGTATTCTAACGACACTGTATTCTCTAAAAAGGTCATCCAGCCAGCCTCACCCCAAATCACAAGAGGTTGGGATTCAAGTACCCCTGGCAGTCCCAGAAAATATTTCTGCAAATGAGGAGGGAAATGTCATTTGAAGGATACTGAGGCAAAGCGGGGGGGAAAAAAAATGGGATGGTTTTCCGCTAGAATGGTGTTTTAGGAACTGAAAAGCCATTCTAATTACATCTGCAAACTTGTTACAACATTAACCGCCACTGGGGCCTGTGACATTGATGGAAGAAACCATTTACCAAAAACCCATACACTTCAAAACACCTCTGCATGGCTCTCTTCATCTTAAAAAACCTTTTTGCTTTGTAAATTAAAGGAACAGCCCTTCCCATACACAAATGACTACACCACGTCCCTAGAAGGTAGAAAAGGTGGCATAAGACAGTTCAGTTTAATGATGATTTATTAAGGGCGAGTTAGATAGCATGTACTCTCTTTTCAATACACTTTCATATTCTACCTTCACTCAGTCTAACTCGTAGCAGGTAGATGAGCCAGGTATCATGAAATATTTATGCCAGACACGATCCTGGAGATCTTGGTCCATGCCCCTCATTGTAGAGACAGGAAAACTGAAGCCCAGAGAGGTGAAGTCACCAGCACAAGGTCACACAGCCAGCGGCTGGCAGGGCCTTACCCAGCCAGTGAAGAACGGCAAGCAGGAAGGACCCAGGGAGCGGGCACCGGGCTGGACTCGCCCACATGTTCAGTGAAAAAGCACAGACACCAGCAAATCATGGAGCCCGACTGTTTGGAACCAACATTTTCAGATTCTGTGCTTCCATCAAGGGCTGCTAAATCTGAACTAACTCAGCCCAAAGACTCCACCTATGTGTTGATGGGATCTCCTTCAATGTTTTGCTGTGTGAATCACAGACTCTCAGAACTGAGGGGGATGTTGTAAAAGTCAAAGCCATCTGGGTAAAAATAAAGAGCATGCATATTTAGGCTTGTTTAGGCTCCGAAGACAGCGGGAAGGATGCAGGAGGAAATGTTTGCTGCAGCTACGTCTGGGGAGGGAATGAGGAGAGGAGGGGTGGGGCAGACTTTATACTTCATTCAAGTCTTTCCTTTTTGCTTCTTTTTTTTCCCCAAGAGTGTGTTTTGCTGGCCTTCCTCAATCCCTGCACAGCTCCTCTCCCTGTCCCTTGAGCACCAGTCTCACAGGGCTCCCCTGGGGCCACCAGCCGGTCTCCTGCACCCTAGGAGGGGAGTGACAGCCCGCAGACAGTTTCTGCCTGGCCCTAGTCAATCCTAAATCCCTGCTTCCAGCCGGGAACGCCCTCCTAGGCTCTCGACTCTGCATCCCAAGCCTCACAGGTTGGTTCCACCGGCTGTTCCAGGCCTCTCCACCCAACGCGCCCCTCACAGAACTCGCTCTCCTCCCCTCTCCTTCCCACACTGCGCTCCTCCCTCCTCCTCCAAAGTGTCCAAATGGGAATCTGCCTTCCTCCCCCTCCACACCCCGTGTGCCCCTGGCTCTTCCGGGAGCCTCTGAAAGCAGGTTTCTCCTCTATCCCGGTCCCTTCTCCTGAGTCACCGATCAGGTGACTTCCTCATTAGCAGCCTCCCAGCCTCCGCGCACGGACCAGGGGCCCACCAGGCGGAGGCAGTTCGCTCACTGGTTCACTCAGTCCCCGCTGAGAAGTACGATGTGCCAGGCGCTGTGCTGGGTGCAGAGGCTGCGGCTGTCAACCACACAGACATGGTCCCCGTGCTCATGGACCTCTCATTGCAGTGATGACATCGACATTCAGATTCATTCCTGGCTCCCCATTCATGGCTCCAGACAGGTAGACTCCGTTCCTGCCCCCCGTCCCAACAGCCTCACCCACCTCACTGTTGCCACGTGTGGCCTCCCACCCCCTTCCCAGACATCTTGGATGGTTGCCAGGTCCCTGAATGCGCCCTCCTTCCTTGTGCTCTGTTCACACGGTTCTCACTGCCCGGAGCACCTTCCCTGCTCTGCCTCGTTACCTGGTCCTCCAAGTCTCTGCTCAGGTGTCACCTCCTCCAGGAATCCCTCCTTCACGTGATTCATGGAGATACCGTGCATCAGCATCCGCACGCAGGCCCTGCCAGCCCTTCCCACACAGTCCTGTACGTATGGATTTAATTTCCCCCCCAGATCAGAAACTACAGGCTCTGTTCAACTCCTCACATCTCTCCTGTGCCTGGCACAGTCGCGGATCCATACACACAGAATATTAAGGGATCTGCTTCCTAAGGGACTCGGTAACAAGGTTGCCGAGTCCCAGGATGCTGTGAGGTTGACAAGAGGCAGACACAGTCACCAGCACCAACAGGTGCGAAAATGGGACAGAACCACAGCACAGAACCCAGGATGAAGACTGACAACTCTGTCCTGGCCCGTGTGGCGCAGTGGGTAGAGCGTTGGCCTGCAGACCATAGGGTCCCGGGTTCAATTCCAGTCCAGGGCACATACTTAGGGTGCAGGCTCCTCCCCAGCCTGGGCCCTGGTCAGGGGTGTGTGCAGGAGGCAACCAATCGATGTGTTTCTCTCCAGTCGATGTCTCTCTGTCTTTCCCTCTCTCTTCCACTCTCCCTAAAAATCATGGAAAAATATCCTCGGGTGAGGATTAACAAAACAAAAAAAGACTCACAACTCTGTCCCCCGTCCCCCGCACACCTCTCCTTCAGGCGCTCCCTGATGTCCTGAACCTCGAGGGCAGGCCTGTGCCCGTGACAGGCTCCGTCATTCGCCAGCACGCGAGTGAGACGTGAGGGTTAGATTTCCAAGGCCCCTCCTCGCTGCTGCCTGTCCCGGGGAAGCCTGCCGAGATGCTGCTCTTAGAAACAAGCTCCTGCTCGCTCCCTGCGGCGGTTCAGGGGGACCCGGCCTTCCTCTCCCTCCAGGGCTCCGTCCTGGTGTTGCCTTCTTGTTCTTTCTAATCCCGCCACCTCCCTCCCCTCACACACCTGCACACACAGTACAGACAGCTCAGGACGTCCTGGCTCAGCACGGGAGTCTGGTCCTCGGAGGCGAGACTTTCAACCACACTGTGAACCACTCTGAACTCTTCCCGGGGCAGTGGGTTCCTGCCCAGCGTTGTGACCAGCAGGAGGCGACAGCGCCGCGGAGCCGCCACAGAGAGGGCCTGGGCCTGGGCAGGGTCCCTGTTTCTAGCCTATAGACACTCATGCCTTTGAGTTCACATCTGTTCCCTGTTATCTGGAAGCGCCATGCGGCTCTTTAAAACCATATGCTCAACGCGTGAAAATGCAGTCGTAACTCATTCGCTTGTTCAGCGAGTCCTCACGGGGACAGGCCCGGCGGAGGCGGAGGGACAGGAGTCAGAGGCTTTCCCAACACCAAGGGCTGTGGGAGGCCTGGCGTGACGGCCGGGAGGGGCCGACGCTCCTGTAGGACCAGGTGGGCCTCACCTGTCCAAGGCGCTCACCTGGAGGCCGCTGGACCCCGGCCACTGCGATACCGGCTTCCAGGGGCCGTCGGTGCTCTGCCTGTGACCCAACAGGGAGGTGTCAGGACAGAGTGACAAGCTCTGCTGTGGCACAGACAGACCCTCATCCCAGGTGCAACTCTTCTTCTTCTAGGGGCTTTCACTCCCAGACTAACCTGAGTTATGTATTTTTTAAAAAAAAATCCTTGTTTCCAAATGTATATGGGTTCGTCTGTATAAAGTTTCTGGGAGATGCTGCATAAGCAGTAGCTGCAGTCACTCCAGGCAGGAAGTAATCGTGGCAGAGACCACGAGACCTCATTTCGTGGACGTGGGTGAACTCAGAGTGATCTTCCCATTGTGTTCCGCCTTTATCTAACAGACAGCTCTTCGTTCGTGCAGCTTAACAGCTTTAACTGGCACTCTTACCATTGTCTTTTCCATAAGACCCATGTTAGGGCAAGATTTAAAAGACCCGCAAGCGCTTATGTCCACCAGCTCCATATCTTGGCCATCCCTGATAAAGCTTTCGTTCGCCTCACCCCGGTATGTCGGGTCAGATCTTCCTAAGGCCTGTGCGCCCATTACTGCTCCCGACCGCCTCCCAGCACGTTACCCACACGCTAATGAGAGACCAGGTGAGCCGGAGCAGCCCAATGGAGTGGCTGTGCCCAGTTCTCCCGATAGCGCAAGTGTTTCGTTCCACTTCCTGTCTCCGAGCAGATGCAATAGGGAAGAGGAGGAAGCTCATGCATTTGCCTAAGCCTGGCAGGTTTTGCTAAACTGGTTTGGCATCTTTTTTGTTTGGTTTGGTTGATGGAAATGACTGCATGAATGCAGCCTGCATGCAGAGCTGACCGGCTGGTGGGAGGACTTCCCGGCAGAGGGAGAGACGTCACCCGGCACCCGCTGGCCAAGAGGCTGCACTACCTTCTCAACCGCCTCTGGGCTCCCATCTCACAGGGAAAGGGCCATTTCTACAACCGCTCTGCGTGGCCCAAAGGCTTGTTTTGAAACCGGGTTCTAGAATTTACCTCTGTCTGCTAACACTCGCTAACAGCAGCAGCGTGAGGCAAATACTAGTAATCCACAGAGCAGTCTCCTCACCTCCCTGTCCCCAAGCGAGCTCCTGCCAAGAGCTAGCGTATGGCTGAAATGTCATCACGGCTCTCACTAGGAATCCCTGGGCCCAGTTTTGGCACCACAAATTAAGGACCCGGGAGAAGGGCTACCATGCGGTTCAACATCTGGGAAGATCGTACGGATCTACCATGCCCGGGAGCCTGGCCTCCCCGCAAGGGCGCTTTGCCGTTAAAGAGCATATTCTCTGTCCGGCTGCCAGCTCTGCTCAGCCGCAGCCTCGTGGAACTGGTCAGGGGGCCAGGAGACCTGTGACATTTTCTAAAGGCAACTAGAGGCCCCGGAGCCCCCGACCACGTCCCATTACCTCCTTAAGCACATGCCCTCTGCGGGCTGAGTCCCTAGCACATCAGATCAGACTGGGAAGTGTCCACGGTCTCCTGAGTCCTGCCCTGTGCCAACCTTTCAGGGTTGCCATCACCTGCCACCCAGAGGTGGGGCCAGCGGTGCCCACGTCGTGGGAAGGCACCTTGCGGTTGTGCGGCATCTCCCCGCTGACCCCACCTGTCCACTCTAGCCCTGCAGGACAGCACCTCCCTCTCCCCTGCCCAGGCCCCAGGAGCAGCATCCGTGGGCAAAGCAGACACCCTGGGTGCAGACCTCCTTTTACAGACCCGTGGAGGCAACCGTGTCTTCCATTTCAGTGATGTTTTGTTTCGTGTTCATGCAACCGGAGCTAATAACAAAACCGGCTTCACGGAACACAGTGCCATCAGCAGATCTTCCAAAATGAATTGCTACCGAGGTTGTCAGCTTTCCAAGACACAAGATGACTGAAGGCCTCGTGCACACAGACCTCCAGGGAATGGGAGGTCCAACCCAGCCCGTTGTGTTCATCCCTCCTCTCCCTGCACCACCTCCTGACCCTCCCGAAGAGGAAAAGTCCCAGATCGGAACGGGTCCACCCCGAGGCAGACCTGGGAGCGGCAGAGAGCCTGGCCCCACTCTCAGGGCGGGGGGTTCCCTCTAGGTGCCTCCCACTCCCCCCAGAGACTGGAGACAGGGGCCCCATTCATGGCCTGGTTTTCCCCGCTACTGCCATGTCAGCCCAGCCCTGGGGACTCAGACTTTTCCAGCCTGTCACACGAAGGGAGAGGGGAACCCCTGGCCGCAGCTCCGGGCAGAAACGGGCATAACTCCCCTGGGGCACGTAATCTCCACTTCTCTGCTATCTCGTTTCATTACCTTCAGGCATTGCCAGCCACCCAGGTGCCTGATACTGTGGGAAACTTCGCACACTGCATTTCTGATAGGACTGTGAGCACCTTTCCTAACAAACAGTCACCGACCTGGTCAGCTTCTCCTTCTAAAAGCTAGCGGGGCAAAAACCCCACAAAAACCCACAAAACCAAAAACACAAACAGCTGCGTACAGCAGAGAGCAGGCACCTCTCAAACCAGGAAGGTCCACGCTGCAGGGGACGAGGGAACCGCGAGCTGGCCGCCACCCGCCTCGACGCTGAGAGACACAGCCGTGACAAATCACGATGCAAATTCTGACTTGCTCCGAGATCCCGACAGACAGGTTCAATGGCCTCCAACATCCCTTCCATGTCTAAATTCGGTGAATTTCATATTGTGGCCATGTAGGCAGGAACAGAATCTTACTACTTTCAACAAAAATAGCAGCACAAAATAGGTCAAGCACCAGAGACGTAGCATTCCCAAGGAAAATTCAAGGAAATTCAGGGTGTCCCTTCTGCCTGAAGCCACCAGAGGTTTCGGTGATGGTGGACCCTCATGCAGGACCTGAGCACAGAAGCTGGTCACCGCCCCGTGGGCTCAGGCTGCTGGGTGACACCCCACTCGGGCCCTGAGCAGCGTTTGTGTTGTTCTTTGTACTTGAGTGATCTTCACTCAGTAGTTACCTCGGTCTCATTTCAATGATTCCTCCATGTGAGGCCTCGAATGTGCCCCCATAAGGTACATCTAACTAAGGGCGGCATTCTCGGCAAACACAGCACAACCTCCCAGCCTGGCCGACGACAGGACCGTCATGTCCACCGGCACATCCCCCTGCTGTCAGCGAGGCTACTGAGGGTTAAGAAATGCTAAGACTGGGAGTCAGCTCAGTGTTGACCAACATCCTGAGCTCCCAGCTGCTTAGCGGAGATCCCAGCCCTGCTCCCAGGAGGGTTTTCCCCTGTCCCTGCTGTGCAGGGGGGACCACCTGCGAACCAGGGGCTGCCTGGGGGCTTCCAAGGGTGGCATCGCTGAGAATATGCTGGCAAGTGAACTGGTGACCAAATCAGGAGAGAGATGCATTCGCTGGGTGATGTTCAGAACGGCCTATTTGGGAAACCAGGCCAGTCGAATTCTCCTTCCTAGGAGCCGGTCTGTTCACTCAGAGGCACAGCTGGACGGAAGGTACAAGACGGTTCCCTCAAGCTACAGGCCGGTCGGTCGGTGGCTCTCCCACACCCAAGGTCTGATGGCTCATCAACAAACATTCACTCCCAAAGCGCTGGTTTAACTCAGACAACTTGTCCCTGTTCTCTTCTTTTTGTCAGTTCCAGAGGAGCTGTTATGCCTCACGCCAGGTATCAGGCAGCATGCCACTGCTATCTTCCTGAAAGACATGCTGGCCTGAGGGCGCGCTGGCCACACATTTTGCGTGATCCCTGAGGGTGGGTTCACCTGACCAATGACTGATCGCAGCCGTTACACACCTGCCAAGGTCACTGCGTCCACCTGACCTTGTCCCCAAATTCCATCTGAGACTTCAAGCATTCTACGACCCTGAACATTGGAACAGAAGCCCGAGTTATAAACACACCAACCGGATACATCTTGATTATAGGCTGTTATAGTAGTCCTTGAAACATTTTCTCTAACTTATTAGTGCTTTAACAGTTACAAGCTCATAGCAAACAATAAAACTTTATACTTGTACACAAAATAGACAGCAGAATTTCCCTCCTACTCCCACGTCCCACCCCACCTCCCAAGAGAAACCACTTACAAGCTCTCAGCTGTGTTGCTTTCCTTTTTATTCCTCACCAGAGGAAATGTGTGTTGTTTGTTTGTTTGTTTGTTTTTCTTTCACTGTCTTTTAAAAAGAGAGGAAGGGAAAGAGAGGGGGAGGGGAGAGAAACATCAATCGGTTGCCTCCTGTACACAACCTAGGTATGTACCCTGACCGGGAATCAAACCCACAACCTTTGGGTGTACAGGACAACACTCAACCAGCTGAGACATCCGGCCAGGCTGAGCTTGATTACGAATCTTGATTTCATAAGATTCCTCACCAGGAGATGAGGCTTAGTCAAAGGTCTCATATAAAAACACCACTGACAGGGACTCAATGCATGGCTTTGGGATGGGGGGGGGGGGCGGGGGGGGGCGCGGGGGGGAACTAAAGCTTTTCCCCCCAGCTATGACCTGCTACATTTCCATCTTCAGTGAAACCAAGCACACAACATTTTACTTTATGAAGGTCACAACCTTGGGTATCAATTTTTATTTCATTTGGAGAGAACTGGAGTCTTGAATGCATACATGGAATCAATGGTTTCAATCTTTTAAGTGAAGGTAAAAGATGCCAAGAACGTTTTAAAGGACGCGCTCCCTGGAAAGGATACTAAAGACCTACAACGTTAACTGAATCCCTCAGGCACGCTCTCCCCGAGACTGCAACCTGGCAAGCTCACCCCAGCCGGGACCTTTAGAACAAAGACCACAGACTCTCTCGTCTTTCCTGGGGAAAATCCTTGCTGGGTTGCCCCAGGTTCCCTCTACTTTCATCTCCTTTCAGTGGTTCTCAACCTTCCTAATGCCACGACCCTTTAATACAGTTCCTCATGTTGTGGTGACCCCCAACCATAAAATTATTTTCATTGCTACTTCATAACTGTAATGTTGCTACTGTTATGAATCGTAATGTAAATATCTGATATGCAGGATGTATTTTCATTGTTCGCGACCCACAGGTTGAGAACCACTGCTATGTGATTCTACAATGTGAAACTTCAAAAACCATTACCTTATTTTTTTAAAAAACAGTAATTTTTTAAAACAAGACCATTACCAAGCACCTCTTGCCTATGAAGCAATGTGCTGGGTGCTTTCATGGGCGTTACCACACGTCTCAGGTGCCGAGGATGGCTTTTGTATAAGGTATGAGACTTCCTATCACCTACCCAGGAAGAAGGCGGCTTCCGCTCCAGTGATGGGGGTGAAGGACCCCTGGCATCGGCTCCGTCTATCCTCCCTCAGGTCCACATTCTGATCCAAACCATTAGACCTCCCCCTTCATCCTAGAGGTTATTTATCAAATGTCCCAAACTCTAGAGACGCATTTTACAGCAGATAGAAAAAGCCACAGTAGGCACATAGCTGTAAAAATCAGAACTGGGTCACCCCAAGAAAGGTCATAAGCACGCTTTCCCTCCTTGCTGGCCTCTGGCCCAAATCCTACTGGCTCCTGAGGCTCTGGCTCCAGACCCACCGCCTCCATGAAGCCCTCCCTGATCCCCACTTCCCGACTGAGACAGGCAATGACCCAGAGCCAGGAGATTATGCCCTAAGCCTCGGGCTCCTTTCATCCATTTTTTCAAAGCGATATACAGGAATACCACCTCGTTTTACGGTGGTATGTTACTCTGCTTCACTTTATTGTACTTCCCAGATACCAGGTTGTGTTCTTTGCTGTTGTTGTTTGTGCTTTCTTTGAACCAACTGCAAGTTTGTGGTAGACCCCGTGGTGAGCAAGTTTATCAACGCCATGTTTCCAAGCTCAGATGATGGTTGGCGTATTTTAGCAGTAACACGGTACGTGTACGTTGCTATTGTTTAGACATAACGGTATGGCACACTTAATAGCCTACGCAGTGGTCGGCAAACTGCGGCTCGCGAGCCACATGCGGCTCTTTGGCCCCATGAGTGTGGCTCTTCCACAAAATACCACGTGCGGGCGCGCACGTACAGTGCGATTGAAACTTCGTGGCCCATGCGCCGAAGTCGGTATTTTGTGGAAGAGCCACACTCAAGGGGCCAAAGAGCCGCATGTGGCTCGCGAGCCGCAGTTTGCCGACCACTGGCCTACCGCATAGTGTAAACGTAACTTTTGTATGCACTGGAAAACCAAAAGCCGTGTAACTCCCGCATCTCCGAGGCCTGCCTGTGTACAGCGTGACTGCTCCAGTCTCCAAAACAAACGAAGCCACGCCTACCTGCCATCTGGCCCCGCGTGCGTGGCAAGCACAGCTATCATCTGCAGAAGCCGAAGTGTTCAGCATAAAGACCACTGCTGCCCGGAGGGCTCGCCGCCCGGGTTAAACCAACAACTCGGAAATAAAATGAGCCATTAGAGAAAGCTGTAAAATCTCACAGAGGGCAAGGCTCTCCGTATTTATATTGCACTTAAATGAAGCCGCACAGGGGGCCTTGCTGGCCTTTTGGTGACTCTAAATTATTCAGCACCACCCTGATGTATTGCTAATTAAGATCTAACCCTAAGGCACAGACCCAGCTCGGAAGGCTGCACTGCCGCCTCTAACAGCATCTGAGGCAGACCCCTCTCGCCCTGGGCCTCCCCGCTCCGCTGCCAAAGCACCAGAAGGGCCTGATCCCTCCAAGTCAAACTCCACGGACAGCTCAGGAAGTAAAGTGGAAACCTGGCGACAAGGTGAGTGAATTACTGAGGTCCTTTCGGAGGCCGGCGGTCCCAGAAGCCCCAGGAAAGAGGGACAGTTCTAACACCTGGCGTTTTAGAACATGGGCTGCCTCCTCCCGGGACAAGCCAACCCCTTTGTCTCTCAGCTGGAAGGGAGCAGCTGCCCCCGCTGAGGGCCTTGTCTGAGCCTCCACCCCCTGCAGTGCGGACACAACCTGGGCCTTCCCGACCCCCTGCTCCTCAGCTACCCCAGTACCACCTGTGACACTGGGTAAAAACGAAAGGCATGTGAACAAAGTATACGCCTCAGTAACAGTGTGTTAACATTAGCGTACTCGCTGTAATAAATGCAGCATGCTACTGCAAGATGCTCACAAGGAAAGCTGGGCATGGGGTATATGGGAACTCTCTGTAATAGATTTACAGGAAAACTGCAAATATAAGACTTCTAAAATTAAAAGTTTATTTTAAAAAATAATGACAGCACAAAATGCTGATGAGGATGTAGAAAAACTGGATCACTCAGACATTTGGCAGTTTCTTTAAAGAAAAAAAAAAAAAAGAACCATAAAACCCAACATCTGCACTTCTGGGATTTAGCTCAGAAATTAAAACGTAACATTCACCCCAAAACCTGTATGTAAATGTTTAGAACAGCTTATTCACAACAGCCATAACCTGGAAACAAACCCAGGTGGGTGGACAAACTGTGGTAACCTGTACCATCCAATAATCAGCAATAAAAAAAGGAATCGTCAATGCACACACCAACCTAAACAAATCTCCACAAAACGCTGCTCAGTGAAAAAAAGCCAGCTCACATGTTGAAATCCTAACCCCCAAAGCAAGGGTCTGGGGAAGCGGCCTTTGGGGGGTGGTTAAGGCACCAGGGGCAGCCCTCCTGAGTGGGACCAGTGCCCTATAAATGAGACCCAGAGTTCCTATGCCCTCTCTCAGCCGCGTAAGGCGAGAGCCGCCTGCAACCGGGGAGAGAGAGGCCCGCCTGGAGCCTGACCCGCGGGCCGAACGCGGGCCGCAGCCTGAGGCGGTGAGAAACCTCCGCCGCTGAGAACCCCCAGTGTCTGGCAGTTTGTTACCACAGCCCAACTGGACTGAGATACTATCCTTAAAGTGAACTTTATTTTATTTTTCTTTTAAATATATTTTTATTGATTTCAGAGAGGAAGGAAGAGGGAGAGAGAGATAGAAACATCAATGATGAGAATCACTGATCAGCTGCCTCCTGCACGCCCCCCACTGGGGACTGAGCCCACAACCTGGGCATGTGCCCTTGCCCAGAATCAAACCCGGACCCTTCAGTCCGCAGGCTGGTGCTCTATCCAGTGAGCCAAACCAGCCAGGGCCCTTAAAGTAACTTTTAGAAAGTTACTTTATTCTAAAGTAAACTGGGACTTAGGCATCAATTTATATTTTATGTTTCTAAGCACGACTTACTTTTATTATCATTATGTTTCATGTCGGGTGCTACTTTTATTATCATAATATCTCAGGATGGAGATGATCTCTCCATCTCATAACAGCATCGCAATTAGGAAGCTCCGATCTAGTCCCTAACTGCCGGCGTTCTCCCTGGCCGGCTCCTGTGGCTCTCCCAGCTCAGGGCGGGTGCTCCTGCACAATCCTCTGCAGGAGAAAGCTCCATCCCAGCTCCACCAGGGCCCGGCCCCTGCTCCGTGGATGCCATGCGCAGTGCACCCCCGTTCAGCACACCCCAACCTCGAGCAGAACTCAGAGGGGCTACAGGAAGGCTGATACATCGGAAGCAGCCTTACCAGAAACTGCATCTGCAACAAGGTGAAGCACATGACCTTCTAACTCTAAACCTCTGTCTCTATGACTCATGAGCATTTCTATGACTCAAGGTTATTAACACATAAATCTCAACCTTATATTCTGATGGCTGGTCCACGTATCAGCAATGAATGAAATGCACACCAAAGTCAAAAACAAAACCCTTCCTGAAACTTCAAGTTTCCTTCCTACCATCATTTTCCTTTCATTCTCATTCCCAACCGTACCCAGACAAATCCTACTGCTTCTGTTTAACACACCGAAAAAGTCAAGAGAGAGAGAGAGAGACTTGCCCAGGTTTTCACAGCAAGAAAAGGGCATGAATGGAAGAAGCCTGGGCCTGACCCCTCTCCAGTTTCCTTCGCCTCAGTCCCGTGGCTCACCATTAACAGAACTGTCAGCTTATCGCACTTTCGTGTAAGTGGCCAGAACACAAGGTCGGAGTAGCAGGCGGGAGGGAAGGCATGCATGTTGCCTCTCCTTGGAAGAAAGAACGGGCAGGAAACCCAGCATTTCCCCCTCGCCTCCACTGCTCACGTTTCAGACGTGAAGCGCTGCAAACTCGCTCACCACTGTTCAGCCCACACCTGCCTCTGAGACGAGCGTCCCTCGGGGAGGACTTCCCAGGCCCTTGGGGAAAAACCTCCCAGAAATACCAGACTCTCAAAGCAGGGCTGCCAGCCCTGTGCGGCGCTGCCCCTCAAACCAGCCGGCTCCGAGCGCCTGCCACGAAGGGCACAGTGCTCGCCGTGGCAGGGTCTCCGCCCTCGTGGGGAAGGCGAGGAGATGAGGCAAACCTTATTGGTTTCAGAGAGGAAGGAGAGGGAGAGAGAGAGAGAAACATCAATGATGAGAGAGAATCCTCGATCGCTGCCTCCTATGAGCCCACAACCCAGGCAGGTGCCCTGACCAGGAGCTGAACCATGACCTCCCGGTTCATAGGTTGACACTTGACACTCAACCACGGAGCCACTGTGGCTGGGCAGGGAGAGGTGCTGTCAAGATCAAACTTCAGTCATGAAGTCAAAATGGGGTGTGGCGGAGGCTGGGTGGGGCACCAGCCACCACCGATGATTCCCACTTGCTGAGAGCTGAGCGCTGCCCACAGAGCTCACCCTCAGCACAGACCTGAGAGAGAAGATCACAGGGGAACCCAGACGGGGCGCTCCTGTCACAGCAAATCCAAAGCCGCCCCCCCCCCCCCCAGCACCTTTCCTCTCTCTAATCTCCTTCATTCTCCTTCCTTTCTGTCTGCACCCAAATTTACAGCCTACACATGGCTTTCTCCCATAAGAAAGGTACCAGATGGCCCCTTTATGTTGCCTTTCTCCCTCCCACCACGAAGTACCCACCGCCCCAACAGGGGACTAGAGCATTTGAAACTACTTTATACTAAATCAATAAATCCTTGGAATTCCCACTTTTTTTCCCTTTTTTTAAATGAGAAAGAATCATTGATCGGCTGCCTCCTGCATACCCCACACTGGGAATCAAGCTCGCAACCCCCGCATGTGCCCTGACCAGGAATCAAACAGTGACCTCCTGGTTCAAAGGTCGACGCTCAACCACTGAGCCATGCCGGCCAGGCCCACTCTTAGAATAAATTCAAGTGAGGTGGAAGCCTATTTCTTTAAGAGAAAGAAAAACTATGAATCACTTTATTTAGGTTTACTTTTTTTTTTCTTAAATATATTTTTATTGACTTTAGAGAGGAAGGGAGAAGGAGAGAGAGATAGAAACATCCATGATAAGAGAGAATCATAGTTCGGCTGCCTCCTGCAAGTCCCCCACTGGGGATCGAGCCCACAACCTGAGCATGTGCCCTTGACCAGAATTGAACCTGGGACCTTTCAGTTCGCAGGCCGACGCTCTATCCACTGAGCCAAACCGGCTAGGGCTAGGTTTACTTTTATAGATCAGCAGAAGCTCAAGAACAAAATGGTTTACTCCTTCCTTCCTTTACTGTTTATTTGAAATTATTCCTTTTCACCTTAAGTATATACATATTCCTCCCAGCAGTTTCAAGGTCTTAGGGGTCAAATGCCCATGCCCAGGCTGCTCGGACACCTGTAGGGAGGAAGCCCTCACTTCTGCAGCCCAGTCCACCCCTCAGGGGTCTGACCGGCCCAGTGCTCCTGCACCCCAAGCTAAATCTGCCTCCTGCAATGCGTACCCACAGTTGATCATGCTGAGCTTCAGAAGAACTGAGAGAGGGAGATATGAATTCCAAGTGACCGTCCCACAATATTTCAGGATCATGTCTCCTCTTTGCCGGACTGTAAGTCCTGGGTGCCCCAGGTGTTCCTCAGATGCTACATCTCCAGGCATCTACCTCCAGATGAGCTTCTTTCCTGGGATCCCCTTACGTGTGAAATCAACAGCAGAACATACTTGCGTGGAGTCACATCTTGGGAGGAGTAGGGGTTCAATTCTACAGTCAGTGATAACACGGAGGTCACGCCGCACCAAGTTCTCCCGGAAAACCCCTGCTGGTGCCCATCATCACACGGATGCTCTCGCTCCCAGAGGCCGGAACTGCCGACGGACACGGGTACCCTCCTCCCGTCTACCCTCACCCGGGGCAGAGCCTCTAAGCAGGGACAGGATTTTCTTGTTTTTTGGTTGGCTGGTTTCTTGGGGGTTGTTTGCTTTTGCCTCCTGCACATGGCTGCATTCCTGACATTTAAATGCATCTGTGAGCCAGTAGGAAGTGCCACTGTTACTTAGGTCTCTTCAAAGGACATCTGTATTCTTTGGGTCAAGTTCAACATCCCCTCCACAGCTGGTCCTCGATCCACACCAATGCTTCATGATGGCCAAACAAAGAGCCACCACTGGGCACAGTTCACCCAAAGAACTTTGTAAAACTTACATTCTCAAGTCTCACTTTTGCAAAGGAGGTCATAAGGAGGTTAATGTGATCGCAATCTCACCATAGTACATAAAATCGATAGCACTACCCTTCTCTAAAGCCTGAAACAATTTAAGCAGCTACAATTTTTTTTTTTTTTTTTTTTTTTGCCTAGAAGACAATTGTGCTCTCTTATGATCATCTTTTATCATCCCGGGTGAAAAAATTACTGGCACAGGTTTCTTGCCTGTGTGTTCCTGGTTACATCTGAAGTCGCCTTAGTGCACCAGCATCAGGCAAAGCAGAGTTCACATATCCTTTTAGGATTAAAAAATGCTATTTTACAAGGGAGATGATGAACATCAAGCTTTACAAGAACTTCATGTGACAGCCATTTAAAACACTCAAAACAGTAACACTAACACAATGACATGAATCAAGGCCATCCTAATTTTACGGAAATGAGGCCACCTTACAATACAAACAAACAAACAGCTGCTGCCAAACTAACTTTGTTCTCAAGAATAAGCTTCAACAAAGGACTATGGGTAGGATGAAGGGTACAGGTCAGTGTACTGGGGGCAGCCCTGCAAAGACCCATGCAAATTCTTCATACCCCGGGGTAAGACTGCATGTTCACCTCTTGAGGGACTCGTTCTTTAAAAGAAGGGTGTGACAGTAAATAAGCTCTGTGAGCGCTAGTAGACATCTTGCTTGGATGTTGATGCACCCCCGGCATTGCCTTCCTGCCCAAATGGCACGGTGTTTTCTGAGGACCATCCTTTGATATCGCTATTTGCTGTTTTCTCCATCTTGAAGGGCTGTGCAAACAAAGCTTCGGCCCCACCGTGCCCCGTGCAATCAGCCTGTTTGCCCCCTCTCCCCCTCTCCCGAAAGCAAGTCTCCAGCCCCAAGGCTGGAGGAGGACAAGCGGTCTTCCAGGTGAACAATGGGGCTCCTGCTCCAGGGGGCTCTTCCGGAGACTCAGAGGGGGACAGCTCTGCAGGCTGGGAGCCCTGCTGATGGAACTCTGACCCTCGTCACCTCGCACTGAAGTGTCTACTGGGCCCGGGACCTGCCCTCCTCCACGCTCAGGCAGGAGACAGAGGGCGTGCTGAGGGGCGGACAGGAGTGAGAGCTAAGGAATCTCACCAACCTTTTAAAAATTAATTTATTTATTAATCTTTATTGTTGATAGTACCAATGTTCCCCCTTTTACCACCCCATTCCCCCCTCCACCCAGTCCCCACCTCAGGTCACCAACTTTCTACTCAGTGGGCCACATCCCAGCAACTTATCATCTTGGTCAAATGCCTCACGGATACACTTCCGCTGGACGGATGCCGTCCCCGGGAATGGATACACTTCCGCTGGACGGATGCCGTCCCCGGGAATGGATACACTTCCGCTGGACGGATGCCGTCCCCGGGAATGGATACACTTCCGCTGGACGGATGCCGTCCCCGGGAATGGATACACTTCCGCTGGACGGATGCCGTCCCCGGGAATGGATACACTTCCGCTGGACGGATGCCGTCCCCGGGAATGGATACACTTCCGCTGGACGGATGCCGTCCCCGGGAATGGATACACTTCCGCTGGACGGATGCCGTCCCCGGGAATGGATACACTTCCGCTGGACGGATGCCGTCCCCGGGAATGGATACACTTCCGCTGGACGGATGCCGTCCCCGGGAATGGATACACTTCCGCTGGACGGATGCCGTCCCCGGGAATGGATACACTTCCGCTGGACGGATGCCGTCCCCGGGAATGGATACACTTCCGCTGGACGGATGCCGTCCCCGGGAATGGATACACTTCCGCTGGACGGATGCCGTCCCCGGGAATGGATACACTTCCGCTGGACGGATGCCGTCCCCGGGAATGGATACACTTCCGCTGGACGGATGCCGTCCCCGGGAATGGATACACTTCCGCTGGACGGATGCCGTCCCCGGGAATGGATACACTTCCGCTGGACGGATGCCGTCCCCGGGAATGGATACACTTCCGCTGGATGGATGCCGTCCCCGGGAATGGATACACTTCCGCTGGATGGATGCCGTCCCCGGGATGGCGCCAAACTGAATATAATTGTGAGCTCCTTAGGAAGAGCTACATCTCACGCACCCGTCCTGCCCAGCATTGTGCCTACATCAAGAAAACTCGCAGCGATTTGTCTGTTACACAACACTGCCCAACCCACCCAGACCAGGCGTGGAAGCCGCCTCGGCTGGCGGGAGGGCAGGGCGGCCCTGGCTCACAGGAGCAGCTGAAGACGGAATTCCTGGCACAGGCCGCTTGACTCAGCGCAGAGTTCACAGCCCAACTGGCACGTGGTGGCCTCCGTGCTGCCTCTGCCTGTGTAACACTGTGAGGTCACAGGCTGCACCCCTCAAAACTACGAACTCCCCCACCGCGCTGCCAGAACGAGCTGCTAGTCTAACCACCGTTTGCCAAGGGAGTAAGTACGTGAAAAATGACGGTTTCTTAAGGTGCCCGCCCTGCCCGGTAACTTAACAGAAAAACACTGAGATGCATAAACAGAGCTCCGCAGGGAAGTGCGACCCCTGAGCCCCTGGCGAAGCGCAAGAAGCATGAGGCGCGATTTTACATTCCAGCGTTAAGCCGGGGCTGACCTACTGGATCGCGGGCAGAGCAGTCGCAGCCTAACTAATGCGCGGCTGCACTTGGCCCCGGGGTTTCAGACACAGGCTCCTGGTCGGGGGCTGCTGGGGTTACATACACCCCGCACGCACGGCACTGCTCTGTGGCCGGCACTCGGGCAGCTTCTGATTTCTGAGATGGTTCACACTGCGCCGTGAGCGCCGTTCAGACGGATCCCCTTAGCATCTGTCCCATTCAGCAAGAACTCTCTACATGGCTGAGTGTTGTGTAACCCCAGCGGCAAGCTGAGTGGGGTTTGGTTTCACACAGCCAGTCAGATTGCAGGGATATTAACAGTAGGCGATCCCTAGGGCCTTTATTAAGGATGGATTACAGAGGTTAAGGAATGGGGGGGGGGGGGGGAGGGGAGGAAGCAACTGGAGAAAAAGGACCTAGAACACGTTCAGCAGAGATGGACAAAACCCAAAAAGAAAGGGGCTCTTATTGGCTATTTGTCACAGCAGGTTTTAAGGTCCATATCCCAGCACTGTTTTTGGGGTGTGAGAGCAAGTGAGAATGGGAACCATCACCCGAATCCAAGGCAGGAGTTGCTGGTGGTCAGAATCCAGACTAGGAACTCAGGCAGGAGGGTGCAAGCACCATAACTAACCAGATCTAGCCAGAAATGAAACCAGGCCCAGCAAAAGCCTCCCCCATCCTACTCAATGGGGTGAAAGGCAGCATCTACACTTTCACTAGCTCTGGGGGTCCTTCTGAGGTACCCCTACGTGGGAAACCCATGGCTCCAGGGCCTGCCACCCCCACAGCCTCTGCTTCGGAAAAGGCACGGTTTCCGGGGACTGGGACATCGTGGGAAGTTCCTTGAGGCAGAGCCACCTGGACCAGGTGCACCCATCAAGAGGCTGCCTGTACAGAGGCTTCAGAGCTTCTCTCGCTAGTGAACAGCGATGACATCACAGGCAGAGAGAGGAGCCCATCTAAACCGGACCTGGAGAGTCAGAAAGGCGTGGCGAGAAGACAGGGAAAAGAGCAGAGCCCTGGGGAGCAACTGCATCCCGGCGATGGCATCGGCCGCTGGCAGGATAGCCTGGTCCCTCCCGTCTTGGCGGTCGCGAGCATCTTCCTGGTTCCCTAGTGCTGTGCCTGTTAAGCCGTATTGCTCAGACCGGCCACGCCTGGCTCCCGAGAGGGCATCCTCAGAATAGAGCCCACATCTTGACATGCCCTTGAAACCAAAATAGCCAAGCACACCAAGTGCCAGGAGGGGCTACGGACAGACCCGGGCGTCCACTAGCGGTGTCCAGGTGGGATGCTCTCTCAGCACAAAGTGGGGGAAGCCCACCCCCCTCCACCAATTGTAAGCTACGGGCAGTCAGGTCTGAAGCTCTAGGGATGCAGATTTGAGATGATGGGGGGACCTTAATATGCCGTTTGCTTCATTCCTCCCCACACCTCAAAAGGGAAGGCACGTGCACGGCCTGGAGCTTCTCCAGCAGGGCTGGTGCTCGCCAAGGAGAGGAGCCATCCCAGGCTGGCGGCGGCCGCTCCGGGGCGGCTGAGTGAGCAGCCAGAGCACTTTCCCAGCCCTTCAGACTCTCACCTCACATGCCCTAGCCGGGCCTGGGGCTTCCCCAAGGACAAGACTTCTCCTAGCAACAGCGCCCAAGTTCTCCTCTTATCTCATCAGCACGCCCCAGGGTTGTTCAGCTCCCACTCTCTCCTCTTATCTCATCAGCACGCCCCTAAACTTCTGACCTTTTCTGCAGATAACAGAGCCTGGAGGTTAAGTGGTTGCCTAAGGTCACACAGCTGATTAAAGGGGAAAACAGGTCTCACAATCCAGGTCTATCCAGTCAGAAGATTATGCTTTTAACCTCTCCTTTTCCTGCCCGTTTCCCCTGGAATTTAGGGTTTTACTGAGGTATAACACACCATGTAAGATCTGCCTCTTAAGTGTACAGTTCAGGTCCCCGCTCCCTCCCACAACCGCCGTTCTGCTCTCGTCTCTCTGAATCTGACTCCTCCAGGTACCTCATGGATGTGGGCTCACACAGTATGTGTCCTTTGGTGACTGCGTTATTTCACTGACCATAATGTCCTCAAGGGTGTCGCATGTGCCAGGATTTCCTTCTTTGCTGAATAACATGCCAACGAAGGACCGGCCGCATCCTGCTTCCCCAGTCACCCCAATGGACACTGGACAGCGCCTACAACTCTTGGCTACTGTGAATAATGCTATGTTATCCTCCTGTCTCATCTTCTATTCCGCGGCTAACATTACAGGGGAAGGAATATACAAAGAGCTTCCTTCCATCTGCTTTCGAAAGAGCATTCTAGGAAGTGGAATAAACTCTCCACGCGATTATTCAATCAGCAGATATCTATTAATGCTTTCCACTTATCACAACATGAAGGCAATTACATACCCACATGTACCCATCTATGTGTGGATATTAATACAATTCAGTGGGACTATAAATCAGTGGTAACTATAAAATTCTGTGAGCCTTTAAGTTTTTAAGCAAACAGACCAGAACTGCTACATGCAAATGAGTCTTTTCCAGACAGGCGGAGAGCTCTACGCGATGGATCACAGAGGGCCCTGAGGCCTGGCTGTAACTCCCCCGGGGAGGAGATGTAGGAGAGCCCCGGAGTCACGCTTGGTCCGTAACAGAAATGTGTCAGTCAGTCCCTACCACACTCAACCAGCTCGGCTCTGAGTAACTCTTGGCTACTTCCAGGACAGAAAGCCTACACTCCGGCATAAAGGTATACTGCATATAAACAAAACAAGGACACACACACCACCGGATTTGAAGCCAATTTCAGAAAAGGTATTGGCGGGCTCCAGGATCCTCACCCCTCTGCCAAAGAGGCTATCCCGAAAGCAAAAGCATTCACGCGGAGGGGTGGGATCTAGCATGTCCGTTATAAACTAATCACAGTGTCAGGGTGTTCTCACCATTCCGGTGCAGCAGCTTGTTACATAGTTACACACACACACACACACACACACACACACACAGTAAAATGACAATTAAAAAGAGCAAGCCGCTTGATAGCAAAGAAACACAGTTTGTGGCTGAGGGGACTCGCCTTTTCCCTATTTTACAAACGAACATCAGCCCTCATTAGTGAGTACGGGCCAATTGAGAATGTGATTAAATCTGATGAGGTGAGATGGAGCCACGTATCTCCTTTTAATGTACTAATACCTCCTCGATGCTTAGTCACACAACCAATGAACCACTGGATGGGAAGAGCTCAAGGTCAAAAGGCTGCCCTGCAGCGCCGGGCCCTGCCGCTGACATGCACCCCGGAAGGGGGAAGGTGCCCGCACAGTCGTTGGCTGCGCAATGAATATAAAAGAGGGTCTGACTCTCCGGATGAAAACTATGAGGAGCATCATCGCCGTCCCCGTGGGAGAGAAGACAGCGGGAGCAGACGTGATCCATTTTCTCTTCCCGATTCGCTGTTGTCTCTTTTGAAAGCCACCTGCTTTGTCTGCTCACGGGAATGATGCAGACTCCGTCTGCCTCGACCCAATCACGCAAATATCGCCGAGTGCTGATGAGATCTGATTGGGAAAAAGTAAAGAGCTTATGTTTTTCATGTAAATGATAGGAAGGTGAGTGCAGAATATCTATCTGTGTGTGTGTGTGTGTCCTCGGAATTAGGTGTGAAATTAGGATATTCAAAAAGAAGGCAGTGACAGTTTACACATCCACAAATGTTAGTAGTGCTTCGCTGTTATTCCACATTCAAGCCTTGTGCCAAGCCTCTGGGCACAGAAATAAGAAAGGAAAACGACATTTCCTTATCTCCTGACGTGGACTCACATTCCATGGATTTAGGCAAGTGCCAGAGGGAGCAGATGGGCCTCTCACTGGGAACTCTAAGCCAACATGACAGGAGAAGGCAACGCTAGGGTGCAGGTAGCCCCTGCTGGAAAGAAGGCCTTTCCTCGAAGTGCCTTGGCCCGGAAACAGGAGAGCACAGGTGGGCTTTAAACCCATTCAGTGGCATTTACTGTTCCTACAGTACGCAAAGCTGATCTGCCTGCCGGCGTGGCTCAGTGGTTGAGCATCAATTTAGGAACCAGGAGGTCACGGTTCAATTCCCCATCAGGGCACATGCCCGAGTTGTGGGCTGGATCCCCAGTAGAGGGAGTGCAGGAGGCAGCTGATCAGTGATTCTCTCTCATCACTAATGTTTCTATCTCTCTCTCCCTTCCTCTCTGAAATATATATGTGTACATATTTATTCTGAATCTTGGGGACTGGGAGGGATATGAGCATAAGATTCAACCCAGATCTTCCATGAGAGCAGTTTTGCCAATACAGACACTCGACCATCCATTGCATGCACATAAACAAGTAAAATGGAGAATCAGAAAATCTCAAAGCTTTTTAAAATTTGGCTTTGGAGTTCATCCTATTTCCCGCAGCATCACCTTCTTTAGGATGCGTGATTGATGAGGTGCGGTAATGAAATGCCTGCGCACTCACCACGCTCTCCAGCAGATGCCAACTGCACCGCTTCCGCTCCGCCCCCCCACCCCCACCCCCCGAACTACCATCCCAGTTTTCCTTTCCCCATTCCCTGGCTTTTCCCTCATGCTTTTATCACATATAGAGCCTTATTCTGCTCATTTTGCTGATTTCAGAAATTCATAAAAATAGTATCATTCTGTATGTATTCTCCTCCAAAACACCTCCAATGACAAGGGCGCCACGTAATAAAGTCAGGCAGCATGTTCTGAGCACGCACCATGCATGGGTGGGACTGCACTGGGGTCTGGATGGGCAGTCAGCAAATACAAGTGGAACCAGAGTCTGAAGTGAATGGCGAGGGCACACAGTAGAGAACTGAATATGGCACAATTTGCCAGTTCAAATATTTCACCTTTTCTTTTCTTTTTTATTTTTTTTTAAATATATTTTATTGATTTTTTACAGAGAGGAAGGGAGACGGATAGAGAGTTAGAAACATCGATGAGAGGGAAACATCAATTCAGCTGTCTCCTGCACACTCCCTACTGGGGATGTGCCCGCAACCCAGGTACATGCCCTTGACCGGAATCAAACCTGGGACCCTTCAGTTCGCAGGCTGACGCTGTACCCACTGAGCCAATCCAGCCAGGACCAAATATCTCACCTTTTCATCCTTCCCCTAAGACGCACAGTGTGCCGTCACCGTGCACGCGGAACTGGCACACCGTTGCCCGGTGCCCTTCTCTCGCGGAGGCTGGTCTCTCAGCCGGGGGCCTGACCCTCTTCATGCCGGATTCTTTGAATTCCATGCAGAGGCGTCTGGATGTTCTCATTACCCTCAGAATTTCATGTCACAACGCATTTGAATTTTATAACCGCCAAAGCTCTCTGGAGAAACCAGGAACTTTTCATGACGAGCCTCCTCAGCAAAGGACAGAAAAGCCTACGGGCCCGTGTCACTGCCAGAATCGCTCCAAGAAGGGCAATGCTTTGAAAGTCAGTGGATAAATGTAAGTCAGAGGAGCATTCTGAGCCATGAACTCGGCGCGCAGATATATAAGCTTGGTCACTGCCACAGCAAATTAGCACGATATGACCAGTGCTCACCCACGCCACGACCCAGACCACGCGAAGAGCTCCTCCTCGTGTCCAGCTGAGATGCCCCTGCGTGGAGGGTGGCCATGCTGACGCCTGAGTGAGGACGATGGGCTCATTTTCCATCAGACACATGCCCAGCCAATAGGCGGTGAGCAGGGCACCCCCATAAAGGGGAAGACCGCTGATGAAATGCAGCATCAGGCACACTTTAACCAGAAGGAAACGGGAAGAAACTTACAGCTAAAAAGCCAGGTCTTCCAAGATGCCCGAGTGGGGAAACTGGGTGTCCGCAAATGGCTACAAAAGTTCCAGCAGGACTTGGGGGGATGAGGGTTCGGGGGGACCTAGGGGACAATCTCCCAAACAAGCCCCTACTAAGGCGGAGGCTCCCCGAGTGTTCCATACAGCCTCTGTCCCCCCATCTCAGCCTAAGTGGGGAGATGTGACATGAGAAAAATGATCAACAAGGCGGGGGCGGGGGGGGGGGTGCAGGTCACGCTTGTTTGGTGCATACAGGCAACAGGCAGGCAGAGGACAGGCCCTGTGAACTGACAATGTGCACGGAAACGCTGAAATGCTGATGGTGACCGGCAGGCCCAGGTAGGGCCCGCTGGGCTTATAGGCCCACCCGAGAAAGGGGTACAGAGGGGAAAGGGAGGGGGGACTCGGGGCAGGGAAGGACTGGGACTGGGAGAAGCCTGCATGACCTGATCCATAAGGAAGGGACAGTTAGAGGATAGCAGCCCAAAAGCACAAGAGGACTGGCCCCCAACTGGAGCCTTAGAGTGATGGCCCTCATGCTCAAAGTCACACCCTAGCAGCACCCAGAACCAGCACCTGTCCATTAAAACCCAAGCAGGAAAGGATTACCTAAAGGTAGGTTTCAGTCTGGTGATTTCGTCACTCTGCTGGCTAGAAGCATGCTGAAAAGCATATCACTGGACAGAGCAATATTTAAAATTTCACCCAGAACAACCATTGTGTGGGAGAAGACTTGCATTACTCAGCCTGAGGGAGAGGTTATGGATTCGACACTTTAAAAATCAGACCATTTTCTGCAATCATCATCATTAAACTGTGCTCGCCACGCTTACACGCGTTTGGGCGTCTTCCTGGAACCTGCACAAATTAAAGAGCCCACACTGTCTTTTCCTGTGGGCTGGAAGCAGAGTGGCAACACTCACCAGCCCCGCCTTGCCGTGCGAGTGGATGGGGCTGACTCACTTTGACATCACCCTCCAAGCGCGGGGCATGCCCTTTCCCCCCAGGAAAGCCGCCACACAAAGAAAGCGATTTCTCCAGGGCGAGGTGTGGGGTCTTCCACAAGCAGGAAGCCTTTGCTCATGGGAAGTGCCCTTTGCCAACGACTAAAACCAACTCCAAAACGAATACGTCCATTTCCTTCGACAACCAGGAACAGACCAGCAGACTAAGTCCTCACCTGAAACCTGAGACTTCATACCTACAGCTCATTTATACACGGAAACGTGTGTCTCGTTCCAATAACAACATCTGTCTCATTGCAATAATCACATCTTCCAACTGTATCGCCAAAGCAACAGGTATAATCAATAAAGGGCCTTGAAATTTCCATCCCAGTTATAAACGCGGTTGGTGTAATGGGTCCTTATTTCCATCCTGCATAATACAGTGAAGTGCGTGCCTGGATCCAGCGTGCATTGTTAGACAAGCAGGTTAAGAGTAAAAGGGATCACTGGCCATTTGGATGCTGCAGTAACATGAGCAAATCGTCCCCTCAGAAGCGCAGTGAATCAGAGCAGCCGCAGTTTCTCTGTCTGCCTTGTGATTCACAGCATCCTGAGAATCCAGCCGAGCAAGTGGGATGATGATGGTTGGAAAACAATGCGACTGCTTCTCACCGTCAGGCATGGGCGTTCCACTCTGCCAGAGAGAGGCCACTGCCCAGGACACAAGCTGGAGGCGACCGCGTTGCCCACAGAAACATCTCCAGTTCAGACCCATCCATCTAAAAACGATTAAGAACTAGAAACCCATTAACAGAGCAAGGCTCGGTCCCCCACAGCCCCAGGGAGAAATCCTAGTAACTCTTCCTGGATTATGCCAAACCCTCACACGAATGCAGAAGCCGCGTGTCTGGCGTGTCCTCCCGTTGCCTCTTCCTGGTGAACAGTTTGGTCCGCCCCCTGAAGTCCTGACAGGTACCTACAACCTGGACTCCGCTGGCTCACCACTCCCAAGTGAGCCTGCAACACACGCCTCGCCTGTCGAGTCAGACTTAACCGAGTGTTTTCCTCTGAGAGTGCTGCCTGCAGAGCAGCCCAGTGTGAACTCGCATCTTTCGGAAGGAGCGCTGAGGAGGCTCCAACAGAGAAGGGCTGGCTCCGTCCTCCACTCGCTCCATGACATGCAGCCGCCACTCAAGCCCGAGGCCAGGACTGGGCGATGCCCTGCAGTCAATTCACCGTCACTCGTTGGGGGACAGAGCTCGGCGCCTCACACTCAGGTTCGGGTCCCCCTGCACCCCTGGTCCCGCCCCCCGCGGAGGTCCCCATGCCGGCGTCCGGGAAAGAACTGGAAGCCTGGGCTCCGGAGCTCCGCCCCGGGTGCAGGGGGTGGGGCAGAGCTCTCTCCCCAAAGCCCGACGCGCGGAGGGTGCACGCGGCTGGAACCTCAGCCCCTCCCCTCCCAGCTGCCGGCGGCTGAGACCCCACCCCAGGCAGGTGACACCCTCGGTGGCCACCTCGCGCCCTCCCAGGTTCGCCGAAGGAAAGCCGAGCCCCCCCTCCCCCCGCCACCCGCAGGAGGTCTCGCCCGCGCGAGGGCAGCGACCCGGCCCCACGGCCCCGGTGAAGGGGCGGAAGGAGCTCTCCCCTCTGCCCAGCCTGCAGCCCAGCGGGGAGCTGGGCATCGCACCCCCGACCCAGACCCCCCCACCCCCCGCACCCGGACCTGCGCACAGGCACCGTCGAGTGTCCCGGCCACACACAGGCGAAGCGTCGGGGCACCTGAAACTTATGTTAGGAAGCGGGGAGGGCTGGGGCGCGTCCTTAGAGGCGCGCGTCCTTAGAGGCCCCCGTCCCCGCACCCCGCGCCCAGCTGAAACCCGAGGGACCCCGAGGCTCGGCACGGCGCTCGGGAGCGGCTGGTCCAACTGTCCCACCGCCGCCGCGTGGAAGCGGTGCCTGCCCGCCGCCCGTCCCCACGCACCCACCCGCCTGGGAGGCACCTGGACCCCCGCACTCCCTCCTCCCCGCACCCCACCCCCGGCTCTGCGTGACTCCGACCCTCCCCGCAGCGAGGCGGCCCCGGGAGGGCGCTCCCTGGGGTGGTGACCGCGCGGCCCCGCCTGGAGACCTGGGAGCACCTCTCGCTCCGGCCCACCCTCCCCCACCCGCCGCCGCCGCCCCGACACCAGGTTGGGACCCCCCTCTCTCTCCTCCCGCCAGCCCGGGGTCCCCTCGCTGGTCCGCGGGGGCAAGGACGCCTCGGGAACCTCCGGAGGCCGCCCCGGAGCTCCCGCCGCGGAGCACCTGGGTCCCCGGGGTCCCGACCCCACGGGCGCCCCCGGGGGGCTGTCCCCGCGCCCCGCGGCTCCGGAGAGAGCGGCGGCGGCCGGCGGGCTCGGGGAGGGCGGCGGGGCAGAGCCGCGGCCGGGCGAGCGGGCGCTCCCTCCCGGACGGAAACTTTCTCCGGCGCCGAAGTTCGGGGGCCGCGGAGGCGGCAGAGGGTGGGCGGCTCCGGGCGCCCCGACTCCCCGCGCCGCCCGCACCCACCTGGCTGTAGAGCTCGCTGAGCGACATGGCCCGCGGCGGCCGAGCCGGGCCCGTGTCCCGCGGGGGCCTCCTCGCGCCCGGCGCGGGCGGTCGGCTCTCGGCGGCGGCTCAGTGCGCGGCCCGCCCGCCTGGCGCCATCTTCCCGGCGGGAGTTGGTGCTCCGCGTCCCTTTCCCCGACCTGCCCGCCGGCTTCCTGGAGGCGCCGCGGCCGCAGCTCCCAGCCGCGACCTTTACTCCCGCGGCGGCGGCGGCGGGCGGGGGAGGAGCGGGCCGCTCCCCGCGCAGGTATGGGAGGCGGTGCGCGCGCGGGCGAGGGAGGAGGCGGCGGGCGTGGGAGCCGCGGCCCGGGCGCTGCCGCCGCCGCCTGGCGCCCTGCACGGCCGGGCCGCCCTCCCGCCCCCCGTCGCCGCGGGGTCGTCCGGGCCCGGGGCGGGGAGGGCGAGCGGCGGGCGCGGGCCGCCCCCTGCTGGACGCGGGCGCCGCGGGACAGGTGCGCGCCGGGGCCGCCGCACCTGCCGTCCCGGCTCGGTCCGCGCGGGCTGGGCGGGAGGCGGGGCGGGGACGCCGTGCAGCCGGGAGCAGGGGGGGAGCGGAGGGGGCCGAGGGGAATGGACGGAGGTGTCTGCATCGCGGATGTTTCACTGTGAACACCCAGCCCGCCGGAGGCGGTGGCTCAGGGGGCTTGCCTCTGCGCGCCCGGCGTCCTCAGAGCTGGGGCTGTGCCACTCCTCCCCTCCGTTTGCGGTTTCCCGCAGCTTCCAGGTGGCTGCCCTCGCCCCGCTCCGAGGGCGTGTGCTTTCCTAGGAAGTCTGCACGCTCTCCTCCCCGCGCACACTGCCGCCCGCTCCCGCGCCCTCCCCAGCACCTGGGCTTCGCCTCCTCTGCCGGGCGCCGGCTGCCCACAGCAGCCTCACTCCCCTTCTGCTTCCGCAGAGGCGGCGTCCAGCCCCGGCCCGCAGCGCACAGCCGCCCACGCACCAAAGGGTCGCGGGGTGGATACCCAGTCCAGAGCAGAAGGCAGTGAATCCATGTGTCTCTCTCTCACATAGATGTTTCTCCCACTCCTTCCCTCTCCCCCTCCTCTCCTCCTGGCCCCCTTTTTTTCCTCTAAAAAAATTAATGGGAAAAATATTCTCTGCGAGGATTAACAACAACAAAGAGTAGACATTTCAGCCAAAAAAGAAGATAAATAAAAGAGTAGACCTGCCCTGGTCGGTTTGGCTCAGTGGATAGAGCATCAGCCCTGGGACTGAAGCGGCCGGGTTCAATGCCGTGTCAGTCAAGGGCGTTACCTCATTTGCAGGCTCAACCCCTGGCCCTGGTTGGAGGCATGCAGGAGGCAACCAGTCACTGTGTCGCTCACATTGATGGTTCTCTCTCTGTCTCTTCCTCTCTCTCTAAAAATCAGTGGGAAAATATCCTCGTGTGAGGATAAACAAAAAAAAATGTAAAAGAGTAGACATTTCAGCCCCAAACGGAGCTAACTGGCAGGAGTTGGTGGAGTTGGTGGAGGGGAGCAGGACGCACAGGAGAGGTGGCCCTGGTTTTCTGGAGGCGGCCTCGGTGCCTGGGGAAGGGGCAGCTCCGAAGGTGGCTCCAGCCAGGGAGCCCATCTGCACCTGCTGGGCGGCTGCTCCAGAGCCGCGCAACCTGGGAGGGGTCTTAAGCTCCTCCTACTCAAGACCTTCCCACCTGGCGGGCAGGGTCCCCATTTAACTCACCTGGGGAACTAGAAGCGCTCTAAGGAAGCCCCCCCCCCCCACACACACACACACACTGTGAGGGATTCTGATCTATTGGCCAACAGTGGCCCTGAGCACCTGAATGTTTTCAGCTCCATCATTCTAAAAGATTGTACTTCCAGGGTTGACAAAGGCAGTGACCAAATGCTGTTCTCTGTTCCCGGGCAACTTTTTGAAGTGATGGCTCGCACCAGCTGGCTGCTCTCACTCACACCCCGTCCCTCCATAACTCACCGGCTCTCTACACTTCCTGCACGTTGGAGTCCCTTTTACAAAAACAGATGCCTGGCTCCCACTCCCAGAAACTCTATCTGGGATGCTGCCTGGGCAAAGGGGTTCTTCAGAGGGATGAGGCGGTTCTAACGACAGCCACGGTTGAGAGCCAGCGCTTCCGTTCCTTCCTAGCGGTTTCGCTCAGCCCTCCTGTTGAAATTGCCCTCCCCCTCCCAAGCATGGGGTGTAATGAACTCTCCCTGTCGGGTTAAACCACTCCTGTCACTTTTCTCCTTGTTCCCAGCCTGGCTTAACCACACCTTCCCCGCGTCCTCTGCTAGCTCTGCTTCCTCTTCCTGGTACCTGAATAGAACGGCGGCCCATTCCCAGAACTTTTCCTTCTCATACACACCCCGTTTCCCCTCCTGCCACAAATCCAATTCCAAGCTTCCTTAGACCAGTGATGGCGAACCTATGAACTCATTTTTTTGGTTGATTTTTCTTTGTTAAATTGCATTTAAATATATAAAATAAATATCAAAAATATAAGTCTTTGTTTTACTATCGTTGCAAAGATCAAAAAAATTTCTATATGTGACACAGCACCAGAGTTAAGTTAGGGTTTTTCAAAATGCTGACACGCCGAGCTCAAAAGGTTCGCCATCACTGCTTTAGACCCACCCTTGCACCTGTCAGACAGGCACTGCTAGCAATCCCCCTGGGATCCTGGCCCACCTGAAACTCATTTGCTTCCATCCTTTCTCCCCACCCCCAACTCATTCCAGCTTTCTGGCTTCCACCAGACCTGCACAACTTAAGGACTCAGTTCGTGCTGATGAAACGGAACCCCATCTCTAAGGAGAATACTACTTTCGGCCAGAGCTTCTGAATTTCTAATCCCACAATCAGATGTGCTCTTTCCCTCCTTTAAGTAATACCGCCAAGGAAGCTTGCCAAGTGGTTCACTTCTGTGATCTCGTCTGAGCCTCAGAGCCACCCCCTCCAGGAGGTCCCACCTGAGGAGTGGTGAGGGCCGGGCACTCAACAGGGAAGACAGGAATGTCGTAACTGTTTTCAAATATTTGAAAATCTGTCATGTGAAGAGAGATTGGGCTGGTTCTGCTGGATGAAGGCCAGAGCCAGACCACAGGGAGGAAGTTTCAGGGTGACAGACGGACAATCAGGAGAGAGAAATAAGAAGAACTGGTCACGAGAGGAGCAGGCACCTCATGAGAAGGGAGCCCGTTGCCCCTGGAGAAGTCAGAGGCCGGGTTATCACTGTCCAGGATGGTGTAGATTCTACCACTGGGAGGGTAGGCTGCACCCCCATGGTTGTGCCCTGGTGGCTGCCCTCCATGCGCCTGGCTCATGACACCAAAGCAAGTTGAGAGCTGTTTTCACCAGTGCTGTATGCCATACGTGTAAGGCTAACGTCAGGGAACAAAGCCCCCTCTCAAAGCTGGCTCCCTGGAAGGTTTGCTGTTAAGCCCTTTACAACTCAGTCCGACTGTAAGTCCTGTGCGCCCTTTAGAAGGGGTTCGCTGGAAGCTGGACTTTAATCCTAAATGGAATTAAAGGCTTTGGTTCCCACTAGGCATCTGACTCTGCTGCAAAAGGACTGGATTCTTTTCTGGGGGAAGAGGGAGAGGGTATTTCTATGCTTCCCCAGAACCTCCAAAATCTCTGTTCATAGAAGCTGTTCACGAGGCCGAGGGCTATGGTATAAATAACTGTAATGATGCCCTCCTGCAGGATGAAATGACAAATCTATTGGGGAGCAGAGAAGGGAGGAGAGAAACGAGGTGGCCCGGGTCAGAGGACATGCAGCGCTAACAGCCTGCAAGCCCACAGCCTGCACGCCCACAGCCTGCACGCCCCACTGAACGCATTCCGAGCTGCTGGTCCTCCTCATTCTCACTTGCTCCCAGGTAATCGGCTACAGGACCCCTTTCCAGAGGATGGCAGAGCCACATATAGTTCATCCACAGCCTCTTGCACCCTCTTCTGGACACTTCCCAGTAGCTGGTTTTATTTTTGCTTTTTCTATCATTTTCAGTATTTCATAATCCCCCAATCTTTCCAATAGGCCACTGTCCAACTGTCTCATTTTACAAACGAGAAAACTGAGCCCTGGCCGGTAGCTCAGTTGGTTAGAACATTGTCCCAATACACCAAGGTTGTAGGTTCAATCCCCAGTCAGGTACATACAAGAATCAACCAATGAATGCATAGAAAAATGGAACAACAAATCAATGTTTCTCTCTCCCTCCCTCCCTCCCTCCTTCCTTTCCTCTCTCTCTCTCTCTAAAAAAAAAAAAAAAAAAAAAAAAAAAAAAAAAAAAAAAATCAATAAATAAATTTAAAAAATAATAATAAAACCGAGGTTCAGAGAGGGGCCAGGATCTGCCCAAAGCCACACAGCTGGTCCGTGGCCAAGAGCAACCTGAACATTTCTGGGAAGAACTAGGATGTTGATATGGTTCACAGGCCCTGCCTGAGTAGCAGAGAATTTCACTCGCAATCTCTCCCCACCCGCTTGCTCAGAAAGCATGCCCTTCACCCCATAACACCCATTAATAAAGCAAAATTGAACCCAGGTCTTGCTGTGGGGCCCAGGTTTCCACCGGATTCCAGGTGAGACTTCCTTGTGTCCTGAGGCAGAGAGAGAGGGAATCAGAGCCAGAGGTTGGTGTAAGGATGGACCTCAGAGCTTGCATTAATTAAATAACCTGTAAATTACATGCTTTCTGTTTCCAAATCCTACCCATGCTTTATGAACATGATTCTCAGTCTTGGCTACACATTAGAATCACCTGGGAATCACTCCCAAAAAACTGACCCCTGTGCCTCCTCCTAGACCAGTGATGGCGAACCTATGACACGCGTGTCAGAGGTGACACACGAACTCATTTTTTTGGTTGATTTTTCTTTGTTAAATGGCATTTAAATATATAAAATAAATATCAAAAATATAAATCTTTGTTTTATTATCGTTGCAAATATCAAAAAATTTCTATATGTGACACGGCACCAGAGTTAAGTTAGGGTTTTTCAAAATGCTGACACGCCGAGCTCAAAAGGTTCGCCATCACTGCCCTAGAAGCTCCAATTTAATTGTTCTGGGGTGTGGTCCTTAAACACTTCCGGGTCATTCTAACGCAGAGCCACGGCCGAGAGCCTCTGCAAGTCCACACCGTGAGGCGGCTCTTCTCCAGGCCCACCCGTTAGTAGCCACCTGCTGGCACCTCTGATCATATTCGCATCCCCAGCCTCGGCAGCTTTGGAGTGTGGGGAAGCATATCATTGAGGATTTTATTTTTATGCTCTAGCTAAAAGTTTATGGTCTCTTTCCATTTCAACATATGTTACTCCATAAATTAGGCTGTGAAATTCTCACATGCATAAGTCATCTTTTGACTCAAGCATCTTGTTGTTGCTGCTCAAACTGGTCTTCAAGCTCAGTCCACCGGCGCTGAGAGTCACAACAGTCCGGCTCCTGGCTCCCCACTCCTCTCCCCTCGGCACCACCACAGGCAGGCTCAGCCTCGGAGCTGCTACCAGTTTTAAGCCCACGTCTCGTAACTTTGTTCCAATATTCACAGCATTCCCTCCTAGATGCTTGGACCTGCTTCTACTTTGCTTCCAGATTCCTGAGCTGTGATTACTCTCCTGTCAGGATTCCTGCTCCTCCCTGGGGGGTCTGCTTGGCTCTGGGGTCAGTGGTTCTTAACCAATGTCCCATGGCAGACTGAGGCAGCACTGTGAGCTGTCACTCTTGGGCCACCAAACGCTAACTACAATGTAAAATTAAATGTTGTTCCGACCGAAGATACCACTTCTATGAACTGCATGCCATGTGCTTTGAGAGGTAAGAAATGAGGCCCCCTGCTTGCCGGCACGTCCCAAGCTGGGCGTGTGGACAGCGCGATCAAGCCCTCCATCCACACGCGGGAGATCAGGGGCAGAGTGCTGGCCTGGGTGCTGTTACAGACACCGGAGGCACCGCGCTGCTGCAGTAACTACCGTGTTGTGTCCACCACCAACTTGTCTACTTTTGTGTCTTTCCATCCTTTCAGAGGTGTCAGAAAATATTCTGGCATTTCCGGTGTGACTTGAAACATACACTCTTTTGTATACAAAACACTTGAAGAAAGCCACAGGGGTCAGGTCCATCTTCCATAACTGAGCCCGGATTCATCATCTAACCGCTTCTAGTCAGTAGCATGGACGGGGATCTTGCTGGCTCCTTGGCAATTATGATCAGACATCGAAATGCACAGTCCCTTTGACCCAGAGATGCCACTGTAGGAACAGACTTTCCTGATGTACGAGTTCATTCGTTGCAGCACGATGAAATAACGGAAGACTGCAATCCATCTGAATGTCCATCTACGGCAGTCTCCCGGTGGCACGGCGCCCTAAGGAGGTTTGTCCATGGAGCTCTCGGTCCAAACCTGAGTCATCGCAGTCTCTGAGAGTAGTTTGCCAGAACATTTTCAGGCGAGGGCAGGGCATTGTATGCATGGGACTGAGGACAGGTGAGTTTGTGGTCAGAAAAGAAAGAACTGGCTTGGGGGTGTGGGGGAAGGTGGGCAGCTGTGTCCTTGTGGAAGAAAAGGACATGAGTGATGTGTCCAGAGGTGGGGTTATAAAGTGGGGTCCTGCCACTGGGTGCAGAGCTGAGACAAGAGATGAATGTCATGGGCGGGGGGGGGGGGCGGGGCGGGGGAGTGTCTGAAGGCAGAGCGGGAATTGCCAGAGAGCTTGATTTTGTAGTTTTTACTATGTAATGGGACTGGCACGGTGACTCCTCTGGCAGGAAAGGTAATTTCCCTGCCCAGTAATGGAAGAATCCCCCCAGTTCCTGGCCGAGGGGGCCTGCATGCAGCACGTTGTTGGGAAAGCACATTCAATCTGAGTGATTTCCTCCCTTGCGTTTCTGCCGCACATCAATTTCCCCCGTTCTTGGCCCCAGACTTGGAATTTGATTTGCAGCATTTACGATGAGATGATTTGTTGTTTGGTGTAATTGCTCTAAATCTTGATCTGGCCCTATTCTCCCCGCCCCAGTTTTCTACAAATCACTGAGCTGCCTCCAGCTTCTCGCCCCCTGTCAGGTGCCAGACCTGGCTGCCTCCTGGGCTGCAGCGAGACTCTGCAGTCAGCCCTTTGGAAAAAATCACCACACTGTGCACTTTTCACATTTTACTGTATGAATGTTATACCTCAATCACAAAAAGGAAAAAAAATCCCCGTCAAGTGCCCATGGCTATAATGAGGACCAAGTCAAACTAGAAATGCTTGTAAAATACCGAACACATCTGAATGGTTATTGGTAAGTAATAACAATGTGAAGACATTATAATAATGTCAAGATGTTAGAGCCTCACAAAAGCCGTGCTGTTCTTCTGGACCTGCAATAACTTGACCAGAACAGAAACTGAGCACGTGTGAGCAGGTACACGGTTTCACTGGAAGGACAGGAGACGTATTAGGATCTGTTTCTGGTGCTGAGTTTAGCACTTGGCATTTGCTGAGTGCTTGCCCTTGCTTGTATCATCTCATTCAGCTTGTGGCAGGCAAGACAGGTGTACTGCTGCCCTCAGTTCCTTGACCTCTCAACTGGCCTTGGAAGTCCATCGAGCACCCAGGCCCCAACTCTCAAGGCCACTAAGGCTCTGCAGGCCCCCTGTTGCCTGTCACCTAACGGTGCCCCTTCTTCCTCCTGTGTTAATAGTCCAGTTATTAGTAGTGTTAAATCATGCAATCAAGACTGTGCCCTTAGTGAGAAAGGAGGAAGGGTGGTCTGGCCACGCGGCATGCGTGGTGGGCAGTAACTGAAATTCCATTGAAATCTGGTGGGGTCTAGTGAATGTTCCTTTTTCTAATTTGGAGTATGGGACTTCCTGGTCTGCCCCAGAATGGTCTGCCCTCCTGCCCCAAGGTAGATCCACACATTGAGCTGAGTCCACTTCTCACTATGGAAGAGTCACCCTTTCTCCCCGCCAGCAGACTCACCTCCAAATATTCTCTTCCTTGTCTAGGCCATTTACACTTCACACCACCTCTAAGGCCAGTTCAAGTGCCACCTTTCCCCAGAAGCCTTCCTGGATAGCCCTACCTGTCATAAACCTCTCCCTTTCCCAAACTCCAGAGCAGCAGTGGTGTGGCTCCACAGTGGGACTTCCAAGGCTCTGAAAGCTCCCCCGAGAAGCTACTCCAAATAAACATAAAATCTACACAAAAACCGTGGGGTGCTGCCTGGTTGGGCATAGCTCAGTGGTTGAGCATGGATCTATGAACCAAGAGGCCACGGTTGGATTCCCAGTCAGGGTACGTGCCCGGGTTGAGGGCTTGGTCCCCAGTGTGGGGTGTGCAGGAGGCAGCCCATCAGTGATTCTCTCTCATCACTGATGTTTCAATCTCTTCCTCCCTCCCTCTTCTTTCTGCTCTGAAATCAATAAAAATATATTTTGAAAACAAAACAAAAAAGGGGAGTGCTCTTCAAAGGCAGCTTCAGACATGCTCTCTGCCCGTGTTCCAGCCAGGTATCTCCCTTCAGCTCGGCTGCATAGACATTCTGGAGCCTTTAAAGAAGGCACAACAATGTCTGGTCTACTCTCTTGATGGTATTTAAGACAGCACTTGGTTGTATGTTGCCTGGTGCTGTTGTCAATTATTTCTTGTTTGTCAGTCTTGATCTTCAACAAGGCAGTACCCTCCTCTGTCTTATTCCTTGTGCTCCTTAGGGTCCAGCAGAGGGCTTGTCATAGCCAAGCGAGAGCACCAGTTCCTGAAGACTTGGAGACGCTCTGCTAAAAACATACTGTGCTTGGTAAATTCAGCAAGTTCTCTTTATTCCTATGATTTATAGTATTAAAGTTGACAGGCTTAATGAGTAATTGTTGGTGTTTTAATTGCATTTTTATTGATTTCTCCAGTTGTTAAGTACAATTTTTAAAAAGCCAATTGGACTTTAAACCGCACTGCTGCTGTTTCCCAAGGTAATATTGTACTTTTTCATCACATCCTTGAAAAGTGTACTCAGCACATTTGGTAGGCTGAGGAGATGAACTGCTCAGAAACAACACTGGCCTCTGCGGCACGCACATCGATAAACATGTCTTCACTCCCGTCACACGTCTTCCCAGTTTAGGGTTAAGTTATGGCTCATTCTGTTCGTGTACACACTGGATAATTCGTGTGTCCCACCGTCTTCCTCCGGTTGACAGCTGTGGGGTTGGTATTGACCCCTATGTACCACAGGTCCGCAGTCCTTTCTCTAAAACCCTTGGGGCCAGATGTGTTTTGAAGTCTTAACTTTGGGGATTTTAGAAAAGTGAGCAGATGCCTAAGGCTTTGGTTTTGTAACAGTCTCAGCCAGAGCAAGGGTGGTGCCCAGTAATTTAAAACATTACTAATTCTATAGTAAAACATAGATCATTTTAAGTAGCTTCTTATTTGTTCAGGTCAGGCTTTGCTGATAAATGAGGTTTAGCATCAAACTTTCTGGTTTCATAGATTTTTGGGTTTTCCAGTCATAGATAAGGGCTGGTGGCCTGTGTCCGACTTCTGAGGTAGACTGGAGTAGAACTGGCCACTGGGTTTGTCAGAGATCCTAGACCCTGGCTCCACCAGCACCATGCGGCACTCATTCAGTTGGGGATTACAGTTCATTCCACCAAACATTGAGGTCGTGTCTATGTGCCAGACACTATGAGAGACTTTAAGGGGAATAAGATAGGGCTCTGTCTTTTTTTTTTTTTTTAATATATTCTATTGATTTTTTACAGAGAGGGATAGAGAGTTAGGAACATCAATGAGAGAGAAACATCGATCAGCTGCCTCCTGCACACCCCCCACTGGGGATATGCCCGCAACCAAGGTACACGCCCTTGACCAGAATCGAACCTGGGACCCCTCAGTCCACAGGCCGACGCTCCATCCACTGAGCCAAACCGGTCAGGGCAGGGCTCTGTCTTAATGTGCTCAGGCTGCTATAACAAATCCCAGGAGTGGGGGTGGGGCGGGGGAGGGAAATGCGGGGGGAGGGACTTAAGCAGCATTTATTTTCTCACAGTTCTGGAGGCTGGGAGTGTAAGCTCAAGCTGCCAACGGATTGGTTCTGGTGAGGACTCACTCCCTTTCCGTCTTGAAGATGGTCACCTTCTCACTGCATCCTCACCTGTCTTCTCTGCATGCAGGGAGAGAGCAATCTCGGTATCTTTTCCTCTTCTTATCAGGACACGGTGGGGAGAGGGAGAGGAGGAGGAGAGCACAGAGGGAATAAATGTGATGGGAAAAATAAAATAAAATAAATAAAGACACCAGCCCTATCTGATTAGGACCCCACCCTTATACCTTTACATGGCCAACAATATACTGATAACAAACCTGACAAAGACATCACAATAGGCCTAGATCCAAGATATATAATAGACCAAGATCAACATAGTGCATATATATGTGTGCATATAAATATATATATATATATATATATATATATATATATATATATTTATATATATGAAATGTAGCAACATGTTAAAAAATATATAACATGACCAAATGGCATTTATCCTACATATGCAAAGTTACTTAGTACCTGCAAATAAGTTAATATAATATACCTTACTATAGTAGATAAAAACTCAAAACCAAAACTCTCAGAGAGTCTAGCATACAATTTACATAAATAAATTTTAAATCTACAGAGAGAATACCAATTGGCCTTGAAAACGTTTCTCTAAAAAATCTAACTTTCTAAAAACTGCTTTTGCAAATGTGGCAGTTGAAAGCAAAATATGAAAATGTTTATCCCCTTTGACACAGAAATCCCACTCCAGGGAACTGATTGATCCTGAGAAAATAATTCAAATGAATATTGTTGTTACAGTGTAATTTGTAGTAGTGACAAATTTTAAGCAAAGGCCAATGTTTAATAAATTATAGTACACTGCCTCAGTAGACGACTATGTAGCCATTATACTTTAGAAATATGATTGTGAAGCAACATGACAGTGTTTATAATGTAAAACTCAGCTTCTGTGTGAGCATCCCTGAGAGGGTTCCCTCAGAGGAAACTCAGAGAAGTGAAGATCATTTTAATGTTGAAGGTTAGGAATATGAGCATGTTCATTTCCACCTCTTTAAAAAATTAACCAGTAAGACCTAGTTTACAGAGGGCCTAAGATTCCCAGGCCTGAATCCCCCACAAAACAGGGTTCGCATTTTAGGCGGTAGATGGGATAAAGTCAGCTAAGTGAGGAAAATGTGTAAGTCTGTGAAATCGAATACAGGAACAAAATTATGTATCATTATGCAAACTCAGAGAAAAAGGAAGTTTATCTATGAGCTCAAAGGAACATATAAGTGTATTTTAGTTAAAAATATTAAAAGACTGAAAAAACACTGATGTTTACGAAACTACGGTGGGAGCTTCGCAGGGCACGCCCTCCGCATGGGGTGGACGTTCCGGAGGTGCACTCCAGAGTGGCACAGGAGCTCCTGGATCTTGTCCTGGCACATCTTGTCTGCTGCTCTCCCTGCTTCCAGCTCCCGGCGCTCCTCTTCCTTCTGTGCTTCCCGCGCCTGCTGTTGGTAGGACATTTGCATCTGAAGCTCCTTCTGGTACTCCTGGGCTAACCCGGAGCGTCTGCAGTATTAAGCATATCAAAGGATAAAATTATAAAAGTAAGCATTTGGATTTATTTAGGGCATTATCATTAAAATGTAATTGGTGGAGTGAAATTAAAATTTCCATTAAAATCAAGGTGAGTGGGGAAGAAACAGATGACAAATCCAATAATGTGTTCAATATGTAATAATTAAGATAATCTTAGAACAAATATTAATTTTTAGGGAGGGAAGTTTTCAAAATATCCACTGTGATGTGGAGAGAGTTTTGGCCTTTTTCCGTCCCCTCTCACTCCTCTCCAAGGACTGGTAAAACTGGGAACAGGCTGACCTGCCAGTTTTCCACTCGTCTGCCTATTGAAGGGCCAGGCCCCTACAGGGAAAGCCTGCAATGGTCTCAGATTGCTGGTGCCTAGGTGGGTAAGTTTGCCTCATTCTGTCCAGTATTAACTAGACAGTTTCTTCCACAGATAAAGCAGCATTTTAAATAGATAAGCCACGTTTTAAATTTATACTGTGAGCCCTGGCTGGTGTGGCTCAGTTGGTTGGAGTGTCGTCCCATACACTGAAAAGCCACAGGTTTGATTCCTGGTTAGGGCACATACCCAGGTTGCTGGTTCAATCCTTAGTCCTTGATCAGGCACATACTGGGAGGCAACCGATCGATGCTTCTCTCTCACATCAATGTTTCTCTCTCTTCCTTTCCCTCTCCCTCTCCCTCTCCCACTCCCTCTCCCTCTCCCTTTGCGTCTCTCTCTCTCTCTCTCTCTCTCTCTCTCTCTCTCTCTCTCTCTCTCTCTCAATAAAAACATATCCTTGGGTGAGGATTAAATTTTTTTAAAATTTATAGTGTGATTTTTTATTGTGGTAAAAAACACATAATGTAAAATTTACCATCTTAACCATTTTTAAGTGTTAAGTATATTCACATTGTTGTAAAATAAATCTCTAGGACCTTTTTATCTTGCAAATCTGAAATTCTATACCCATCAGAAAATGAAAACTCACCTTTTCCCCTTCCCCCCAGCCCCTGGTAACCACCATCCTATTTGCTGTCTCTATGAATTTGACTATTCTAGGTACTTCATATAAGTAGAATCACACAGTGTTTGTATTTTGGTGTCTGGCTTATTCCACTTACCATAATGACCTCAAGGTTCATCCATGCTGTAACAAGTGTCAGAATTTTAAGGCTGTATAATATTCCATTGTATACAGATTCCACATTTTGTTTATCTATTCACTTGCTAATGGACATTTGGATTATTTCTACCTCTTGGCTACTGTGACTAGTGCTGCTATGAACATGGCCATGCAAATATCTCTTCAAGGTCCTGCTTTTAATTATTTTGGATATATACTCAGAAGTGAAATTGCCAGATCATAGTGTGGACTAAGAAGGAGTTCTATGGAAAGTAACCTCACAGGGTGATCTGATCATAAATTCCTAACTGGGCAGGTCATGGTGGGTAGTCACGCACCAGGCATATACGTTAACACATCTTTGAAATAAGTGTAACCACTCAAAAAGCATATAATTTATTAACTATCCTGTGATCCTTGCTTTCTCCCACCCTTAGGTAATCTTCCTTCCTTTCCCTCCTTTATTCCAAATGCATAAGAGAAACTGTGAAACTGCCATTCCCCAGAGCATTTGAGATCTTGCTTCCTGGCAACTGCCATCAGTGTTGGCTCAAATAAACTCTGTACACGTTCTCTACAGGTTTGGATATTTCTTACATCAATATGACAGTTCTATTATTAATTTTTTGAGAAAATTTCATACTGTTATCCTTAGCAATTGCACCATTTTACAATTGATAAGCCACATTTTTAATATCAGCTTTCATTAGATATAAAGATTATAGCATGTATCTGCTTCTGTGGCAGATTCTATTTTCAGTTTGTTTCATGGGGGGGGGGTCATCAAGTTATTTCATTGGGATATAGGATTGGTGCCTGTTTTAAAAAGTTTTTTTTCTAATTTATATTATTTTTTCAAGATGTTCATCTGCCCTAGCCAATGTGGCTCAGTAGCTAGAGCGTCGGACTGCATACCAAAGAGTCTTGGATTCGATTCCCAGTCAAGGGCACATATCTGGGTTGTGGGTTCATTCCTTGCCCGAGTTGTGGTGAATGCAGGAAGCAACCAATCAATGTGTCTCTCTCACATCAGTGTCTCTCTCTCTCCTCCTCCTCCTCCCTCCCTCCCTCTCTCCCTCCCTCCCTTCTACTCTCTCTGAAAAGCAATGGAAAAAATATCCTCAGCTGAGGATTAACAAAAAACTAAATAAAGATGATCATTCAGTTCAATACCCAATTAGTATAATCAGAATGTACACAATAGCAGTAGAATTTAATTTTACCAAGATGGTTGGTACTTATTTTAAGAGTCTCATGCTCTACCGACTGAGCTAGCCAGGCACCTTGGTACTTATTTTAATATGAAATTCTGTAAAGTGATTTGAGCCTTTAGGACAAATATAATAGTCATGCATCACTTCGACAGGGATACATGAGAAATGTGTCAGGTGATTTCGTTGTTGTGTGAACATTACAGAGTGCATTCGTACAAACCTAGGTGGGATAGCCTATTACACACCAAGGCTTCAAGCCCGGTGTTTGTGTATCCGAACATACCCAAAGGTATAGTAGAAACAGAACAGGCCTGGCCAGTGTGGCTCAGTTGGCTGAGTGTTGTCCCGTGCACTGAAAGGTCACTGGTTCGATTACTGGTCAGGGCACCGAAACAAAAACACAGAATACAATACTTTTATCCTACTGGCAGCACAGTAGGTTTGTTTACACCAGCATCGCCATAAACATGCGAGTAATGAGCTGTACTACGCATTATTAGAGCTACGACAGCACTCGGTGATAGGAATTGTTCAACCCTGTTGTAATCTCAGGGGACCTTCATCGTATATGCAGTCCATTGTTGGTAGAAACGCTACATAGCACCTGACTGTACTGATGTAAAATAATGTCAGTAATGCAAGAACTATGGCACATGGTCCTCTATGTTAAAGAAATCTCCATTTTTTTTATTTAGATAGTAAGTGATAATAAAGAAAACAAAATCATACCTTACAAACTTCTCCTTCTCTTCACGGTTAAGCTCTTTAAGACCTTCCTGTATGTGCTCCTGTTCCAGAGCGCGTTCTTCCAGTTCTCTCGCTTTTCGTTGCACTACGGAAGACAACAGCAATGCTTGCTAATTGACTTTTTCCAGACAAGACTTGCTAATATCTTTCTGGGCATCGATGGCATATTATTCTTAGAAAGGCAGAGCTTAGAATCACTGGGCTGGATCTTAGACCAATAAGGTGGAAATAGTTATCTCCACTGAGGAAATAACAAGGTTCAGGTTCATATGTGCTGTGATCTACACAGATTTTCTCTTCAATCATTTTTGGTTGAGACTCTATGCTCAGCCTTTTTCAAACCAGATTACCATAGAACTTTCTCTTCTTGAGGACAAATAGTTCTATTGCCATTAATGTTAATGAGAGCTTTTATTCATTACAAAATAAATATTTTTTTAAAAGTCTTAGTATAAAAGTCTTTTAAAAATTAAATAAGGAAAATTGAAGCATTCCTATAGGGAAAATATGACAAAGAAAACAGAGTTCACAAAAGAATAAACACAACCAGGCAATACACATCTGAAATGTACATATCTTCCCAAAATCCACTTACAGAAATGTATCTTACACAATCATATATAAGCCAAAATAAACTATTTGCAGAATTTTTAGGACAAATGTAAGACATGCATCTGCCACTTAATCATGGTAACCTGCAATGCTAAAGTACTGGTAAGATTCAAAACAATCAGGTAAAATAAATTATGGTCCATTTTTATAATGGATTTCTAGGCAGCATTACAAATCTTGTAATTGAAGAAAAACGACCTGGAAATGTTTATAATAAGTGGAAAATCCAGGCTATAAACAATATATACAACATGACCCTGATTTGTAGGGGGAAATTATATACATAGTAAAAATACTGGAAGGAAATTGTGAATAGTAGCTATTCCCAGGTTGATGGAATGATAGCTGACTTTGTATCCTTCTTTATAAATGGTCCCAAATGCTCACATTCTTTGTTTTCTCAGTCTGTTCTGAATCAATTATCATGGATGAATACAGAATCTTTTTCATTTATAAGCTTTCTTCTAATACTGACTTAATAATTTAAAAAAAATTTTTTTTTATTGAATGCAGAGAGGAAGGGAGAGGGAGAGAGAGATAGAAGCATCAATGATGAGAGAGAATCATTTATCTGCTGCCTCCTGCATGCCCCCTACCAGGACCAAGCAGCAACCCAGGCATGTGCCCTGAATGGCAACTGAACCATAACCTCCTGGTTCATTGGTCGACGCTCAACCACTGTGCAAAGGAGGCTGCGCTGACTTAAAAATTTTTAACTGCTGTTATAATACATGGAGTGGAGAATTAATCGAAGGAACCAAGATGAGCTTTCTCGTGCAAAGACAACTAATGAGAAGCCTAATGGCTCCCTAACTGTGAATCGTCCATCTGCTGGGCTGGACATGAAATGATGGGAATCTGGAGGTGGCGGTTCCTCCTCCTACAGATACTGCCTTTTGTAAGCAGACACTGTTTGGAGCTCAGGGAGTACACTTGTGTGCTAAGACATGAGCAGGTCTCAGTGAGAGCCCCAGGAGGAGGATTAGGAACAGGGTGACATTTGAGCTGCCTTGAAGGATGTCCAGAATTCCTCTAGATCACAAGCATCATAGAGAAAACTACCCATGCAAAGGCATGCAGGTAAGGAGGTATGGAGACACCTGCAGAAAGCATAGAGGGACAGATAAAAGGGAGGACGGGGAGATGTGTGTCTTTGCCTGACCTTCTCACACTCCTTCATAATCACTAAGGACCACAGACTAGTCATGCTGTTCCTTTACCCTTCAGAACATCTCCCCTACAACTGCTCAGAGTCTCCTGGGATATAACCCTCTTCATATGTTTTAGGTGGTCACACTTAGATAAGACCTTTAAAACAGGGATCTTGCCTTAATCCTTTTTACATCCCTCATAGTAGTTTATACATAACTAGAGGCCCGGTGCACAAAAATTTGTACACTTGGGGTGGGGGGTGGGGGTCCCTCAGCCCGGCCTGTGCCCTCTCGCAGTCTGGGACCCCTCGGGGGATGACCACCTGCTGGCTTAGGCCCGCTCCCTGGGGGATCGGGCCTAAGCTGGCAGTCAGACATCCCTCTGGCAGCCCGGGAGCCCTCGGGGGATGTCCACTTGCCAGCGGGGAGCAGGCCTAAACTACAGTTGGACATCCTTAGCACTGCTGAGGTGGCGGGAGAGGCTTCCCACCACCACCGCTGTACTGGCAGCCGTCAGCCTGGCTTGTGGCTGAGCAGAACTCCCCCTATGGGAGTGCGCTGACCACCAGGGGGCAGCTCCTGCCTTGAGCATCTGCCCTCTGGTGGTCAGTGTGTGTCATAGTGACCAGTCATTCTGCTGTTAGGGTCAGTTTGCATATTACCCTTTTATTATATAGGATACCTTCTTAATACATATTTTGGATGCTACTTAAATTGGATGAAGGCCCAACTAAAATATAATTGTAATTCATTTCCTTACACTTTTCTTGAACTTGAAGTTTTCTTGTACACATGACCTCATTCACAAGTTGTTTCCTTGCCTCCTTTTCAAGTTTCAGCTGTTTGTCCTTCTCCGCCCACTGCTTTGCCTTCTCTTCTTCTAATATTCTGTCCAATTCTTTTTCCTGAGCATTTTCTTCCTCACGCTGCTGTGCCAAATATTGACGATATATCTTCTGTTCTTTTATCCTATCTTCCTACATAACATAAATTGACCACATGTTGTTAAAACATTCTTAAGTGTGATAATGATATTGAGGATATTTAAAAACAATCTTAGAATTACAATCTCAATGTTTCAGAACTATCACTGAAATTTTATAGATGAAATATTATGTCGAGGGTTTACTTCAAAATATTTAGGGGTGGTGGGGGTATTGGGTGGTGGTATAGATGAAACAAGAATGGTCATTAGCTGATGGTTTTTGAAGGTAGGTAAGGGACACATGGGGGTTCTTTGAACTATTCTTTGTATCTGTTTGAAATGTTCTAAAATACGTTGTTTAATAAGTTAATTCACACACTATTCCAAAAAGTGTGTCTCAAAGCAGTTCCCAAATAATTTGCAATGGTACAGCTTTATTTCCATTTATTTTAATTTGGGTAGATGAAATCTTAACCTGATAAACAAAATAAATCACTACTACTACATGGCACTGTCTCTGACTAGAAGGTAAGTCAGTCACCTGATATTTTATAACAGCAATTCTCAATCTTAGCTACACTTTGGAATAACCTGGGGAGCTTTTCTTCCTTTTATTTTCTTTGTTTTTATTCTTTACTTGAGTTCTGGCTAAGAAAGAATTCAGAGCCAAGACTCAAATACAAGCAAAAGTTTATTTAGAAAGTCACAGAGGTAGAAGTGAGCCGTAGAAGAAATAGGCTCAGGAAACAAGTTACAGAGGCCAAAAAAGAGCCCTTGGAGCTTAGGAGAAAGAGAGAGGCAAGGAAAATGTCCTTGGGGAGGGAAGGAGGGGGGGGAGGGAAGGAGGGGAGAGAGAGAGAGAGAGAGAGAGATAGAGAGAGAGAGAGAGAGAGAACAAACCATGCCCATTTGGGGAGCTTAAAAATTATTAAGGGCTGAGTCTCACTCCAGAGGTTCTTATCTAATGGATAGTTTTTAAGTTCCCCAAGTGATTTTAATGTGCAGCTAAGGTGGTGAACTGGACTTTATAACAAAGACATTTCAGTTTACTTCTCCATCTTTCATGGTTTTATATTTGTGCTGTTCCATCCAATCTCTGATCTGATCTCTTTTGAGAAAATCATAGACCTAAGGTAGGACTATCAAGGTTTGAGGGCTATAGCTGTACTATCAGGATGGCTTGTATACATAGTCTCATTCTTACTTAGGAATAAATTTAACAAGAGAAGGGCAAAACTTATACTCTTAAAACTAAGAAATATTATTGAAATAATTAAAGACCTAAATAAATGAAAAGACATCCTATGTTCATGGATCAGTAGACAATATTGTTAAAATGGAAGTTGTCCCCAACTTGGTCTAGAGATTCAAAATAATCCCTAACAAAATCTCATTGTCTTCTTTGCCGAAATCAGTAAACTGATCCTAAATTCATATGGAAATTGAAGGGAGACAGAATACTCAAAACAATTTGAAAAAAAAAGAACAAAGTTGGAGGATTTACATTTCCTGATTTCAAACTCACTACAAAGCTCAGTGATCAAGATGTATAAACATGAGATGCAGCATAAGGATGGACATATAGATTAATTGTATAGAACTATAAGTCCAGAAATAAACCCTCACATTTACTGTCCATTGATTTTTGACAAAGTGAAAAGACATGTAGGAAATTTAAATGCATATTACTTAGTGAAATAAGCCAATCTAAGAAGGCTACATACTTTATGATTCCAACTATATGACATTCTGGGAAAAGACAAAACTATGGAGAGTTTTAGGCCAATGAAACTACTCTGTATGGTACTGCCATGGTGGACACATGTCATTATACATTTGTCCAAACCCATAGAATGTATAACACCAAGAGTGAACCTTATGCAGGCTTGAAGGGAGCGCCAACCAATTGATGTGTTTCTCTCACATCAATGTTTCTCTCTGTCTCCCCCACGCCCATCCACTCTAAAAAGCAATGGAAAAATATCCTCGGGTGAGGATTAACAAAACAAAACAAAACACACACAAAAAAAACAAACAAAAGTGAAGCTTAATGTAAACTATGGACCTTGGGTAATAATGAAAATAATGTAAGTTAATCAAATGTAACAAATGTACCACTCTATTGGGGGATGTTGATAATGGGGGGAGGCTTTGCATTTGTGGGGGCAGGAGGCTATGGAAATTTTCTGTATCTTCTGTTCAGCTTTGCTGTGAACCTAAACTGCTCTTAGAAATAGTCTTTAAAAATAGGACTATATTATAGGAAAAGCATGACACCCTTAAGAGTTCAATACAAATGTCAAAGGAACAGACAGCTAAATGAATACTGGAATGCTTTTCTCTACTCTCCTTGCCTGACAACACTTTGCATATCCTTTCATATCACTTTCTCAGTGATGTCCTCCCCAACTTGCAGGCAGGCATAATCCCTCCTCCTCCTGCAATCCCATCGCCATGTGATAGAGTGGGAGTTCTCAGGATTCAGTGAGCATCTGAATAAACCTGTGGGAGCTTGTTAAAACACAGATTTCTTGCCCCTGCCAGGATTTCTAGATGCGGATTCTGGCGCCTAAAAATTTCATCTCTCCCAGATGATGCTAACACCACACTTAGAGTGGCACTGTTACAGTTCATTCTGCATCTGGCTGGCTCCTGTAAGACTGAGAGCTCAACAAGGAATTTCACCCAGCACATGTTAGACACTGAATACATGTCTTACTCTTGTTTGCTTGTTTTTATCAGCCTCGTCCTGTAAGTCTTGCTGGGCCATTTGCACGAGTTTCGTGCTCAAGTCCTGCTCTTCTCTGTACTCCTGCTGAAGACGTTCTATCTTCTCCTGGAGGGCTTTTTCCAAAGTGGCCCTGAGTCTCTGTCTTGTCCTCTGTTTCTGTAGCTTATCCTGCTCATTCTCAAACTTCACCTGAGCTCTTTCGTCTTCCTAAGGCAGAACAACAAGGGAGATAATCCAGTACAGCTGGACAAAACAGATTCATGCATGTCATATACACCCCTGGAATTAGAAGAACTATAAGAAATAAAACTTGCCGAAACTGGTTTGGCTCAGTGGATAAGAGCATCGGCCTGCGGACTGAAGGGTCCCAGGTTCGATTCCGGTCAGGGGCATGTACCTTGGTTGCGGGCACATCCCCAGTGGGGGGGGGGGGGGGGGGAGGTGTAGGAGGCAGCTGATCGATGTTTCTCTCTCATCGATGTTTCTAACTCTCTATCTCTCTCCCTTCCTCTCTATAAAATATCAATAAAATATATTTAAAAAAAAAAAGAAATAAAACTTGCCTTCTCATTGCTGAGTCAGCAATAAGGCTTTGTGAAATTGCTGCATATGTAACTATAAAGTAATAGTTGTCAAGTTCAAAATGCAGAAATGTATAAAGAGAAATCACCTTTAAACCTAGTACCCATCACACAGCACCACTCTCAACATTTCAGTGGCTTGGCCTACACTTTATTCTTCTATGCCCATCTGCACAGCTAGATGTGGGTGCATTATTAAACAGCAATAAGAGTCCAAAATGGAAATGTACATGTCAGCTAAATATGCAAAACTAAATTTTAAGCATTTTGTTCTTAAAGTATTCCCCCATCCCTCTCATTTTCCTAGCTTTCTGGCTGGCTTGACTGCCTGGCCAAACAGGCGGTTTAAATGGGGCATCAATGCTGTTGGGCCTTGTGGGTTTAGTAGAAAATTTGGGACATTAGTCCTCCTGCCAGAGGCAGCTGAAGTCTCCTGAAGGGATAAGTGTTTGTCCAGCTGGGACAGGAGATGACGTAGCAATCAATAGTGAGGATGGGATACAAATCCCAATTTGACTTGATTTAACTGAGATTCATAACAGCCATGATTACTGGCCTGTGAGAGGCGAGTTATGTACACTAGACTTTTCCACTAATGCCAGTAAATTCAACAGAATGGTAAGGGTCAAATTCGATCAGTGCAGAATCGAAGGAAAAGGAATGGGTATCAAGCATGAAAGCCGGTGGAATAGCAGGCCACACTTTTTTAAAGTAAGCTCAACCACCTCCGGCGGAAGTAACCAGCCAAATCCAGACTATCAGATAGGAAGGGATGGGATGGGGGAAAACTGTTCAAGACTGAGGAACCTAAAAGTAGTTTGCCATGTTTTGGCTTCACCGGGACAGTTTTCATCTTACACCTGTTGTGCCAACGTAATGAATTTATTGCACCCCTGTCAATCTCAAGTGAATAACAAACAGTCATTCTTTCTAAAAGAGACTTATAACAACCATATTTGGATTCTGATTTAACTATCAAATAAGTTAGACAATGATGGTGTAATGTTGATTCATGCACAGCAGATGGTTATTGTTGTGTTGGATGCTGTCATTGTTTTATGAGACAACCTAAGGGAAAAGAGGTCAGTGCCCTGGCCAAATAGGTGCTGCCTGTTTCAACCGCACACCAGTTGAAAATGCTGCAGTAGGGGCAGCAATCTTGTTGGAACAAAATTATTGACATTGGTGGCCAGAAGGTCACCATAGCTGTTCCACAGCATTTCTTCATAGGATTTGGAAACTGTCAATTTACATATCACATATCAAAGAACAGGGGATGTTGCCGAATTGTCACTAGCCCTCCATAGCACTGCCCATGGCTATCCCATTTCACCCTCCCAAAACAGGCAGTTGCATTTTGCCTCCTTTCACAGATAAAGAAATTGAGCCACCGTAGTGAAGTAACTTGCTCTCTGCAATGGAAGGGCACTATTAGCTGGGCCTTGAAATCCAAGGCTCAGATCATGTTGCCCTGCGAACCGGCCCAGGCCATCAGGCAAACTGTGCAGCCACAGGCCTGCAAGCTGGTCCTATAACCAGGGAGTGATCACCCTATGACCGCATTTTAAAAGGCCCACCACAAGGCGCGCCTCCTCCTCCTTCAGCCTCTGCGCTGCCTGCCTTCGTGCGTTCATGTCGGTGATCTGGGCATTCAGCCCCAGCCGTGTGTTCTCCACTAGCTTTTTCTGTCTCCTCGCCTCTTCGGCTTCCCGCCTTTCCTTGGCTAATCGGTCTTCCTCCCAGAGCTTACAGAACATCTGCTCTTCCACCAGTTTTTGCCTTTTCAGCTCCTCATTAAACGCAACCTGTGCTTTCCGCTCCTCGCACACCTTCTTCTCATGGATAGAAAGCAATTCAGTGCGGAGCTCCTCACAGCGTTCCCTGAAAGGAGAATTTTAAAGACAAAACCTTCATGAGACATGGCTCTATTTAGGCACATATCTGTACAGACAGATACTGAAATAGAAAAAGTCAAAGACCTGGATGTAGGCCATACGAGCAGAGAAAACATGTGACGAATGGCAGGGAATAGGCACCATGATGTCACAGACAAAATACGGGCACTGGGTCGGACAGAGCAGGCTTTGAATCCTAGTTTTGACATTTCCTGTGTGACCTTGGGTTGAAAACTTGACCTATCTGAGCTTTTTTATTTTATTTTTTTTTAGTCTTTTAAGGTTCTGGTAAGGATCAGAGATAACAGATGTAAATGCCTGGTAAGAACTAAGAGCTCCATAACTGGTAACTATGATTATTACTACAGGGGAAATACTACAATATTACAAGTGGACGAGGCTTTGGTAGGAAGAGACCCCACATGCACTTCCAAGGAAGGTCATCTGTGACCACAGAGATGGAGGCTTCCCCATCACCCCTGGGCTCCTGGCAGGGCACATGTCCACCGAAGGGGTTTCGCCTGAGCTGCCTGTGCACACCCGGGCTATGTCACCATTCAAGAAGACATGCTCTCACCATAAGTGTTTAGACTGTGTCCTTTCTTTCAGTCTTGGTTATTCAAATTTCTTCAAAAGTTCTTCATTGAGCCCTGTGATAGTCAACAATGTCTACACTTCAGAATTACTTAGGGATATTTTCAAAATCCTACTCCCCACTTCTTCCCTTCCTCCTCCCAGACCAGACTAGGTAAAACAGAACACCTGGGGTGGACACAGGCCTCTGCAGTTTGTCAGAGCACCCAGGAGGTTCTGGCATCCAGCCGTGCGAGGAGACCCTCTGACTGAAGGCAATGTTTATAAACATCAAGTCTTCCTGGTTTCTAAATCAAATTCAGCGCCAAGAAGCTGAAGTTTGAAAATGGGCTCAATATAGAACTTCTGATGAAATTTTAATAGCTAAGACTGAAAGAAATAATGAAGTCTAAACTCTCACTGCAAGAATAGTCAATACTTCTATTTTAATGATAATAAGCACTGATAAAAGTGCTTTACATGGTACTTTCACGCATGGAATCTTGTATCACCCTCGTAAGTATCCTTTAACTCAATGTAGCAGCAAGAACTACCTCCATTTTAGAGTTAAAGCAGGAGCCTACGTGTCTTCCCAGGAGTAGTAATGCTATTGGCAGCACGCACTGACGTTTAATTTGCAGGCACTGTTCTAAGCACTTTACCGGTATGGACTCTTACCATCTTCATAACAACCAATGTCGCAGTGAACATTACTGCAAGTTCATTTTCATCATTGTGATCAGCCCCATTTACAGATGAGAAAGAGGAGGCACAGAGCAGTTAAGCATCATAGGTAAGTTCATACATTTCATATGTGGTAGAGCTGGGAGTGAAAACCTGGCAGGCTGGCCTGGAGTTTAGGTTCTTTGGTATCTCATTGTAAGAGTACATACATGTAAAGTGCTTAGAAAAATGCCTGGCCAGTAATTGACAGAGACAAGTGTTCTCACCATGCATCCTAGGGCATTTGTTTAACAAAAACACCCAAAACAAAACAAAGCCCAAAACTGCCTACTTTAATCTGGGGTTCAATCGCTCACTGTGTATAAATACAGAACACTTAAAAGAAAATCACAATGTAAAAATCACAATGTACCAAGAGCATGCTCCATAAAAGAAGTATTGATAAACTGGGTTTCGTCAAAATTAAAATCTTTTTCTCTGTGAAACACCCTCTTAACAGAATAATAATAATAATAATAATAATAATAATAATAATAAAACAAGCTACAGACTAGGAAACAATATTCCAAACTACATATCCTGCATAAAAGACTCATATCCAGAATAAAGTACTCTCAAAACTAAATAGCTAATCCAATTAGAAAATGGGCAAAAGAAATGAAGAGACATTTCACAAAGATGATGATCTATATATGGCAAATAAGCACATGAACAGTTGTTAACATCCACCAACCTTTAGGGAAATATATGAATGACCCATTGAAATTCACTTGCTAGTGTCCCCTTTGTCCCTCACAGCCAGCAGGGAGTGTCCAAGTCCAACCAAGGACAGGAGATGAGGCTAAATTTCAGAAAGGCCAGAAAATCAAAGTCTGATCCTGTGTTGGTTACTACAAGCTTGAAAATCTAGTACAATGACTATCTGTGGAACTCAAGTTACCATCTTCAAGATGGGGAGTAGCAAGTTCCTTCTGGTGATATGCATGACTAATCTGGTTTTCTTCACTGCCCTTCTTTAGCAGCTCCCCGAGCCCTGAAATTTCCCATTCCCTCTAGTCTTAGCAGTTTAATTTACTTTGTTAGCAGCTGTATCTGCAATTTGTATGCACTACTCACTGCAATAGCTTACTTCTCCTTTGGGCCTCTACTAGGAAGATGTAGGACAGTCTATATGATTAATAGCAACTTCATGGCAGAAAAAGAAGAGATGGCAAAAGCTTTATCTCTGAACTATGTCTTGCCCTAGCTGGTTTGGCTCAGTGGATAGAGCATTGGCCCATCTCAGGTTTGGTTCCTGGTCAAGGGCACGTACTTCAGTTGCAGGATCGATCCCCAGCTCTAGTCAGGGTGCAGGCAGGAGGCCACAAATCAATGTGTGTCTTTCACATCGACGATGTTTCTCTCTCTGTCTCTCACTCTCCCTTCCACTCTCTCTAAAAATCAATGGAAAAATGTCCTCGGTGAGGATAAACATCAATAACAAAAAGAACCATGTCTTGATCCCTCCACATGCTTGGTTTTGCTTCTTTCTAACATCTGTTGACCTTTGGATATCTCACCTATTCAGATTTCATGCGCTGTGAAAAATGAACTCATGTATTCCTTCTGTATTCTACCAAACTTTAAACTCAGAGTTTGCATTTTACTTTATCTTGAGCTATCCTATATAATAAAGAGGTAATATGCAAATTGACCCTCATGCCATAAGGCCGTCACAAGATGGCGGCGCGCACAGCAGGGGCGGGGCAGCAGGGGCAGGGCTGGCAGCTGCTCTGTGCAGCTTCCGCCAGGGTTCCTGGGGCCCCACAGGGGCACAGGGGTCCCAGCAGCCAGAGGCGGGGCATCAGGGCGGCACTCCAGGACTCAGGCCATCTGGCAGTGCACCAGCCACACGGGGCGGGACTCCAGGACTCGGGGCGGTCCCATGGCACTGGACAGGGTGGTCCTGGGTCTCGCACGATTTCGCGCAACAGGTCACTAGTAAGCAATAACACTGTATTTTGAAATTTGTTGAGAATAAATATTAAGTGTTCTTAACTCTAAACAAAACAAAAAAATCCCTTAGTGCCTGCATTTTGCAATGATGTGTAAATAATTACCAAGATTTAAAGGTACTGGTACAACTACTGTCTATAACCTCTTCAAGCTACACTCTACTGTACATTAGCAATCTTGTCTTTTTTAATACACAGATTTTGTGTGTGTGTTTTTCTGACATTATTACCTGAATTGCTGGTCTAGCTTTTCAGCCACAAAATCTTGCCTCTCTTTTTCTTTCTTCTCTTTTAATAATCTGGTTTTATATCTCATTCTTTCTTTTCTCTCTTCAATTGTTTCTTCTTTCAATTGCATTTCAGTAAAATACTCATTTTCTTCTGATGCTAAAAGTTCACGCAGCCTGAAACAAAACGACCAAAAAAAATTATTTTTAAAATTAAAACTGTGATGCCACATACATCACTTTACAAATTTATTTTTATTTTGTTAAATTTTATTTCAGAAGTACATGTTTAATCATTGCATTCTTCCATAAAATAAAACTAGTTGTCATTTAAAGCAATAAAGAGAGCCTGACCAGAGTTGCTCAGTGTTGAGCGTCAACCTATGAACAAGGAGGTCACAGTTCAATTCCTGGTCAGGGCACATGCCTGGGGGCTTTCAGGAGGCAGCTGATTGATGATACTCTCTCATCTTTGATGTTTCTATCTCTCGCCCTCTCCCTTCCTCTCTGAAATCAACAAAAATGTATTAAAAAATAAAGCACTGGTTGCAACGGCCATGGTGAGGTTGCAACTGCCCTGGTGAGGTTGAGACAGCCCCTGTGAAGTTGAGATGGCCCCGGTGAGGCTGGGACGGCCCCGGTGAGGCTGAGACGGCCCCAGTGAGATTCAATAGGCCCCGGTGAGGTCGAGACAGCACCAGTGAGGCCAGAACGGCCCCGGTGAGGTCGAGACAGCCCTGGTGAGGTTGAAACGGCCCCGGTGAGGTTGAATCGGCCCCGGTGAGGTTGAGATGGCTCTAGTGAGGTTGAATTGGCCCTGGTGAGGTTGAAATGGCCCCAGTGGGGCTGAAACAGCCCCGGTGAGGTTGAAACGGTCCATGTGAGGTTGAGATTGCCCCTATGAGGCTGGAACAGCCCCAGTGAGGTTGAGACGGCCCCAGTGAGGTTGAATCGGCCCTGGTGAGGTTGAGACGGCCCCTGTGAGGTTGAGGCAGTCCCTGTGAGGCTGAGGCGGCCCCTGTGAGGCTGAGGCGGTCCCTGTGAGGCTGGGACGGCCCCTGTGAGGCTGGGATGGCCCTTGTGAGACTGAAATGGCCCCTGTGAGACTGAGATAGCCCCTGGGAAGCTGAGCAAAATACATGAACTCACTCATTTATGGATAATAAGGACCATTATAGACTGATGAACAAAAATGGATACAGAGGCAGAGCAGCATTGAGAAGACTGTCAAACTACAGTGGGAACCCTAGGGAAGGTTGGGGGGGGGGGGTAGGAGATCAACTGAAGGACTTATATGCATGCATATGAGAATAAGACACTGGGGGGTGGGGGGAGCCAGGGGAATGTCAAGGGGGGGGGGGGAGGAGACATGTGTAATACTCTTTGTAATACTTTAATAAAAAAAAAAGAAATAAAAGTGAAGCATGCTAAAAAAGAAAAAATAAAGCACTGATCTGTGCCATATTTTATTTGATCACATATAGATGTGATATGTAATGTATATCTTTAACAAAAGGAAAAATGAGATATTAATTAAAGTAACAAAATATAAAATAATTATTATTTTGCTATCATGATAATGCAGGTGATTATAAGTAAAAACATAAACAAGCAATAGTTATTGCTTTGGCAGGAATATGAATATCTCAGCCATGATTCTTACTATAACATTCACTTGATTTTTTTTGACTAGCCAGTCTCAAGTGGTTTCAGGATTATTTCATAGTCTGGGTCATCAGGCTTGTGAGCCTTACTTATTTCGTCTTTCTTCAGTGTTGATGATAAATCCTTGCATGGCATCCTTCATTCTTGCTTTCACAAGACTGCCCACAAATTTGCGGTCATTGTGCTGGAACCAGTCAACTTTCAAGCGTTCCCGCTCTATGGACTTAATGGAATCCAAAATAGCATGATGTTTCTGATAGTTGCGCAGGATTCTTCCCAGTTGTTGCTCAGCCCTTTGGCCTTCGGGAGGCTTGGCTCTCTGAAAACAAAGAACAACTATCACTTTTGATAGATCCAAAATCAACAGCATATTTTCAGTTAATCATGTCAATACTCAGACAAAATAAAACTTGGTACTACATAAGTTTAAGTGGCTAAGTCGTAACTTGTTTGATTCTTTGAGCCTATACTTAAGATCAAATTCGTCTCAAATATTTCTCAAGTGCCATTTGAGTAAAAGTTCATAGAATTATAAAGTAAAAAATTTGAATGGGATGCTAGAGATTATCTAGTCAAATCAGAGACATTAAGTGATTTGCTCAAGGTGCTTCAAATAGAGCAGACCTGGCTAGACCAAGAATCAGAGGTCTTCCAATTCCTGACTTGATCTTGCCACTCAGTATTCTACTATTTCTCTGGGCAGACAACATAGTTACCACCATCCAAACACTTTCAATTAAAAGAGGCTGCTAAGTAGCTGTGACCAGGTACCTTCTGGTTGGAGCACAGTCCCAATATGCTGGGATTGCAGGTTTGATCTCCAGCTAGGGCACAGAGAAGAAGGAACCAATGAATGTATAAATAAGTTACCAACAACAAATCTTTCTTTCTCTCTCAAAAATCAATTTAAAAAATTTATAAGAGGCTGCTACCTAAGTACAGGTGACCCTTGAACAAAACAGGAGCTAGGAGCACACAGTCAAAAATCCACATATCACTTTTGACTTCCCCCAAAACTTAAGTTGTCCCTTGGTATCCACAGGGGATTGGTTCCAGGACCAGCCCCCCCCCCCCCAATCTGTGAATGCTAGTCCCCTATAAAAATATAAAAAATTAGATCAATGCATAGTTGGCGCTCTGCATCTCTGGACTCCAAACTGTCAATCAAAAATTATACAGGGCCCAGCTGGTGTGGCTCATTGGTTGACCATCCATCCATGCACCAAGAGGTCACTGGTTTGATTCCCTGTTAGGCTACGTGCCCAGGTTGTGGGCTCAATCTCCACTGGGGGGCGTGCAGGAGGCAGCAATGGATATTTCTCTCCCTCTCTCTTCCTCTCTCTCTAAAATCAATAAAAACATTAAAAAAATAGTACAGGTGTTTATTGAAAAAACTCCATGTATGAGTGGATATCATGCAATTCAAACCTATGTTGTTCAAGATCAGCTATACATAGAATGTATATAAAATAAGTTGTGAGCTCTAACCGGTTTGGCTCAGTGGATAGAGCATCGGCCTGCGGACTGAAGGGTCCCGGGTTTGATTCTGGTCGAGGACATGTACCTTGGTTGCGGGCGCGTCCCCAGTTGGGGGTGTGCAGGAGGCAGCTGATCGATGTTTCTCTCTCATCAATGTTTCTAACTCTCTGTCCCTCTCCCCTCCTCTCTGTAAAAAATCAATAAAATATATATATTAAAAAAAATAAAATAAAATAAGTTGTGAGAAGGAAGAAAGGAAGAAAGTTGGGGAGAAAGGAGAGAACTAAGGAAAAGTAAAAAAGAAAAGCAAAACCGGTGGTAAAACTTTATTTCTATTTCTATTGTGCCCAGGAGTTTAATGCAAGGGCTATGCTCCTGATATTTTGGGTAACTTGGATTTCTGTAAATATGTTCATTTTACACAAACATCCACTAAAAGGTTGGAAATGCACACACCATTTTGAATATATATTGATACATTTAATAAAATCACATGGAGTATATCTTTTTCAATTCTGTATTCCTGACATTGAACATAATGCCTACCACTGTCAGGTTCTCATAGGAAGGAAAGACAGAAAGAAAAGACAATGTTTCTGGGTGGGCTTGATACAATTTCTGCTCCTCCTAGGGCCACCATTAAATCCACGGTCTTGAGCTTTGTACTTCCGGCTAGTTTTATCAAGTCAACCTTATGTGAGTCGTGAGACTCTGGGGTCCTGATTCACAGCAACAAAACTCAACTTACAGCAGAGAGTCCATCTTATCACTTACACTTAGAACGTCATTGTCAGGGCTACCAAAATACAAGGTTGGGTCTTGGTAAAGGAGTCTTCTGGAGTAAGAAAATCAACATCTGGAGAAGTCTGATGAAAAGATTAAGGGTTCCAGTATGCAGATGGATACTTAGGTTTAACTGAACAAGACACGGCAAGGTTGAGATGAGCTAGAGACAGAACATGGTGCCTGAAGTAATATGGGAATTAGCTAATCCCGATCAGAATTATTTAGAGTCTGGAGCCAGTTAACAAATTACTGTTCTCTAATATGTATGGCATTTTAGAAATGCAGCTTCAGTGTCAACAAAACAGAGCAGGGTTGAAACTTCACCTTGGGTAGAATACACAGAAACTCAGGTTCCCAGTAGACACACATACAGGCTGAGAACAGCAACCAAGTTCCAAGATCATCAGGAATCAATTGTCTTGGCAAGAACCAGGCCCTGAGGCACATTTTGACTGAAGAAGGGAATAGGGTTAGAGGACAGTGAGAAACAGCCGGAGCAGTAGCCAGGGAGCCAGGAAGCCTTTTAAGGCTTGGGGCTTGCCATGCAGGACTCTGTGGCCAGAAAGGACCCATTCTCTGGATGAATAAACTATGATCTGGAGTTCTCTAACAAGATGATGCCAATCCATGCACAGTCTTATCATTAACCAAAGCTGTCACTGCTTAATAGAAATATAATGTAAACCAGATCTATAATTTACCATTTTCTAGTAGCTGGATTTTTAAAAGTAAAAAGACACCTTAAACTAACAAAATAATATTGAATGTAAACTATAATTGAAAAATAAAAAATTAAAAAGAGTAAAAAGAAACAGGGAAATTAATTATAATAATATATTTTATTTAACCAATATATCCAAAATACTATCATCTCAACAGGTGATTCTAAGCATATTTCAAGTGATCAAAAGTTATGTGTAGACACTGGACTCTAAACCATGCTAAAGGCAAGCAAAAAAAGAATTTTATAACTACCGTGTATTTTCAAGGTCACTGAAGGCTTTTGTTACTGTAACATCTCACATTATAGTTTCTAGTATTACAGTTTACAGTTTAATCTCTTAAAGAACAATGTCTTATATTCTAGCTAGGATTCTGGCCTCTACCCCTCTGTCCATGATCAGAATAAATGTCCTCCTAAAAAACTATTTTGAGAAGTAAATAACTGGGTTCCTAGGAGGCACTCATCAAACAGTGGCTCATTTCGATTTTCCATTACTTCAGACATTACACCTTTTATTGCTTTTTTCTGGTGTAGCTGTTTAGCACCCAAGTCTCAGCTCTGGTGGCTTTTATTCTTCTCCCACAACTCTGCAACCGCTACCATCCACATTTCTTATCACACCCTGACATCTGAGATGCACAGACTCTGATCTTTTCCTTTCTATTTTTCTATAAGCTCCAAGTGTAAGCTCAAAGCATTACATAGGCCTGCTTCTCTGGTCTGGAGGTAATCTGGTGGAACAGAAATCCCTACTATTCCCAACACAAATAGTGGCACCTGACCAATGGCACCAGCCCCTCAGCTCTGTGTTCTGATACCAAACCCAGAGTAGGTAAGTTTCTGTCCCTGATGAAGTCTATCTATAATTAACTTAAACCCTACAGTCTGTAGAAACTCCAGTGTACTGATTTCCAGACCCAATCCTACAGTCCTTGGACTTAGAAAAGAGGGAGCAGGTCTATAAATGGACTGATAATTGCTGTGTGCACCATGGAACATAAAATTGTATCTTTCATTATCCCTGATATTTCCTTCATAAAGTGTCCTCACAACTGTAGCATATCAAGATCTACTATTAACCTTTTATGGTTTTCTGCATGAGCAAGTTGTCTCTGCAGTTAGGTAATAAGCAACTTGAAGGCAGGGATCAGACTTCTGTTGAAGAGTAAACCTCCCAGGGTCATTGTGTCTCCCACTTTGCTGTGCATGCAGGAGGCACTCAAGCAACACCTCCATAATTGCCTAATTACACATGGAGTTTTCTAGCCTGTTGAAACACAGGTGCACGGACCTAAGACCAAGTCAGCTTTCCAGGCAACAAACCCTCCTGTTTGCATCCAGGCCTGCAGGGACACTTCTGTTACAGCTGAGTTTGCACAGAAAGGCTCTATAACCCCTGGCAACCCCTCACAGCCCAACACCCCTTCCACAGAGAACCGAATCACCTCCGTCCCAGACCGATTTCCTGCTGCCTGACCTACTGCCTTTCCCATGACACACACACCGCAAATCGCAAGGGACGACGACAGCCTTTGGGCGTCTTGGAGCCTAAAACCCCTCAAGATCCCAAGTAGTAATTCTCCCAATACAGAATATAAATATTGTAACAAGCAGGGGAGGGGGAGGAGGGACGGAATACCCAAGCGAAATTATCCTTTTCAAAATCAACCCCATTGTAGCAGGCACCAGTTTTCCTGAGCCCCCGCTGGAGGCCGGATTGGGCTCCGCTAGGTCTGGAGTGCTCGAGGATGCAGAAAGCAGTTGGGGCCCGCACACATCCCCTGCTTACCACCATCACCACTTTGGGAGTGGGGCCCTTAACCTCCCGCTGTACGATGCCAAACCGCTGGCTGTACATTTTCGAGTCTCCTCTCGGGATAGTGCAGCGTCTGCCGCAGTTCCCTAACGGTGCAACCGGTGGAACCAGCTTCGGAGACACAGATGTCCCGTTGCCATGGTGAGGCTCGTGGGGCAGGTGGGTGGGGCGGAAGTTGATCCTGTCACCATGGTGACCATAGACGCTGGGACTTGCGACTTCCTCTGGAAGCGGATAAGCTGAGGGGGGGGAGAGGGGGGAGGCCTCACCAAGCCCTTGATCAGGTGTCCTGCAGACCTCGCCCTTTTCCTCTAGGGTTCATCTGAATAGTAGAAAAAAGCCTCCTTTACCCGAAGTGAAGTCGAAGATCTAATAATATTCCAATTGGCTTTGCTATTTATATCCTGTAACCAGTCGGTCTAAAAGCACGAGAAAGGTTAGTGGACATTTTATGGGAAGGTTATTAAATGTTGTGGCCATCCTAGGATAATCTTGATAACGTAAATCATCACAAGACCTCCTTATATATTTTTGTAGTTCTTTACAGTAATTTGCAAGGTATTTTCACACATAGATGTTTGAGCCTCACAAATATCTTAAAGGTTAACGGAACAGCAGGTATTATCCTCATTTTACAATAAAGGCTGAGAGAGCCGAACTGCCTTGTCAGCCTGCCCAACCAGTAATGATAAATCTGTTACTAATGAAATCTTATTACTCTGGGCACAAACCAAGAGTTAGACTTGGGGTACTCTAGGATGGGGGGCAGACCAGATGGGCTGGTAGTGCAGTGATAGGAATTACTGGGCACCATAAAAACCAGGAGTCTGAGTCAAGGGTCACATTGGACCAAAGTCAGGATGTGTGGATTAGATGTGCAAGTAAATCAGGCCCTGAGAATCCAGAGCCCAGGGAACCTGGAAGGGGCCCTCAGCACAGGTGGAGGCTGTATTTCCAGCCAAGAGCAATGTCGTCAATACCTTAAAGCCAATTAAGATGACACTTTGCTGCTCTCTAAAGTGGGGTGGACATAGAACACTAGAATATATAGATTACAGAAAAAAATCAGTACCTAGCCAGTCACTGCCATGTACAATAACCAGAGCACAATTATTGTGCATACCATTTCAAGGCTTCAATTTACTGTAAATTAACATTCCTTAATCACTTGTAATCCACCCACTTCGGATTTTGTATATGGTACATTTCTAGATTTGGATTCCATTTCCTGAATTGCTGGTTCAGCTTTTCAGCCACAAAATAATGTTTCTTCTCTTTTAATAATCTTTTAAAATAATTTTTTTCCTATACTGCTTCTTCTTTCAATTGTAGTTCAGTAAAATACTCATTTTCATTTACTGCTAAGAGTTTATGTAGCCTGAAACAAACAGAGAAAGAAATAAGTTAGATGGTTGTCTCGGATCCCTGGACCGAGTCCTGAGGGCCAGCTAGTTCCTTGACCTTTCAGTCCCACGGGTGTCTGGTCACCAGCTGGTCTCTGGACACCAAATCCTTGGGAGGGAATGAAAACACCCTCGGCCAGGCAGGGGCGTTTGGGAAAAGCAGCTGAGACTTGGGGGTGCCTCAGGCACCCCTGAGGTCATAGAGCCCAGAGGATCCCGTCCAAGTGAGTTTTGGTGACAGGGGGAAGCTACCCCTGGGTGACACCCGGCTGCCCTGGAACGTCCTAAGCGTTGGTCCTGAGAGTGTCGTGCCGCACCCTCATCATAGGCAAGCCCCGTAATTTAACTCCAGTTCGGTTTTGCCTGTTTTACCACAATTTGAATCAATTTCCCTTATCAGGGCAGAGGCCACACCCCTGGTCCGCCAGGTCCTGCAGGGGTGAGGGGCAGAGTTCCTGGGGCCCAGGTGGGATGAACGTGGTCCCATGCCCAGGTGGGCCTATTCTGAGGGTGGAGGGGCCAGGCTTGACGCGGTGAGCCTGGGCATTCAGCCAAACCCTCATGGAGGCCTAATAGAAGTTACTTGCCGAAGGTCCTTGGTCAGAACCTGACCTTTATCTTGCCACCCACTATCCCACTTTCTCAGAGGCAGTCAACGCTGTTACCATCATCATGACATTCCCAGAAGATACACTAAATATATGAATCAGTAAATAGGACAACAAAAATCATTTAAAAATAATTTTAAAATAGAACAGATTAGAGACAAAAACTATATTATTTCCAATTCCTATTGGGCCCCAACAAGGTTCATACAAGGGCTATCCTCTTGATAGTTTTCTGAATTCTACAAATTTCATGAAAGTTGGAAATCCATTCACCATTTGCAATACATATTGATGTATTTAATAAAATTGCATGGACTATATCGTTTTCATCCCTGTACCCCAGTATTAAGTTCTCAATAGTGACAAAGGGCTGAGACCCACATTTCTGCTAGGTGGGTTTGACGGAATTTCTGTGTTGCTGGGTCACCATGAAATCCATGGTCTTCCTTCCACTTTGCATTTCCAGCAATGTAGTTATGGAGTTATCCTCAGGTTAAGTAGTGAGACCCTTTGGAGCGGATTCCTGACAGGGTGGCTTTGTGATGCGTCACGTTGACTAGCCTAGGTTTCCCAGAACTCCCTTCCCCATACGCTTCCGGTTAGAATGGGCCACAAGAAACATTTTATGTGCTAACTGCAGGGGAGAAGTGAAACAGCAGCATGTTGTTTTTAAGCTTTGACAGTTGGTACAGGAGCACCAGGCACTGTTGCAGTTCACACGTTGTCATTTATCTGCTGGCTCGCCTCCTAGGTGTGAAGTAACAGGTCTGAGGCTGCTCCACCTCTCCAGGATCCTCCTTCAGCTTCTCAAATTCCTAGGCCAGGTGCATATTCAACTCTGTTGTGAAGGGCACCAGTTTCTTCTGCAGGACACCCACGTCATCGAAGTTGGAGGTGGTGAGTGACATGGGTTCCAGGCCATCTGCAGGGGGGTCCAGCTTGTGCTTGTGGGCGCCAATGTGTCCTCGGTCTCCCACATTTACATCCATCTTCCCTTCCCGAATGCCTGCCCTGCAGACTTCAAGCTCCAGCATTAGATGCAAATACCACAGCCTTACAGAGACTGTTTAACCTGCTCCCACAATTGCGTATGGTCAAATACCTATAAATCCCTTAATATACATATATATATACATATATACATATATATAAATATACATACATACATATATATAAAATCTTTATGTCAGTGGTGCTGCTTTTCTAATTGTACCCTGATACACACGATAACCAGATTCTTATTTCATCAGTCAGAATACCAATCAAATCAATTTCACATAGGACATCATTGTCAAAATTACCAGCATTCTAGGGTTGGGTGGTTGGATCCTGGGAGGAGCAAAACAATAGCAGAAAATTATCCAGTCGACTGGCTGAAGTAGGTGGGACAGGCAAAGGAAGGAGCAGAAGAGGGTGGCAGAGAGCTGTATCATGAGTTACAGTAGGGAAATAGCTAATCTACATCTGAATTATTAAAGCTGCAAGGCTGGAACTAGAGTAAGGCAAGGGATGCACAAAAGCTACAAAACTTAAGGGGCACACACTCAGTCCCGACCTTGTAAAGCTGGCTAAGGAATGATCTCATGTCTCATCACTTTTAGCACTATGCAAAATATTGGACAGTGAGGCAGGCTGAGCCAAGACTGGCCCTTTGACAGGACTTGAAGCAGAAACTCATACTCCTAGTAGACAGGCTGAGAGCAGAAACCAAGCATGAATGTCAAGGGGCAGGGGACACAAGTGGTCAAGAAAGATGAGCCAAGCTGACAGCTCTACTTCGAAGACTGCTTTGGCTGAAGAGGAGGAGGGAGGGAAACGCAAAATGGACAGCAGCCAGTGTGGAAGGATACCCTTAGGGTTTGAGGAATCTTACGCAACCCCAGAGACCTGGAAAGAACCCAGTCTCTGGATGCACAGGTGCTCTAACAAGGTGACCCAAGCACACAGCCTTGGCACCCCTAGAGACAGCAGTGTAAAGGATTTGTTATAATGCTTAAAATTAATCCACCTTGTTTTTGGAGTTGCTGGAAACTTGTTACTATATAATTACACATTACTGAACTCAGGATTACAGTTTATGGGTTAGTGGCTTAAAGAACAAGGCTTTTACATTAATTAATGGTTTAATTCTAGACTCTATCAATACTAGCTGTTTGACATTGGACAAGTTATTTAATTTCAGAGTCTGTTTTTCCATCTGCAAAAATGGGCACAGTCAGTCTTCCTGAAAAGACCATTCTGAGAAATAAACTGGGTCCATAAGGAAGAACTCACCAGCTTGCAGTTCCTTTCCTTATTTATTCACATTACATTTTCAATTGCTGTCTCCCTGAGGAAATGTTTAGAGACACTGCCAGGTCTCACGCAGAAGCCATTTAATAGTTATGAAGAGGGCTTGTTTATGGTGGCTCTAATTCTATCCCCCACCCTAACACCAGTTCCTCCACCCCTAACAGTCAAACTTCTTGTCATGTTCAGGCTTCTGGGATTTGCACCATTTAGAGCAGATGCACCAACTTTCTACTTTCTCTTCCTTTCTTCCTTACTTCCTCTATAAGCTCAAAGGACTGAACAGGCCTGCTCCTCTGCTTTGGTGGTGTTTCCAGTTCCCACTGATTCCTACACAAGCCCTGGCAATCGCTTTACGGTCCAGCCTCTGAGTAGGTCAGTGTTGTCTCTCATAAAGCCGGTCTGTAAATTTCACCTTGAATCCTACAGTCTGCAGAAGCCTCCAGTCTACTGCTTTCTAGTTCCAGGTTTTTTAAGGTCCTTGGACCTAGAGAAGAGGGAGCAGGTCTGTATGTTGAATGTTTGCTATGTACAAAATGGAGCATCACAAAACCATTTCCTACTCTTCTTTCCCTTAATTATTTCTTCTCTCTCTTCTAAAATCTTCCATTACAAACAGCACATCACTCCCTTCTTTGTTATATGTAATGATTTCATGCATAGGGAAACTGTTTCCCCAGTTAGATTATAAGCTCCCTGAAGGCAGGAATACTCCTGAAAGACAAGCCTTCCATGGTCATTGTATTCACTGCTGTTCTCACCCACACTGCAGTGTATCCAGCAGGGACTTAGTCAGTAGCTCTGTAATTGCCCAAGTGCAGATGGAGGGACTTCTGGCCTGCAGAAACTAGTTTGTAGGAACAAAAGAACCCAGGTACTGAGGTCAATAGTTTATGTTGTCTATGTCTGGGGCTCTGTGTGGGGCCTGTCAACATTCTGCAGGAAGTAGCATTCCCCGTCCTCTCACTATCCCAGTCCTTATAGGCACTTAGCCTTCATCCTGTTGCCAGGCGTGCAGGGACAGTTCTGCATAGCAGATGAAACTGTTAATAACCTCAACAGGCCCAGGAAAGGCTCAAGAAACATAGCCTAACCCCCTCCACAGAGGATGCTCCAGGAGGTACAGGACTAGTCCAAGATCACACACTTGTGTGTCAACCCAGATCTCCTGCTTATCCACCACTGTCCAGCCACCTGGTCATCTCTTGGAGACTCTAAAGGCATTGAAGACCCCAAATGATGATTCTCTGAGTACAAATTTAAAGTCTGAATCCTGCTGGTTTTTTCTTAGGGACCAGGCTTTCTTTCCTTTTTTCTTTCTAATCTCATCACAGGACACCAAGTCCTCTCCCTTGACACACCCCACCCCCCTCAAGATAAGCCCTGACCTAGACCTCAGGAAATCTCTTGAGGCCTACACATACCTCCTCAATGATCATGATCAACACAGTGTGGGGACTTTACCTCCTACTGCACCATGCCAAAATACTCAAGGCTCAAAACTCAAGGCCCACATCTGACCGGAACCCACCCCATCCCCACCCCTCACTATACGGGGCACACCTTGGCAACCAGACTGCTGTGTCCCGAAGACGGGTTCCACCCAGGCTGAAAATCTCCGTGATCTGGGGAAGAATTAACATCATGGGTCAACGTGGCTGGTTGGGTTAAAACTAGGTCAGGGCAGGGTGCGGTGTCCCCGAGCACTGACCACTGGCGTGCCAGCCCCTCCTGCCTCCTCTGGGGCCGAATCAGAGGCTGAGTCATCCTTGCTCTTCTCTTTGTCCTCCTCAGGGTCAGGTGGCTCTTGCTTCACAAGTGGCAGGCCTGAGTCTACTGCCTGGGAGAGGTGGGAAATAGGCAACAGTCAGAAAAGCAAGGTTGGCCTAAGGAAAGAGTCTCTTATTGGCCAACCTGTCACTGTGCTCAGAAACCCCACTTCTATCACACTTCAGCACAGAAAAACCATCTGTCTAAAAAATTTTTTTCCATTCCCCACAGATTTCCATTTTTTCTATTAGCTGGGCAGCAAAGCAGGCAAAGCCTGGGGAAGGCAGAGTAATTCTGTGGAAAGGCTGCAATCAGCACACCCATTGCTCTGCTCAAAGAACCACATCACGGCTCACCATCACTCTGCTCACAGATCACCCATCACTGAGCCCCACCTTGCTGGGGCAGCCTCGCAGCAATACGGGAGAGGTCAGGATGGCTCTGCCTGGCATCCAGTCTTCCTGAGCATCCACCTTCTCTTGCTTCACCTGGGGTAAGACCACAACCCAACTCAGGCCAGGGCACTGGGCCCCCTGTGTGAAGGAGGATTGCAGCAGACTTGGTCCCAGCTTCCCGGAACAAGGCTGGATAGGGTTGGGAAGGGCAGGATGAGGTGGGGCCCTCACCTGCAACAGGGGTTCTGTGGAAGCTGGGGCAGGGCCAGGTACCTGCACGGGACTGCTTGCACCCTCCCGTAAGAACACAAGGTCAGTGCCAGGTGGGGGCAACACAAAGCCATTGCCTGCTTCCTGTTTCACTGGAGTCTGGGCTTGGTTTGGTCGGGCTGTGGGCGTGCCCGAGGGTGTCTTCAAGGTATGGCCCACACGGGGCCGTCGAGTAGATCCAGGCCTCTTTCGACGAGGGTAAGGTGGGGGTGACACTGCCCCATCCTCAGACCCTGACCAGACACTTGGCAGCAGGCGCTTCTGTGAGAAGAGGTTGGGTGTTATGGCCACCTGATGTAGTGACCTGACCACACTACCCTCCCCTGACCAACAAGCCTGCGGATCCCCCTATTAGTACCAGCAGAAAATCTGCTTATATGTGAGCCCCTTATCACTGAGCCTGTTTGTCTCCTGTTACCAGTGCCATTGCCACCCAAATTCCTCATTTACATCGGCTCGATGTCTACTAATCCTTGACCAAACCCACTGCCCCACTCACCCCTCTGAAGTTGCAAGACCCATCTGGCCTGTCCCACCCACATACCAGGTCTGTCCACCATTCCCAGGCACTGGGGGACCCGGCCTAACCTATTGCGCCCACCCGACCCTTCCAGCCCCACCCACCATGGCAAACTGCAGGCATTGGCGCCAACGACACTTCTGGCGCTTCTGGTTACTGCCCCCGAATTTGGGCTTGTCGAAGCAGAAGTCACAGTGGCCACAATCCATCCGTCGCAGGCAGGCTGCACAGGCCCCACACTTGCGGTTCTGCCGGCGGTTTGTGTAAGGTTGCTGGGGGACGGGAGACAGGGGTACTGTTGTTAAGACTCGTACAGCACTGTTCCTGCTGCTCCTCCACTAGCCCCATGGGAGGGAACTGGACGCACAGTAGTCTTAGCCTGACTCCCACTAGTCACATGTCAGTGTCTGCTAGTCACACCACCAGGCACTATCACTGTACAAATACCTCTCGATACGATTAGCACTGTGACTACTCCAACACAGTATCCATTACTCTGTCTGCCAGTCCCCACTAGCTACCAAGACAAGGTCTCTGACCTCCCCACCTCTAGTAGGATTCTGCTGACCCTCGATTAGCACCTACCACACCTGCTATGTCTACTCACCCTATGTGAACTCTGGTCATTGTGGCAGCTTTTTCTCTTTTAGCCCCACCAGAATCTGACCTTAGGTACTATCACTGCACCTGTTGATCCCATATTAGTCTCTCCCCATTGTCTGCTTATCCCATACTGGTACCCATTACTCTGCCTTGCTCTTCCCCTATTAGGCCCATTGCAGCATGTGCTTCTTTGGGCTTAACCAAGTGCCTTAGGAGAGTCTAGACTTGTCCAGGTAAGATGGGGCCACTCACTAGCTCGTCCTCGTCTACACAGTAATAGATGAACTCAGCAGGTGATGAGGGGCCCAGGGCTCTGGGGTGCTGCAGAGGCAAATGGGGTGGGGTCATGTTAGGTACTGGGTAAGATGAGGGTTGTGCCTTCCCCCACCCTCTAGCGCCTCACCAGCTCTGGGGACTCTGGAGGCTGAGGCGGAGGAAGCGGAGGTAGTGGCTGGGTTCTGGGACGCCGCCGGGCAACCATCTTGGAGTCGCAGCCTCCCCTGCGGCGGCTACGCTTACCCTAGGAGAAAGCCAAAGAAGTAGATCAGTTTAGGCACGGTGGCACCCGGCAGACACAGGACCCTCCCCCCAAAGGAATGCAGAAAGCATGCATGGGACAGACAGGCAGTGTGGGACGGGGCACTCACAGCAGGGGGAGCCACAGCTAGGGGAGGGCGTCGTTGACATCGCTGATGGTGGCGACGCAGGCGATGAGCAAGATGCTGGCAGACAGGGGCAGGTAGGTAGGGCCAGGAAGGTGAGAGTAGGGTAAAGGAGAAAAGAAGACATGAGGTGGGCAGGGCCAGGTTGGGAGGAAGCAGCAGCAAGTTCAATAGCAGAATGAGCTCTGCCCCAGCCCTGGCCCCACCAGCACCGGTCCCTCCAGCCTGACTCACTCGTAGGCAGCGCCGCTGGATGCACCTCCACTGGCGCCTGAGACCAGGGCGGGGAGGGCGAAGGCAGACTCGGCAACGACCACAGTCCTCTCGGGTCTGACAGCCCCGGCATACTCCACACCCTCGGCTCTGTGGGGGGGCCAGAGGCATGATGCAAGGGGCTAGGGCTAGGAGGGCCAGGGGCTAGGGTTAGCCTTGGGCCCACCCCACCTGCCCAACCCACCTTTTCCACAATCCTGAGGCACCGTCTCCGCTCACACTTGCAGAACAGCCCTGAGGCCACATCATGGGGCAGCTGCAGGAGGCAGGTGGAACAGGCCCCGCAGTCCTCCGTTACCCGGCAGGCTGCACACTCTCCGCAGCCCACACGCTGCAAGGAATCGGTGGGGCAAGGTCACAGACTTAAGCAGAGTGACTCCAGGAGCACTGCCCCTCAAGAGTCTCCTGACCCTATGTTAGCTCCCATCACCATGTCTGCTAGTCCCCCATTTGCTTCATCACTATACCTGATAATTACTGATTAGCCAACATCATTGAGGCCATCACAATGTCTACCATTCCCGTTAACCTCATCTACTAATATCCTATTAACACCCCTTACAGTCTGCTGACTGCAGCTAGCTCCCTACGAAATAACTAACACCACACGGATCCATCACCATTCCTTGAGACCCTCCCCTTCTCCCCTACCTCCCATTACACCTTGCTCCCACCACCCACTTGTGAGGAGGAGGTAGGTCATGCTTACCTTAAACATCCTCTGCTCCCGGTTGAAAGCAATTCTCTGCGCTGGGGGGGAGGGGGTTGGGGGGAGGAAGGTAAGAAGAGATGAGGAAAGGGAGCATTAGATATCTGACCTCACCCAGTGCCTTTGCCCTGACATTCACCATTCAATGTCCAGCCTGACACTGGTGTCCTAGACTGACACCAGAACTATTCCAGCTCCTATCTCCCCATGTCCTAGGGGCCACTCACCTCTGCAGTCCTTGCACAATGTCTTGAGCCGCTGCCTTCCGGTACCATCCCCTGAGAAGCTGATTCCACAGTTCTCACAGTGCCTGGGATAGGAAACATGAGTGTGGGGCCCTGAGTATACCAACCACAACCTTCACCCACTTGGCTCACTTTAGGCCAACACTCACCCAGGTGCAGGGAGCGAAGCTGGGGCTGTGTCAGCATCAGCCTTGGTTTTAGCCCCTGGGGCCTCCTTTCTGACCTCAACCCTCTTGGATCCAACCTGACATTTTCGAGCTTTAACAGGCTTCGAAGGCTTCTTCCGCTTCCTGCTGGGGAGAGCCAAGGATTGGGCCTGGAAGTAGGAGCAAGGGCAGGAAGAATGTAGGTCAGTGGGTGGGTTTTAGGTGGCTAAGCCCCCCTTGCATCTGGGTACCCCACATTGTGTAGCACCTTAGGGGCTGGATAGCACAGGATGCCTTGTTTGAAGTCGAAGAGGGTGAGGTCGCACGAAGGGCCCAGGTATCGAATCAGCTCAACTTTGCTTCGGATCCTGTCTCCTGTGGGGCTGGAGGTGGGCCAGAAGTTATTGGTACACAGGTGAAGCCATTGCCACTCCACCCACACAACTCTCCCCCTGAGAGGTGGACAGGCCTGCGTGGAACAGAGAAGGTAGCCTGGATCTGCTTGGCCAGGCTCTACCCCAACTAATCCTCAGTAGCAAGAATATTAAAGGTGTATAAATAGCAAAAGATATACAAACATTAATTAATATAAATGCAAATGAACGTGCATGTATTTACAACATATAATACCAGTGGTATTCTATATAAGTTAAAATAAACACAAATAGGAACACAAATACATTAAGTAAAATGTAAATGTGTTAGCAGTATATACTAAATACACAGACAAACAAACTTATGTGAGAAACAAATGTTTAAAAATCTACATAGCCCTGGCCAGGTAGTTCAGTTGGTTAGAGTGTTGTCCCGATATGCGAAGGTTGCAGGTTCAGTCTCCAGTCAGGGCACATACAAGAAGCAACCAGTGCCTCGGCCGGCATGGCTCAGTGGTTGAACATCAATCTATGAACCAGTACATCACAGTTCAATTCCTGGTCAGAGCACATGCCCAGGTTGCTGGCTCGATCCCCAGTGTGGGGCGTACCGGAGGGAGCCGAGCAATGATTCTCATCACTGATATTTCTATCTCTCTCTTCCTCTCTGAAAGCAATAAATAAAATCCTATCTAATAATAGAGAAACATGGTAATTAACCGTAACTTCACTACCCTTTCCATTGGCTAATTAGCGAGATATGCAAATTAACTGCCAACAAAGATGGCGGCCGGCAGCCAGGCAGCTGAAGCGAACAGGAGGTTTGCATGCTCCAGTGAGGGAGGAAGCCAAGGTTCCCCGCCTGCCGCCGCCCAGCTCTAAGCTCCAGAGGCAACAATATTGCAATTATAGAAGCTAAACAAACCCAGAAACCTGCTTTCAGCCGCCAGCGGGCTCAGAACTTAGAGCGCCAGTGATGGCAACAGAGTTTCAATTATAGAAGCTAAACAAACCCAGATATCTGCTTTCAGCCAGCCACAGCCTCAGAGCTGGAGCTGGCTCTCAGCTCCAGTGACAGCTATAGAAGGTAAATAAATCCTAGAAAAAAAAAAGAAATAAAAAGAGGCTGGGAGCTTCAGCCTGAAAAGGGCCCTCAGCTCCTCACCCAGACTGGCCAGGCACCCCAGTGGGGACCCCCACCCTGAAGGGGGTGTGATCAGCTGCAAACAGCCATCAGCCCGTGATCCAGGCTGGTCAGGCACCCAAGCGGGACCCCCACCCTGATCCGGGACACCATTCAGGGCAAACCAGCCGCTCCCACCCATTGACCAGGCCTCTATTCTATATAATTAAAGGGTAATATGCAAACTGACCCTAACAGCAGAAGGACTGGGAATGACTGGTCACTATGACACACACTGACCACCAAGGGGCAGACACTCAATGCAGGAGCTGCCCTCTGGTGGTCAGTCGCTCTCACAGCGGGGAGCTCTGCTGGCATACACATACATATAAAAGCCAGGCTGATGGCTGCCAGTACAGCGGCGGTGGCAGGAGCCTCTCCTACCTCTGCAGCAGCGCTAAGGATGTCAGATTGCTGGCTTAAGCCATCAGTCAAACATCCCCCGAGGTCTCCTGGACTGCGAGAGGGTGCAGGCCAGGCTGAGGGAACCCGAGTACACGATTTTCAGGCCTCTAGTGTGTGTGTGTGTGTGTGTGTGTGTGTGTGTGTGTGTGTACATACATATACTAGAGGCCCAGTGCACAAAAATTTGTGCACTCGGCGGGGGGGGGTCCCTCAGCCTGGCCTGTGCCCTCTCGCAGTCTGGGACCCCTCAGGGGATGACCACCTGCTGGCTTAGGCCTGCTCCCCGGGGGATTGGGCCTAAGATAGCAATCAGACATCCCTCTGGCAGTCTGGCAGCCCTCGGGGGATGTCCACTTGCCAGCGGGGAGCAGGCCTAAGCTGCAGTCGGACATCCTTAGCGCTGTTGAGGAGGCAAGAGAGGCTCCCACCACCACCGCTGTACTGGCAGCCATCAGCCTGGCTTGTGGCTGAGCAGAGCTCCTCCCATGTGAGAGCGCCCTGACCACCAGAGGGCAGCTCCTGCATTGAGCGTCTGCCCCCTGGTGGTCAGTGTGTGTCATAGTGACCAGTCATTCCGTCCTTCTGCTGTCAGGGTCAGTTTGCATATTACCCTTTTACTATATAGGATAGAGGCCTGGTGCACGGGTGGAGGCCGGCTGGTTTGCCTGAAGGGTGTCCCAGATCAGGGTGGGGGTCCCGCTTGGGTGCCTGGCCAACCTGGATGAGGGGATGATGGCTGTTTGCAGCTGGTCACACCCCCTTCAGGGTGGGGGTCCCCACTGGGGTGCCTGGCCAGTCTGGGTGAGGGGCTGAGGGCCATTTTCAGGCTGGTGGGTGACTGAAGCTCCCAACCTCTCCTTTTTTCTTTTTTCTTTTTATTCTGGGATTTATTTACCTTCTATAGCTGTCACTGGAGCTGAGAGCCAGCTCCAGCTCTGAGGCCCAGCTCCAGCTCTGAGGCTGTGGCTGGCTGAAAGCAGGTATCTGGGTTTGTTTAGCTTCTATAATTGAAACATTGTTGCCATCACTGCCACTCTAAGCTCTGAGGCCAAAGCTGGCTGAAAGCAGGTATCTGGAGCTTGTTTAGTTTCTATAATTGCAACTTTGTTGCTTAGAGTGTAGCTTAGTGCAGGGCGAGGCAGACGGGGAACATTGGCTTCCTCCGTCACTGGAGCAAGCAAGCCTCATGTCCGCTTCAGCTGCCTGGCTGCCGGCCGCCATCTTTGTTGGCAGTTAATTTGCATATCTCGCTGATTAGCCAATGGGAAGGGTAGCAAAGTTACAGTTAATCACCACGTTTGTCTATTATTAGATAAGCTATATATATGTAACCAATGAATGCAGAAATAAGTAAAACAACAAATCTGTTTCTCTCTCTCCCTTTCTCTCTCTCTCAAATCAGTCAATAAAACATACACATACATATAAAAATGTGTCCATAAATATACATACAAATAGATGTGTAAACAAATAAATGCAACTACATACAAAACAAAGTGTAAGTAACTGATGTTAGGACACAATACTCCACAGGTCTCTCGCAGTTCTGCATGCTTTGCAAGAAAGGCACAAACTGTCCTTTGCTATTAACTGTCTTTTCAAAGATGTTTGTACAGTAACTAACCTCGGGAGGTAAGAGGGTCTCCTAGAGCAGTGGTTCTCAACCTTGGCTGTACATTAGAATCACCTGGGAATTTTTTTAAAATCCTGATTTCTGGGCCTCATCATCCGGAAATTCTGTTTCTTTGTTACTAATGTTGTGGCCTCACCCCATAAAAAGAAACAGAATTTCTGGAGGATGAGGCCTAGAAATCAGGATTTTAAAAAGATTCCCAGGTGATTCTAATGTGCAGCCAAAGTTGAGAACCACTGTTCTAGAGCAAAAGGAAAACATCCTTACTGTCCTAAACATCAGAAATGATCGGATTCCTTAAGCTCAGGGTTCTTACCTACAACACAACCCAGTGCATGTGCAGCACTAGTTAGCCTTCTTCATTTCACTCTGTCAGAACTGGCTTTCAGGGAATCATTCTGGATATTGCTATTGCTAAGAGTAATAAACTCTTTCATCTCTGACCCAGGAATCTCATATCTCCCAACAGCATCCACAAAACTGTGACATTCACTGATACTGAACTTTGATTCACTGATATTGAACTCAATTGTTATCTTAACCTAATTAGGGTAAAATCTCTGATCCTTTACAGTTCTTGATAATTGCACTTACAATTATACACGTTGAAAGTTTTATATGCTAAAAATATGTTAATAAGTGTAAAATTAAATATAAGTAAATGTAAATATATCTGTAATTTTATTATTCCTCCAGAAAAAAACAACTTAGACAAAGTTCAGGAAGAGAGTAGAAAATTTAATAACTAGTATATCACAAATATATCTTAAATCCTTATACGTAAATTGTTTATAAGTATGTATGTTTATGAATTATAGTCAAATTTCATTACTCCTGGTAGTTATGTTCTATAACAGCAGTGGGCAAACTATGGCCCGCGGGCCGGATCCGGCCCGTTTGAAATGAATAAAACTAAAAAACAAAAGACCGTACCCTTTTATGTAATGATGTTTACTTTGAATTTATATTAGTTCACACAAACACTCCATCCATGCTTTTGTTCCGGCCCTCCAGTCCAGTTTAAGAACCCATTGTGGCCCTCGAGTCAAAAAGTTTGCCCACCCCTGTTCTATAAAGTCAGCTTGAACACTGCATTAGTGAATATAGAACCACTGCTCCTAGTAGAACTACAGGTTGGGTTCCTATGAGCCTGTGGTCACAATATTTTTGTAAACTAATCCTATGTAAGCTTTTTTAATGTGTGTTTCTGTGTAAAGACACCCTAGTTAATATATTCTTCTTATAAATAACTAACTGTGTGGTCTTTGAATGATGTAAGGCCAGGAGCTTTGAAGCCCATCTGCATTATATAGCTTTCTTTGCCAATGTCCTTGTAACTCAATCCAGTCTCATCAGCATTGAAAATCTACTCTTCTGTATAGCTGCTTTCCCACAGAACACTTGGCAGGTATTTTTTAAAATCTTCCGCAGACTTCTAATCTGCAGGACCTGCCTTGCATGCAAATTTAACATTTTTCACAATATATCACCTTTGAAAAGTTTGAGATAGCCAGCACTAGTGGCAACAGGTTTAACATTTTCCTAAACTGGAACAACATGATTGTCACTGTTCTGCGCTTTCAGCCTCATAATGCTGCCCACTACACTTTATTGGTCAGCATCTCATAGAGCCACACAGTTAGCCAGTCTTCCATCTTTTCCTTAGCTTCATCACATACTATAGATATTACTTTCGCGCTTTCTGAAGCAGCCTCATGTACAAATTGGCAAATTTCCTCTTCTTTTTCTATATGTACCACACTTTTGATTCACTGACATTGAACTCACAGCTGACAATACTGCAACTCAAACCTGAATGAAGTTTATTTAACAATAGAGGCCTAGTGCACGAAAATTTGTGCACTCGGGGGGGTTCCTCAGCCCGGCCTGTGTCCTCTCGCAGTCTGGGACCCCTGGGGGGATGTCCACCTGCTGGCTTAGGCCCGCTCCCCGGGGGATTGGGCCTAAGCTGGCAGTCAGACATCCCTCTGGCAGCCCAGGAGCCCTTGGGGGATGTCCACTTGCCAGCAGGGACCAGGCCTAAGCTGCAGTCAGACATCCTTAGCGCTGCTGCAGAGGCAGGAGAGGCTCCCACTGCCACCACTGTGCTGGCAGCCATCAGCCTGGCTTGTGGCTGAGCAGAGCTCCCCCTGTGGGAGCACACTGACCACCAGGGGGCAGCTCCTGCATTAAGCATCTGCCCCTTGGTAGTCAGTGTGTGTCATAGTGACCAGTCAGTCCCAGTCATTCTGCTGTTAGGGTCAATTTGCATATTTCCCTTTTATTATATGCCTGGTGCACGGGTGGGGGCTGGCTGGTTTGCCCTGAAGGGTGTCCCGGATCAGGGTGGGGGTCCCACTGGGGTGCCTGGCCAGGCTGGGTGAGGGGCTGAGGGCCGTTTTCAGACTGACCACACCCCCTTCAGGGTGGGGGTCCCCACTGGGGTGCCTGGCCAGCCTGGGTGAGGGGCTGAGGGCTGTTTTCAGGTTGGCCACACCCCCTTCAGGGAGGGGGGTCCTGCTGGGGTGCCTGGCCAGCCTGGGTGAGTGGCTGATGGCTGTTTGCAGGCTGGCTACAGCCCCTTCAGGGTGGACGTCCCTGCTGGGGTGCCTGGCCAGCCTGGGTGAGTGGCTGATGGCTGTTTGCAGGCTGGCTACAGCCCCTTCAGGGTGGACGTCCCTGCTGGGGTGTCTGGCCAGCCTGGGTGAGGGGCTGATGACTGTTTGCAGACTGGCCACAGCCCCTTCAGGGTGGAGGTCCCCGCTGGGGTGCCTGGCCAGCCTGGGTGAGTGGCTGCTGGCTGTTTGCAGGCTGGCCACAGCCTCCAGCCACCCAAGCTCCCAGTGGAGGCTAGCTGGAAGCAGGTATCTGGGATTTATTTGTCTTCTATAATTGAAACTTTGTTGCCATGAGCAGAGGCCACAGCCAGCTCAGGGCTGGCGGGAAGCTTGGCTTCCTCCATCGCCCAGGCAACCAAGCCTCCTGTTTGCTCCAGCTCCGTGGCTGCCGGCCGCCATCTTGGTTGGGTTAATTTGCATATAGTCACTCTGATTGGCTGGTGGGCGTCCCTTAGAGCATAGCAAAGGTACGGTCAATTAGCATATTTGTCTTTTATTAGTGTAGATGTATTTTCTCTTATGGCACATCACAGACTTCTTGCACTTAGAACACTAGATAGCACTTCAGCACTATGCTTGGGGGGCCATTGCAAACAGCACAAAAACTTGAAAAACACAGCACTAAGTAGACCATGAAAAGGACTTGTTTATAGTATAATTGCTGGAATAGAAGCCTTTGTTCAACCTGGGAACAGGTATATCAGGCTACTTAAATTGTTTTTGCTGCTCTTTGCATGTCTACCAATGACCATGAAAACATAGCTGAGCAATGACTTTGGGGGTACAAACAAATTGTAGTGAGTAGGCGAATTTGCAAATATGGAGTCTGCAAATAATGATCAACTGTATATGCATGACTTTAGCCCCACCCATAAATTTAACCACACCCCAATTTCACTCTGCCTAACCAAGCTAAGTCCTACCCCTGACTCTGCCCACAACCCAACCAGTACCTCTGGTAATAGGTGTCTGAGCGTCCACAGGTGGCACCTGACTTTCGAAAAACCTCACGACGCTTCCAGCCGGGGCCCAGGGCTGGGCAGTCCAGCCACTCCTCAGCCATGGGAGCCACAGGAAGGAGCAGGGGCCTGTAACATGGAGGGGGCAATGGGAGAAACGGAGCCTGTCGGCAGGGACATGCTGTGCCCCAGGCCACGTAAACCACTGGTATCTATTAATACTTGTGCAAAACCAGCCACCTGCCACAGGCAACTGGCCAATATAAGGAAAAGAAACCCCCATTCCCACCAATTCTTCCCTGTCCTGGGCCCAGGTGCTTGCCATTCGTCATCCTCTAGACCTGGAAGCCCCATCCTCAACCCAAGGGTTCTCCCACCTCACTTTCAGTGCCCTGGTCCGTTCCTCCCCATCCTTCACCTGAGAGCCTGTCATTTCTCCCCACTGCCCACCTAGCAATCTTTCGCTCTTCCTCCTTCCTTCTCCCTGTCCTTGGCCCAACAGCCACTCTCTGTCTTGGATCTACTGGCTCTCTATTCCTCCCTTTGTCACCGCCATGCTCCCCCTCCTCAGCTCAAGAGGCCCCATTCATCTCGCCCTCGGGCTGCTTTCCTAGCCCTGGACGCCAGTGCCAATTCCCATCCGCTCCGCTGACCCAGGAGTCCCCGGTGTCTGTCCCTCCCTCCTTCCCTCCTTCCTTCCTTCCTTCCGTCTGACGTCCTCTGATCCTGCTCCCTCGGTGCTGCCTCGATTCCCTGTGTCCTCCTCCAGAGTCCCAACTCCTCCACATCCCCAACCTGAACAGCCCGGCTCTCAGGCCTTCTGTGCTCAGCCTGACCGTGTCCCCTCTTGGTCAGTGTTCGGAGCCGCACTCCGCCCGGTCTCAGCTCCGGGGGCCCCCCATTCCTCTCCTCGGCGGCTACGAAGCTCTCTCACCCCTTCCCTTCGGCGTGCTCGTCCTCGACCCCCCTCACCAGCCCCAGGACGCCGCTTCTCCCCTCGGCATTCTCAGCGCCCCCGCTGTTCCTGTCCCCGGACCGTGCTATCTCTGTCAGCCTCCTGACACCCTATCTCTCCTCGTCCTCCATGAGCTATCCTGTCCCTCCCTTTCACGATCCAACGCCCCCAGTCCTCTCCGTCATCCTCCTGAGCGGTCCTCGGTAATCCCCTCGGTTCTGCACCCCCCGTTTCTCTCTCTGTAACCGGAGAGGCCCCGATATCACCCCTCATTCCTCTAACTCCTGGTCCGGAATCCCGACGCCGCCACTGTCAGCGTCCGGAGCCCCAGTCCTCTCCGTCTTCAGCCTAAACCTCCCCATTCCATCCCCTCCATGTTCCGAAGCCGCCATTCCTCCCACTCATCGGCCTGCGGGCCTCCTCCGTCGGCGTAGCGAGCCTCACTGCTCCACACTCCGCCTGAGCGCTCTCCGCTTCCTCCCCCGATTCTCACCAGCTCGGCACCGGGCCGGTAGCTTTCACAGGTCTAGGTCCGCGGACCCATTATGAGGGTTCCCGCCTGAGGTTCCGGCCTTGCCCAGCTCCTCTTCTTCCTCCTCTGCAGCCGCTCAAGCGGTAGCTGTCGCCGCCGCGGCCGTTCGTTGCACCCGAGACCGGAAATCCGGGGCCCACCCCCAGGGTTCCGCTCCCCGAGAGACGCCTGCGCACGAATGCCCGGCCGGCGCTTGCCCTTAGTGGGGAGGACCGCGCGCCTGCGTGCTGAGTCCCGCAGCGGCGCGCGCCCCTGGCCGAGACCTGCTGCGCTTGCGCGCTGCAACCCAAGTACCCTCGCCTCCCGACCGGAGACCCGCAGCTCCAGCGCTTCACGCCTCGCCAGCCAGCGCGCTCTCCCCACTGCCCCCACCTCCTGTGCGCCTGCGCTCTGCAGTCCCAACCGAAGGGGGCGTGGAGGGTTGGGGCTGGGCCTGCGCTCTCCGGCTCTCCGTTGCCTAGGCGGTCTCCACTAAGCGTGACCGGGAGGGAGGGGCGAGCCCTCCGCTCCCACCTCTCTCCTAGGTCGCGCCTACGCTCTGCAGTCCCTGCCAACATCTCCCCCCACCACTGCGTCCCGCTCTCTCCCCCCGAAACCCGCTGAACAGTTGCAGGAGCGCGGGGAGGGTTCGGGCGCTCGGCCCCAGCTCCTTCCGCGGGAACTCGGGAAGGGGGCGGTGCCGCGCCAGAAGTAAACAAGCGGGTCGGGCCACCAACTGAAGAGACCTGGTCCATCCCGGCAAGGGCGAGCTGTGGGGCCCGCTGGACCGGACAACCGGAGAAGGCCGATGAAGTTCCTGGCACAAAGTTAGTGGGGTCCTGTTGCATACATACCCCAGAAATGGGGTTTATGAGAAAAGAGGGAGCCTTGTGTCCATCATTAAATACACCTGTGGTCTGGAGAGATTTTTTTTTTTTTAAATTGACTTGAGAGACACAGAAAAACATCTATTTGTTCTATTTATTTATGCATTCATTGGCCTTTTTTGTTAATCCTCACCAGAGGATATTTTTCCATTGATTTTTAGAGCGTGGAAGGAGGAAGGGAGAGAAACATCAGTGTGAGAGACACACGACAATTGGTTGCCTCTCACATTCCGAATGGAACCTCTGCTCCTTTGGGGTGCAGGCTGACGCTCTAACCCAGTGATTCTCAACCTTCTGGCCCTTTAAATACAGTTCCTCATGTTGTGACCCAACCATACAATTATTTTCGTTGCTACTTCATAACTGTAATGTTGCTACTGTTATGAATCGTAATGTAAATATCTGATATGCAGGATGGTCTTAGGCCCGTGGTCAGCAAACCGTGGCTCGCGAGCCACATGTGGCTCTTTGGCCCCTTGAATGTGGCTCTTCCACAAAATACCAACCTCAGCGCATGGCCCACGAAGCTTCAGTCGCACTGTACGTGCGCGCCCGCATGTGGTATTTTGTGGAAGAGCCACACTCAAGGGGCCAAAGAGCCGCATGTGGCTCGCGAGCTGCAGTTTGTCGAGTTGCAGTTTGCCGACCACTGTCTTAGGCGACCCCTGTGAAAGGGTCGTTCGACTGCCAAAGGAGTCGCGACCCACAGGTTGAGAACCGCTGCCACTGAGCAACTGGCCAGGGCTCGTTCATTTCTTGTATGTGCTCTGACTAGGGATGGAACCCACAACCTTGGTGTATTGGGACAACTCAAACCAATTGAGCTACCTGGCCAGAGCTGGTCTGGAGAGTATCAATGCTTACACAGTGGTAAATCAGCCACACGCTGAATGAGTGCTGACTGTATACCCACTGTCTCAAAATGAGAGGCTGAGAATGCGGGCCATTGGGCTCTCCCTCAGCAGGTCATATCCCCACAGCCCAAGGGGGTAACCTGCACCTAGTGGGTGCCACCTGTGTATGCTCACAGCCTACACACGTACTGGCTCATCTATTTCAGGAATTTGAGAATTCAGATGCAACTGAGTAAAGTTCGGAGACCAAAATTTGGTTATTCAAAATTTTATTAACAAAACCAGGAAGAAAGGAAGCAAGGGTGAGCAGACTGCACTGTCCCACCCAGGCATAAAGGATGAAGAAACAGAAGGATACAGAAAGAAAGGAAGAACGTTTGAGTCTGGTAAGGGTAGATGGGCAGTCAAATGATGGATGGGCACAAGGAGAAACTGAGAGACCACTGGAGAAAGACAAATGGGGGATTCCAGGCAGCTCCCCAGCCTGGGGTGAAGGCTGTGAGGACATCTGAGCCAGAGAGGCTCAACGGTCAGCACTGGAGCGAAGGTCGGTAGTGAGTGGGTCATGCTGGATGGTTTGATGCAGCATCAGGGCCAGTAATCCTGCCCGGTTTGTCATGGCTGTGCGTACATTGCGCTCCTGCTCAAACAGCTCGTCCAGCTTGTACCACTGCCAGAGGAGCAGAAGGAGCCCTGACATGGAGCTCTGGAAGACCCGCCTCACCCTGGCCACATCCAGCACCAAAACCTACCACGCGCACACGCTCCAGGTCCACTTCAGCACGCCGCAACTTCTCCCAGCAGTAATGGCGGTTGCACTGTCGCTTGGGCAGGCGGCAGAATTCACCTGTGAGCTCAAAGACATCACGTACAAGGGGGCACCCACATACCTCGTCAGCTGGCACCTGCAGGAAGACAAAGCATGAGGATGGATGGGGTGTGGTAAGGCAGGAAGGAGGATCAGAATGGGGAGGGGTCAGGAAAAAAGGGAGGAGAGAAGGAATGGAGAGTTCAGAGGAAAGTGGAGAGGTATGGATAAGGGGAGGAATCTATACTAATAAAAGCCTAGGTGGTCCTCATGCCCTCACACGCGACGTCGCCACAAGATGGCTGCACGCACAGCAGAGGCAGGGCCCAGCGGCCGCTCTGCATGGTGAGGCCTAGGGGTCCCGCGGCTCTGTGCGGTGCGGAGGCCGGTCCCGGCGTCTCCACTGCCTTGCGTGGAGGAGGCGGTTCCCGGCAGAGGAGGCAGGTCATGGCAAGGGAGGGCAGTTGTGGCCTTTGGGCCGGCAGGGGAGGGCAGTTTGGGGCAATCGGGCCGGCAAGGGAGCAGTTATGCGTCAATCAGGCTGGCAAGGGAGCGGTTGGAGGGTGATCAGGCTGGCAGGCAGAAGCGGTTAGGGGCAATCAGGCAGATAGGCAGGCGAGCGGTTAGGAGCCAGCGGTCACAGATTGTGAGGGGAATGTCCGACTGCCGGTTTAGGCCCGATTCCGCAGGGTCTAAACTGGCAGTTGGACATCCCCCAAGGGGGGTCCCAGACTGGAGAGGGTGCAGGCCAGGCTGAGAGACACTCTTCCCCCTGTGCACGATTTTCATGCACCGGGCCTCTAGTCCTATATAATAAGAGGCTAATATGCAAATTGACTGAACAGCAGAACCGCTATGACGCACACTGATCACCAGGGGGAAGACACTCAATGCAGGAGCTGCCCCCTGGTGGTCAGTGTGCTCCCATGGGGGAGTGCCGCTCAGCCAGAAGCTGGGCTGACAGCTGGCAAGCGCAGTGGCGGTAGCGGGAGCCTCTCCTGCCTCTGCGGCAGCATTAAGTATGTCCGACTGCCCACTTAGGCCCGCTCTCCGGACTGTGACAGGGCACAGGTTGGGCTGAAGGACCCCCTCCCCCGGTGAATTTCATGCACCGGGCCTCTAGTAGAGGATAAAGAGGCAGGAAAAGGGAGGAATAGGAGATGATGAGCCAGATGAATAAAGGATGATGGGAATTATGAAAGTGGTCAGGTAGGAAAGGAAGGAGGAGTGGGGGAGAAAGGGATGTAGGGCAGTGAGGAAGGGAGGATTGACAGAATGTGAGGAATTGAGGGAAAACCTTACTTTGGGGTCCCGTGAGTGCTCTGGGCACAAGACCTGGAGCCGCTTACAGTATGTCTTGCTCTGAGGATTGTAGACATCACAGAAGAGTCGTGTGGCCCTGGGGGTTTGGAGTAGAGAGAGAATAGTAAAGGGGGAGAAGGAAAGGGGACCATCTATCATGCCCATCATGATATCCTACCCCAACATTTTACTTCTCACCCCAGCATTAACCTACTTGCTCAAAGTCTGCATAGCACCCACACTCACCCTTCAATGCGTGTGGGGTACATGGACCCAAAGGACGTCTGGCTCTCATACTGAAAGGATGAGCACAAATGGAAAAAACTGTGGATGTGTGCTGCATGCCCTCCCAATACAGCACTCAGCATTGTCCCCCAAGGACCCACTGATGTTCCCACACCATCTGCCCTTTCAGGCTGACACCCTGACCTTGGCATAGCAGCGCTCCATGTGGCGCAAGGCAACACGTGGATTGATGGGGTGCCCGCAGGAGACGCAGAAGATCTGCAAGTCTGTGTCGTCACTGTCACCCTCATTGCTCTGCATGGAATGGAAGGAATGATGAGGCCAGGCAGGACCAAGTACTGGGCTCTGCAATGCCATGCCATGCTTGCTCACCTCCTCATCCTCTCGCACAGCCTGCTGCTTGGCACGCGCAATGATGGCCTCAAGCTCATGGAATCGGCGCTCCATTTCCTGAAGGCGGGTGCGGGCACTCTGCTGCTCACGGCGAATGCGTTCAAGGAGCTTCTTGCCGTGCTCTTCAGCAATGCAGGGGCTCTGCTGCCACTGCTGGATGCGCTGGGGGAGGATCTCGTAGATGCGGCTGCAGGAAGCAGTGATGCAGGTAGAAAGGTGGCAAGCAACAAGTAAGTGGGGTGAGCCAAAGATGACAGAATGGCTGGGTGACTAAATGGTGAAGATAAGTAAACAGGTGACCGAATGGGGGATGGATGAGTGGACAGGCAGGTGGGTGCTTGGTTGACTGAATGGTAGACAGGTAACTGGCAGACATACAGCGGGATCTTATCAAGCCCTGTCCTATACTTCCCCACTCCCTTGAACCCTCCAAGAATGACTCACTTGGCTGCCAGCTTCATGCCACAGTCATCTGAGCAATACTTGGAGGTGGGCTGTGCAGCGCGCACACAGCCAGGCCCCAGGCACTGCGGTAGCGATGCGGGATCCTTGACATCGGCTCGCTCCGGGTGTTTCCATTTGTCTTTGTGCTTCTGTTTCTGCCGATGCCGCTTATATCTCTCCTCCTTCTATGGGACAACGCAGGTCAGGATAGGGTAGAGTTGAAATCAGCCCCATACCCGTCTCCCCTGCATCCCACCCCTTTCTGGCTCTCAACCCATTCAGCCCCCTGCCCTCTGCCTTCGCACGCACGTTTCACCCTCTCCATCACCTTCTTCTCAGACTTCTTCTCCCGACGCTTTACATGCTTCACTTTGACTGCCCTCTTCCGCAGCGCAGGGTCCAAGAACGGGGACTCCTCTGTGTCACTCATCCAGGGCTGCAAGGGAGGCATACACTGACCCCCTTGCCTCACTCACGACTACCCCACCACCTACTCAGTTCCCAAATCAGCCTTCCATACCCTCTGCCTCCTCTCTTTTCATTATGGATACTCTGCTTCTGTAACCTCCACCCTTCCACCATGGGATGCTCTGCCTGCTCACCAGGCCGTGGTCATCAAAGGCCCCAGCACATAAGTCCTGGTACAGGTCAGGGTCCAGTGGTAGGTCCTCATCTGAGAGTGGCTCAGGTGTGGCTGTAGCCTCAGGTGGGTCCTTGACTACTGATGACACCACTGCCCCCTCGTCCTCACGAATGCGTCCCAGCTTCTGTGATGGCTGTGGCTGCTGCTGGGTGGGCAGTGGCCGGCGAGGTCTTGGCAGGGACTCCGACGATGTCACTGGCGAGAGCTGCAGGGCAGAATCTCAGGACTGGCCCTGAACAATCTGCCCGCATGCCCCGCCCCGCCCTGGGAGGCTGGACTCACCGAGGAAGGGAAGTACTTGTACGATTCCTGTGCCGGCAGGAGGAAGGCCCAGTTCAGCCCCAGGTGGACGGAGGGTGGCTCTTCCCTAGTCCCTCCAACACGAGCCCAGCCCACCAACTAGCCTACCTTGCCATCCCAGGCACACCTGCACCCCGACCCGATAGCCAGGACATGCTCAGCCCTGCCCTACCTGCCCTGACATGCCTGACTACCTAGAAACACAGCCTACCCTGCCCACCTGGGGTTGGGGGGCTCCCCTGCTAGACCAGCACTTGTGTCATGTCCCATTCATCTGGATAGGCCAGGCTCCTTTCCACCTATTTATATGCAGTTAAGCCCCACCCACCTAGTGCACCAATTCTAGTGTCAGTCACCTCTTCCTGCACACACTGGCCCCCTAACCTGACCCTGCCCAGCTCTGCCCATGCTCACCCGGGCCCGCAGCTGGCACTGACGCAGCCGGCATTTCTGCCGGATCTTGTTGGGGCCCCCAAACTTCTTCATGTCCCGGCAGAAGTCACAGTGGCCACAGTCCTCAGTGCGCCGGCAGGCCTCACACTCGCCACACATTCGGGCTGACCGTTTGATCTGCTGCTGCTGCTGCTGCTGCTGCTGCTGGTGATGCTGAGGGAAGGGGCCCAGAACACAAATCAAGAACCCAAGTACGGCCTGAGCTGGAATCACCTTACCTATCCCAGCCACCACAGCCACTCACCTGGCTGGGTGTGGCCATCAAGGGCTGTGGAGAGGATTTGTGGGGCGAAGCAGAGCCCCGAGCAAGCATGGCCCCAACCCCTGTGCCTGACCCCGCCCGACGCTGCAGGTCTGGATCCGGGGCAGGCCTCTTGCGCCCTCCACCCTCATCCCGGGGCTCACTGCCGTCTCGCTCATTGCTGTCCCGTTCCCGTGACTTCTTGTGCCGATAGCGGATCTCCAGCTTGGGGTCTTTCTCTGTGGGCCAGGGTGGGTGGGCATTGGGGGGGTTGGCTTGTCTCAGAACTTTCTTCCTCTTCTCTCCTCTTCTGTCCCACCCAATGGCGCTCTCCCCCCTGCTCTGGGGCAGAGGGGTCCCTCCAGTGGGGTCCTCTGTGTTGGCTCACCACAGAACCATCACCCTGCCCGCAGAACCGTACCCCTACTCCCCCTGACCCAGCCCCCCAGTAGGGCTCCTCCTCCCCCCTCTCAGCCCCTCCCGCCTACCTGTCCCGGCCACCCCTCACCTCCTCACCTCGGCACTCCAGGCAGTACCACTCCCGGATGGCTTTGGCCATCTTCTCCGTGATGCGGATGCAGTCCCCATGGAACCACTCATTGCAGTTGTCGCACCCGCTGCAGGGGAAGGGGCGGGCGGTGGGGATGAGCGGCTGGACCATCGCCCCACCCGGCCGTGGGGCCGGACAGGTGCAGCCCCGCCCCCGAGCCCGGGCTCACATCATGAAGCAGTTGATGTCCGGTTTGCGGCAGATGCAGTAGATGGGCGCGTTCTCCCCGTTCTCCGACTTGCTGTCCTCCCCCGCATCCGGAGGCTCTGGGTCCGAGCCATCCCCGTCCTGTGGGACCCCCCACACAGGGCTCCTTAGAGAACCCCCTTACTGGCTCACCACGGCCCTCCACACTCCGCCAGGAAGACTTCCCGTCCCGGCTCCGCACACAGACCTCCACTATGGGCCCCACGGACCCCCCATCACTGCCCCCTGACATGACCCCGCGCATGAAGCCCGGCCACTGTCCCCAGACCTCCCGTGCTCGCCCCACGGACACCCCCTCCCTCTGCCCACACTCGTAGGGCTCAGGCCAACACCCGCCGCAGTTCTCCCCCGAAGACTCGCCATCACGCTCCGCGATTAGCCCCAGACCGCCCCCCACAACCCCGCCCGCGGCTCCCCAAGATCCCTGGATGCGCACAGCCCCGCACACTGGCCAGCATGTCAAACTCGCGGCGGGCGGGCCGCATGCCTCGTCCATGGAACGCACCCCTGGCTCCTCTGCCCAGGGAGCCCCCGACGGGCCCCCCGGAACTGCCGCCGGGGTCCGCGCTCAACTTCCACGACAGACCCCACAGCGGCGCCCCCACAGCCCCCGGGCGGCCCCGGCATCGGAGGGCGGGCGCCCCCCACTTTGGCCCCCAGACTCCGGGTCCGGGTTGACCACAGACCCCCCGCGCGTCTGCCCGCGGACCCCGCCGTGACCGCCGCCCGCGCCCGGCCGGGCCCCGCACTCACCATCGCCCCGCGCCCGGCGCCCCCCTGCGCGACCCCGCCGGCCGCCCGCCCACCCGCCGGCCACTCCGCGGCGTCCGCGGCGGTTGCAAAGGTGCTCACAGCCACTTCCGCTTCTGGCGCGCCTCCCGGGCGCCGTCGTCCGAGTGCGCAGGCCCGGACGTCAGCAACGCGACGGCCCCGCCCGCGGCCGCCGCCACCGCCTCCCGGCGCCGCCATCTTGGCCGCCGGGGCCGCGGGTTCGCCGGGAGCATGGCCGCGCCGGGGCGCCGCTTCCCCGAGGGCGCCGCCACCTCGTCGGCGGAGTCCGTCCGGCGGCCGCTCGTGCGGACGCGGAGGTGGAGGCGGTAGGGAGGCGCGACTCCCGGGGCACCCGGCGCCATGAGGAGGCCGCGCGGGCAGCGGCCGGCCGGCCGGCGGCTCCGGGGGGCGAGGCCGGGCGGGGGGTCGGCTCCGTGCGCCGGGGGCTGGCGCTGCAGGCCAGTCGCCGGGGAGGGCGGCCGCTCGCGGACCTGCCGGATGGAGTCGCTCTCCTCTCCGCAGTCACTGTCCACGTCTCCCACCGCTTGGCTTTTCATCTTTATTGTTGAAAGGAGGGCATGGGCCCTCCGGCCCTCCCGCCCTCCCGCCCCGGCCGCCCCCCGGGTGTCTGTGTCCGTGGGCGACGCGTGTGTGCACACGAGGTCTCTGACGATGGCTCCCCTCCCCGCCTGCAGGCTGTGCCCGCTTCTGTGCCTCTGGATCTGTTCTGTTCAGCAGCTGATTTTGTTCCTCCGAGTCCACGGCTGAGGGCGATCATGGGTTACTGTCTTTCTCTGACGCACGTTTTCACGGCGTTCGGGCTCCGAGGGAAGCGTCTGCGCCCTGTCCCGCTCCCATTCCTTGCAGGTCAGCCGGGCAGCGGGTCAGCTTCCGGGCCTTGCAAGGGGTCTCGCCCTGCAGGACGGGGCGGCCCGGTCAGCCTCCGGGCCTTGCAAGGGGACTCGCCCTGCAGGACGGGGCGGCCGGGTCAGCCTCCGGGCCTTGCAAGGGGTCTCGCCCTGCAGGAAGGGGCGGCCGGGTCAGCCTCCGGGCCTTGCAAGGGGTCTCGCCCTGCAGGACGGGGCGGCCCGGTCAGCCTCCGGGCCTTGCAAGGGGACTCGCCCTGCAGGACGGGGCGGCCGGGTCAGCCTCCGGGCCTTGCAAGGGGTCTCGCCCTGCAGGACGGGAGCGCCGTGCACAAGAGAAGGGGCTGGAGCCCAGCCCCACGTAGACTTGGGATCTGCTCTGACCACCGGCTTCACCAGGTCCTCCGCCAACCAACCCCCCCCTCCATCACCACCACCATCGCAGTGTACATTTGCCTTGTTCCCGTTGAAAGCATTTCATACATATCCAGCCATCTCCCCAATAAAAGTAACTTTTTACATTTAAATGATGTACAATAAAGAAAATCTATACAGGTCAGAGCTAGACATCCCCTTGGCCACGCTCTAGCCTGGGCAACTATGGAGGTTAAATGAGATACAGTATGTCAGCGTTAATTTAATTTTTTCAGATTTTAAATGTTCTTATTGATTTGACAGAGAGAGAGGAAGGGAGAGGAATAGAGAGATGGAAACATCGACGAGAGAGAAACATCATCAATTGGCTGCCTCCTGCACACCCAGAGTAAATGTCCACATTCAGAGTAACTATAGTTGTTCTTTAAGATGAAAATGGTGTTCCATGAAAAAAAAGTGGCTAGTTTACTAGTAGCTCACAACACAAACTATCATTGGAGTACTTTTCCTCGAGACAATTCTTTTTTTTATTATTAATTAAATCTTTATTGTTCAGATTATTTGTTCCTCTTTTTTCCCCCATAGCTCCCCTCCACCCAGTTCCCACCACACCCTCCTCCCTCAGTCCCCACCCACTGTCCTCATCCATAGGTGCACGATTTTTGTTCAGTCTCTTCCCGCATCCCCCACACCCCTTACCCCCCTAATAGTCAGTCCATTCCCTTTCTATGCCCCTGATTCTATTATAATCACCAGTTCATTCTGTTCATCAGATTATTTATTCACTTGATTTTTAGATTCACTTGTTGATAGATGTGTATTTGTTGTTCATAATTTGTATCTTTACCTTCTTCTTCTTCTTCCTCTTCTTAAAGGATACCTTTCAGCATTTCATATAATACTGGTTTGGTGGTGATGAACTCCTTTAGCTTTTTCTTATCTGTGAAGCTCTTTATCTGGCCTTCACTTCTGAATGATAGCTTTGCTGAGTAAAGTAATCTTGGTTGTAGGTTCTTGGCATTCATCACTTTGAATATTTCTTGCCACTCCCTTCTGGCCTGCAAAGTTTCTGTTGAGAAATCAGCTGACAGTCGTATGGGTGCTCCCTTATACATAACTGACTTTCTTTCTCTTGCTGCTTTAAGATTCTCTCTTTGTCTATTGCTCTTGGAATTTTAATTATGATGTGTCTTGATGTGGTCCTCTTTGGATTCCTTTTGTTTGGGGTTCTCTGTGCTTCCTGGACTTGTAAGTCTATTTCTTTCACCAGGAAGGGGAAGTTTTCTGTCATTATTTCTTCAAATAGGTTTTCAATATCTTGCTCTCTCTCTTCTTCTGGCACCCCTATAATTCGGATGTTGGTACGCTTGAAGCTGTCCCAGAGGCTCCTTAAACTATCTTCATATTTTTGGATTCTTTTTCATTTTGCTTTTCCGGTTGGGTGTTTTTTGCTTCTTCGTATTTCAAATCGTTGACTTGATTCTTGAGATCCTCTAGTCTGCTGTTGGGAGTCTGTATAATATTCTTTATTTCAGTCAGTGTATGCTTAATTTCTAGTTGGTCCTTTATCACAACATCGAGGGTCTCATTAGATTTCTTGTAGGTCTCATTATCGGCAGTTTTTAGAAAATTCTTGAAAAACCTTAAAAGTATGGTTTTAAACTCTATATCCAGTAGTTTGCTTTCCTCCATTTCTGTTATTTGTGCCCTTTTTCTTTGTCTCTGCATTTCTTATGCTTCCCTGTGTTGATAAAGTGGTTTTCTGTGCTGAGTGTCCTCTAGGACCCAGTGGTTCAGCCTCCCCAATTACCTGAGGTGGACACTCTTGGTGTACCCCCTTGTGGGCTTTGTGCACAGTCTTGTTGTAGTTAAGCCTTGATTGTTGTAGTTATCACTGGGAGGAATTGACCTCCAGGCCAATTGGCTGTGAGAATCAGCTGTGTCTGCAGTGGAAGAACTTCTGTGCTGGAGACACCCCTCTGGGGCTTTGGTGCTCACTGAGTCTTCCCCCTGAGTGTGTCTTTTACGGTTCCACAGAGCTGCAAACTGGATGGTCCCACTCTGACCTCTGGGCTTCCTGGCTCCTGGATCTCTAGGGAGGTGCTAATGTTGCCTTTGCCTGAGGCTATCCAGCAAAAGTCTCCCTGCAGGGCTTGGGCGGGGCGGGTCCCACGGGATCAATAGGGCGGGGCTAGCAGTTATGGCTGCTCTCAGTCTTGCCCTCAGAGGCTCTGCTTCTCAGTATCCTGGTAATCGCTGCAAGCCCCTCGGAGAGAAAGCTGCCCTCGAGTTCCGACCCATGCCAGACAGTCCCGCTTCTCCCGTATGAGTCTGGGTCCCCAGAGACTCGCCCGGAACTGTAGCTCAGAGCCTGATACTCCCGATTGAAAACGACAACCGCGCCCTCAGCCACCAGCCCGCTCCGCATGCACCCCCGCACCTTAGTATTTTACTACCACACTGCGCCTCCTCTGAGTCTCGGTATGCTTTTCTCTTTCCTTCTAGTTGTAGAATTTCCACTCAGCCAGCCTTCCTGTGGTTCTGGATGATGTCCGTTCTGTCTTTTAGTTGTATTTTTGAAGTGGTTGTTCGAGGCAGCAAACTCCGGTGTTTACCTATGCCGCCATCTTGGTTTCCTCCGAGACAATTCTTGCTCTGTGATATGCAATAGTGTTTCATGCTTCTCATTGCATGACATATTAACATGATGGATGTCTTTTCAAGAGTTGAGATTTAATAAAATTCATAAATTTTATTGCTTCATTAAATATTTTAAGTGAGATTTGATTTTATTTGGTGTGTGTGTGTGTATTGTGGTGAGCAATATGGTCAATATTAGTATTTTAGAGCAACTGCCTAAATTTGTGATAATGTGCCTGCAGTTTTAACAACCATTATTTTTACCCCATTTTTTGTTTGTTTTGATTTTGTAAAGGCTATATTCACTTTACTTTTTAAAAATATTTTAATTGATTTTATAGAGAGGAAGGGAGAGGAATAGAAACATCGAAGAGAAACATCGTCCTTTGGCTGCCTCCTGCATGCCCCCTACTGGGAATCAAGTCAGAAACCCAGGCTTGTCCCCTGACCGGGAATGAAACTATGACCTCCTGGTTCATGGGAGGACCCTCAACTAATTGAACCACACTAGTCAGGCTGTGTTATTCTTTTTTAATTTTTATTTATTTTATTTATTTCAGAGAGGAAGGAAGAGGGAGAGAGATAGGAACATCAATGATGAGAGAGAATCATTGATCGGCTGCCCCACACTGGAGATCGAGCCCGCAACCCAGGCATGTGCCCTGATGGGGAATGGAACCATGGCCTCCTGGTTCTTAGGTCGATGCTCAACCACTGAGCCACGCCAGCTGGGCTTTTTTTATTTTTATTGATTTCAGAGAGGAAGGGAGAGGGAGAGCTAGATAGAAACGTAATGATGAGAGAATCTTGATCAGCTGCCTCTTGCATGCCCACTACTGGGGATCAAGCCCATAAGCCAGTCATGTGCCCTGATGGGGAATGGAACCATGACCTCCTGGTTCATAGGTCAACACTCAACCACTGAGCCACACCGGCTTGGCTGTGTTATTCTTTTAAAATATTGCTTTGGCTACTCTCAGTTTCTTAAATTTCCATACAAATTTTATGATAAACTTGTCTAATTTGGAGAGCATTCATTTGAAACGTTGATAGGAGTTGTGTTGAATCTGTAGATCAATTTTGGGGAATACTGCCATTGTAAAAGTATTGTTTTCCAATCCACAAACATGAGATGTTACCCTTTCTCCTCCTTTCCCCTTTCTCCTGCCTCTTCCTTCCACCCTCTCAACTGTTACTGTTACAAGGTGGCCAAATAAGGAGTGAAGCGGTACACCAACTCTTGCCTCACAAAGCCAGAAAGTTGTCTTCACATTTTCGGGGCCTCTGGTAACCCACAGCCCTTATCGCATAGGCAGTATCCCACAAATAGCAGCGGCCAGCGAGGACTGCTTTTAAGGTGCAGCCTTGTGGTTGCCATGGGCCAACCACTCCCTAGGAAGGTCCTTGGCAGTGTGTTTACCTCCTGGTGTCTGGCAGGAAGTTGGCATCGTCGTTATGGAGACGGAAGATGCTGAAACCAGCTACTTCCTGGTGGCACTGAGAAGTGAAGTCTGCCAGATTCTCTCCTCCTCCGTCCAGGCCACCCTCGCTGGATATTTTCCAGGTTCTGCCTGGAAGGCAAACCAAGTCGAGTATCTTTTTCCTCTTGGAAAAGGCGAGGTCTAAATACAACTCCATTTTATACAGCTAATTGAATCTTACAATAGGTATACAGGCCTGGTTAGATCTTACTTGGTTTTAGGGGCACAGTGGGGCTTTCTTAGCATGTCTGGAAGATTTTTCTTATTTCGCTATTTATTGTACCGGCTTACATAAGGATGGGCAGGCAGGACTACCTCCCTTGGAGCAGGCCAGAGGTGGCCGGAGTCAGGGTGGCGCCACAGTGCCCTTAGCCCCCAGCCGCCTCCCAGGGCAGCCGTAGCCCTACCCCCCCTTCTGGCCCCCTCCGCTGAGGTCTGCTGCCTCCGCTATGGCATTGGTAGGAGGAGCTCCAACCGGAGATCGGGGGCACTCCAAGAGCTCGGCATCCCCTCAAAAGTCGCGTCTGGCGTGGGGTCCCTCGGCCCCATGGAGATGTGTCCAGCTTCTGAACCTGCTTCCCGGAGGATGGGTTTCCAAACAGAAATCCCACTACCCTGGGCGGTCAGCCCTCACCTGGAGCAGGAGGTGCCTCGGCTCAGCGACAGGAGACTTGGCTGTCCCAGGGAGACCCCTGCAGGCGCTGTCCATAGCCAGTATGGCGCTCAGCGGAAAACCCCGTTTCCCGGTGGGGGCTGCGCACCTTCCTGGGCCGGGATCTGCAGCCGGCCACCGGCTGCTCTTCACCTTCACAGCGAAACCCAGGTGTCCCAAGTAGATCCCAGGAAAGGATCTGGAGTGTTTATCTCTAAGGCATCCCTTGAGATAAACTTTAACCGTGCAGGTGTGAGACATTCAAGTAGTTGCTAGCAAAGAGGCTGCTCTACGCAAGCAGGACCAAGGGCAGGTCTAGGAACGAAAAGACCAGAAGCTTTAATTTTAATATTAAGCATACGCAAAATAATTCAGTTAACTGCCGGAGGAATTACACCACATGAAACATATGCTGTTGCAAATCACACAGCACTTTATTACTCACACAAGTTCCTGATGCTGCAGGTACAGGTTTAAAGGGGATCCCGGTGGTGCTGTCCTCTGGGGTCTGGCAGCTGGGCTGGTCCGGTCCGATGCAGGGGGCTGGTGTTCCTCACCGGAGACCTCGGTCATGTCTCGATGGAGAGGTACTAGCCGTTCTTCTGTCGTCTGGCAGAGAGAGGAGCGTGGAACAGCGTCGCTTGCTGGACTGAGAAAAGGACGTGCCTTTGTGGCTGTTTTGACAGGCGAGCACCGTTGGCTGGTCAGGACCCATTTTTAAAGCCTGTTGCGCAGTAGTAGTTCAGGTGGCTATCAATGAATTACGTAGGCACACGTTAATCTCAAACAGGGCGAGGGCCTACATGTGACCATCTAGGAAGAGTCCATCACTCACTCAAATGGTTATCCTGACAAGTCACTCTGAGTTATTTACTGAAGTTCAAATCCTTATCTATGAGGTACACATGCTTCCGAGCAGTGGGGAATGTGTCCTTAATATCACACTTTAAGTTTTCAGGAAAGTTAACTCAAACATTTTAAAACCTTTTAAACATTTTTTAGACATTTTTAAACATTTCTATATTTTACTACAACACCAGGTCAGCCTATGGAGAGTTTAGCTAAGCTACACCATGGACTTGCTGCCGCCACATCCCTTTTTTTTTTGGCCAAGTGGCTTGTAGGGACCTTAAAACTGACACTGGCCCTCTCATTCAGGTGTATGCCCAAGATAGTAGCCACAGTCACAAGCAAATGTAAATTCCTGACATGACCTCACCAACAGCCCTGGTAATAACACTCTCCCCTGCCTCCCAGTGCCTGTATGTCTTATGCACCCCTTAGATAAGACCTCAGTGGGGCTTACCAAAACCCCGCTCTTTCGAATTGACCAACCCAGCCCTAGCCAGGTAACCCCAAAGCACTCCACTCAGGGTCCCTAATAAAGACAGGTAGCCCAGGTCCTGCCTCTCGGCACTCTTCCTGGACCTCCCGCTGTGGCCCCTGGAGGAATGCAGTGTACTTCCTCCAGGCCCTGTAAGAAACTTCTGAAGTCCAGTTTTTCTTGTGGGGGATAGGAGGGTGGCTCACCACCCAGCACCCTGTGCTCCCTTTGGCAAATCTTATTTTAAAAAGTCGTAAGATAGTGGCATAAGGAGCCTAGAACCAAACCACCGACATCCCCCTCAAGGACTCACCCCTTTGCCCCCAGGTGGGAAGAGGCTGATCACACAGCTGGCTCAGGTCCAGGGACAGGTGGAAGGAGCAGTGTCCCCAGATGGGAAGGGGTGACCTCACAGAAGTCACGAAGGGCATCAGCGGATGGTGACACAACAGGGAGCAGGAGGCTGAGGAAACCCTGCCTCATTGAGAGGCCGGAATCTGTGCCCCATCAGGAATAGGTGTCACCTAGCTCTTAAATAAAGGATTTTTTGAAAAATCATTTATAATGCTAGAGAGAACATGGCAAATATAAGGGTTATTATTTTCATTTGAATGTTTTCCTTTAATAAAAATGTGAGAAGAGGGAAGTCCCTGATTTTTTTTCTACCACTACAGTATTTCAAGATCACTTACCACTCTTCCTTAATAAGGTAACTGATTTTTAAAAATTGGTTCAAGAGAGAGGAAGGGAGAGAAAGAAACATTGATTTTTTGTTCCACTTATACATGCATTCATTGGTTATTTCTGGTATGTGCCCTGACTAGGGATTAAACCTGCAACCTTGGCATATCAAGACGATGCTCCAACCACCTAAGCTACCCAGACAGCACTGTACAAGCAGCTTCCTCAATCTCAGGAAGAATCTTTGCGCCAGACCCTTCTTTTTTAAAATATACTTTTATTGATTTCAGAGAGGAAGGGAGAAGGAGAGAAATAGAAATATCAATGATGAGAGAGAATCATTGATCGGCTGTCTCCTGCACACCCCTCACTGGGGACTGAGCCCACAACCAGGGCATGTGCCCTGACTGGGAATCAAACCATGACCTCCCGGTTCATAGGTTGATGCTCAACCACTGAGCCCTGCCAGACTCCCTTTCTTAGGGTGTTTAGTACCCTTTGTTGGACCATGTTATTGATTGTACTATTTATCAGTGGCATGTTAAAACTTGCATGGTTTGTGTAAAACAACACAGTTAGGAATTGCAGATATGAAGAGCTTTACCCAATTGCGGAGCAAAACAGCCACTGGTATGCATATTTCTGACCACATGCTGAGATCCAACAGGCACTTTGCTAATTGGGTACAGATACATCACTCAGTCCGGCAGTGGAGACGATGTAGGCGGGTCCTGGTGGGAGGACATGGAAACATGGTCTCTTCTACTTGTCCTGGGAAGGAATATAGGGAATGCTGCTATGCAGAGCCTGTCAATATTCTATGGCAAGCAGCATTCCCTTGGTCTCCTTCATAACAACAGTCTTTCCAGTCAGCCATCCTTCCTCCGATGTCCAGGTCTTCAGTGCCAGTTCAGCCAAGCAGCTCTCAGGTTTGAGCTGATCGCATAAAGCAGTCATGGAAGCCTGGGAAAAGGCTGAGACATGGGCATGACGCCCACTTCTCCATCACCGTCCAGACTGCGCTCCAAGAGATGCAGTGCTGGTTCCGCGTCTCACGCAGGTTCATGGCCAGCTCAGAGCCCAGATCTCCTGCTCCCCAGCCTTGTGTCTCTCTGGGACATGCACACCCCATGGCCCTCTTGGTGTCTTCAAGACCCAATTCTGATTTTCCAGGGACACAATTTATACATTAAAGCCAACTCATGGACGCTATTTCTCAGAGGTAGGGTAGGTGGGGAAGTCATCTGCCAAACCTACTTACAGACGTACCGGAGCACACTCCACTCTTAACTGGAGCCTTGACTGTGGCTCAGTTGGGCTGGGCCTGGGGGCGGGAACATCTGGAGAAATCGCGGAGTCTTGCACATTCCCAATTCCCGCGTTTTACCAGGATCACCACGCTGGGAATGGGGCCCTTCACCTCCTGCAGCTACACAGTCTCAAACGGCCGGATATCTTCAGGTAAAAGAACAGGAAGTGGACTTTGTCGCCATGGGAACCGAGGACGCCTATTGGGGTTGAATTGCTGAGTCTGCGCAGTCCTCACCTAACTTTTGGTCACGCCCCCAGTCTCCGTTGTTCGCTACTCTCGGGTTTGGATAGAAAGGTGGAGACTCAGAAAATTGATTTTGGTGAATACCGCCTCCTTTCCCATGGGAAACTCACGATGTAGTTGGAGACATGACATAAAATCAAACAATTTCAGTAATTTTAAAAAGTACCGTTAAATGACAGAGGAATACAAATTTCACACAAATCTGACCCAGTCAAAAGGGATCAAGGGAAGTTGCCTGCAGAGAGAATCATTGAGCTAAATTTTGAATGATGATTTGGAATTATTCAGAGAGGCCAAAAAGGGCTTGTGAGCTGAAGGAATCTAGACAGAACAACATCGTGAGCAGCACGATGTACCGGCGGGAGGGCTGGCAGGCACACAGAAGTGGCAGCCACCACTAACAGCTATGCTGCTGAGGGGTTAACTGCCAGGTAAAAGGGGCTGGTTGCTGAGGCTGGTGAGCTAGGCAGGAGCCAGGACAACGGTGGACTAGGATGTCATGCTAGGGAACCATGAATACACTTTTGTCACAGAAGCCGTGAGTCCTGCTCAGTCAGGTGGACGTGCAGGACCAGGAGCTGGGCAAAACTTAAAGAGCACAACAGATAGTGGATCAGACAATCCAGACACTTCATTGTGGAGGATAAGTAGTTTGTCGATGAAAGGTACAGATGCAGTGGATACTGTACTGCACCATCCTGACCCCACTGAGGGACATATTCACCCAGCTGCAGGCAGTGTTGCTAAGAAATTCACCAAGAGGCTTTATGGAGAACCAAAAGCAGACACCCAAAAAAATGTTCACTGGAAACAGTGCTAGAAGCAAATGGATTAAAGTCAGAGATGTTTAATTGTATTAAATTACTTATCAATGGGCTGGTCAGAGCTGGAAGGTTTATTTTTTAAAAGCCTGGGGGAGAAGAAGTTAATCACACAGTGAACAAAGGGCAGAATTTAATGAGCAAAGTCCTGGACAAAGTGGGGAGATTAGTCTTTAAGGGGAGGATGTCTGCCTGTTCCCTAAGAGTAGGAGGGAAGATAAAAGGGGGTTCAGCATTTCTAGTTTTGTCCCTGGAAGTCTGAAGATGTCTATTTCTAAATATATCTATATCTGCAAATCAAAACGACAATGAGATACCATCTCACACCTGTCAGAATGGCTATCATCAACAAACGACAAGTACTGGCGAGGATGCGGAGAAAAAGGAATCCTCCTGTACTGCTGGTGGGAATGCAGACTGGTGCAGCCACTGTGGACAACAGTATGGCGTTTCCTCAAAAAGTTAAAAATGGAACTCCCATTTGATCCAGTAATCCCACTTCTAGGAATATATCCTAAGAAAACAGAAACACCAATCAGAAAGGATATATGCATCCCTATGTTCATAGCAGCACAATTTACAATAGCTAAGATTTGGAAACAGCCTAAGTGCCCATCAGCAGATGAGTGGATTAGAAAACTGTGATACATCTACATAATGGAATACTATGCTGCTGTAAAAAAGGAATTCTTACCATTTGCAACAGCATGGATGGAGCTGGAGAGCATTATGCTAAGTGAAATAAGTCAGAGAAAGATAAATATCACATGATCTCACTCATTTGTGGGATATAATGATCAACATAATTTGATGAACAAGAATAGATCCAGAGGCAAATGGTAGGGGAGGGGGAGTTAGAGAGCAACCAAAGGACTTGTATGCATGCATATTAGCGTAACCAATGGACACAGACATTGGGGCAGTGGGGGCTTGCCCAGGGTGGGAATGGCTGGGAGGGGGGCCATTTGGGGGAAAAAGGAGACATATGTAGAACTTTAGAGAATAAAAAATAAATAAAATGACTTTCATCTAAAAAATAAATAAATATATCTATATCATCTTTGAAATCAAAGTCCAAGACAATTTCTGGGCTTGAAGGGGTTAGATTTAAGTGGGAGTTGAGACTGAGAAGATAATGTGGTCCATACGTAGCCTGTTCTTTATCTTTTTATATATTGGGGCCCATTTCCTTTGGGTGTGTCTGAAACTGTGTATAGTTGAACTGTGGTTTGTCTGTTTGTTTGTTTTAAAATCTAAGAATCTTTCTATCATGTCGAGTACTAAAGCTATTAACTTACATTGTTATAGTCTGCAAGTCAGCACCAGAAGTTGGTGTGAGATTCAGGGCTCAGGAGCTCTTACACATGCCTAGATGTGGGTTGAATGAGGTAGGGCAATGCTGGGATGGGAGGAGTCAGAAGGCATGTACCAGAGGACTGGGTCCCATGGGAGTTAGAATTGGGAAGTGACTAAGCCACATGAGAATTATATAAATTTTATAGGCTACAGGCCTCCAGAAGAGCAGGGATTAGATAACCATTTTGTGTTTTCAAGGTGATTGAAAGATTCTATTACTAGTATCTAAAATTAAAAGTTTCTAAGATTCAAGTGTACAATCTATAGCTTAAAAAATAAGGCTTGCCAAGCTGGTGTTGCTCAATGGTTGAGTATTGACCCATGAACCAGGAGGTCATGGTTCAATTCCAGGTCAGGGCACATGCCCAGGTTGTGGGCTCGATCCTCAATAGGGGGCTTGCAGGAGGCAGCTGAATGATTCTCTCTCATCATTGATGTTTCTATCTCTTTCTCCCTCTCCTTTCCTCTCTCTGAAATCAATTTTAAAAAGAAACATATCTGAAGAATAAGGTTTATGCTAGAGCATAAAACTACAGTAAGCAAGACAGTATAGTATTTGTAAAGGGATAGATATATCCATTAATGTAAAAGAATAGAAAGTCCAGAAATAGACTCATTCACATATGACCAATTGATTTTTTGCAAAGACAACAAAGGCAATTCAAAGCAGAAAAGACAGTATTGTTCAACAAATAATGTTGGGACAGTTGGACATCCACAAACAAAAAAACAAAAATGAACCTCAACCCAAACCTCACAACATACACAAACAGTTTCTGAAAATGGACCATACATCTAAATGTAAAAGATGAAATTATAAAACTTTTATAAGGAAACAGGAGAAGCATAAAAGAAAATCGTCCTGACTTGGTGGCAAGCAGAGTTTTAGACATCACATCAGAAGTATGATACATTAAAGAAAAAATTGATAAACTAGATTTCATTAAAATTAAAAACTTTTGCTCTATGACTGACACTGCTCAGAGAATGAAAAGATAAGATAAAGGCTGGGAGAATATCCAGGGGTGGGCAAAAGTAGGTTTATAGTTGCATTATGACATTCTTTTGACTTAATAAAGCTATTGTTATCATCACAACCTGCATGTTGTGTTCCATATGAACAACTATAAACCTATTTCTACCCACCCTGTATCTGAAAAGCACAGGTCCAACAAAGGACACCCACCTACTACACTATATATAGAACTCTCAAAACTCAACAGTAAGAAACCAAAACAACCCAATCTTAAAAATAGGCAATCGATTTGAATAGATTTGAACAGACTTTCCAGTCAGTTCATGAAAAGATACTCAACATCACTAGGCTTTAGGGTGTGATGGTAAAGGGACAAAGGAGTTGTCTTGAGATGCTGGAACTCGTCTGGGTCCTAACTGATGATGGCATTTACACAATCAATACATTTGTTAAACCTGTAAAAAGTCAATTTTACTGTATTTTAATTTTAAAAAATATACATTTACAATTTAACCCCAAATAAGTAAGCATTCTATGTCTGACCACCAAAGGTGACACGTTCTGTTTCTTTAACCACAGTCCAATTTCTCTGTGATGTCTCTTCAGGTGTCAGTGGTTTACCTATATTTTAAAATGGCAGGGCTTATCAGTTTTGCCTACCGTACATTGGTAGTACCTGCTGCTTCATTTGTCACAGATTTGGTATTCATAGTGGGCGCTGTGAATGGTCAACTTATCATTTCAACCATTGTGCAACAAATTGCAAAAAACAGCCATTATCCATGTTGAAAGGGGGAGGGTTGTGGGTTACGGTTGGATTGAGTGGGGGTTAAGGTTAGCTTTGGGTGACACTCCGTGAGGGGAGGAAACCCCGAGCAGGGGCTGTTTACAGCGAATGCTGGGGATGGTCCGCACTGAGCCATTTTTATTCTCAGAAGCAGGACCTGGACCCTATGTTTATTTATAGACAGGTGGAGTAATGAGAGTTTCCATTTTATTCTTTGTGACTTTTCTGTGTTGTTCAAAGTTTCAATTTAAAGTATGTTCTCCTTTAGTAGTAATAAAATGCAAGTGCTAACAAAGAAGATAGTGAAATTTTGCTTGACAACCTTTAGAGCAGGTGGACTTCCTTCCTACCTTGGCCACGTATCCCTGAGTTTGCAGTGTGTTTTGCTGGTGCTCTCAAGAACGGCGCTGCCCTGCCATCTAGTGCCCAGGCGGCTAGGGAGCCTTCCAACTGGCATGTCCATAAAGTAAATATCTGTTTTATCAAGTTTGAAGAAGACAACTAATATACAGTGTTCTAGGTACATCTTTGGTTTGGTTATAGTCTCAAACTGTTATATTGGACTTGTCCATTTTTCTTTCATTTGTATCAGTTTTTGCCTCACATATTTTTTTTCTTGAGTTTATTAGGGTGACATTGTACTTAGTGCCTTGATACTTTCTTCTTCCTGTTTATAAGTCCCACAATAAAAGGCTTTGTTCCCGTGAAAGGAATTTAGTTTTAAATAAGTACGTGTGAGGAGAGTAAGAGATTTAAAAAATGTATCAACCAAATAACAAAGTTTAAATCTTGTTTGGATTCAAATTCAAAAAACCCAACAGTTTTAAAAAGAAACACTTTTAATACAATCATGGGAAATTGAACATTGACTGGATATTTGTTATTCAGGAATAACTGCTAAAATATTTACCTGTAAAAATACTAAATGGTAATTTTAAAGTGTCTATTTTAGGAGATAATTATGGAAACATTTTTGGATAAAAAGATACAGTGCTTGAGATTTGCTTCAAAATATTCCAGTAGGCAAGGAATGGGAGAAAAGAAAGTATAGATGAAGCAAGATTTGCAATAATTAAATCGCTGAAACCGGGTGATGGGTTAGGCATGGACGGTTCATTATACTCTTTCTACTGTTTGATTTTCATAACAAAAGATTTTTAAAAAATAGAAAGATAGAAAGTAGAGCCTTGGTCGGTGATCCAATGGTTAGAGCACCAGCCCGAGCACCGCAGGGTCACGGGTGCAATTCCCTATGGAGAGCATGTACCTGGGTTGCAGGTTCAACAGGAGTGCATGCAGGAGGCAACCAATTGATGTGTCTCTCTCAAATCAATGCTTCTCTCTCTCTCCCCCTTCCCTTTCACTCTCTAGAAATCAATGGAAAAAATATACTTGGGTGAGCATTAAAAAAAAAGTAATAAGTAGAAATGGCCAAGGCTGCTATTTCCTACCCCGAATCTACTCTCATTTTCCCTTACAAACGGACCCCCTATATTGTTAAGGATGCCGTTAACTGTCCAAATTAATTTTTTAAAATGACTTTTCCAGTCTCTTTTGTAGATGTGAGTGACCGGTGAAAAGCAGATAGAAGCCATCATTTTCCCCTTCTGTCAACAGGGAGAATTAAACGTTTTCTTATTGTAAATTTGCATTTGCCCTTACTGAGACTGTACACCCCCCGAAGACAGGTCTTTAGCTCACAAACCTGGCTGCTTTCTGGAATTATCTGGGGTGTTTTAAATATATTAAGGCTTGGGCCCCACTTCCAGAATGTCTTGATTTCATTGACATGGGGGACAGCCTGGGCATGGAAATTTGCAAAAGCTGCCCCTGGTGATTCTAATTTGGAGACCTACTGTTTCAGCTCGCCATTGGATCCTCGGAGTGCTTGGCTCCTGGCTGGATGGCGACCACGCTTAGTTGACTGGCTGTGTTCACCCGTGGCGGCGTGGCGTGGGAGGAGCAAACGTCCTGGTAGCCTTTAGCAACGAAGCCGACAAAGTCCCGCCTTCTCCCCGCCAACCACGCCCCGCCCTGCGCCCTAGCTGTGGCCCCGCCCAACGCCTTAGCTATGGCCCCGCCCTGCGCCCTAGCTGTGGCCCCGCCCAACGCCTTAGCTATGGCCCCGCCCTGCGCCCTAGCTGTGGCCCCGCCCAACGTCCCAGCTGTGCAGGGCGGTCCGCGAGCGCCTGTTGTGCGCCTGCGCAGCTCCGGGTCTGGCGGGCAATTTGTTTCTCTCCCCGAGTCGCGTCTCGCGATCCCTGGCTTCTGGCTGAGATCAGAGATTGAGTGGATCGCCGCTCGGCCCCGAGTGGGCCCTTTGCTCCCGGACCCGCGGGAAAGTGGGGATCCTGACGTCGGAAGCAGGCAGAAGGCATTGCTGGGACGGGTGTGGGGTGCGGGATCGCGCCGGGCGGGGGCGGCGGCGGAGGAGCAGGGCTGGACCTTCCTGCGCCGCCGGCTGGGGTGCCTGGAGCGGGTGCTTGAGACGCCCTCACCCACCTCGGGGTGGCCGTAGCTGAGCCCCTTCCTCCCCGCCCCTCCGCTTCCTAGGGGCCCCCACGCAGGAAAGCCCCCGCCCCCAGCGTGGGAGATATGTTTACTGCACCGTTTCTTGGCACTTGCTGTGTTATTTTGTAAAATTCGTGTCTATTTTGCGTTTTTTAAAAGAAAACGGCAATGTTGTCTTTATATATGTATTTGTCCCCCTAAATCCTTAAAGCAGTGGTTCTCAACCTTCTAATGCTGCGACCCTTTGATACAGTTCCTCATGTTGTGTGACCCCCAACCATAAAATTATTTTTGTTGCTACTTCATAACTGTAATTTTGCTACTGTTATGAATGGTCATGTAAATATCTGATATGCAGGATGTATTTTCATTGTTACAAATTGAACATAATTAAAGCATAGTGATTAATCAAAAAAACAATATATAATTACATATGTGTTTTCCCATGGTCTTAGGCGACCCCTGTGAAAGGGTCGTTTGACCCACAGGTTGAGAACCGCTGCCTTAAAGAGATGATGCAGGCTTATTTCCTGGACCATGTTCGGGATGCTTAGACCACAGGAGGCGCAGACCAGTCAGTACTGGACTTTGGTTAGAAACTGAATTTCCTAGAACTGAAAGAAATTGTTCTTGACATCCCGTACTTTATTTTCAAGTGCATGTGACCTACTGGATGTGAGCCATTCTTGGATTTGGAAAGTGAGCAGAAATTTGTCTGGCTTTTGTTTTTTGACATTGTGTTTGTATTCCCTTCAGAGGCGTAAAGGATGGCCTCTTCGGATCTGGACCAAATATGCTTTCATATTAATGAAAAGATTGGCAATATTAAAAAGTCTCTGTCATTAAGGAACTGTGGTGAGTAGAATAGATTCCACTGACTTTGTACACAATGCATTTTGATTGCTGTCCCCCTTGGAATGGTATCGTATGCCTGGTGAAGTAAGTGGATGTATCTTACAATGGTGATGTCAAGCTTCAAATGGTGATTTAAAAGCACTCGGCTGCTGTAACTTACTGGATCACTACTATCAAAAATAGGGAATTTACTCAACTATGACCATTACTGCAAATCAGTAAACGAGGCCTTAAAATTGAGGTGACTAAAAGTTATTTGGAATACCTGTGTACCCAACTAGCTATCCAATCCCCTGAAATTAATCTCAGTAAAGACATCAGTACTCGCCTTTACTGACTAATGTGGTTTAGTTGTTGTGGACCTAGTGTCCAATGCAATTAGCATTGCCCTGTTAAGTAGAATAACATAGTGCATCTCGTGATGATGATGATGAGGAGGAGTTAGCTTCTACTGGGTGCTTTACTGGGTTCCAGACACAATGCTCAGCTCATGTAATATGCTTTTTCTCACTTATCTTTACAATAATCTTGAGGTAGGCACTGAATTCTCTGACTTCAGGCCTAGAGCTCTAGCCATTTCACTCTACTACCTCCATAACTTACAGATATCGTCAAATTGTGCTTTTATTTATGTGTGTTTGGTTGTTAGAAGTGAAGATGGAAAGATCTGATTATAAGAAAAAAAAAATCCTGCTTTTGTTACTTCTTTTATTTCTAGAGAGGAGGAGACGCCGGTTTTCCCATCCTCAAATCTGTGAAGCTGGAGAGGTGGGGTTGGGAGAAAGAGCATGCCACTTGACAAACTCAGGCCTTTCTTTCTGTCTGGCCTGCTGGGCCGCCACCAGCATGGGACTTTTTATGTTACTTCCTCCACTGAGGGGGCATTAATCACGTGTCTGGTGTAAATATGAATCCCAACCCTCTACTACAAATTCTGAAGCGAACTCTCCCTAACCTCCCACACACACCTGAGCGCTGGACCAAAACATAAGCTTTTATCTCCCTGGCCAGTGATTAGAATTTGTAAGTTTACACTTTCACTGAAGACATATCCCAGGAAGAGGGGTCCTGACTTTATTTGGGATTCTCACTTCCAACACCCTGTGCTTTGAAGTTCCAAAACGTTGGCTTGATCCCCATTAAAACTAAATATATTTGCTTGCTGAGACTGACAGACTTTCTCCAGCTTCCCTCTGCACCCCCACCTCCCCCCAGATTAGGGCTGCTGCAGTAGCATCTCACATACATTGCCTGGTTTGTGAGCATTTACCTTATTCTCATGAAAGTCAGCTGTGCATGTAGAGGGTGTTTGTTTTATCTAGCATTTCTAGTTGTGTGTTTTTTAATCCCCACCCGAGGGTATTCTTTTCATCGATTTTTAGAGAGAGTGGAAGGGTGGGAGGAGGGGGGAGAGAGAGCAAAACATCGACTGGAGAGAGAGACATGCACCTGTCGCCTCCCAGCCTGACTGGGGTTGGGGATCGAACCTGTGACCTTCAGTTCTTGGGCCAATGAGCAAAATCAGCCAGGGCTCTAGTTGTTTATAGTGGAGGAACTTGCCAGAAACAGGACTCAGGGGACACTGTACTTACCTCTCCCTTCCTTCTTTTCCATACCAGTACTTAGAAATGAGGTCTTAAGATTATCCATGGAGACAGGTCCCAGGGCCTGAAACATAGCTCTTTCTGCACCCCTAAGTGTCTCTAGGTAAAGCTCAGTTCCCAAAGTTCGGTTGGGTACATGTGCACTATCGTTTTTCTGTACACCTTATTTTCCGTTTTATCTTTGTTTATTAATAGGTCAAGAACCTAACTCAAAGACTATATTAAATAAAATAGGAGATGAGATCATAGTAATAAATGAACTTCTAAATAAATTGGAATTAGAAATTCAATTTCAAGAACAAACTACCAATTCACTCAAGGTAATGCTTTTCCTTATTTTTTAAAAATCTTTATTGTTTAAAGTATTACATATGTCTCCTCTCCCCCCCACCCCCCCACTTCCACCCCAGGCCTTCACCACCCTATTGTCTGTGTCCATGGGTTATGCATATATGCATACAAGTTCTTTGGTAATGTTTTTCTAGCACAGCAACAAAATAAAAAGGCAATAAGTACAAATTTCTTAATCACCAGGAATTCTTAAGGGTTCTGTAAGTATATTTATAAAGCCCTTAGCTTTGTAAATTATTACTGGTACAGTTTGGTTTTTTTTTTTGCATTTTATTTTTGCAGTATAAAGCACTCCAGAGCTTCACAGGTATTTCTTTTTTCATGCTGGTACGAATGGAATTGAACGTTACTAAAAAGGAAGGTTTCCTAAATAATTCTTGGTAGGTTTAATTTAAACAAATGATGTCCTGATAGGCTGAGATGGAAGGAGTACCTGCCCTGGGAAGAGATGTGCCCTTGACCAGAATCAAACCTAGAACTCTTCAGTCCACAGGCCAGTGCTCTATCCACTGAACCACACCGACCAGGACGACTCTTTTTTTAATATTGCTTGCATTCAGTGCTTTTTCACCCCTTCTCTGTTCTGAAAACTCACAATTATTGTGATTGTGTACCATGGTCTTTCATGCTCTTTACAACATCTTCATACACACACAGGCAGGACAGACACTTATTCGTGAGCATTTTTTGGATTTTAGGAACTCTGTGCTTCTCTTGAAGAAGATTATAAAGATGTGGAGCATCTCAAAGAAAACATTCCTCCCCATTTGCCTCAAGTAACAGTGACCCAGAACTCGTAAGTGTATTCATAATTATTCTTGCCATCTGTATTTATAAAGCTACTAGAGGCCCGGTGCACGAATATCGTACATGGGTAGGTTCCTTAGGCCTGGCTGGCATCAGGGCTGATCGGGCCTTCCAGCTGCCAGCCAAGGCCTCCCTTCCCCGGCTGCCAGCTCTCGGCTGGGGCCTTCCTTCATTCCATGCTGCTCCCTGGTGGTCAGTGCACATCATAGCAAGTGATCGAACTCCTGGTCCCCTGGTTGAACTACTGTGGGGACAATTTGCATATTAGGCTTTTATATGGAGATTATAACGAACCCCTCAAGTCTTTTTGCCTTTTCGTGTACTTGCAGTTTTGCTAGTGGCTGTCTGTTTTGTTTTGTTTTTGGTCACTTACGCCAGAAGTCATGTTTCCCCTGTCTTCAGCAGTCTTCTTATCCTTCTCTATCTGAAGGAAAGGTTGCCCCTCTTTCCCAAGGGTGAGTCTCCGCTGGGATCTCTCCCTCTGCTTTTTCTCATTTCTTTCCCTTTAGAGCAGATTTTGTCATTTTAGGCCAGATCATTCTTTATTGTGAGAATAGCATGTTTAATTACATCCCTTACTCTACCAACTAGTTATCGGTAGCACCTCAGTTCCCCTCCACACCCTCAGTTCCCCATCACCACAGGGGATGGGTGACCATGAAAAGTGTCTCCAGACATTGTCATATGTCCTCTGAGGGGCAGAATCTCCCTGACCCTTGAGAACCACTGTCTTAGAGTAGAAATAACCTTAATGAGCTTCCCATCTTAAAAACATCCAAAAGAACAAAATACTTAGCTCTGTCCCCTCTCAAACTATTGTCCTATTTCTGTTCACTGCCAATATATGTTTGTACCTCCTCTTCCCAGAGCAGCTAACACCTGGCTCCTACCACATTTAAGGAAGTGGTTGTTGAAGGTTATAAAGAGGTCAGAATCCCTCTTCAGCCCTGATTCTTCCTTTCAGGTTTTATTTTGTTGCCCATCTTCTTGTTTTTGAAATTCTGTCACCTGCACCATGTGTTGGATGCTGATTTCTTCCTAGTATGCGTACAATTCTGACGATTGCCTGTGTGCTGTGCATCTCTGTTCTGTAGTGTTAACGTATCAGATCTTGACTCTGAAGAACCTGTCAAAGTTGAGGAACCTGGAGTCACAAAGAAGCCCTCTAAAGAACAAAGGAATATTAAAGAAATGCCATTTATAACTTCTGAGGAGTTCAATGGCATCCCTGCGTAAGTATTTAAACTAAATGCTAACGTTCAGCTGTTTAATAATCAACATACATGCTTGTTTAAATCACAAGGCTTCATGATATTCATCATAATACGCTGTGTTCAAATATTGACCTTTTCTAAAACAGTCCGATGTAGACTATGAAAATGCAGGAAATCTTTTGTTGAAAATGCTTAAAATCACGTAGAGATTGAGAGAAGGGTCAGTTGATTGCCGAGTCCTCTCCAGGACCACTTTGTGATTTAGACTTACCCCCGTACATTTTAGACGTAGTCTCAGTTTTGCTGTGATTTTAAAGCAAGTGTGTTGTATAGAATTGAGGTTAGAATGGAGAATGTGTGTTTGTTTTTCCATTTGTCCCTTAACTTATGCCCCACACTTACTTGAGTCTGGGCTCTATTCTGGGCCTGGGTCACTGGGAGAAAACAGGGGCGAATAACACAGCATGCCTCGCCTAGAGGCAGGTCTCCTTTGCACTTTACAGATGACAGCAGTGGGAAACCAGTTATGGGAATCATGGTTTTTTTTTTTGGTTTTTTTTTTAATATATGGATTTTTTTACAGAGAGGAAGGGAGAGGGATAGAGAGTTAGAAACATCGATGAGAGAGAAACATCGATCAGCTGCCTCCTGCACACTCCCCACTGGGGATGTGCCAACAACCAAGGTACATGCCCTTGACCGGAATCGAACCTGGGACCCTTGAATCAGCAGGCCGACGCTCTATCCACTGAGCCAAACCGGTTAGGGCGGGAATCGTGTTTTTAAACTCTCGTAATTCCAGGGCTTCGCTTCGCTTCTTGGCTTTATATCATTACATTTTTCATTATTATTTTAAAATACATGTGGTTAGAAAATATTTGTTGTCGAAAATGACCATCTGTAATTCTACCACTCAGATAAGATAGAGTATTTCCTTGTAGATTTAATTTAATTTCACATACATAATTGGTTGTTTCTTTATTATTATAAAAAAACAACTGATATAGACAGCTCTCAAGAAAGTAAAATAATCATGCTCTGCATCCCAGGTATTTTCCTCCTAGGCCTCTTGCTCAAGGAAATGAGGAATTACAGAATAGTCTTGCCTAAGAGAAGTTTCACTGTACCATTATTTCTAAGAGTGAGGTTGCTAGACCCTCTGGGAGGAGGATGTCTAGCTTTGTCGGAAACTGCCCACCGGCTTCCAGAGTGGCTGGGCCAAGGTGCATTCCCACCATAACGAGTGAGCGCCGCCAGTGCTTCACATCCTTACCTGCCTCAGTTTTGTCAGTTTTTTTCTGTTTTAGCAATTCCATAGGTGTGCAGTGGTATCTCGTTTTAATTTTCAGTTTCCTAATGACATATGATGTTGAGCATCTTTTCACGTGCTTATTGGCCACTTGAAAAATACTGGCTGCTCGGTAATTCTGGGATGAGTAAGGAGGCTGGAAGTGGTCACTCAGTCTTTTCCTTTATCGACAGCTTTGTTCTCATGAAGTTCTGAGCTGTTCAGTTTTTTAAATTGTTATTGTTGTTGCTCATTGGCTGAACTACAGGGAAGAACTGTGGAGTAGACGGTTTTTTAGAAAATGCTTTCATAAAGAGATAAAAGAAGGAAATTAAATGGTCATGGTAGAGTATTAATTTTTTAGGGGTTATTTGGTGAATAAGAGAAATCAGGTTACAGTATAACATCATCATAAACATTTTTCAAAGAAAATATTTTGTATAATGAGTCTTTAAAAAAATAAATCATCTACTTATTTACAGGTACATGAAATCCCGCTTAACCTATTGTCAAATTAATGATGTTATTAAAGAAATCAACAAGGCAGTAGTTAGTAAATATAAGATCCTACATCAGCCGAAAAAGTCGATGAGTTCTGTGGCCAGAAATCTCTATCACAGATTCATTGATGAAGAAACAAAGGATACCAAAGGTAAAATGACAGGGCATACGTCTATGTATGTCTGCCATCTGTTTGGAGTGTAAATAAATCATGAGAAACAGAACTAATTCTAGAACATTCTAAATTTAGAGAGGCTGTTCTCCACTGGGGGCGATTTTCCCACCACGGGACACTTGGCCATCTCTGGAGACATCTTTGGTTGCTACAACTGGGGCTGGGTTGGCATTTGGTGGATAGAGACCAGGGATGCTGCTAAAGTCCCCTCCAACGCACAGGACAGCTCCCACGAAAAAGAATGATGTAACCCGGAATGTGGTGCTGAGGCGGAGCAACACTGCTTTAGAGTTTATTATGGAACTATAACCAGTGTTTACAGAATGAGAATAGTAACCATAACAGTTGGTCGTGCTTACCTAGCACTTCCTGCGTGCCAGATGGTATACTGAGGGAGCTTCAGTCCTCCTCACGTCCTTAGGAGGTACGGGCGACCACTAACTCCATTTTGCAGACCAGGCAGAGAGCCCAAGTTACTTGCCCAAGGCCAGCCAGTCAGGTGATAGAGCTGCTGAGGGTCTCATTCTCTTATCCACTATCTCCAATTAGCTCTTGAAAAGTGAATTGTTCAAAAGATATCAACAGATAGGTAGTGATATACTAAGCAGGGCTAGGTTACTGAAATGCTACAGTAAACATTATGCAACTTCACTTGAAAGAATAATTGTTATTTTGGCAAGAATACCGTTTCTCACTTTGGTTGGGTAATGATAATAAACATGATTAATGCCATTCATAATCACAATGTAATGCATTAAAGACTCATCTTGAAAGTTGCCCTTATAAAAATTAGCACTAATATCTTTATTTTCAGGTCATTATTTTGTAGTGGAAGCTGACATAAAGGAGTTCACAGCTTTGAAAGTTGACAAGAGGTTTCATGTTATACTGAATATCTTACGACACTGCCGGCGGCTGTCAGAGGTCCGAGGGGGAGGACTCACCCGATACGTTATAACCTGAGGCCCTTTGAGCCTTTGAACCAGCCAACAGTAGGGTATAGAGGCTATTCCTATAGTGTCCTTATATGTAATTTAAAAAAATATATAATTTATCTTTTCTTGTTTCTTATACAAATAAAACTTCTTTAAAATAAAGCATATAGGAAAATGGGAGATATCTGTAATACTATCAACAATAAAAAATATATTAAAAAGTAAATAAATAAAGCAAAGCATATAATCCTGGCTGGTGTGGCTCGGTTGGAGCATCGTCCTGTGCAGGAAAAAAGGATCAGATTCCTTCTCACCTTTTGTTCTAGTCTGGTCCCAGGTGGGTTGGCCGAGGCCCACTCACATTGGGGAGGGCAATCACTGTACGAAACCGCTGATTCAAATACTAACTAATCTGGAAACACCCTCAAAGACATGCCCAGAAATAATGTTGAATCTGGGCACCCCGTGGCCCGTCAGGCTGGCACTTAAAGTTAACCATCACAATCTATGACTGCATCTGCTCTGCCGGCTGACCCTCGTGGCGGAGAAAGAAAGTGTCTCACCCAGTGTGTGAGCTGTGCTTAGCTGCATCCTGAAAACTGCAACTCTAGTCCTTCCTTACTTGTCACTCAGAAATCAAATTGCTTCTTGGGGATACTCTCTTGAACTTGATTCAGCAGCATGGTGTATCAAAAAGAAGGCATCGGAAACCTGGGTCCTGACCTACCTCTGCCCTTTACTCCCTCTGGGTTCTCCCTTCAAAAATGTAACCCTTTCTCACACGCTCCATATCTACCATCCCGCCCCACACTGTGTCCTCTGTCCTCTGGGTTAATTCATAGCTTCTTTTTTTAAAAAAAATATATTTTATTGATTTTTTACAGAGAGGAAGGGAGAGAGAGAGAGAGCTAGAAACATCGATGAGAGAGAAACATCGATCAGCTGCCTCCTGCACATCCCCCACTGGGGACGTGCCCACAACCCAGGCACATGCCCCCGACCGGAATCGAACCCGGGACCCTTGAGTCCACAAGCCGACGCTCTATCCACTGAGCCAAACCGGTTTCGGCAATTCATAGCTTCTTAACTGGTCCCTGTTTGTTCTTGTCCCCCTGCCATCTACTCTCCACACGAACCAAAGTTATGGGAGGTCACTCCGCTACTCAAAAACCTTCAGCAGCTCCCATTTCTTACATAAAGTCGAGTCCTTACAAAGGCCTGCGAGGCCCTTCAGGGGCCCCTTCTCAACTTGGGGATATCATTCCATTTCCCAGCTCTGCTCCAGCCACTCCAGCCTCCATGCTTTTCTGGAACAGGCCGAGTTCGCCTCCCTCAGACCTTAGTGCTGGCTGTTGCCCTGCCCAGAAAGCTCCTCACCCACCCATGTGACCCTCCCCCTTTCCTCCTGGGTAGCTGCTCAAATGCCCTTTGATCATTGAGACCTCAGACCACCGTATGTTCAAAATTAGTTTCCTTCTGCAACACACCTCTTTTCTGCTTCATTTTCCTTCATAGCATATTTGTCCAGCTGTTGGGTTATGTATTTCACGTATTTATTTGCCTTTCTCCCCTGACTAGGTTATAAACTCTGAGGTTAGGAGTTTCCCCTCCCCTTTCATTCACTGCCGTGCCCCCGGCCAGTCTAACAGCTTTCCAGTAGAGGGCGCTAAACAAATACGTATGGAGTGCACATTAACCGAAAGTCTGTGCCCTTGGGTAAGTGACCGCCTTTCCATACCTACTGAGACGGCTGAACAAAAATGTTTCCAGGACCTTCTAGTTTTAATATTCTATGATTCTAACACTCCCACATACTTCTGGGAAATATGTTCATGTTAAATATAAAAGATATTTCCTCTGGCTAGATTACAAAAAATTGTAAAAAAATATTCTGATGATCTTTACACAGTGGTAGTATCATAGCCAATGAGGTTCATCTGAGGCATGACTATTGCTAATTGAAAACTTTTCCCAATGCCCCGCCATGACGACTTGAAATATAGTTGGCATTGGCAATTTTGGACAGTCTCTATGGAGACCAAGTGTGTGTGTGTGTGTGTGTGTGTGTGTGTGTGTGTGTGTGTATATATATATATATTATATATATATATATATTATATATATATATGTAAATTCTGATAATTACATGGAAATCCCATTTTTTTTTGTAAGAGTTTATTTGAGCCAAACTGAGGACATCCTGGGGAGCAAGATCTCAGATGCTCTGGAAATCTCATCTTTTAAGTAAAGACTCTGAAAAGTATTAAGTTTCAAAAAATATTGAAATTTAAGTTACTAGGTAGGTAATAAAATGAAACCTTTTGTAAAATGATTAGGAACCATTTATAAAAATTGTTTTCAGCCATCATCTTTAGTTTTCCAATTTATTTTGCTTATTAGATAAAGTTTTAAGTTTCACAATTTGTAAATGTTATAATTCAATTACTATGGTGCATTATATAGAACTTTGTGTGACAGCTTGAAGTTTGGTTTCATAATATTAAATGACTTATGAAACATTCCCACCTCCTAATAAGCCATTACCATTGGTCCATAAATATGTCTAATAATACAAGTGGCAAAATAAAAGAAAGATTACTCATATATTAAGGAACCTTCCTGGATATACTTTAAACAATGTTACTCAAATTGTAGCCAAGACTATATATGATTAGAAAGTAGAAATAACATCAATTGAGCTCTGTTAAAGTTAGGCTGACTCAAGGGAGTCTCTAAGTAGTATACAAAAGAAGAATTTATGAGAAATTACGGTATAATGTGCAAATTTTACTTCAAATTCTTAGGATCATCTTTTGCCCTGGTTTATTGAAAAGCAGTCCATTAGCGTGTAAGAGTTGAAATTTACATGCAACAAAATGCACAGATCTTAAGGGTACAGCTCAATGTGTATACCCAATGTGACCCACTGACCTATTGGGTTTTTTTCTTAAACTTTCAATTTTGAAATAATCACAGGTTCCTGTGCAGTTGCAAGAAATAACGCAAATAGAGCCCTTATACCTTTTACTCTTTGCCTCAATATCACAACCAGGGTACAATCAAGATACAAAACATGTCTATCACCACAAAGATCCCGCATACGCCTATTTATAGTCACACCCCCTTCCCTCCCACCACCACCCCTCCTTAGCCCCTGACAACTCACCTGCCCTCCATTTCTGTAATTGTGTCATCTCACGAATGTTCGATAAGTGGAACGATACTTTATGTGACCTTTTGAGGTTGGCATTTTTTTTTCTCCACTCAGCATAAGTCTCTGGAGATTCATCCTGGTTGTGGCACATATCAAGTGCTTCTTTTTATTGTTGAGTAGTTTTCTGTGGTGTGGATGTATGGCTGTACAATCGGTAGTTTAATCATTCCGCCTGAAGTACAGCTGCGTCATTTCCAGTTTGTGGCTGTCGTAAGTTCAGCTACGATAAACATTTGAGTACAGGTTTTGGTGTGGATATAAATTTTCATTTGTTCGGGATGCAATTCCCAGGAGTGCGATTGCTGGATCCGATGGGAGTGGCATATTAAGTTGTTTGTTTTAAACTGCCAAAGTCCTTCCCAGAGTGGCTGTACCATTTTACACTTCCTTCTGAGCACTGCTTTCACGGTATCCCACAAATTTTGATAAGTTGTATTTCGATTTTTCTTCCTTAAAAACGTTTTAAAATTGCTCTCGAGACTCCCATTTTACCCATGTATTGTTTATAAGTGTGTCCTTTAGCCTCCAACTATTTGGGGATTTTCCAGCTATCTTTCTCTTATTAATTTTTAGTTTAAGTCCGTGTTGTTGGAGAGCATACTCTGTGTGGTTTCTATTTGCTAAGGTGTGATTTATAACCTAGGAGGTGGTCTGTCTTGGTGACTATTCCATGTGAGCCTGAGAAGAATGTATTCTGCTGTTGGATGAAGGATTCTACAAGGATCAATTAAATCCAGTTGACCGACGGTGCTGTTCAGCTCACCTTGTCCTTACTGATTTTCTGCCTGCTGCATCTGTCATTTACTGATAGAGAGGTTGCTGTCTCCAACTATAATAGTCTCTTTGCCTTTTCTCCTGGCAGTTCCATCAGTTTTTGCCTCATGTATTTTGATGCTCTGTTATTGGGTGCATACAAGTTAAGGATTGCTATGTCTTCTTGGAGAACCGACCTTTTAATCATTAGCACACTTCCTTATCCCTGATATTTTTCCTTGTTCTGAAGTTGGCTTTGTCTGAAGTTAACGTAGCTACTCCAGATTTGTTTTGAGTATATTAGAAAGGTACATCTTTCTCCATCCCTTTATTTAAATATACATATATATATATATATATATATGTACATACTGATTTCAGAGAAGAAGGGAGAGGGAGAGAGAGATAGAAACACCAATGATGAGAGAGAATCATTGATTGGCTGCCTCCTGCATGCCCCACACCGAGGATCGAGCCTGCAACCCAGGCATGTGCCCTGACCAGGAATCGAACTGTGACCTTCTGGTTCATAGGTTGACACTCAACCACTGAGCCATGCTGGCCAGGCCAAAACTGACTTTATAACAGTGGTCTTGTGCAACATATGTACAATTGGTTCTTTTTATTTAATGAATCACAAACATTTTCTCATGCCATGAAGTACTATTTCACAATATAATTTAAATAACTGCATATTTTCTCATATGATGATTTATTTGATTATTTCTTTATTTTTAGGCATTTTGGGTGCTTCCAAAGTTTATAAACACCATTATATGTCAATATGTAGTTAAGTTTTTCTAGCTTTGGAAAGCTTCTATATAGTAGTTCTTTTTTCTTAAGTTGAATTTGAGATTTATTCCTCAGACATTGGTTACTTGATACAAAAAAAGGAGTTTTTAATATTTGTTCAAGAAAAACTTGGTTGTGAAAACAGCAGGAGTAGGAAGAAGCATTATGAATTTCTTTTTTTGTAATTCTAGGTAAGGCTTTCAATTTATGTTTCCATGGTAACTTTATCATTTGTAGATATTTACCCAGGTTCTACAGAACTTTGAGAAATAAAATGAAAAGCCCTGGATATTAGATTTAGCTACACAACTCAAAACAAAATGTTTTCTCACAGTGTTTACCATCACAAAACATACAAGGACATTTTAAAAGATTGCTTTCATAATTTAACTGAATTTTGATAGAAAACAGGTACTTCATGTAAATTCGGGGGAAGGTGGATTCCTTCTCAGTTCAAGTTAGTTATTTAAAACATGTTAAGCTATATAAACTTATTACTGCTTTCTTTTTTTTATAATACTATCAACAATAACATGAGTTTATAGGCATTGGAGAATTCTCAGTTGAGTCATAGGAGCTTATGAATCCTTTAAAATATTAATGAAAAAGAAAGCTGAATTTTTATTATCTCGTAAATGTCAATCCGATTCTGAATTTTTCTTAAATCTCTATTCCTCCAAGAACTGATATGGTTCATGCTACCTTGAGCTCATTAGTAGTTAGATCAAAGGTAATTTCTACCACACAGATGCTTGATCATCTGGAAGCATCCACCAAGAAGCCATGGACTACAAACATGCTACATCTTGAGGGATGTGCTGAACCTTTTGTAATTCCATCTGGGTCCACAGTCTTCCTTGCCAGAGTTAGTAGAACTCTTTGGGCAGCTGCAGGCAGCTTAGGCTGGTTCCAGGCTGGCCCCTGCTTTCCTCTCTGGCCAAATTTTCCAGAACTCTTCACTCTGGTCTCCATCCCTGTTGTACCGCCCTGTGTGCTGTTCAGAACTCTGCCTGGAGGCTGCCTCCCATCCCCTGAGCGCTGGGATGGTTACCCCACTTATCTCACTGTTGGCATTGCCCTAGGGCAGCGGTTCTCAACCTGTGGGTTTCGACCCCTTTGGCTGTAGAACGACCCTTTCACAGGGGTTGCCTAAGACCATCCTGCATATCAGATATTTACATTACGATTCATAACAGTAGCAACATTACAGTTAGGAAGTAGCAACGAAAATAATTTTATGGTTGGATCACAACATGAGGAACTGTATTTAAAGGGCCAGAAGGTTGAGAACCACTGCCCTAGGGGAATGAGCCAGGGAGCAGGTGGCCCAGGACCCAGCCTGGGCACAGTGGGAGGCCATGTGTGTGCTGAGGCTCCACGTTCCTGCACATCCTTCATTGTCCCATCATATTTCACTTACAAAACACAAACTCAAAGATAAAATCATTAAGTGTTTCCAGATGGAGTTGGGGGGCATTAAACCCCAGGTGCAAGGCCTTTCGGAGGAAGGGGATGGAGGTCAGCCTGCACTGGTCACACGCCAATGAAGGTGGCCCTGCACATGTTCATTCATTTGACCCCTGTTTACAGGTGTGGAAAGCACTGCACTGAAAGGCTAAGTAACCAGCCAGACATCACAGCAGGGATTTGAACTTGGGTAGTGTACCCCGTATTTCTGCTCTTAACCCTTACGCTGACCCTTATGCATACCCAGTGATATGGGAGTAAATGCCCAATTCCCACTCTAGGAGGTTGGAAGCTTGGGGAAGGAAGCCATTTCTTTGTGTTTTTCCTCTAAGGGGAGGTGGTGAGTTACTCTGGACTCAGGTCTCTGCTGAGGACCGATGGAGTCTCATCTATTCTTTAAAAAAAAAACAAAACAAAAAACAAAAAAACCATACACACACACACACACACACACACACACACACACACACACACATTGATTTCAGAGAGGAAGGGAGAGGGAGAGATAGGAACATCAATGATGAGAGATAATCACTGATCGGCTGCCTCCTGCACACCCCCTACAGGGGATTGAGCCTGCAACCTGGGCATGTGCCCTTGACTGGAATCAAACCCGGGACCCTTCAGTCCACGGGCCGAGGCTCTATCCACTGAGCCCAACCCGCTAGGGCTATTCTTTACATTTGACCACACTAACAAGAGAAGCGGCCTGTTATATATCAGCCTTGTCCTCATTTTAAAAAGGCTTCTCTCTGTATATGGTTGCACATAAATATATAATATGTAGCTATGGAAACTATTCACATATTTTTAAATATGTGTAATGTTTTTTAAAATAACTGTTTTTTTAAAAAAATTGAAACTGTATTGCCCTCTAGTGGCCACAAAATTTTAATAAGAGCAACCCAAAAAGGAATAGCAGCTGTTTATTAAGTGTCAATCAGAAACACCTGAATCAGCCCAGCCGCCGTGGCTCAGTGGTTGAGCATTGACCTATGAACCAGGAGGTCAGGGGACATGCCCAGGTCGTGGGTTTGATCCCCAGTAGGGGGTCTGCAGGAAGCAGCCGATCAATGATTTTCTCTCATCACTGATATTTCTATCTCTCTCTCCCTCTCCTTTCCTCCCTGAAATCAATAAAAATATATCTAAAAAAAAACAAAGAAATACATGACTCATACTACTACTATTATTGTTGGTTGCCCATACACATGTCCACAGGACCGGGTGGGTGAAGTCACAGGGATATGGGCTGGGACAACATGAACACTGGAAAATACTAGTCCTTCTGAAGGGGTAGGCTTCCGGTGAGTTCCAGCTCATGGTTACCCTGGGGGAAGGCTGTCCTGGTTGTTAAAGAGAAGCCCCAGATGCAGATATTTATGTAACAGTTCTCAATTTTTAAGTGTAGGCAATTTAAGTAATTAAAAAAAGAAAAAGATCTGTGTGGACATCCACATTTCCGTGGGTTACATTTGGGCTGTCATAATGGCTCTCCTGTGACCTTTGCCTCAGTGGCGCTTGCTGCCTGCTGGGCGCTGTGCTAAGGGCTCTACATCCAAGTTCCCACGCCAGTCCACAGCCCGACCCCAGGGTGTGCTAGCCTCATTGCACAGACAGGCAGCAGCGGCTCAGAGAAGTGCCATATACCGCCCAAGGTCACAGGGCTTGGAATTGAACCCAGCTCTTGCTAACTCCAATCCGTGATTTTTAATTCCTGAACTTATTGCCCACCACGTGGTACAGAAGATTCATCCCACTGGGAAATACATAGTGAGTTGCTAACATATGTCAGAGACTATTCTAGGTGACAAAGAAACAGCAGTGAGTAAAGTGGATCCTGCCCTCACTCCCATGTGTGTTTGTGTGAATCCAATGTGCTAGAGAATGAAGGGGGCAGGAGTGTGTTGTGAGCGACCGGATTTCCTTGCCTCCACACCTTTAAAGCAGTTAGTGTCCGGCTTCTAGCTTATTTCCCCCAGTTCTCTCTGCTGCTGCCCCTTCCCCAGCCTGGCATCGAACTTCTCTGTGCATCTGTCCAGCCTGACCACTACTTAGCTTCCCGCTGCTCAGCGCAGAACTCATTCCCACATCTCTGCCTTGCGCATTCAGCCTGGTCACAGAGCAGTGCGGCCTTGGGGGCTGTCCCTCATTCCAGACCCCACTCCTCCTCAGACACTGCCCTGGCAGGGGTGTCACAGAAGATGCATTGCTTATTAAACTTGGGGACACTTGTGCCAATCAAAAGAAAGGGCGATTTCCTCACAGCCAGCCATCATTCTATCTGGAAAGTCATGAGATATTCTTTTGTGCTAAATTTTGAGTTTTATAACACTTTTAATTGTGCCTTTATTGTAAGTGAGGGTTTTTTAAGGTATAAATTAAATATGGTAAAATTCTTGCTTATAAAGTGTACTAGAGGCCCGGTGGACAAAAATTTGTGCACTTGGGGGGAAGGGGGGGTCCCTCAGCCCAGCCTGTGCCCTCTCGCAGTCTGGGACCCTTGGGAGATAACGACCTGCTGGCTTAGGCCTGCTCCTGGGTGGCAGAGGGCAGGCCCAATCCCTAGGTGCAGCCCCTGGTCAGGCTCAGAGCAGGGCTGATTGGGGAGTTGGGGCGCCGCCCCCTGTCATGCACAGAGCAGGGCGGATCAGGAGGTTGCGATGCCACTCTCAGTCACGCTCAGGGTAGGGCCGATTAGGGGGTTGGGGCACCGCCCCCTGTCACACTCAAGGCAGGATCGATGGGGAGGTTGCGGCGCCACCCCCTGTCACGCACAGAGCAGGGCCAATCAGGGGGTTGGGGCGCTGCCCCCTGTCACTCACAGAGCAGGGCCCATCAGGGGGGTTGGGGCTCCATACCCTGTCACTCACAGAGCAGGGTCGATCAGGGGGTTGGGGAGCTCCCCCCTGTCACTCACAGAGTAGGGCTGATAGGGGAGTTGGGGCACCGCCCCCTGTCACACACAGAGCAGGGCAGATCAGGGGGTTGGGGCGCCGCACCCTGTCACACTCAGGGCAGGGCTGATGGGGAGGTTATGGCTCTACCCCGTCACACACAGAGCAGGGCCCGTGGGTAGGGTGGGGGGGGGGTTGGGGCGCCGCACCCTGTCACACACAGAGCAGGGCCCATCAGGGGGTTGGGGTGCCGCACCCTGTCACACACAGAGCAGGGCCAATCAGGGGGTTGTGTCCCCGCCCCCTGTCACACACAGAGCCGCAGTGCGATCAGAGGCTTTGGGCGCTGCCCCCTGTCATGCTGATCCTGGTGTCGGGAGGCCTCGCAGCTCTGCTGATCCCAGTGCTGGGAGGCATATTACCCTTTTACTATATAGGATAGAGGGCTGGTGCATGGGTGGGGGCTGGCTGGTTTGCCCTGAAGGGTGTCCTGGATCAGGGTGGGGGTCCCCACTGGGGTGCCTGGACAGCCTGGATGAGGGGATGATGGCTGTTTGCAGCTGGTCACACACCCTTCAGGGTGGGGGTCCCCACTGGGGTGCCTGGTCAGTCTGGGTGAGGGGCTGAGGGCTGTTTTCAGGCTGGTGGGTGACTGAAGCTCCCAACCACTCCTTTTTTTCTTTTTTTATTCTGGGCCAGCTTTAGCTCTGAGGCTTGGCTCCAGCTCTTAGGCCTCAGCTGCTGAAAGCAGGTATCTGGTTTGTTTGGGTTCTATAATCGAAACACTGTTTCAACTCCAGCTCTGAGATCCCGGCTGGCTGAAAGCAGGTTTCTGGGGTTTTGTTTAGCTTCTATATTTGTAACAATGTTTCAAACTGCAAGCTCAGAGGCCGACAGCGGCAGGCGGGGAACGTTGGAGTCCTCCGTCACTGAAGCAATCAAGCCTCATGTTCACTTCAAGCTGCCTGGCTGCCGGCCGCCATCTTGGCTGGCAGTTAATTTGCATATCGCCCTGATTAGCCAATGGGAAGGGTAGTGGACATACGGCTAATTACCATGTTTCTCTTTTATTAGATAGGATACTTCATTGAATTTTGACAAATACATAGAGTCATGTAACCTCCACCATAATCAAGATAGAAAACATTTCTATCACCCCACAAAGTTTCCTCCTGCCCCTTTGTAGTCAATCCCCCTCCCTCATCCCCAGCCCCTGGTCTACTTTCTGTCCCTGTGGTTTTGTCTTTTCCATAATGTCATATAAATGGAATCATGCAGTTTGTGCCCTTTTAATTGCATGGGTTGGTTGTATTCAGCTCACCTGAGTGAATCAGTAGGCACTGGTTTGGTAAAGAGGGGAGAGACCAGGCAGGTTGGACAGCATATGCAAAGGCCCTGTGGCATTGTGCTGCATGAAGGTTAGCATTAACTCAGGGCTGACTTTCAGCTGTTTGCACGGGTCAGACCATCAAGATGGTCACTAGTCATTCTGGTTGATGAGATCATGGGCCTTAGCAGTTGTTAAATACTTTTTAAAATCCCCACTGAATGGGTCCTAAGGCCGGCTAGCCTCAGGAAGGCAGGCTGATGCACACTTGAGCCCAACTGGAAGCAAGGGCCAGAGGAAAGGCACTTGAACCCAGAGACTCCTCCTCAAAGTACATAGACTTAGAGCCCATCCACAGTAAGACTTCCTAGAGAGGCCTAGCCTGCACAGCTTAACAGGAATAAGGGCCTCAGAGTCCTTTTCCTGGGGCCACCAGGAAAACAAACTGAGCCCAAACCACGTATGAAAGTGCCTGGCACAAAGCCAGTCGTCACTGAAAATGTCTGACCGGCTGTCTGGCAAAGGACCTCCTGTCATCTCTACTATTGACTCTTTTCCTGAAGTCATGTCTCTGATGAATGCCCGTTTCACTAAAATAGGCTACATTTATTAGGTTTGGCCTCACAGAATTCCATTCTGATTTCCAATATTTAGAGACTACCTAGTCCAGCTCTAATTTTGCAAACGAGAAAGAAAGTAGATCGGCGAAAGTACCCAGCTAGAAAGTGGATGCAGCTGTGACTAGAACTCCATATACCAGCTCAAAGTCAATACACTCTTTTGTTTTAATGAAAATAAATTATTCCCCCCCCCGCAAAAAAAAAGAAAAGTGTGTTTGTGTTCCTGGAAGCAGGACTGATTAAATTGCTGTTTTTAGGTCTCAGTTCAACAAGGTCCTGGCTTGACCTACAGCAGCCAATAAATATCACAGATGAAGTGGATATAAAAAGGAAACCACACACTCATAAACTCCAGCACAGCCTCTCGGGGAGGCTGAAACCCAACCATCTTATGATGCCATCGTGGGGATGGACCCTCAGCTTTTAGCCAGGAGCTCCCTGGATCTGTAAGGGTGGGGGAGGCCCATGTGTGCTCTCTGGTTTTCTGGGATAGAGGAACGGAGTCAGGATTAGCCTCGACGAGTGAGGTCTCAGTGCTGCGAGGTTGCTCTTTACCGCACAAACGACTCCCTTTTATTATATTTTCCTCCTACACTAGGAGGAAGAATAATTTACAGAACGTTGCATGTCTGGTGTTTGCGACAGGAAAAGGAGCGACGTCTCTAATTTCAGCCGCTACGGGAGGGAAGACTTCAGTGCTCACTCCAGCCACGTTTGCAGTCTAATTAGGGTGAGTTACATAAAACGCGATTTGGACTCAGCTGCCTTCTTGCAAAGGTAACTTAGACTTTCTGCCTAATCGTAGCCTTCAAAATGAAATGGAACGGAGAGCTAGAAATTAGCAGATTTTTAAAAAAATATATTTTATTGATTCTTTACAGAGAGGAAAGGAGAGAGAGTTAGAAACATTGATGAGAGAGAAACATCGATTCAGCTGCCTCCTGCACACCCCCTACTGGGGATGTGCCCACAACCAAGGTACATGCCCTTGACCGGAATCGAACCTGGGACCCTTCAGTCCGCAGGCCGACGCTCCATCCACTGAGCCAAACCAGTTAGGGCTAGCAGATTTTTTTAAAAAGCTGTCTGCCACTTTTGAGTTAACCAAGGGGATGATGTGAATGAACACAATTGAGCCATTAAAATCCTCTGAATGGAAAGTGTCCCCCCTGCAGCCTTTGACGAGTCCTCGCTCTCATCTGGTGGCACTGTGTTCGGTTAGGGCACAAGTGAAGGGCCCTGGCATGTCAGCAGGCCTTGCAGGTGCTGGTGAAGAACAATAGATGCAGGCGGGGAGCCCTCCTCGCTGGGGGAGAAATGCCATGGCAACGTCTCCGGGAAGGAAGCGGTGTGTGGGCGGATGGGCCTGTGCCAACCTGCAGGTTCCCCCTGTGAGCGCTCATGCGTTCCGCGGGGACTGCCTTCCCCTGTAAATCCTCCTGTGACTACATATACCCAGTCACATATGCTCCTCATTGGTGCTGCAAGCAGAGAACAAGGAGTGGAACCGAACACGCGTATCAGTGAGGGGAAGGGAAAAGTCCAAGCCTCCGCTGTATGGAGGAGCCTCCAAACACAAAGGCACTTCTTAGCTTAGGGAGCCGGAGCAGGAATCAGGGGCAGGATGAGCGGAACCAGCAGGAAGAACGAAATGGAGAAGTGTCTTTTTCAATTTAGTTTTGGTTATAGAAGATGCAGAATAACTCAAGTTTTCCACAGTTTCATGGCGTCAGGCTGTGGCATTCACTGTGTTTGGAGGATTTATAAAATGCCCGAGAGCGGAAGGTGGCAGCTGAGTTGGGAAAATGGAGGAAGAGAGCTGGGAGGCATGGAATGAGTTACTACCGATGTACTTCTCTAGGCCAAAAATTCTGCTTTCTGCTTTACACATCTGCCCATTTTATATATGGTAATCCCTTGAATAGTTGGAGAAGTGTTTCCAGTTTCTTTAATTTATTCATTCAACAAATGCCTATTGTGCGCTTCTTAGGCTCAGGCAAAGGACTAGTCCCTGGAAATACAGTTTGACTCAAACAGCTATGGTCCTTGCTCTCAGGGAGTTTACATGCTAGAGGGATATGCGTATTAACCAAAGAGCCAGGCAAAGGTGATGAATAATGGGAGCGAGAGGTGAGTGTTCCTTTGAGAATATTTAATGGTGGATCATAAAAGGCTTCCTTAAATATTTCCCAATATTTACTGAACAGGAAATAACTGAATGAAGTGAGAAGAAAGCATGCTCCAGGCAGATGGAAGAAAACATGTAGCAGGAAGAAGTGTCGTGATATGAGGGAGTAAATATCTAATCTATCTTATATGAAAATAATAGAGATCAATTCTGGCCAATTTTTGCTGAAAAGCAGTTTATTAAAAGATTGGGTAGCTCACGGAGTACCCTCGCGTGCTATAGAAGCAACCATAGCCTGAATGACCCCATGGCGTTCATGCCACACAGACGCCACTTACGCGGGTATCAGTGGCACCGTCAGTGCTGGGCAGGGGACAGTGATGCAACCCTGGAGACTGGACACAGTCACTCCTACTGCCACCACCCTCACTGGAATGGATTCCCATTCTTTTTTTTTTTTTTAGAAAAATATATTTTATTGATTTTTTTACAGAGAGGAAGGGAGAAGGATAGAGAGTTAGAAACATCGATGAGAAAGAAACATTGATCAGCTGCCTCCTGCACACCTCCTATTGGAGATGTGCCCGCAACCCAGGTACATGCCCTTGACCAGAATCGAACCTGGGACCCTTCAGTCCACAGGCTGACATTCTAGCCACTGAGCCAAACTGGTCAGGGCAGATTCCCATTCTGTGTCATTAGCTTCGGCGTAGTATCCACTCTGGTGTGACTAATTGGCAGAGCCTACTTTACATGTCCATACCCCGGCCATAGTCAGGCTTAGAGAGCAGAGTAGACAATGAGAGGCATAGGTTCAAGTTCTGCCTTTTTTTGGGAGGAATTCCCTTCTGCATTGTCCTATGGCCTGTGTGTCATTCCACTGGTACCTACATAACATACAGAATATTCTGGAGATCCTAATTCTCTAGGACTCTATCTCTACATCCCTACTATTCAAAGTGTGTGAGGATCAAGAATACTGGCATCACCTGGGAGCTTGTTAGAAATTCAGAATCTTGGACTCTACCCCAGACCTTATTGAATCAGAGTTTTAACGAGACCTCCACGCTATTCATATGCACATTAAAGTTTGAGCCGCACTAGCCTACAGTTATGCCAGCGAATTTCTGGCATCTCAACATCTTGCAGTTAGGCCACCCCTGAGCCCAGGTATCAGTCAACTAATTGAAAACACAGCTAAAATCACGTCCAGCTGCTCAACCTGGCACACTGGATTCAGAGTTTCCGGTACACACAACAGCAGTCAGGTCAGCCTGGTCTAAAATATTTGCCTCTCTCCTAAATCTAGACCCATATTCTGCAAGTTTTTGAAAATAAAACTAGCAATATTTTGCATATATTTTGGTGTGTACATCTTCTTCCTGGGTTTATTTTCTGTTATTATTTTTATTTTTAAATTCTCACCGGAGGATACATTCATTGATTTTTTAGAGAGAGAGAGAAACATCGATGTGAGAGTAAAACATTGATCAGTTGCCTCCCGCACATGCCCTGACTGGGGACTGAACTGCAACCTAGGTATGTGCCCTGACCCGTTAGAAATGGTAACCTTTTAGGTGTAGGGGACCACGCCCATCCAACCCAGCCCTCGGGCCAGGGCAACAAGCAGAGCTTTTGACTTGTTCTACAGCAGTGATCAGCTAACTCAATGCTCTTTGTTGGGGGCTTGCAAGAGGAGCACTTACTACCCCTCTTTATTTTGTTTTGATCCCAGCGTTTCCAACAGTTATCAGAGTGTGTGTCAATGAGGGTTTGGATCAGGGGGGTGCTCTGTGCTGGGAAAAGAAAGGAGAGACTGGGAACTTTCTGAAGAAATAAAGAACAGAACCTGGTGACATTGCAACAGCTGAAGATAGTGAGAATGAAAAACGCTTCCGTTTCCTGCACCGAGGACACGCTCAGGGGAGGCGCTTTAAGATCGATTCTCCACAGCCGAGTATTTAATATTTCAACTGAGTGGTAACACTGTGAGGAGCAGCCAGTGGTGCTGCGTTCCCACGTGCCTTAGCTCAGTCAGTGCCTCTGTGCCTGGCCTGTGCCTGGCAGCCTGGGAGCGGCGAGGCCCTGGTTCCCGCCCAGCCAGCTTCCCGTCACTCACCTCTGGGTGGACTCCTCTTGCCCATCACGCCTGGGGAGAAAACCCTTGGGGCTGCAGGTCCAAGCAAAGGGGACCCAACGCACAGTGGAGCCAATTGAAACGCCCGCTCCCTGCACACCGGGTGTAGCTCCCCGTCAGTGCAGGTTAATTCCAGCCGCCGGGTCCTCGGAAGGAAGGGTCACAAGGTCCAATGTGACCAGCATTTCCTGTGATAGGATGCGTTCCGAAGCCCGCGCTAGAAGAAGGGATTTTAAAAGGTGAAACCAGCACCTGCACATCCCAGGTGTTGACGGAGCACAGCCACAGGCCAGGAGCAGCCACTATCAGTGAGCTAAGGGCCAGGCCAGAGCAAGAGCGGCTGCTTTCCAAGGAGATTCTTAGAGAGTCGCCGCTTACTCATGCTTCATGAGCAGACACAGGCATTCGAGTCCCTTAAACACAGCATGCCACTTCCTTCAATTAACAGCAAAGGGGTGCCCCTTGCAGCCCACATTCTGACAGCTGCTGGTGGCTGGGAGAGCGCCTGCAGGGAGGCTGTTAGCTGTCAAGGCCAATGCCATAGCGACCAGTTTGGATACAGGAAATGCTGGCCTGCTGGGCCACAGGGGAGACATTTTGGGCATTTCTGAATTTTCCGTAATTTGTAGTCATATAGTAAGAAACCCAAAAGTCTCAGGCTCTGAACTTTACTTGACAGCGAAGAAAAGACGCAGATTAGAAATCGCAAGCCTGCTGGAGGAGGTGAGGAAGCAGCAAGCTCATTGCCTCAGGAGCGGGTGCTCAGTCAGGTGGGAAGAAAGAGCTGGCTGTCACCAAGGTCCTTTTACCTGGGGCCCACATGGCTTCAGTTATGCTCTCGACAACTATGGGCATTAGGGAGGAACAAAGGACCAACATGAAAACACGGAATACTCCAGCACACCTGGCCACCAAGTGGGTCTTTCTTGATAAAGCTCTTGCAAGCTCTTGTTAACCCAGCACACCTCAGATACTTGGGGTGAGGAATGGCCTGGAGACAAACCCTTTCTCCTAACGTTTATCAACGAGAATCATAATAACTGAGGGTGGGGGCTGTATAGTTGGCAGAGCCCAGGGGTTCAGGGGCATTAGACATCCTGTCATACACGAGAAATTCTACCCAAGGAGAATCATCTGGACTAAAATGTCAGTAGTGCTCACCTTAGATCAGTTGCCCCATCTTACAGATAGGTAAACTGAGGCTCTAGGATATGAATGAAGTCTTTTGCCCAAGGTCATCTAGGTTAATACCAGAGCTGGGTGTAGGACCCAAGATTCCTGATTCCTACTTCAGAGCATCCTTCATTCAGTCTCCGGTGACCACATGTCATAAAATTACAACCAGGACTGAGTCTGACAAGCAGGAGGGCACGTAGGACAACAGGACACATGCCAACCTGGATTGCTCTGGAAGGAGCCTCACGGCGCTGCATGAAACTGACATGGCGCCTGCACTCGGGACCACAGTTAAGAGCTCACCTCCTCTGTCACTGGGAGGAGGAGGTGCTGTAACTTCAGGTCATCTGGTCTGGGTGCTGTGGTCGGAGCACACCTGCACCCCAGCGGCAGAGCCAGCCCCCTGCCCTGATCTATGGGTAGAACCTGCTGGGCTCCACCCGAATGGAGAATGCATAAAGTGGCTAGTTCATCCACAATAGACAATGGGATTCGACTTTTCACAGGCATTTTTATTAAAAAACACACAGACAAAAACAAAGGAATGACACCCTGAGGTAGGGTGGTGTCCGTTTTTCAGATGAACCGAGAAGAAAAGTGGTTTTCAGAGCCTGCCGCGGTCTGTTGATCACTCCGCGTGAAATGATTGGCCGCCTGAACCCCGGTGCTTTGCACCTTCCATGGCCCGTGTCAGGTTCTGTACCTTCTTTGTAATAATTCACACACGGTTAGTGGCCCCTGTTGTTAGACTGCAAGCTGTCTGATTGCAGGGACTCTGCCTTAATCAGCATAAGCTCTCATGCTGCCGCCCCCGGTGAGGCCCATGCAGATTTTTCCATAAATGTTTGTTGCATAAAAAAGTATAGGCTCACTGACTCAACAGCTGAGTCTTTTTCCTCTTTCCTTTCTGCTGTT